>NC_086450.1:69362400-70057001 GCF_028390025.1 Pseudophryne corroboree
CTTAAAGTAAATTATTATTTTTTTGTGGTTGAAGAACCTAAACACCAAAAATATGCTGCATACACCATTTACTACATAACTAATAAAAGCCATGAATGTGTGTCTATATGCATTAATATTGTGTTTCTGTTTTATGTGCCTATGTATATTCAGTGGCAAATGTAGGATTTCTAGAGGGGGGTTTCCAAATGCAATCCACAATCTCCCACTCTGTGGAACATGGAATTCAGTGTTCATATTTAAACTATAGATGGTCTATTGTATAGGCTATATCAAACATATTTAAATAATATAAATAAGTGGTCAGAAAAAGGTTAAACATACAATAATAGATAAATACTCAAACATAACAGAACCAGCACTGCTCTTTCTAAGCACACATTTTCCCACCTCATGGTAAGGCTCCTGTCTCTTCTTTCTAGCAGCTACTCTCTGGTCCAGCACACTGATTGAGGACTCAGCACACAGTATACTTGGTAGAAGAAGCTGCTACCACTAGACATGTAGCAGCTCTGCTCTGTCCCTCACACTGCATGATGTTGTTGCAGCTCTAGTAATCATATTATATACCATGATTACTGGTATATTACACCCCCCTTCCTCCCTGCATTTGCCTATGATATTCAAAATCACTATTTGTTAATGACTGGGGATATGCTAGGCTCTCTAGTTCAGTGTGTGAAGTTTTAAAGCTCTCTCCTCTTCCAAGACTAATTGGTATTCAAGTATTCATACATTCTGTACTGTACATATACATGGAAGCGCTAGGAAAATAATTTAAAACTTATTGTTTGTTGATGATGATGATATTGTTTGTGTCGAAGTACATCAGACACCAGTGGCAGCAGTATTTGTCCATGAAAAGAAATATGGACATTGTCAAGCATGAACATAAGACCAAAAAAGCCACCTCTTGGAATTATTTTTATCCAAATCCTGACAACATTTGTCAAGCCATCTGTACTGTTTATGAAGCTAAAGTAAGTAGAGGTAGGGATATTAACCATCTAGGAACCTTCTTCTTGTTACATCATTTGGAGCAAGTGCATGCAAAGTATTTGGGGAAATCTAAAAATTCTGGTAAAATAATACCAAGCAGTCCAGCAGTCCAGCATCATCTAGCTCCCAGATCTCAGCTAGATCCCAGCACATGCAATCTCCATTGCCAACACTTTCATTATCAATCTACACATTAATGATTGAGGTAGTCCTCCTGCTTTCAATTTGCAAAGGCTAACTGACTCCTCCCCTATCAATAATACCCCAGAAGAATCCTTGTGCACTAGGGCTGCTGCTGCTGCTGCTGCTAGGGGTGAATCTTCATCTCAGAAGGGGACAAAGACTAGTAGTTTAAAACAACAATTGACTGTGAAACAATTCTTTGCAAGAGGAAGCAAGTATGAAATGATGCCATCTACCTGCACAGCGTCTCACAAATAATTGGGGTCCTGTGTCGCCGCTACCAAATTCCATTACTGTACCATTTTCCCAGAGCTGCAATTCCTCACCTGTACTGGGAGGTTAAAAGACATCTAATTCTTGGCCTACAAAATACCATTTTATCCACTATCCACTTAACCACAGATATGTGGACAAGCGGCAGTGGTCAAACTAAAGAATACATGACTGTGACAGGCCACTGGGTGGGTGTATCACCTTCAGCAGCAGCAGCAGTATGTAACACAAAATGCCAGGCACACAGGCATGTAACACAGGCAGGCTACTCTCTGTATCACCAACTTCACTAAAAGGTATACCATACTGGTGTTAGCCTTTTAGAAAATCTCAGGGATGTCATAGAAAATGGCTTACCTGGACTCTCCTCAGGATTTGCCATGTCCAATAATGCAACTATTGTTGAGAGAGAATTACAACTGGGTGAATTTTAACACATCCTACATATGACAAGGGAGTGCTGGAGATGCTGTCTGTGGCACAAAAAAAATGCTGGACATTTTTGCCATTTAGCAACAACATGTTCAATTTGCCATGCCACCAGCTGAAGCAAGAGGTGGTAAACCACCCTTTATATGCTTCAGCAAAAGACGGAATAGCAATAAGCCATCCAAACCTGCACAACAAGCCATGACATAGGGAGAGGAGGGGGAATGTATCTGAGTCCAACACAGGGTAGACCACTTTCCATTTTATGCAAGCTACTGAAACCATTGGCAGTAGCAACCAATGAAGTGAGTTCAGACACTTCCAGCCTGAGTCAGGTGATTGCCTTAATTATGCGTAAACTACTGGAAAAGTAGCTAGAGAAACTAAAGGAGGAGATGAAAAAAAGCAATTCCACTACGTATGTTGCACTTTTAGATCAAGGTCTTTATTCACTATGCCATGACTAAAGGGTTGTCAACATGTTAGAAAACACTAATTAGCACAGACAGGAACCTTGTGAGTGATCGGCATTAGAGGCTCCTTCCTAAAAATGTGGAAAAGCTGATGTTCATAAAAATGAACTACAAATTCCATGAGGAAAACCCTTCCCACCAATTACATCAAAGTACAGATACTTTAGCGGTGGATTCCAGTGGGGATGAGCAAATTTTGTGCAATGTTGATACTAACACTAATGAGGAATCAGATGAGGAGATCAACATCTTCCAACTGTAGAGATAATTAGCAACGCTGTTAGCTGCCTTAAGCCCATTGGTAGTTTGTTTTTTGGGGCCCAAGCAAACCAAGCACTTTAGTCACAAAGTGGCAATCCCTGTCACTGAAGTGCTTGGTTTGTTAAACTGTGCATGTCCTTTTTAATGTCCAACATAAGGTTGGGAGGTCCCAAGAACATTTCCATCTTGCACCACTTTTCTTTTCATTATGGGATGTAGTTTTGGGCTGCCCTGATGACAGTCCTTTTCGAATAGATAAACATATACATTGGTTATTGCTGTGATACATCAGTAATTTGCAACACATTTCCTAACAGAAATAACTGCAGTGTGTTTGTGCTGCTGCTCTGTTGCTTACTTTATAAGCCAGAAGAAAAAAGGATTCCCTTTGATGGGCACACTCAGACAATTATGTTGGTTAAATACTACAAGTCAAGTATCATTTACGATACATGACCACTAATATAAAATATAACTTTTAATTAATATAATAAAAGAGAAAGCGAAATATAGTACAAGTGAAAAAAATTATGTGAAAAAAATAATAAACAAAATGTGAATTAAAATATTAAGCCACTATGGTTCCTACTCATCACTTTCTCAAGTGTTTAACATGTATCAACATTTGTTGCAAATAATAGTTGCCAAGTATCCCTGACAGATACAATTGTATTCCACACTTTGGTGGCTGTAATTCCTCTGATGCAAATCTGCAGGCTGCTAGTAGCTTCACTGTTCACTTATTAGGTTACGTACTGGAAAAAAGGTTGTGTTTGCCTGCACCGCTACTGTCAATTTTATTTGAACATATTTGACCAACAGTTTCAGAAAATCAAAAAAAAATTTTTATATCTAAATGTGTTGGCGGTGCAACCCCAGAGGTGTTAATATAGTCTGTAGAAAAGGGGAAGTGATCCCTACAAAGAAATAGGGATCTGAGAAAAAGCCTCTTTTTGGGGGCACTCTTTCAATAAATATTTATTTGATGTTTATTGTTTAAAATTTACATTTTATTTCAATAATTATAAAAGAATATGTATAGAGAAGGGCAGCAAAATACCTATTGGTATAACCCTAATAAACAGTCAACTCAAATTCAATGATAGTTTATATTATGATATAATCCTCCAAACTAACAATAATTCTCAAGAGAAAAGTGATTTGTAGCAACCTCTGTGTACAGTAATGTGTTTTAGAGTGCAGGTGGTAATCCCTGCACTCTTGACACAGGATGCAATTTTATTTAAATCTTATTGGAGGTAATTAATAAATCAAATGCTGGGTGAAAATTTCTAAGCAAGGTAATAATGTGTTTAAGTAGGCAAAAACAACCATATCCATAAAATACTTATTAATATCTTAATGAAATATACCACAATGTTATTATTGTTATAAAGCAGGTGCCAGAAGTAACAAATCCCACAACAGAAAATTGTAACTGTTTGGTAAGTTGCAATAGAGGAATTTGTAGCTGGCAATCAACAGATAGAATAAACAGTATCAATTTTTCAACTCTTGCAGGTAATGATCAAAGTGACTACATCTACCTGAACAAGTGTAATAACTGAAGAAAAAAGTATCCATGCCGTTAACCCGCTAACCTCTGCTGCCTTCCCATGTGTGGAAATTATCACAGTGAATGGGAGGTGAGAGAGCCAGCGGCCGGAATGGATATGAAGGAAGATAGTGGCGTTACTTGCTGTTGCCGGAAAACAGGGAGGGGTTATCCTGATAACATATTGTCATTGCAGAAAAAGACCCTCTCCCGTCCCGCAATGAGTGCGCGCCGAAAATACCTTTTGAAGATAAGATCCTGCTGTGAAATGCTGTCCTAGCTTGGACGCGTCTCTAAGGTTGTGCCTACGAGTCCGGGTCCGTGAGCTGTGCACGGGTTACCCGGAGGGACGTGATGATGACGTCAATTGTGCTGGAAGCTGTCGTACGTTTCACCCTAGCCGGGCTTGTTCAATGTGAACAAGCCCGGCTAGGGTGAAACGTACGTCAGCTTCCAGCACAATTGACGTCATCATCACGTCCCTCCGGGTAACCCGTGCACAGCTCACGGACCCGGACTCGTAGGCACAACCTTAGAGACGCGTCCAAGCTAGGACAGCGTTTCACAGCAGGATCTTATCTTCAAAAGGTATTTTCGGCGCGCACTCATTGCGGGACGGGAGAGGGTCTTTTTCTGCAATGACAATATGTTATCAGGATAACCCCTCCCTGTTTTCCGGCAACAGCAAGTAACGCCACTATCTTCCTTCATATCCATTCCGGCCGCTGGCTCTCTCACCTCCCATTCACTGTGATAATTTCCACACATGGGAAGGCAGCAGAGGTTAGCGGGTTAACGGCATGGATACTTTTTTCTTCAGTTATTACACTTGTTCAGGTAGATGTAGTCACTTTGATCATTACCTGCAAGAGTTGAAAAATTGATACTGTTTATTCTATCTGTTGATTGCCAGCTACAAATTCCTCTATTGCAACTTACCAAACAGTTACAATTTTCTGTTGTGGGATTTGTTACTTCTGGCACCTGCTTTATAACAATAATAACATTGTGGTATATTTCATTAAGATATTAATAAGTATTTTATGGATATGGTTGTTTTTGCCTACTTAAACACATTATTACCTTGCTTAGAAATTTTCACCCAGCATTTGATTTATTAATTACCTCCAATAAGATTTAAATAAAATTGCATCCTGTGTCAAGAGTGCAGGGATTACCACCTGCACTCTAAAACACATTACTGTACACAGAGGTTGCTACAAATCACTTTTCTCTTGAGAATTATTGTTAGTTTGGAGGATTATATCATAATATAAACTATCATTGAATTTGAGTTGACTGTTTATTAGGGTTATACCAATAGGTATTTTGCTGCCCTTCTCTATACATATTCTTTTATAATTATTGAAATAAAATGTAAATTTTAAACAATAAACATCAAATAAATATTTATTGAAAGAGTGCCCCCAAAAAGAGGCTTTTTCTCAGATCCCTATTTCTTTGTAGGGATCACTTCCCCTTTTCTATAGGTTACGTACTGGCAGTGTGCGCATCACTGATATAGGTCTATAGGGAGACAGTACACATATACTATGTGTCTGTCATTTAAATTGTTAAGTAACTTTTTCATGTATCACAAATACTATTAAACTTTATGTGCCTAAATCCAGCTATAGACCTATATCAGTGAGACCGGAGAAGGCATAATAGCAATAGACGCTGCAGGCCACGTGTGTGGCTCTGATGGTGTGAGCCGTGGTCAGCGTGTATCACTCATGTTAGATTATGTTTAAAAGCCCTATATGCTGCAGATGATTGAGCTATATATTTATACAAACGGGGCCGGAGAGACGGCTCTTTAGTTACAAGACGCTGTGAGTCACATGTGTGGCTCTGAAAACGGGAGCCGCGGTCGGTGTATACACTAGACTGTGTTCATGGGGCAGATTTATTAAGCTCGGTGAAGTGATAAAGTGGAAGGTGATAAAGTACCAGCCAATCAGATCCTAACTACCATGTCACAGGCTGGGTTTGAAAAATTACAGTTAGGAACTGACTGGCTGGTGCGTTATCACCTTCCACTTTATCACTTCACCGAGCTTAATAAATCTGCCCCACTATTGCTTAAACTTAAAGAGTGGGACCGGTGACAGTTGTATAGCTACAGACGCTGCTGGTAACGTGTGTGGCTCTGAGAACGGGAGCCGCAGCCAGCGAGACAACGCTGGGATACGCGGCTTAGGGGCTTGTGAATCTCCATTCATATAAATCTGGTGGCCGGAGACGGTGCTCTCACATGAGATGTTACTAGCCTGTGACAACCACCACTGATTGTGTTACATATCGGCATAATGTACATTATATCTATTATTAAATGGTGGCCACATACACACAATGTTGAGGATGAACCTTTATTAAGTAATTAGCACTCATTACATGTGTGACCATGGGGACGGGTATTGCGGCCAGCGGGATAACACTGAGCGGCATAACATTTAAAAAAAATATCAATGAATGGTGGTTATAAGCATGTTATACCACGGTTATCATTAGATAAGGGGATTTACTATTGATCACGCATAGTGGATACACATACCACGTTCACTACGGCAGTGGTGGTGACATATGTACAGAACCGGGAACGATGTATTAACAAACACCTTCACCACATATACATAGACATGTGGGTAGGAGCCGTGGTTAGTGGATTCATCAGACATACAGTACACGGCGTTAGGATCTTTGTATTTCCATCCACCCATATCTCCAGACCAAAAGGCACCATCACAATGCATATTGTTAACATGTGATATGTATCAAACATTATGTTATTAAACCTTATATTGTGATTGGTATATAGCCGCAACATTACCAGCATTTGGTGTTGAAGGGGGGAGAATACCTTACAATTACCGTGATATAGTGTAAATCTGAAGTAAGCCTCTAAATCACTTATTATAAAATCTATATATAAAGTTAGATATGACAAATATGAATAAAGGATGTTAGACTGTGCAGTGATGCGCACACTGCCAGTACGTAACCTAATAAGTGGACAGTGAAGCTACTAGCAGCCTGCAGATTTGCATCAGAGGAATTACAGCCACCAAAGTGTGGAATATTGAGCTGAATAGATACAATTGTATCTGCTAGGGATACTTAGCAACTATTATTTGCAACAAATGTTGATACATGTCAAACACTTGAGAAAGTGATGAGTAGGAACCATAATGGCTTAATATTTTAATTCACATATTGTTTATTTTTTTCACATAATTTTTTTCACTTGCACTATATTTCGCTTACTCTTTTATTATATTAACTAAAAGTTATATTTTATATTAGTGGTCATGTATCGTAAATGATACTTGACTTGTAGTATTTAACCAACATAATTGTCCGAGTGTGCCCATCAAAGGGAATACTTTTTTCTTCTGGCTTCTAAATATTCTGTTTATTTTAGGAGCACCTCCCAAATAATTTCATAATACATGTGTATGATCAAAAGAACGAGAAAGGACATATATGTGAGATAAGAGTAATATTGATTTAGATTACAGGCGTCTGTGCAACCTTTTTATTTACTTCCATTGCTTACTTTAGCCAGCAAGCCTTTGGCCAATATTGGTGAAGAGTATTGTGAGCTGTGAGGTGGTTAATAATACCGTAGGAACAAAACAGGCCCAAATGACATGATTTTAGCTGTTTTTAGCAATTAAAAAAAAAAAAAAAATCAGATCCACAACCAAAACCAAAAGATTTAAGAATGGTTTTGCCAAAATCAGAAAACCAAACCAAAACACTGGAAAACCCAAACCCAAACACTGGGGTCTGCGAACATCCCTAACCCAAACCTTATGTGCAGTACCTGGTGTACATAAAGCCATATATGTTATGATTCCCGTACTCCAGACCAGAAGAGATCTTATGGCAGAGGTCTGAGTACTGGGAAGATATGCTGGTTGTGGGAGCAGGAGAGCCTAGTAACCCCTGGCGCCCTAACTCCGTTGTCTCGCCCGTGTTATCAGAAATCCCTTGCGAGACTATGGTTGCTTGAGCCCATGGCAGCCGCGTTCGAAGGGCGGATTATGTCTGCCCAACCCCGATGCCCCCGCAGGTCTTAATGGGAGACAAAGGGAAATCCGAGACAGGGTGATAACAAGGGGCCCTCTGACTAAGCAACCAGGCCAGGGGTTACAAGCTAACTAACTTTAACCAAAGGTATGTGCGGACTAGCCGCCAGGGAAAAGGACAACCAAAGAACCACTGATCCGTTACTCCTATCCAGCACCGCTGGATACCAGAGTGGATCTGTGGGAGCGGAATCCTCCGCAAAAGCTCCAGAACACAAATTAACTAAATAATAAACAGTTAGCGGACAAGACGCAACACACGGCTGAGCCGCGACTCACGAACACCACAGGATGTTAAAGGTGCTCGGTCAGACTCCAGGAATAGAAGGCAAACTTCCGAGTACAGGATCTCTGAGGACAGGAACAACCGGATTGAGCAGGACTGGAAACTCTCTGTAGCAGACACAGGCAAACAGGAAGCTATCACCGGCGTCTGTAAGAAGTCCTGAGGGTGCCTTTATTCAGGAACCCTCCAATCAAGATCCAGACAGGGTAATCAATGGAAATGCCGTGAAGCTTGCATGCTGCACGGCCAGCACATAATCAGGTAATTTAGGACAGACCCAGCAACGGGGAACGCGGCTGAACGTGGCGTCCCTGTTGCTAAGGTCAGAGCGGCTCTGTGCGCCCGGCGTCTAGCGTTGCCAGGGAGCCGGCGGCTGAACGCGCACGGCGTCCCTGGTTGCTAGGCGCCGGGCCGCACCGACGAGCGGACCCCGGCGCCTAACAGTACCCCCCCCCTTGAGGAGGGGTCAACGAACCCCTAAAGCCAGGTTTCTGAGGAAATTCTCGAAAAAATGCCCTTTTGAGACTTGGGGCATGAAGGTCCTCATCCAGGACCCAAGACCTTTCCTCTGGCCCATAACCTCTCCAATGTACCAAAAAATAAAGCCGACCCCGGGACAACTTGGAATCGAGAACCTTCTCCACCAAGAACTCCTGCTGACCCTGTACATTTACTGGAGATCTCCCCTGAGATATTCTACGAGGAAATCTACTGGACGAAACATAAGGTTTAAGCAATGAGCAATGGAAGGTATTTCCGATCCGTAAAGTTTTTGGTAAGCGTAACCGGAAAGCAACTGGATTGACTTTTTTGATAATGAGAAATGGTCCAATAAATCTAGGACCCAATCTGGCCGAGGTTTGTCGGAGCCTAATGTTGCGAGTCGACAACCACACCCTGTCTCCTACTTTAAAAGTGCACGGCCGCCGGAGTCTGTCAGAAAATCTTTTTTCCCGGAATGCTGCTTTTCTGAGAGCCAGGTGCACTTTTTTCCAAATAAGTTTAAGATGAGAGGTCAGGGCCAGAGAGGAGACAGAGGAATGTTGAAAAAATGAATTAGCTCTGGGGTGAAAACCAAAAACTGCAAAAAATGGAGACACATTGGTGGAGGAATGACAGGCATTATTATAAGCAAACTCCGCCAATGGAAGAAACTCTGACCAGTCATTTTGGAGTTTGGCCGAGTACAAACGCAAATATTGTTTAAGAGATTGGTTAACTCGCTCAGTCTGTCCATTGGATTGGGGATGATAGTCGGAGGTTAATGATAATTTCATCTTCAACGAAGCACAAAAGGACTTCCAAAATTGTGCAATGAATTGTGGACCCCTGTCAGAGACAATATCAGTGGGTAAGCCATGGAGTCTGAAAACATGGCGGAGGAACAAGACTGCCAATCCCTGGGCAGATGGCAATCGGGGAAGAGCAATGAAATGGGCCATTTTGCTAAAACGGTCCACTACCACCCATATGACTCGGCATCCGGCTGACAGAGGGAGGTCCACCACAAAATCCATGGAGATATGCGACCATGGCCTAAGGGGAACATTCAAGGGCATAAGTTGACCTATAGGCAAAGAACGGGGAACTTTATGCTGTGCACAGACCTGACAAGAAAAAACAAACTCTTTAATGTCTTTGGAAAGACCAGGCCACCATACTGAGCGGGAGACTAATTCCAAAGTCTTAGCGATTCCCGGATGCCCGGCAACCTTGCTATCATGAAACTCCGCCAAAACAGTAGCTCTCAAAAATTCAGGGACAAAAAGACGACCAGCAGGAGTATTTCCAGGAGCTTGATGTTGAAGCAGCTTTAACTGGGTAAATACATCCTGTGTGAGGCCTGCCCGAATGACTGAAGACGGAAGTATGGGAGTAACAGGACTGTTGTCTTGAACTGGAAGAAAACTGCGTGACAGGGCATCTGCCTTAGTATTCTTGGAACCTGGCCTGAAGGTGATAATGAATTTGAAACGAGTAAAAAATAAAGCCCAACGAGCCTGCCGGGCATTCAGTCGTTTGGCAGATTCAATGTATTGAAGATTTTTGTGATCAGTCAAAACTGAAATGGTATGGGTCGCTCCTTCAAGCCAATGCCTCCACTCCTCGAAAGCCCATTTAATAGCCAGCAATTCCCGGTTACCAACATCGTAGTTGGATTCTGCAGATGAGAATTTCCTGGACATAAAGGCACAAGGATGTAATTCAAGGGAATCTGGATCCTTCTGAGAAAGGATAGCCCCTACTCCAACCTCCGAGGCATCAACCTCAACAATGAAAGGCAATTCTGGGTTGGGATGTCTAAGGACAGGGGCTGAGACAAAGGCTTGTTTCAAGGCCTGAAAAGATAACTCAGCTTCACATGACCAATTGGTAGGATCTGCTCCCTTCTTAGTAAGTGCCACAATGGGAGCAACTAGGTCAGAGAAAGAGTGAATAAATCTTCTATAGTAGTTTGCAAACCCTAAAAAGCGCTGAATTGCTTTTAAATTGGTGGGTTGCGCCCAACTAAGGATGGCTTGGAGCTTCTTCGGTTCCATACGGAATCCCCGAGGGGAAATAATGTACCCTAAAAAGGATACCTCCGTGACATGAAATTCACACTTCTCCAGTTTGGCATATAGGTGATTTTCACGTAATTTCTTTAGCACCTGACGCACCTGGGTAACATGTTGTTCTTCAGAGTCAGAATATATCAAAATATCGTCTAAGTAGACTACAACGAATCTTCCAAGAAATTCACGGAGCACATCATTAATGAGATCCTGGAAAACTGCCGGAGCGTTTGACAGGCCGAATGGCATAACCAGATACTCATAGTGGCCTGATTGAGTACTGAATGCCGTTTTCCACTCATCCCCTGACTTGATTCTGATGAGGTTATATGCTCCTCTAAGGTCAATTTTGGAAAAAATCACAGCCGAACGTAGCTGATCAAAGAGGACAGAGATCAGCGGCAGAGGGTAAGTATTCTTTACTGAGATTTTATTCAAAGCTCTAAAGTCAATGCAGGGTCTGAGTGAACCATCCTTCTTCTCTACGAAGAAGAAACCTGCACTTAATGGGGATTTAGATGGCCTGATAAAACCTTTCCCAAGGCTTTCTTTCACATACTCATTCATGGCCATAGTTTCAGGACCAGACAATGCATATAACCTTCCTTTAGGCAACGTGGCACCAGGAATTAGCTCAATGGCACAATCGTAAGGCCTATGGGGAGGCAGAATATCCGCATTGCCCTTGGAAAACACGTCGACAAAATCCTGATATTCCTCAGGAATGGGTGCAGGAACGGCGGCAGCTACTCGGATAGGAAGCGTAATACATTCTTTACTACAGATGGTACCCCATTGTAAGATCTCCCCCGACTGCCAATCAATGATGGGATTATGAAAGGCCAGCCAAGGGTGACCCAGAACCACAGGAACTGCTGGACAATGAGTAAGGAAAAACTCAATCTTTTCAGAATGCAGGGCACCCACCGAGAGTAAAACAGGAGGTGTACCTAGAGAAATAACCCCATTGGACAAGGGACTCCCATCTAAACCATGCATGGTGACACACCTACCCAAGGTTAACTGAGGAATACCTAAGGCCTTGGCCCATGTTAAATCCATAAAGTTCCCTGCAGCTCCACTGTCCACAAAAGCAGAGACCGAGGAACAGAGGCTGCCAAAGGAAACTTTAGCAGGAACTAACAGTGAATTATTTGAGGAGATGAGCTGCAGACCAAAGTGAACCCCCTCACAACTCACTTGGTCAGGAAGTTTCCCGATTTGTTCGGACAACTACGGGCAAAATGTCCCTTACCTCCACAGTATAAACAAAGACCAGAATTTTGCCTCCTGGTTCTTTCTTCAGGAGACAATTTGGAGAGACCTATCTGCATAGGCTCCTCCATGTCTACAGGAATGGAAAGCACACAAGGAGAAGACCCGACAGATGCCCCTTTTTCAGCCTTCCGCTCTCTGAGCCGACGATCTATCTTAATAGAGAGCTCCATGAGTTTATCGAGAGTCTCAGGAGCGGGATACTGAAGGAGACTGTCTTTTATAGATTCAGATAAGCCGAGGCGAAACTGACTGCGCAGGGCTGGGTCATTCCATCCACAGTCGTTCGACCAACGGCGAAACTCCGTACAATAATTCTCTGCGGGATTCCTACCCTGTCTAAGAGCACGCAACTGACTCTCAGCGGACGCCTCTCTATCAGGGTCGTCATATAATAGCCCTAAAGATTTTAAAAAGGCGTCTACAGACGATAAGGCCGGATCGTCTGTCTTTAAACCAAAAGCCCAGGTCTGAGGATCCCCCTGAAGCAGAGAAATAATAATTCCAACCCGCTGAGCCTCCGTACCTGAGGAGACTGGTCTTAAACGAAAATAAAGTTTACAAGACTCTTTAAAATTAAAAAACTGTTTTCTATCCCCAGAAAAACGGTCAGGCAGATGCATTTTTGGTTCAGGGATGACCCTCGGGGAAGTCCGTAACAGATCTTCCTGTGACCTCACCCGGAGGGACAGATCCTGAACCATCTGAGTAAGTTCTTGAATCTGACTAACTAGAAGCTGGCCAGGATTTGGCCCAATACCGGCGGGATTCATGAGGCCGACAAAATCTCCCAACTGAATAAGTGAAAAAATTAACTCCTGTTAATTTAAATTTTTTCTTTTGTCTGGCCGGTGATAATGTTATGATTCCCGTACTCCAGACCAGAAGAGATCTTATGGCAGAGGTCTGAGTACTGGGAAGATATGCTGGTTGTGGGAGCAGGAGAGCCTAGTAACCCCTGGCGCCCTAACTCCGTTGTCTCGCCCGTGTTATCAGAAATCCCTTGCGAGACTATGGTTGCTTGAGCCCATGGCAGCCGCGTTCGAAGGGCGGATTATGTCTGCCCAACCCCGATGCCCCCGCAGGTCTTAATGGGAGACAAAGGGAAATCCGAGACAGGGTGATAACAAGGGGCCCTCTGACTAAGCAACCAGGCCAGGGGTTACAAGCTAACTAACTTTAACCAAAGGTATGTGCGGACTAGCCGCCAGGGAAAAGGACAACCAAAGAACCACTGATCCGTTACTCCTATCCAGCACCGCTGGATACCAGAGTGGATCTGTGGGAGCGGAATCCTCCGCAAAAGCTCCAGAACACAAATTAACTAAATAATAAACAGTTAGCGGACAAGCCGCAACACACGGCTGAGCCGCGACTCACGAACACCACAGGATGTTAAAGGTGCTCGGTCAGACTCCAGGAATAGATGGCAAACTTCCGAGTACAGGATCTCTGAGGACAGGAACAACCGGATTGAGCAGGACTGGAAACTCTCTGTAGCAGACACAGGCAAACAGGAAGCTATCACCGGCGTCTGTAAGAAGTCCTGAGGGTGCCTTTATTCAGGAACCCTCCAATCAAGATCCAGACAGGGTAATCAATGGAAATGCCGTGCAGCTTGCATGCTGCACGGCCAGCACATAATCAGGTAATTTAGGACAGACCCAGCAACGGGGAACGCGGCTGAACGTGGCGTCCCTGTTGCTAAGGTCAGAGCGGCTCTGTGCGCCCGGCGTCTAGCGTTGCCAGGGAGCCGGCGGCTGAACGCGCACGGCGTCCCTGGTTGCTAGGCGCCGGGCCGCACCGACGAGCGGACCCCGGCGCCTAACAATATATCCATTTCACTGTGCCTTCTGTGCAGTTGTAGCTCATCTGAACTCACTATGTACTGCACATACTGCTCATGGGAGATTTTAAACTCAGGTCTCCTTCTGCGGAGAAAGCAATTCTTTGCAGATTGTTCTTTGATATCGGTTTTCTGATGAGAGTTAAAGCAAGGTATATAAAGATGAGAAAAAGGTAAGTCCAAGATCTGATCCAATGATCTGTTACATGAACATTCACAAAAAGATCAGCAGGCAGAGTGATAGGCTCTACACACTGGCCGATTTTCAGAAAGATATGAACGATCTCGTTCATAAATGAACGAGAACTCGTTCATATCTTTCAGTGTGGAGACTCCAGCGATGAACGATGCGCGTCCCCGCGCTCGTTCATCGCTGGTCTCCCATCGGCTGTGCATGCAGGCCAATATGGACGATCTCGTCCATATTTGCCTGCAATTCAATGCAGCCGTGTGACGGGGGGAGTGAAGAAACTTCACTCCCCCCGTCACTGCCCCCCCGCCGCCGGGTCGCTCGTCGGCCGTATCCGCCGTCGGGCAGCTCGGCGGCGGGTCGGCCAGTGAGTAGGGCCCCTGAGAGTACTAAAACAAGCAGTAGCCAAGTCAGCGACAGATATCAACCACAGGAGTGAGGTATACAAAAACTTAAGATCAGGGGGCAATCACCTAGCACTGATTGGCAAGTGTGCTTCCAATTTATATCAGCAAAGGACAGGGAATCAGCTCTGGCACAACTGTCATCTTATATCTTAAGTGGCCATACACCTAAAGAGGTTTTGTCTGATCTGACTGGTTGGAACGAAAATCTTGTAATGGATGGAAGCAAATGATAATTGACCATTTGCTCCAAAATGCCGGAAAACTGACAAAAACGGTCGTTCAGACAATTTGTTAAATCAAATGGATTTAACCAATTTGTCTGATTGACCTATATTGTCAGAGCCAGATTAAGGGAGGGGTGACAGGGGCGGCCGTTCCAGGGCCCCCACACATTTGGGGCCCCCATACACTGCTTCAGAGGAGTCTCCCTCTGGCAGCTCAGCTGTTAATTTACAGTGACCGCCGAGGAGCTCCTCCATGCACAGATACAGTAGTCTTGCGGGATCGCTTCACAATCCCACAAGACAGTGAGTGTGTGCTCTGGCGGTGTTGTCCACCGCTGCTTCGTGTGTGACAGGGGGTTAGTGCCGGTTTCCTGGGGTAGGGCCGGAGTCCGGCGGCATAGCACTACATGGTGGAGCAGCTCTAAATAAAACTACAGCTCCCTGCAGCCCTTACTGTTGGAAGCAAGGGATGCTGGGAGCTGTAGTATTATTTAGTGCTCCTCCACTGTAGTGTGGTGTGCCGCTGGACACTGGGTGCTGTACGTGTTTCTGCAGCCAGGCAAGTGTGAGTGAGTGAGTGTGTGTGTGTTTGACGGGGGCAGGGCTATGCCAGTAACTTTACTGGTGGGGTCCCAGACAACCTCCGTTGTCCTGGGGCCTCACCAACCTTAATCCAGCCCTGTATATAGTGACAGTGAAAAATGCAAATAAAAACACATGCACATGTTTAATGTTAAATAATGGCACCCTGGGACCCCTCAATAAAGCCATGTATTAGCTTTTTAAAGTCACATATAAAGAGGCCTAGCAAGTATCATGGAGCTTTATATGAAGACAGTTTATAACGTCTTTTTTGGATTTTATTTACCATTATGTCATGTGCATCTCTTCTAAGGGCGTATATTGAGTCTTATTGGAGAAGGGATATGGCACTGTGCATTGCATAATGAATGAATTATTATGCACTTGGTCCGTATTCATGACTGTATTTATGCTTGGTATATTTATGCTAATTGGTGCTTTTATATATGCTAGTTGGTGCTAGTATTCACTAGGTCTTAAAGTCCACCAAAGATCTAATTGTGAGACATAGATTTGATGCCTATCCATTTCAGCTTGATATGTTTTTATTTGTATAAGCTTTTTTAAACAAAAATTAAATATATAGGGGTATATTTACTAAGGTCCCGATTTTGACCGAGATGGTGTTTTTTTTTTCAAAGTGTCATCTCAGGAATTTACTAAACTCAAATCACGGCAGTGATGAGGGCATTCGTATTTTTTTGGAACTCAAAGAAAAAAATTACGAATGAATACACCATCGGTCAAATACGCCTGTAATTTGGTAGAACTCGGTCATTTACTAAAAAGTGTAATTCACAAATACTGCCGGCAGTAGCCAAACACTGCCGTGAAAAAATACAAATCGTAAAAAAGTGCTAAAATAAAACAAACCTGCTTTTTTTTTACCGTGTTCTGATAGGCATGCACGGATCCATGAGATCCGTGCATGTTTATCAGTGGGAAGGGGTGGGAAAGTGTTAAATTTGTTGAAAAAAAATGCATAGGGTCCCCCCTCCTAAGCAAAACCAGCCTCGGGCTCTTTGAGCCGGTCCTGGTTGAAAAAATATGGGGGAAAAAGTGACAGGGGTTCCCCCATATTTAAGCAACCAGCACCGGGCTCTGCGCCTGGTCCTGGTTCCAAAAATATGGGGGACAAAAAGCGTAGGGGTCCCCCGTATTTCTGAAACCAGCACCGGGCTCCACTAGCCAGATACATAATGCCACAGCCGGGGGACACTTTTATATTGGTCCCTGCGGCCCTGGCATTACATACTCAACTAGTCACCCTGGCCGGGGTACCCTGGAGGAGTGGGGACCCCTTCAATCAAGGGGTCCCCCCCTCCAGCCACCCAAGGGCCAGGGGTGAAGCCAGAGGCTGTCCCCCCCATCCAAGTGCGGCGGATGGAGGGCTGATAGCCTTTTTGTCAAAATTTGAATATTGTTTTTAGTAGCAGTACTACAAGTCCCAGCAAGCCTCCCCCGCAAGCTGGTACTTGGAGAACCACAAGTACCAGCATGCGGAGGAAAACCGGGCCTATGCGCTCCATTGTAACCAATGGTGGGAACTTTGAGGTCAGCGGTGAGGTTACTTTCGGTCAGCCGCTGACCACAAAGTTCCCACCATTGGTTACAATGGAGCGCATAGGCGCTACATTGTATCACTGCTGTGTGCTGCCTGACAGACACTACAGGAGCACACAGCCAATCAGGAGGGTGCCACGACGTGGCGCTCCCTGATTGGCTGAAGGAACCCTCTTAGACAGAAGTCAGGGGGGCTTCCTGGCATTCGGGGAAAGGGGTCCCATGTGAAAACATGGGGCCCCTTTCAGTGCGTGGTCGGGTGTCCGTTTTTTTATTTTGCAAAGTACGTGGATTACAAATAGAACAGAAGAGGACCGATCTACACTGGATTATGTGTATAATTTATCCAACAGGTACCCCATGGATTCTACATGGAGAAGAGGACCGACCCTCGTGTGAACATAGGTAAGTATGTATGTTTGGAGGTGTGGATGTATGTAATAAACTTTTACTTTCAAGGTGTGTGTCTCCTGTTTTTATTGGGGTATTTTTTTAGTAGTAGTACTACAGGTACCAGCGGGCCCGGTTTTCCTCCGCATGCTGGTACTTGTGGTTCTCCAAGTACCAGCTTGCGGGGGAGGCTTGCTGGGACTTGTAGTACTGCTACTAAAAACAATATTCAAATTTTGACAAAAAGGCTATCAGCCCCCCATCCGCTACCCTTGGATGGGGCTGACAGCCTCGGGCTTCACCCCTGGCCCTTGGGTGGCTGGAGGGGGGGTACCCCTTGATTGAAGGGGTCCCCACTGCTCCAGGGTACCCCGGCCAGGGGTGACTAGTTGGGTATGTAATGCCAGAGCCGTAGGAACCAATATAAAAGTGTCCTCCGGCTGTGGCATTATGTATCTGGCTAGTGGAGCCCGGTGCTGGTTTCAGAAATACGGGGGACCACTACGCTTTTTGTCCCCCGTATTTTTGGAACCAGGACCAGGCGCAGAGCCCGGTGCTGGTTGCTTAAATATGGGGGAACCCCTGTCACTTTTTCCCCCATATTTTTTCAACCAGGACCGGCTCAAAGAGCCCGAGGCTGGTTTTGCTTAGGAGGGGGGACCCCACGCATTTTTTTAAATAAATTTTAGCAATGTTTTATTTTTTACGAAAGGTGCACAATGAAGCCCAGCACGGATCTCACAGATCCGGACGAGATTCATTGTGTTAAAGTCGGCAGTGTTTTACAATTCACTCCCGTAAAACACTGCCAAAAAATACAAATGACATCGACATCGGTAAATACGAAAATGCAAAATACGACAGCTTAGTAAATTAGTCGTAATAAATTCAAAAAGTTGCAAATTTACACTTTCAATGTCATTCGTGTTTGAACTTTAACTTTATTCGGAAAAATACGAATTTTAGTAAATATACCCCATATTGTGTAGATCTTACTGTGTCAATCAGCGCTGTATATTCTTCTCTACTCGCATTGCATAACATGTTTGTTTGGTATGTTGGCAATGTACTAATTAGATGACAATACATTTTTATTTTGTTTTGAAGATTGAAAGATATACAGTACTTATTCCGTTTGACATTCCATTGGCAGAAATCTAAATAAATAGTTCCATTTTTCTAATTGCTGAATTAGAGAGAAATAGTAAATAAACACAATTTTTCAGGGTATGTTTTATTGTTTTTGTTTAATTTTTTTTTAAGGTAAAATTTTGTTTGAGGAAGAAAAGGAAGTTCAGGAAAAAAGGAAAAAGGAGGGTGGGGCGCAACTGAACTGATCATTACAATGAGGCAATGTGTCATAAACACTTGCATTGGCAAGAACAAGCAAGAAAAAGTGCGTGGAAGAAAAGAGGTGTGAGCATTATATATATATTAGGGGTTTGGATCATTGGGTCAACCCTGTCTAGGTCAACAGTCACTAGGTTGACCACTGAAGGTCGACAGTGAGTAGGCTGATACAGACTGAAGGTCAACACATGACTAGGTAGACAGGTATGGAAGGTCAACATTGTCATGAGGGTGACATGGGCAAGGTCGACACAGTTTTTTTTTGTTTTTTGGGAGGGTTTCTTGTCTTTAATTTCTATCTGGGACAACTGACAGCTGAAATGCGTCCCCTCGTGGGGCTCGCTTTGCTCATTTATAACCAACTCTATGCTCACTTGGACAGAGGAGGTATAAAATGGTCCTGAAACCCCCCCACAAAAAGCAATGACTGAATGACCATGTCATCCTTCCATACCGGTCAACCTAGTCATGTGTTGACCTTCAGTCGGTGTCAACCTGCTCACTGTTGACCTTCAGTGGTCAACCTAGTGACTCTTGACCTAGACAGGGTCAACCTAAAGACTGGATACCATATATTAATACGTAAGCAGAGGCTAAATAGATAAAGGAGAAGTCCTACCCTAAGGTAGGGTGAGCGATGGAAGTAGGAGGACTAGTAAGGGAAAAGGGGGAGGAGTAGGGGAAATGGACACTCCATGTTAGAAAGTATAAAACATTATTAAGAGATTAAGAAATTATTTCATACAAAATGATTATAAAGTGGGGGCCAGGTTCTCAAAATGGGGGGTCAGGTTGTCCATGTAATTAAAAATGTAACTGGACAATTAAAATACTAGTAATATCCCTTTCACACCAGCCTAAAATCCCGGGATTATTCTCGGGTTGACCTGGGTATAGTGCTGGTGTGAAAGGGTCCTGGGCCAAAATACCGGGATTTCTCTCTCTCTCTAGGCATTTCAACCCTGCAAAGTAGCAGGGTTGGTCCCGGTATCATTCTGGATGTTACTGGCCGGTGTAAACGGTGCAGGGACATGTCTCTCCTTCCCGGATTGCCTCTGCTCATGCTGATTGGATATGCTGGGGAGCTTCCTGGTGATGTTATTTTGCAGAGCCATGCAGAGCCATCACATAGCGCAGAGTCAGATACACATTGCAGCTCTGTGACACAACAAATCCCAGCAGCTTCCTGATATCATTTTGCAGAGTCATGCAGAGCCATCACACAGCACAGAGGCAGATACACATTGCAGCTCTGTGGCCCAACAAACCCCAGCAGTTTCCTGATATCATTTTGCAGAGCCCCGCAGAGCCATCACACAGCACAGAGGCAGATACACATTGCAGCTCTGTGGCCCAACAAATCCCAGCAGCATTATTAACCCCTGCAATGTGTTGGTCCAATGAGCAGGTGATGGAGCTGTTAAGTAAGAGGAGATCCATTTCCAGATCACGGGCACGGTCAAGGATGCCCAGGTCTACCACAACATAGCAAAGATCCTGGCCTCGCAGGGGTGTCATCCGGAGCCAGCAGCAAGTGGTCAACAAGCTGAAAGGGCTCAAAAAGCAATTTAACAGGGTCCATGACAACAACCATAACAAGAGTGTGGCTGCAAGGCGTGACAGGATCTTTTACGACCAGTACACATCAGTCTTTGGCAACACTGCGCTCAGTGACCCCATCAGCCTCTCATCCTCCAGCTCTGCCACTCCATCCCCCATTGTAGTTGCTTCTGAGAGTCAGTTCAGCATGGACAGTAGCCTATGTGGGCCAACATCTTCAATCCCAGATGACCCCATCGACCCCGATCTGGACTCTTCCAACAACTCGATTAATGACAGCATAGCCGACACCAGTACGGATGCTGTGTCTGGCCAGAACACAGATGTGGGCGTGGCACTCCAGTCTGATCCCCTAGTCATGTGCACCAATAGTAAGAATTTGTCCTTGCTTTACATAATTTCTGCCCAAAGCACCCACATTCCAATACACATAAATTGTTGCCTGTCGCAGAGTGTATCAAGTGCAGGTGGTAGGAAGCCACAAACACGTACGATCACACCCCTGCTAGTACGCTCAGGTGTACCACAATAATGACAAGTTCCCTAGCCCCAAAATCTATTGCTCTGCATCCATTCTGCACTATACGCAACCAGTACCACTCCACCATAATGTTTACTTTCGCAGAGTGTATCAAGTGCAGGTGGGAGGAGGCCACAAACATGTACGCAGGGCCGTTTCTTGGGGCAGGTGAGCAGTGCAACCGCATTGGGCACCCGCCGCGGCACTAACTGTGGCTCCCTGCTTCCCCCTCCTATTTCTCCCCGAGTAACCCATCGGGGGGCGGAGTTTCATGGAATGACGCGGTTGCGCTGTTACGTCACGACGCAACCCCGTCACTCCGCGAAACCCCCCCCCCGAGCGGAGTACAGAGGGGGATCCAAGTTAGGAAGAGGGAAAGTCCGGCGCAAGGAGTGACTGGTGAGGCGGGCCGAAGAGCGGTAATCGCCTCTGTAAGTATTCTCTCTCTCTCTCAATGTGTAAAATGGGGACACCTGCCGTAATGTGTGAAATGGGGACTCTTGCCTGCCGTAGTGTGGGGATTTAATGTATCAAGGGCATTGCGGTGTGTGGCATAATATGATGCAGGGGGCAATACTCTGTGGGGCTTAATATGGTAGAATTTTTTTTTCCTGTGGTGGTCGTGATCTGTTGGAGCAGGGTCAAAAACTGGATTGTGAGGTAGTCTTTTCAGACGAGGAAATGCCCATTTAAATGAGGCCACACCCATTTAGATGAGGCCACGCCCCCTTGCCGGGTGCGCGCGCAAGTTTTTTTTTATCTAGGTGTGTGTGTGGTGGGCGGGACATTTTTTTATGTCATGGGGGGCGCATTTTTAAATCTCGCACTGGGAGCCAAATTGGCTAGAAACAGCCCTGCATATACGATCACACCAATACTTTTTCTTATGCCCTTTTTTCCTTCTTACTCCCCTTGCAGTATATTAAGTTCCCAAGAAGAAACGCAATGTAACCAAAGTGGAGCAAGGTGCACGGGCAAAATGACCAGGGTGCTGGTTGAAGAACTGCGCGCGATGGACACCAACATGCAGCACCAGGAGGATGCCCGCCAACTACGGTTCATAGAGGTGGAAAGAGAGCTGCAGCAATCCTTTATAACACAGATAATGGACCATCAAGAGCGCATCTTGCGCGAGTATCAAGCCAAGCAATTTCAGTTTCTGGAACACATCTTGCCCCGCATTCAGGGTAGCCACATGCACCCACCTATACAGGCCCCTCATTTCCCCAAGCACAGTTACCCACAGTATTCCAGAGGTCCATACTATGACCATTCTAACTAGTGATGAGCGGGTTCGGTTCCTCGGAATCCGAACCCCCCCGAACTTCACCCATTTTACACAGTTCCAAGGCAGACTCGGATCTTCCCGCCTTGCTCGGTTAACCCGAGCGTGCCCGAACATCATCATCCCGCTGTCGGATTCTCGCAAGATTTGTATTCTATATAAGGAGCCGCGCGTCGCCGCCATTTTTACTCGTGCATTGGAGATGATAGGGAGAGGATGTGCAGCGTTCTCTCAGTTTCGTTCAGTGTGCTGCAAATATCTGTGCTCAGTGTGCTGCAAATATCTGTGCTCAGTGTGCTTGCAAATATCTGTGCTCAGTGTGCTGAAAATATCTATGTTCTCTGCCTGAAAAACGCTCCATATCTGTGCTGCATTGTAGTATATAGTAGGAGGACAGTGCAGAATTTTGCTGACCAGTGACCACCAGTATTATATCAGTACGGTACAGTAGGCCACTGCTTTACCTACCTCTGTGTTGTCAAGTATACTATCCATCCATACCTGTGGTGCATTTAAGTTGTGCGCAGTATATATAGTAGGAGGACAGTGTCGAATTTTGCTGACCACCAGTATATAATATATAGCAATACGGTACAGTAGGCCACTGCTCTACCGACCTCTGTGTTGTCAAGTATACTATCCATCCATACCGGTGGTGCATTTAAGTTGTGCGCAGTATATATAGTAGGAGGACAGTGCAGAATTTTGCTGACCACCAGTATATAAAATATAGCAGTACGGTACAGTAGTCCACTGCTCTACCTACCTCTGTGTCGTCAATTATACTATCCATCCATACCTGTGGTGCATTTTAGTTGTGCGCAGTATATATAGTTGGAGGACAGTGCAGAATTTTGCTGACCACCAGTATATAATATATAGCAGTACGGTACAGTAGTCCACTGCTCTACCTACCTCTGTGTCATCAAGTATACTATCCATCCATACCTGTGGTGCATTTTAGTTGTGCACAGTATATATAGTAGGAGGACAGTGCAGAATTTTGCTGACCACCAGTATATAATATATAGCAGTACGGTACAGTAGTCCACTGCTCTACCTACCTCTGTGTCGTCAAGTATACTATCCATCCATACCTGTGGTGCATTTTAGTTGTACGCAGTATATATAGTAGGAGGACAGTGCAGAATTTTGCTGACCACCAGTATATAATATATAGCAGTACGGTACAGTAGTCCACTGCTCTACCTACCTCTGTGTCGTCAAGTATACTATCCATCAATACCTGTGGTGCATTTTAGTTGTGCGCAGTATATATAGTAGGAGGACAGTGCAGAATTTTGCTGACCACCAGTATATAATATATAACAGTATGGTACAGTAGTCCACCGCTCTACCTACCTCTGTGTCGTCAAGTATACTATCCATCCATACCTGTGGTGCATTTTAGTTGTGCGCAGTATATATAGTAGGAGAACAGTGCAGAATTTTGCTGACCACCAGTATATAATATATAGCAGTACGGTACAGTAGTCCACTGCTCTACCTACCTCTGTGTCGTCAAGTATACTATCCATCCATACCTGTGGTGCATTTTAGTTGTGCGCAGTATATATAGTAGGAGGACAGTGCAGAATTTTGCTGACCACCAGTATATAATATATAGCAGTACGGTACAGTAGGCCATTGCTATTGATATATTACTGGCATATAATTCCACACATTAAAAAATGGAGAACAAAAATGTGGAGGGTAAAATAGGGAAAGATCAAGATCCACTTCCACCTTGTGCTGAAGCTGCTGCCACTAGTCATGGCCGAGACAATGAAATGCCATCAACGCCGTCTGCCAAGGCCGATGCCCAAAGTCATAATAGAGAACATGTAAAATCCAAAAAACAAAAGTTCAGTAAAATGACCCAAAAATCAAAATTAAAAGCGTCTGATGAGAAGCGTAAACTTGCCAATATGCCATTTACGACACGGAGTGGCAAGGAACGGCTGAGGCCCTGGCCTATGTTCATGGCTAGTGGTTCAGATTCACATGAGGATGGAAGCACTCATCCTCTCGCTAGAAAAATGAAAAGACTTAAGCTGGCAAAAGCACAGCAAAGAACTGTGTGTTCTTCTAAATCACAAATCCCCAAGGAGAGTCCAATTGTGTTGGTTGCGATGCCTGACCTTCCCAACACTGGATGGGAAGAGGTGGCGCCTTCTACCATTTGCACGCCCCCCCTGCAAGTGCTGGAAGGAGCACCCGCAGTCCAACTCCTGATAGTCAAATTGAAGATGTCACTGTTGAAGTACACCAGGATGAGGATGTGGGTGTTGCTGGCGCTGAGGAGGAAATTGACAAGGAGGATTCTGATGGTGAGATGGTTTGTTTAAGTCAGGCACCCGGGTAGACACCTGTTGTCCGTGGGACGAATATGGCCATTGACATGCTTGGTCAAATTACAAAAAAATCACATCTTTGGTGTGGAATTATTTAATAGAAATGCGGACAACAGGTGTCAAGCCGTGTGTTGCCTTTGTCAAGCTGTAATAAGTAGGAGTAAGGACGTTAACCACCTAGGAACATCCTCCCTTATACGTCACCTGGAGCGCATTCATCAGACAGCGGAAGCAGTCCACTGACAACTAAATCCCTTCCTCTTATAACCAAGCTCCTGCAAACCACACCACCAACTCCCTCAGTGTCAATTTCCTCCTTAGACAGGAAAGCCAATAGTCCTGCAGGCCATGTCACTGGCAAGTCTGACGAGTCCTCTCCTGCCTGGGATTCCTCCGATGCATCCTTGAGTGTAACGCCTACTGCTGCTGGCGCTGCTGTTGTTGCAGCTGGGAGTCGATCGTCATCCCAGAGGGGAAGTTGGAAGACCACTTGTACTACTTCCAGTAAGCAATTGACTGTCCAACAGTCCGGTATCCGGTATCCACCGTTAATTCACAGGGAACTAGAGTATTGCTTGAGGTACTGTGTCCCCGGTACCAAATACCATCTAGGTTCCACTTCTCTAGGCAGGTGATACCGAGAATGTACACAGACGTCAGAAAAAGAGTCACCAGTGTCCTAAAAAATGCAGTTGTACCCAATGTCCACTTAACCACGGACATGTGGACAAGTGGAGCAGGGCAGACTCAGGACTATATGACTGTGACAGCCCACTGGGTAGATGTATTGCCTCCCGCAGCAAGAACAGCAGCGGCGGCACCAGTAGCAGCATCTCGCAAACGCCAACTCGTTCCTAGGCAGGCTACGCTTTGTATCACCGCTTTTCAGAAGAGGCACACAGCTGACAACCTCTTACGGAAACTGAGGAACATCATCGCAGAATGGCTTACACCAATTGGACTCTCCTGGGGATTTGTGACATCGGACAACGTCACCAATATTGTGCGTGCATTACATGTGGGCAAATTCCAGCACGTCCCATGTTTTGCACATACATTGAATTTGGTGGTGCAGAATTATTTAAAAAACGACAGGGGCGTGCAAGAGATGCTGTCAGTGGCCCGAAGAATTGCGGGCCACTTTCGGCATTCAGCCACCGCATGCGAAAACTGGAGCACCAGCAAACACTCCTGAACCTGCCCCGCCATCATCTGAAGCAAGAGGTGGTAACGAGGTGGAATTCAACCCTCTTTATGCTTCAGAGGATGGAGGAGCAGCAAAAGGCCATTCAAGCCTATACAGCTACCTACGATATAGGCAAAGGAGGGGGAATGCACCTGACTCAAGCGCAGTGGAGAATTATTTCAACGCTGTGCAAGGTTCTGCAACCCTTTGAACTTGCCACACGTGAAGTCAGTTCAGACACTGCTAGCCTGAGTCAGGTCATTCCCCTCATCAGGCTTTTGCAGAAGAAGCTGGAGGGATTGAAGGAGGAGCTAAAACGGAGCGATTCCGCTAGGCATGTGGGACTTGTGGATGGAGCCCTTAATTCGCTTAACCAGGATTCACGGGTGGTCAATCTGTTGAAATCAGAGCACTACACTTTGGCCACCGTGCTCGATTCTAGGTTTAAAGCCTACGTTGGATCTCTCTTTCCGGCAGATACAAGTCTGCAGAGGTTGAAAGACCTGCTGGTGAGACACTTGTCAAGTCAAGCGGAACGTGACCCGTCAACAGCTCCTCCTTCACATTCTCCCGCAACTGACATCTGGTCCGGACTGAAGGACCTGCCAACGATTACTGACATGTCGTCTACTGTCACTGCATATGATTCTGTCACCATTGAAAGAATGGTGGAGGCTTATATGAGTGACCGCATCCAAGTAGGCACGTCAGACAGTCCGTACATATGCTGGCAGGAAAAAGAGGCAATTTGGAGGCCTTTGCAGAGACTGGCTTTATTCTACCTAAGTTGCCCCCCCTCCAGAGTGTACTCCGAAAGAGTGTTTAGTGCAGCCACTCACCTTGTCAGCAATCGGCGTACGAGGTTACTTCCAGAAAATGTGGAGAAGATGATGTTCATCAAAATGAATTATAATCAATTCCTCCGTGGAGACATTCACCAGCAATTGCCTCCAGAAAGTACACAGGCACCTAAGATTGTGAATTCCAGTGGGGACGAATTAATAATCTGTGAGGAGGGGGATGTACACAGTGAAAGGGGTGAGGAATCGGACGATGAGGAGGAGGTGGACATCTTGCCTCTGTAGAGCCAGTTTGTGCAAGGAGAGATTGATTGCTTCATTTTTGGTGGGGGCCCAAACCAACCAGTCATTTCAGTCACAGTCGTGTGGCAGACCCTGTCGCTAAAATGATGGGTTTGTTAAAGTGTGCATGTCCTGTTTATACAACATAAGAGTGGGTGGGAGGGCCCAAGGACAATTCCATCTTGCACCTCTTTTTTCTTTCATTTTTCTTTGCATCATGTGCTGTTTGGGGACTATTTTTTGTAGTGCCATCCTGTCTGATACTGCAGTGCCACTCCTAGATGGGCCAGGCGTTTGTGTCGGCCACTTGGGTCGCTTAGCTTAGCCATCCAGCGACCTTGGTGCACCTCTTTTTTTCTTCGCATCATGTGCTGTTTGGGGACTATTTTTTGAAGTGCTATCCTGTCTGACACTGCAGTGTCACTCCTAGATGGGCCAGGTGTTTGTGTCGGCCACTTGGGTCGCTTAGCTTAGTCATCCAGCAACCTCGGTGCAAATTTTAGGACTAAAAATAATATTGTGAGGTGTGAGGTGTTCAGAATAGACTGTAAATGAGTGGAAATTATGGTTATTGAGGTTAATAATACTATGGGATCAAAATGACCCCCAAATTCTATGATTTAATCTGTTTTTGAGGGTTTTTTGTAAAAAAAACACCCGAATACAAAACACACCCGAATCTGACAAAAACATTTCAGGGATGTTTTGCCAAAACGCGTCCGAATCCAAAACACGGCCGTGGAACCGAATCCAAGACCAAAACACACAACCCAAAAAATTTCTGGTGCACATCACTAATTCTAACCATAATCCACAGTCTTCTGAATACCCAGTATATAGCCAGCTGCCATAGGCAGTGTTTTATTTTGACTGTGTTTTCAGTTTTGCTTGTTTTTGGCCTGTTATTAGGTCCCAATTTTAATGTTTAGGAGGGGGTGGAAGGGGGGGGGGGTGAGTTTGGGTACGGGGGTTTTGTGTTGTTTATTTACATGTTTGCTATGTGTTGTACACATGTTATTGTCACAACTGAGGGCCTGAGCTGACGGGAGGCAGCCTCAGTTGTAGGGGCTGAGATGTAACGGAACCTGGGAGGTTGTATCAGACCCCTAGACATGTAAGTAACATGTAGAATAACTGCCCGAAGGCGTGACCACGACAACCAGGATAAAAGTCAATGATGTTTATTATGACAAACTCCGTAACACAGCAGCAGTAAAAGGAAACATAAAAGTCAACAGAGGATAAATACAATTCCTGGGTACTACAGGGTGGCAAGGGCCACAGGCACTGGTAGTGTGAGACAGTTCTTATAATCTTCTAGTTGGAAAGTCCTTACCAGGCCTGACTGTAGCAATGGAGAGAACCCAGGATCGTACCAGCTGATGTTCCAGGAAAGGCTGGGCTGCTGAAGGTAAAACGGCTGCTGTGGATACTGGCTGGAACCAGACTGTTGTTGGTACGGAGTGGATACTGGCTGGAACCAGTTAAATAATAAACGAACTTGAGAGCGATGAAATAATAATGAAGTTTGGAGTTTGAGAGCGGTGAAATAATAATACCGGTGGAGAGTGGTAAACTGCAGAAAAGGACACCGGCCCTTTAAGAGAAGCTGTACACTGCTGGAAGCTGGGCTGGAAGCAGGTGATTGTTTGAGAGCGGTGAAATAATAATACCGGTGGAGAGTGGTAAACTGCAGAAAGGACACCGGCCCTTTAAGAGAAGCTGTACACTGCTGGAAGCTGGGCTGGAAGCAGGTGATTGTTGTAGCTGGAAACAGGTGAGTCCAGAATGGATCGGAGAGTCAGGCTACACCGCAGATGGAATGCTGGTGCGGGTCTCTATAGCAGAAGTCTGGAGACAGGAGCTGGAACCTGGAAGACAACCACAGGAGAGAGACAAACTGGAACTAGGTTAGACAACCAAAGCACTGACGCCTTCCTTGCTCAGGCACAGCATATTTATACCTGCAGCAAGGAAGGGGTTGGCTAGGCAATTATGCAGATTAGTGGAAATGATCAGATGACAAAATCCAAGATGGCTGCGCCCATGCAGACACTTGGAGGGAAGTTTGGTTTGTAATCCATGTGAGAATTGAAACAGCAATGGCGGCGCCGGCCACAGGAGACAGGAGACGCCAGACTGATGATTGCACATCTAAACCACGCGGGCACAGCGGAGGCCGCGGCTGACGTAATCGCCACTCTGACACTCTGCATGCAGGAACTCAGGGACAGCGGTGGAGGCCGCGGGGAACGCCATTCCAGATGTTACATGGCCCCGCAGTGACCGCGTCTCAGAGTGACAGGAGAGGAGGCAGGAATGTGGACATCAGTGTAACGGATGGGATCCGGTCCTGGAACGCTGAGCCAGCCTCAGGAGGCATCTGAAGGGTAAGTAATGGCGTCCAGATACCCGGATCGTGACAGCACCCCCCCTTTAGGAGTGGCCCCAGGACACTTCTTAGGCTTTAAAGGAAACTTTGCGTGGAAATTTCGGACCAAGGCAGGAGCATGGACGTCTGAGGCATTGGTCCAAGAGCGTTCTTCAGGACCATAGCCCTTCCAGTCAATGAGGTATTGTAACTGACCGTAACGGAAACGTGAGTACAAAATCTTGGCCACCTCGTACTCGACTCCCCGTTGAGTCTGAACTTTGGGAGCTGGAGGAAGTGCGGAATGAAACCGATTCAGGATCAGCGGTTTCAACAAAGAAACATGAAATGTCCTGGGTATTTTCAAGAAGGATGGTAACTGTAACCTGTAGGCAACAGGATTGATGACTTGTTCAATCTTGAAGGGTCCAATGTAGCGAGGTGCAAATTTCATGCTGGGAACTCTCAACCTCAAATTCTTCGTGGACAGCCACACACGATCACCCACCTTGAGAGCAGGAACCGCTCTACGCTTCCTATCGGCAAACTTCTTATACCTGAATGAGGCTTTAAGCAGGGCTGCGCGGACGTTCTTCCAGTTATTTGAAAACTGACGCAAGGTGACATCCACTGCTGGAACAGAAGTTGCGGGAAGCGGTTGGAATTCTGGGACTTTAGGGTGGAATCCATAATTAATGAAGAATGGTGTAGAAGAAGATGAGGAATGGTATTGATTGTTGTGGCTGAACTCGGCCCAAGGAAGGAGTTGAACCCAGTCATCTTGAGAGGAAGACACATATATACGGAGGAAGGCCTCCAAGTCCTGATTCACCCTCTCGGTTTGACCATTGGTCTGAGGATGGTAAGCCGTGGAAAACTTTAACTTGACTTGGAGGGCTTGACACAAACTTCGCCAAAATTTGGCTACAAATTGTACTCCACGATCCGAGATGATCTCTTCAGGAAGACCGTGAAGTCGGAAGATCTCTTGTATAAACACTTGAGCCAACTTGGAAGCTGACGGAAGACCGGTGAGAGGGATGAAATGTGCCATCTTGGTGAACCGGTCAACTACCACCCAGATGGTATTAAACTTGTTGCAGATAGGTAGATCGGAAACAAAGTCCATCGACAAATGGGTCCAAGGTCGACGGGGAACATATAATGGAACCAGTTGCCCCGCAGGCGACTGGCGGGAGACTTTGTGTTGGGCACACTTTGGGCAGGAGGCAATAAATTCCATAACGTCCTTCTTCAGAGTTGGCCACCAGTAGGACCTAGAAATAAATTCAAGGGTTTTCTGAATGCCTGTATGTCCAGAAAAACGGGAAGCATGGGCCCAATGCATGAGCTTCTTCCTTAGAACTGGCTTAACAAAACTTTTCCCTGGTGGAGGCGTAGAGTCCATCCTTACCGTGGAGAATGCCAACAGATTAATAATAGGATGCTTGTCTGCAGACTCGGACTCATTTTCTTGCTCCCATGAGCGGGAAAGGGCATCGGCCTTACGATTCTGAGAACCCGGACAGAACTGGAGTTTAAAGTCAAACCTAGAGAAGAAAAGTGCCCATCTGGCCTGACGAGGATTCAGACATTGTGCGCCTTTGAGATATAAAAGATTTTTGTGGTCGGTAAGTATGGTGATTGAGTGGGAAGCTCCCTCCAACAGGTATCTCCACTCCTCCAGAGCGAGCTTGATGGTTAGCAACTCCTGATCGCCAATGGCATAGTTGCGCTCAGCTGGGGAGAACTTCCGGGAGAAGAAACTGCAAGGATGTAGATGTCCATCTTTGGCCCTCTGGGATAACACTGCTCCTACTCCAACGGAGGAGGCATCTACCTCTAAGATAAAAGGAGAGTCGGTGTCGGGCTGTTTCAGAACTGGTGCAGAGATGAACCGTTGCTTCAGAAGGTGAAAGGCCTGTGTAGCTTCCTCGGACCACTTGGACGGATTAGCACCTTTCTTGGTTAATGCAGTGATAGGCGCCACAATGGTGGAAAAGTCTCGTATAAATTTTCTATAATAATTGGCAAACCCTAAGAACCTCTGGACCCCTTTGAGGCTTAAGGGTATAGGCCAATTCTGGATTGCTTGGAGTTTCTCAGGATCCATCTCTAGTCCGGAACCGGACACAATGTAACCTAGAAACGGAATGGTTTTAACTTCAAACACACACTTCTCCAATTTACAATAGAGGTGATTGACACGGAGACGGGAAAGAACCTCTTTTACCCAGAAACGATGATCTTCGAGATTATTAGCAAAGATGAGGATGTCGTCTAGATAAACCACGACATGGCGGTACAAGATGTCCCTGAAAATCTCATTCACGAAGTGCTGGAAGACTGCTGGAGCGTTGCTCAATCCGAAGGGCATGACGAGGTACTCATAATGTCCGTCACGGGTGTTAAAGGCGGTCTTCCACTCGTCACCCTCACGGATTCGGATGAGATTGTAGGCACCCCTCAAGTCCAGCTTTGTGAAAATAGTTGCACCACTAACTCTATCAAAGAGCTCGGTAATCAGGGGTAAAGGGTATCGGTTCTTGACGGTAATGTCGTTCAGACCTCTGTAGTCGATGCACGGACGCAGACCACCGTCTTTCTTCTTAACGAAGAAGAAGCCTGCGCCGGCTGGAGAAGAAGATGGTCGGATGAAACCCTTCGCCAGGTTCTCTTTGATGTACTCTTCCATGGAGTGTGTCTCAGGCAGAGACAACAGATAAGTTCGGCCTCGCGGTGGAACCTTCCCTGGAATGAGGTCGATTGGGCAGTCCCATTCTCTATGAGGAGGAAGGATATCAGCAGAGGCTTTACTGAACACGTCTGTGAAGTCTTGATATGGAGGAGGCGGAACATCAGATGACCTGGGGAAGGAAGAACAAACAGGAAGAACTTTGGCTAAACAAGTCTCAGCACAGGAGGGACCCCATGCCAGTATTTGCGTAGTCGTCCAGTCAATTGATGGGTTGTGGAGACGGAGCCATGGAAGGCCTAAAACCACTGGATGTGTGGCTCTTGGAATCACTAAAAAAGAAATATACTCAGAATGAAGAACTCCCACTCTCAGACGAACTGGAAGAGTCCTTAAGGAAATGACTGCGTCAAAAATCTTGCTGCCATCCACGGCAGTCAAAGAGATAGACGAGGACAGTCTCTCGGTGGGTAGGGACCACCGTTTAACATAAGCTTCGGTTATGAAATTCCCAGCTGCTCCGGAATCAAGGAGGGCAATGACGTTCCTGTAACGTTGAGCAATTTGGAGCGACACTGGGAGGTTACAGTCATGAGGAGATGGAGAGGAGATCATTACTCCTAGCCGGCCCTCTCCTTGGCGAGCTAGGATCTGGAGTTTCCCGGACGTTTGGGACAGGCATTGATAGTGTGCGACGGAGCTGCACAGTAGAGACAGAGAGACTCAGAGAGACGTCTTCGGCGCTCAGCGGGAGATAGACGGGAACGACTAATTTGCATAGGCTCATCCTTGGATGGAGATGGTTGACGAGGAGGAGGAGCAGAAGATTTAGGAGTAGATGATCTTCCTCGCTCGGTTGCTCTCTCTCTGAAACGTAGATCAACCTTCGTGCAAAGAGAAATTAGCTCATCCAACTTAGAGGGCAAGTCTCTGGTAGCTAACTCATCCTTGATGCGTTCTGATAAGCCATGCCAGAATGCAGCATACAGGGCCTCGTCGTTCCATGCCAGTTCGGATGCCAGGATTTTAAACTGTATAAGATACTGTCCCACAGTACGTGTTCCCTGGCGTAAACGGAGAATCTCAGATGAAGCAGATGTTATCCGGCCTGGCTCGTCGAAGATGCGCCTGAATGTAGCTACAAAGTCAGTATAGGAGGATAGCAGGGGATCAGACTTCTCCCATAAAGGTGATGCCCAGTCAAGGGCTGAGCCACTGAGAAGGGAGATGATATAGGCAATTTTGGTACGGTCACTGAAGAAATTGCCAGGTAGAAGCTCAAAGTGGATTTCACATTGATTGAGAAATCCCCTGCAGAACCTTGGAGATCCATCAAATTTTGCTGGCGTTGGAAGATGAAGATGTGGACTGGAAATGGGTAAGGTGGGTGGGGTTACAGCTGGTGTCACTGTAGTGGACGCACCGGACGTGCCAGGTCCACGGAGGGTCGTTTGAATCCCATCCAGCCGTGTAGAGAGATCCTGGAGACAGCGGATGATGTGGCCCTGTGCAGCCTCCTGATGTTCAAGTCGGGCTGCCAGTTCTTGCATCGGCCTGGCCGCTTGATCCTGGTCTCCGGCTGGATTCATTAGGTCAGTGCTTACTGTCACAACTGAGGGCCTGAGCTGACGGGAGGCAGCCTCAGTTGTAGGGGCTGAGATGTAACGGAACCTGGGAGGTTGTATCAGACCCCTAGACATGTAAGTAACATGTAGAATAACTGCCCGAAGGCGTGACCACGACAACCAGGATAAAAGTCAATGATGTTTATTATGACAAACTCCGTAACACAGCAGCAGTAAAAGGAAACATAAAAGTCAACAGAGGATAAATACAATTCCTGGGTACTACAGGGTGGCAAGGGCCACAGGCACTGGTAGTGTGAGACAGTTCTTATAATCTTCTAGTTGGAAAGTCCTTACCAGGCCTGACTGTAGCAATGGAGAGAACCCAGGATCGTACCAGCTGATGTTCCAGGAAAGGCTGGGCTGCTGAAGGTAAAACGGCTGCTGTGGATACTGGCTGGAACCAGACTGTTGTTGGTACGGAGTGGATACTGGCTGGAACCAGTTAAATAATAAACGAACTTGAGAGCGATGAAATAATAATGAAGTTTGGAGTTTGAGAGCGGTGAAATAATAATACCGGTGGAGAGTGGTAAACTGCAGAAAAGGACACCGGCCCTTTAAGAGAAGCTGTACACTGCTGGAAGCTGGGCTGGAAGCAGGTGATTGTTTGAGAGCGGTGAAATAATAATACCGGTGGAGAGTGGTAAACTGCAGAAAGGACACCGGCCCTTTAAGAGAAGCTGTACACTGCTGGAAGCTGGGCTGGAAGCAGGTGATTGTTGTAGCTGGAAACAGGTGAGTCCAGAATGGATCGGAGAGTCAGGCTACACCGCAGATGGAATGCTGGTGCGGGTCTCTATAGCAGAAGTCTGGAGACAGGAGCTGGAACCTGGAAGACAACCACAGGAGAGAGACAAACTGGAACTAGGTTAGACAACCAAAGCACTGACGCCTTCCTTGCTCAGGCACAGCATATTTATACCTGCAGCAAGGAAGGGGTTGGCTAGGCAATTATGCAGATTAGTGGAAATGATCAGATGACAAAATCCAAGATGGCTGCGCCCATGCAGACACTTGGAGGGAAGTTTGGTTTGTAATCCATGTGAGAATTGAAACAGCAATGGCGGCGCCGGCCACAGGAGACAGGAGACGCCAGACTGATTATTGCACATCTAAACCACGCGGGCACAGCGGAGGCCGCGGCTGACGTAATCGCCACTCTGACACTCTGCATGCAGGAACTCAGGGACAGCGGTGGAGGCCGCGGGGAACGCCATTCCAGATGTTACATGGCGCCGCAGTGACCGCGTCTCAGAGTGACAGGAGAGGAGGCAGGAATGTGGACATCAGTGTAACGGATGGGATCCGGTCCTGGAACGCTGAGCCAGCCTCAGGAGGCATCTGAAGGGTAAGTAATGGCGTCCAGATACCCGGATCGTGACAGTTATAATTTAAATGCCTGTGCATTGTTCTGGTTCAGTTTATACCAAGAATAAAAAAAAAGATTAAGACACTCCAAACTGGTGTACAGTATTTATTAATAAATTACTTAAAATGGGGTGCATTATTTATCGGGTAACATTTCTGTAAGGTGAGTAGCAATGGTTTCCCTTATGATTTCTGCACTTGAGGAAGTTGCCCCTCAAAGGACACCAAATCAAGAGTAGAGTGATCCACTACAGGGACCTGCACAGTCCACTCCTGTAGAAACTGTTCCTTCTGTATCTCACATATGTTGTGAAGGATACAGCAGGCCGCTACTACATGAGGCATAAATTGGAGGTCCACATCATTTCTCTTCATGAGGCAGCGCCAACGTCCTTTCAGGCGGACAAAGGCATTCTCCACCACCATCCTTTCTGAACTGAGAGTGTGGGTGTATGTCACTTGGATGGTAGACAGCTGCACATGCTGGGTGTATCCCTTCATTAGCCAGCGCCTCAAAGGGTAGGCTCCACCCTATCCACAGTCTTGGATTTCTGAAAGGAAATACAAGAGTATTACTATATTTCATTGCTGAAACAGGTATGGGGGTGAAGCAGGTGGCAGCAATCTACACTGACATAGAGTATTTAAATAAACCTTTTGAAAAGTGAAACACTATAGTCCACACATATTACGCCATAATTTACACCCAAAAGTGAAATCAGGAAAACCATTTAAAACACTGTTGTGAAACAAAAAATCTATATATTTTTACCTCTCTGGGAAAAAGCCATCTGCCCTGCTTGTCCTCCGCAATCTTGTACAAATCAGAGTTTGCAAGAATGCGAGCGTCATGTGCTCGCCCAGGCCAGCCAATAAATACATCAGTGAAGTTAAAAGAAAGGTTTGAAAAGTGTTTAGAACAATGAAAGGTACACTGCATTTAAAAACACAGACTGTGAAAAATATGCTTACCAGTATTTATGGTCGACCACAGCCTGTAAGATGACGGAATACCATCCTTTCCGATTATAATACTTCGCCGGGTTGTCACGGGGGCAATGATGGGGATATGGGTCCCATCGATGGCACCAGCACATTGGGGATACCCACACCACAGGAAGCCTTGGATGGTGTCATCTAGGCGCTGCCCTTGCGGTAAGCAGATGAACCGTTGGTATAGGGTATCCAGAATAGCCTTCGTCACCTGGTGCAGACGGTGGAGATCCCAACACTAAACAAGGAGGAGATTGTGCGGTACTCTCCTGGCATAACATACCACCACAGCGCAATCGCCAGTCTTCTCCTTGGCTGGATGGGTGTCCGGTAGTGGGTGGTATGCATAGTAAGTGCAGGGGTGAGTAGGTCCAGCAGGTATTGGAACGTAGCACACAACATGCGAAAGTTGGCCATCCACTGCTCATCTTGAAAAGCCTCCACAGTCTCCATGAAAACATCTCCATGAAGGCGGGCTCTGACCCACATTCTTTGCTCCGTCACAGTACTCATTTGCATAACGGAAGCCTGGGTTTGCAAAATCAGGGTTCTCCTGCGCAAATACTGGCGTCGAGTCCTGACCCTGTCTGCCACAAAAAGTGCTCTCCTCCTCCAGATATAACTCTGTACTATAGAGCACAGAGTCAGAAGCTGCATCAGGCTATCACTTGCTGGGTCAGACAGCAGTAAAGTCCACATAAACATGAACACAGACATATACAGCAGGGACGTGCAGTAAGGGGAGGCAGTGCCTCCCCTGTCATTAATGATTAATATAATACAAAGCAGATACATAAGACACATATTCTGTGTCATATGTATCCACTTTATATTATTATAATCATTGTAGGCCATGTAATACAATTGTGAGGCACTGATAGCTAGTGCCTCCCGTAGCCAGTGGGAACGGGACAAAGCGGGGGGCGGGGCCATGCGCTGGGCTGTAAAAGCCCATTACAAAAGGAGGGGAATGCGGCACTTATACAAGCACGCCCCTGCTAGCTAGGCACCAGTGTTTGGACAGCGGATCCAGTGCTGGATCTGCTGGTCCAATCACATAGAAGCGGCAGTGGGACCCGTTAGGTATTGCTGCGGTGGCGCCGGGACGCCAGGATGCGGCGCTGACTTGATTAAGAGCGGCTCCCCCCTCCCTGCCTCCTTACTCACGGTACAGCACTGTCCTTGCTGCCGCTGCCGGTCCGGCGCCTGTCACACACAGGCAGAGCCGGAAGGCACTGTGCAGCAGCAGTACATGAAGGAGGGGAAAGAGCGGAAGACAGGAGCGCAGAAGCAGCGGTACAGGGAGGAGGGGGGGAAAGCGGAACGGCAGATCTGTCTACTGTGTCCCCCCCTCCCCCTACTAACTAAAGTGTGTGCCATGTCCCCCCCAAGTAAAGTGTGTGCCATGTCCCCCCCCCCTCCCCCTCCTAACTACAGTGTGTGCCATGTCCCCCTCCCCCTCCTAACTAAAGTGTGTGCCATGTCCCCCCCCCTCCCCCCTCCTAACTACAGTGTGTGCCATGTCCCCCTCCCCCTCCTAACTAAAGTGTGTGCCATGTCCCCCCCCTCCCCCTCCTAACTACAGTGTGTGCCATGTCCCCCTCCCCCTCCTAACTAAAGTGTGTGCCATGTCCCCCCTCCCCCTCGTAACTAAAGTGTGTGCCTTGTCCCCCCTCTAACCAAAGTGTGTGCCATGTCCCCCCCTCGCCCTCCTAGCTAAAATGTGTGCCGTGTCCCCCCTCCCTGTCCTTGCTAAAGTGTGTGCCATGTCTCCCCCCTAAACCTCCAAGCTAAAGTGTGTGTGTCTCCTCTTGTACCGTCCCAGGCCCCAGTATGTGTCACTATGTCCCTTTCCGGCCCCTATGTGTATATCACCATGTCCCCCCAAGACGGTGACAGCTCGACAGCCATTTGAGTGGAGTGGCGGGACACAGGACTGATCTGGAAGGAGACGCACAGGCACATAAAGATGGGATCCAGACCAAGCCCACAGTCAAGAGCTTTGCCAGTGGTGAGCGGAAACCACACTATCAGCTCCGAGTCCTGTCCCGCACAATCACTGATAGAGACCCACGTGTGATAGACTGTAGAAGTGAGGAGGCGCTGCACATATCTGGTAAGTGACGGTTGGGGGGATTTAGAGCATTTGTTTATTCTAATCTATTTTTTAGGCCCCTGTCCTCTCCCTCCCTGTAACTCCCTCTTCAGTACTACTGCCCTTACCCTCCCTGTAACTCGCCCCTCATGATTCCTCTAACTCCCTGTCAGTGTCCCTACCCTCACCCTTCCTCTAACACCCAGTCAGCGTCCATGCACTTACTCTCCCAATAACACCCCATGAGCGTCCATGCCAGCACCCTCCCTGTAACTCCCTCTCAGCATCCCTACCCTCACTTGCCCTCTAATTCCCCATCAGCGTCCCTGCCCTCACCCTCCCTGTATCTCCCCCTCAGCGTCCCTGCCCTCACCCTCCCCGTCAGCTTTCCTGCCCTCACCCTTCCTGTATCTCCCCCTCAGCATCCCTACCCTCACCCTCCCTGTATCTCCCCCTCAGCGTCCCTGCCCTCACCCTCCCTGTATCTCACCCTCAGCGTCGCTGCCCTCACCCTCCCCGTCAGCTTTCCTGCCCTCACCCTCCCTGTATCTCCCCCTCAGCTTTCCTGCCCTCACCCTCCCTGTATCTCCCCCTCAGCGTCCCTGCCCTCACCCCCCCTGTATCTCACCCTCAGCGTCCCTACCCTCACCCTCCATGTATCTCACCCTCAGCGTCCCTACCCTCACCCTCCCTGTATCTCACCCTCAGCGTCCCTACCCTCACCCTCCATGTATCTCACCCTCAGCGTCCCTACCCTCACCCTCCCTGTATCTCACCCTCAGCGTCCCTACCCTCACCCTCCCTGTATCTCACCCTCAGCGTCCCTACCCTCACCCTCCCTGTATCTCACCCTCAGCGTCCCTACCCTCACCCTCCCTGTATCTCACCCTCAGCGTCCCTACCCTCCCCCTCCCTGTATCTCACCCTCAGCGTCCCTACCCTCACCCTCCCTGTATCTCACCCTCAGCGTCCCTACCCTCACCCTCCCTGTATCTCACCCTCAGCGTCCCTGCCCTCACCCTCCCCATCAGCTTTCCAGCCCTCACCCTCCCTGTATCTCCCACTCAGCGTCCCTGCCCTCACCCTCCCCATCAGCTTTCCTGCCCTCACTTTCCCTGTATCTCCCCCTCAGCGTCCCTGCCCTCACCCTCCCCCTCAGCATTCCTGCCCTCACCCTCCCTGTATCTCCCCCTCAGCGTCTCGGCCCTCCCCCTCCCCCTCAGCATTCCTGCCCTCACCCTCCTTGTATCTCCCCCTCAGCGTCCCTGCCCTCACCCTCACCCTCAGCATCCCTGCCCTCACCCTCCCTGTATCTCCCCCTCAGTGTCCCTACCCTCACCCTCCCTGTATCTCCCCCTCAGTGTCCCTACCCTCACCCTCCCTGTATCTCCCCCTCAGCATCCCTGCCCTCACCCTCCCTGTATCTCCCCCTCAGCGTCCCTGCCCTCACCCTCAGCAACCCTGTATCTCCCCCTCAGCATCCCTGCCCTCACCCTCCCTGTAACTCCCCCTCAGCGTCCCTGCCCTCACCCTCCCTGTATCTCCCCCTCAGCGTCCCTGCCCTCACCCTCACCCTCCCTGTGACTCTCAAAGTAGTGGGAGTAAGAAAGGGAAAGAGGGGAGGGAAATAGATGGGGAAAAGGGGAGAAGAGTAAAAAGAGAGAAGAAAACATATTCTCAGGCAGTGCTGGGGATAATAGCTTAAAAAAATAAACAGAAACCCAGGCAATGCTGGACATAAGTATAAGGGACACTACTATGTGGTGTAATATGAATCATAGGAACTACGTGCAGTGTATTGTGAATAAGATTGTGCTACAGTGAGGTGTAATTTGAATTGGAGGTACTATTCTTAGGTGCTATTGTGTCCACGCCCCTTCCTTGTGAGAACACACCCCTCTTTTGTGATACACGCTGTACTTTTATGAGTTAAAGGAGGGAGGGCGCAATTTTATAGTTTGCAGGAGGGCTTCGAACACCCTTGCACCGGCCCTGAGCGGCGCCTACACTGTGGCCTGCACACACATCTCAAGTGAGAGAGGGGGCAGATGGAGATATATATGTGCCTCCCCAGCCAAAGACCTCACCGCACGTCACTGATATACCGTGGTAATCCGTCGGCCATGATTGCTGCAATGAGGTGAGCAGCCCCACCCTCCCTCTAATGACTTCATCTTTCTGGGCCTAAAAAGGCCATTTCTAATCTCATAAAAATGCAGGGCCATCCCGGGATCAGTATGAAAGTTGTCGACCCGGGACGACCCAGGTCGAAATGCTGGTGTATACGGGGGCCAAACCGGGAATGCACGGCATGATTCCGGGACAGAATTCCCCGGTAAGTTCCTGCATTTTTGGTGTGAAAGGGGTATAATATATACAGTACAATATACCTGCCAGATCTTATAGGTACGAGTAGTGCTAGAGGAAGCTTCGGCCTTATTCCAAAACAAACATACTTCCTCAATATTCTAATCATGGTTATTTTCAAGCATTTAGGGGTACATTTACTAAGCAGTGATAAGAGCGGAGAAGTGAGCCAGTGGAGATATTTCCCCATCAACCAATCAGCAGCTCTGTATCATTTTATAGTATGCAAATTATAGATGTTACTTCAGTTCTGATTGGTTGCCATGGGCAACTTCTCCACTGGCTCACTTCTCTGCTCTTATCACTGCTTAGTAAATGTCCCCCTTAATCCGCTCCATGAAACACATCCTTAAAATGTTTATCTCTATTTCTTCCATTTATTATGATATCTAAGATGTGTAATATCCAGGTTTACCTACCCTTGCCTTAGCGGGAGGCTCCCGTTATTTCAATGAGCCTCCAGCTACCCCGCAAACCTTGCCAGACCTCCGGGTTTATGTGTCCCTCCCCGAAAATCCAGAGTGCGCATGCGTGGGTCCTTACTGTACATGCCGGGAGGCTGGGCCCGCACCGGAGTCGTAATGGTGCCTGGTGTCAAATCCTTAAAGGCCGGCCACTGCTTCACACAACTCCGCTGTGGCCGGCAGCCCGGCACTCAGAGCACATGTGAGCAGCAATGGCAGGACGGGCTACAGGGCCACCTGCGGGAGGCACACAAGGAGGAAGGCATAGAGGCGGCTCCCCGGCTGAAAAGTTGCAGCAGTGACTCATCCCCCGGCAGCATCAGGAAGTGCTGATGAGTCATGCTGCCTGTCAGAGAGGAGCCGAGACTGCGGAGGGAGAAGAGAAAGGAGGCATTTCAACTATGGTAACTACTGGGGGGAGCTGGGATCACTAACAGGAAGATTAGGGGAATGGGAGCCCTGTTAGGAACATACAGGTTGGGAGGAGGAGGCTCAGTAGCCATAATTAAGACATGGGTGGGGTGGCGGGCACTATAGGACAAAAGCAAGCAAGGGGGGAAACTATAGGCAACATACAGATAAGGGGGTCACTAACAGGGAATATGCTGACGGGGGGGGGTCACTAACAGGTTATATGCTGACAGGGGGTCTCTACAGGGAATATGCTGATTGGGGGGGTTACTAATAAGGAATATGCTGACGGGGGGGTCCCTAACAGGGAATATGCTGATGGGCTGTGGGGGGGGGGGGGGTGACTAACAGGGAATATGCTGACGGGGGGGTCACTAACAGGTTATATGCTGACAGGGGGTATCTACAGGGAATATGCTGATTGGGGTGGGTTATTAACAAGGGGAATATGCTGATGGGGGGTCCCTAACAGGGAATATACTGATGGGCTGTGGGGGGGTGGGGGTGACTGACAGGGAATATGCTAATGGGGGGGGGGGGGTCACTAACAGGGAATATGCTGACGGGGGGTCACTAACAGGGAATATGCTGACAGACGGGTCTATATGGGGAATATGATGACAGAGGGGTCTATACGGGAAATATACTGACAGAGGGGTCTATATGGGGAATATGCTGACAGAGGGGTCTATACCGGGAATATGCTGATAGAGGGGTCTATACCAGGAATATGCTGACAGAGGGGTCTATACAGGGAATATGCTGACATAGAGATCTATATCGAGAATATGCTGACAGAGAGGTCTATACCGGGAATATGCTGACAGAAGGGTCTATACCGGGAATCTGCTGACAGAGAGGTCTATACCGGGAATATGCTGACAGAGAGGTCTATATGGGGAATATGCTGACAGAGAGGTCTATACCGGGAATATGCTGACAGAGTGGTCTATACCTGGAATATGCTGACAGAGAGTTATATATGGGGAATATGCTGACAGAAAGGTCTATAATGGGAATATGCTGACAGAGGGGTCTATATGGGGAATATGCTGACAGAGAGATCTATACGGGGAATATGCTGACAGAGGGGTCTATACGGGAATATGCTGACAGAGAGATCTATACGGGGAATACGCTGACAGAGGGGTCTATACCAGGAATATGCTGACAGAGAGGTCTATATGGGGAATATGCTTACAGAGAGGTCTATACTGGGAATATGCTGACAGAGGGGTATATACAGGGAATATGCTGACAGAGGGGTCTATACCGGGAATATGCTGACAGAGAGGTCTATACCGGAATATGCTGACAGAGAGGTCTTTACGGGGAATATGCTGACAGAGGGGTCTATACCAGGAATATGCTGACAGTGAGGTCTATATGGGAAATATGCTGACAGAGGGGTCTATACTGGGAATATGCTGACAGAGGGATCTATACGGGGAATATGCTGACAGAGGGATCTATATGGGGAATATGCTGACAGAGGGGTCTATACCGGGAATATGCTGACAGAGAGGTCTTTACAGGGAATATGCTGACAGACGGATCTATACGGGGAATATGCTGACAGAGGGGTCTATATGGGGAATATGCTGTCAGAGGGGTCTATACAGGGAATATGCTGACAGAGAGATCTATACGGGGAATATGCTGACAGAGAGGTCTATATGAGGAATATGCTGACAGAGGGGTATATACGGGGAATATGCTGACAGAGCGGTCTATATGGGGAATATGCTGACAGAGGGGTATATACGGGGAATATGCTGACAGAGTGGTCTATATGGGGAATATGCTGACAGAGGGGTATATACAGGTAATATGCTGACAGAGGGGTCTATACCAGGAATATGTTGACAGAGGGGTCTATACTGGGAATATGCTGACAGAGAGGTCTATACGGGGAATATGCTGACAGAGAGGTCTATACTGGGAATATGCTGACAGAGGGGTCTATACTGGGAATATGCTGACAGAGGGGTCTATACTGGGAATATGCTGACAGAGGGTTTATATAGGGAATATGCTGACAGAGGGGTCAATACAGGGAATATACTGACTGAGGGGTCTATATCGGTAATATGCTGACAGAGAGGTCTATACGGGGAATATGCTGACAGAGAGGTCTATACTGGGAATGTGCTGACAGAGGGGTATATACGGGGAATATGCTGACAGAGGGGTCTATACAGGGAATATGCTGACAAAGGGTTCATTATGGGGAATATGCTGACAGAAGGGTCACTACAGCCAATATGCTGACAGAGGGGTCACTATGGGGAATGTGCAGACATGGGTGTCATTATGGTGAATATGCTGACAAGGAGGTCACTGCGGGGAATATGGTGACAGAGGGGTCTATATGGGGAATATGCTGACAAGGGGGTTACTACAGGGAATATACTGACAAAGGGGTCACTATGGGGAATATGCTAACAGATGGGTCACTACGGGGAATATGCTAACAGAGGGGTCACTATGGGGAATATGCTGACAAGGAGGTCACTCCAGGGAATATGGTGACAGAGGTTTCACTACGGGGAATATGCTGGTAACTATGAGGAATAAATGGGCGTTATACAGAAAATACAAGGGGGACCAGAACAGAAGACATCTTTTCAAGGGGCGACATTAGTTTATTTGCCCTTGGCACCATTGACCTGTTACACTTCTGGGTAGCAGTATAGGAATTTTAGTTTCAATCCTCTCTAAGATGGGGTGGTTTTCATGTGACCGGCGGTCTGCTGACCGACAGTCACATGACCTCCTCCAGCATCCCGACGGCTCACTATCCCGATGGTCGGCATGCCGACCAACAGGGACTATTTCCACTCGTGGGTGTCCACGACACCCGTAGAGTGGGAATAGAACCCGTGGTGACCACAGGTCGCCACCGAGCCCGCAGCGTGGCGAGCGCAGTGAGCCTGCAAGGGGCATGCTGCACTCGCCCCTCCCCGCCGGGATCCCGGCGTCGGTATGCTGCCGGGATCCCGGCGTCGGTAAGCTGACTGGCGGTCTCCTGACCGCCGATCAGCCGTACTACACCCCTAAGATGAATCTTATACCACACACTTATTGTATGACCAGCATAATTAGGGCATTGATATGTGAATGCGGGATTGATACCTTCCGCTTTATATAAATAGCACCTCTGGCATATTCATGTAGTTAAAATACTCCGATACTTAGGAGTTTATCTTTTCTGCAGACCTATAACAGACAATACGACGAATATACCTGTATGTGAAAGCAGTGTTGAATTTTGCTATTCAAAGTTTTGTGACAGCTTTATTGATATAATGTCATCAGTGTGTTTGTATGTAAAGGTGGAGCTAGAGATGCCCTTTGGGTGGAACATGACACACCCCTCATTGGTGCATTCTGCGCGGCGCATTCTGCTATCTCCTACAATCTCCCTGAAACTATTTTTCAAAAGTAGACAAGTATGGTAATATCCTGTATTTATGGCTAAAAATTAGATTTGTATACTGTATATACTATCATTTCTTTAAACATTTACTTTTTGTAGTAGATCACAATAGACCTCTGGGGTCAGTACAATACAAATATATTTGAAATCAAATGTATGTTTGCATGTTTGGAGACAATGGGCCTAATTCAGACCTGATCGCAGCAGCAAAATCTTTCTCTAATGGGCAAAACCATGTACAGTGCAGGTGGGGCAGATATATCATGTGCACAGAGAGTTAGACTTGGGTGGGTTATTTTATTTCTGTGCAGGGTAAATACTGTAAGCTCTACTTGTATTAGCAGCAGGGGGCAGCATTGCCTAAATTATTAATAAGAAAATAACTACTGATTTCTAGACTTTTCTACTATACTTGGCAAACATTAAAGAGTGTTTGCTAATTGTTTGTGAGAATGCGCAGATAGTAACATTCCAACAAATCCATTGCTACATTTGTATACTGTTTATGTTCGCTACTGCAAACAAAAGACAATAGAAGTCTTTGGTAAGAATTATGTGAAAAGATGATACATTCCTGTTTCTGCATGTCAGCTTACATTTGAACAAAACATTATTCAGAGTTTAACTCTATCAGTGGCTTTTCTACATAACAAAATTAAATTAATACTCCACTTGACTCATAGCGGCACTTATATCATTATGGCAAATTATTATTTATGCTAAACACAACTTTGCCCCGGCAATTGAGGTTGCGACATTGTGTATAATTATATAGTAGAATCTTACACCCAGTTTACAAAATAATATTGAGTTTCCGTTAAGTAATCAGTTGCTATACGTACAATGCAAATAATTTGGCAGTATTACAGATTTGGACACAATCCCAGTGAATTATTAAAGTCATTTGATGTCAAATCACCAAGAAAAATTTCATTATAACACCCACCAATTTTCATGAAACTTTGTACACTATATATTACCACATAGCTACAACTCCATGTATTTTTTCTTCTTCTCTAGGCCTCATAGCGTTTGAGAAATAGGGCAGGGCCGAAACTAGGATTTTCGGCACCCGGAGCAAGGCAGCAATTTAGTGCCCCCCTTACCCCAAAAAAATAAAAATAATAATAATAAAAATAAATAAAATAGAAATATTAAATAATTCAAAAATAAAAATGAATATATATATATATATATATATATATATATATAGAATATCCTAAAGCCCGGCACTCCCTCAGCAAATTCCGTGCCCCGGTGCCCTCAGAATGGATACTAATATATATATATATATGTGTGTAAATATACACAGACACAAACACACAAACACACACAATATGTGTGTGTGTATATATATATATATATATATATATATATATATAATACAGTGTTTCTCCACATTAAAGTGGAAAATGACAGCACTCTCCAGACTTGCGTAATTAGTATAAACACTAAAGTCATTTATTCAAGGACTTGGTTCCATGTAACTTCATATCACAAAAATAAAGAAAGGGCTCACCAACGTTTCGGTCCCATGTTAGGACCTTTCTCAAGGTATATCCCAGTCAATGTACAGTCAAAAACAGCAATAACATCCTCAGCAGCACATAATAGGAACCAGGAACCTGTATAAAGCCTCCCAGGCCCCCTTAATATACCTGCATTCAAATTAGTGAGTGGATCATGTGCAGCTGCGGCCGGATGCGTCACTTCCGGTCAGAACCGGAAGTCACAAACCGCCAGGAACCGCGCTGTGTAAATCCACAAAAGACGCTTAGGAGCATTAAATAGTATCTCACCCAAGTCACCAATCCTACAGAAGTGCCCCCGAGACCCGCTGCGGCCAGCCAGATGGCAACCAGGGCTGCGCCGTTTGGTCGCTATAGCAACCTCGTAACGCCGCCATGTCACTTCTGGTCAGACCCGAAGTCATGCGGCTGTAAGTTCCGAACGGTAGTGTCTAGGTGATCAATGTACACAATAGCAGGAGGCGGTGCAAAAGCGGTCTCCTAGGTTACAGAGGGGAACGCGTCTATTGGCCGTCCGGATCACATGTCCACTAGTTCTATTGGTGAACATTGCTGTCAATCATGAAACACCTAGTCCCGGTCCTTGCTGTCAATCATGAAACACCTAGTCCCGGTCCAAAGATGCATCATGGGACACATTCATCCTTCCAATCACTGCACTAATGGGAAGTGATGTCATCACCTTCCCCCTATTTAAGGGTAAAAATTAGAACACAGTTTCATTCCACTGGAACTGAGCTGAACACTGCTGATCTGCTGGAGGGTAAGGACTATTTTATGTGATACTATGTAGGCATCACCCTAAAATATGGCTCCATTTACTATTTTGATTGGTCTGTAATTATTCCCACATCTTTTATGGTATTATGTTACTGTGAATTAGAATTCATATAGACAATGAGGGAAGTTAATTGTAATACCAGTACTATATATATATAAATAAATAAAACGGTTTGAGTCTAAGATTTGTGTTGAGGCGGTTTAGATTGGTAGATATTCCCTATCAAAATTCTGCATTTTTAATGTCCTAGAGAATATAAATTTACTTGGTAAGCCTCTTGAATTTATATAGACCAGTGAGATTCTCTCTCTAATTGGCTAATATCAATAATTTTATCAGGTCACACATCTATATGAACCCTTGTTAGACCTGTGTATTTGAACTTGTCAGTCAAGCATTTGAAATAAAAGGTATGTGTTCCCATTCACCAGCACACTGATTGATTTATAAATTAGTTATTATGTACATATCATGTGGTTTTAAAGTTACTAAAACTAATATTTCCCTCACTAGGCCCAATCTATTTTTCATCTATATATCCCACTGATGTGTGGGTAGTATTCAAGTATCCTGAACGCCTATGTGTTAATTCATGTGACAGTCTATCAATTTTTATCAAGCATTCGAGGTATGTCATATGAAGTTTCCTTGACATGTTCTGATGTTCTCATTCTTCTTCTATTTCTTTCTCTTTTCTTCTGTGTATAATCATTAACCTTTGTGACTCATTGTCAACTTATTTGAAAGTACTTTACTGTAGTAAGTGTTCCCGATTGGTGTAGATTTGCACTTTATTATCCAGCTCTGTTTTGCATGTTCCTGTACCTTTTTCATCTATTGACATGTTCCCATTTTTTATATCTTTATTTTTGTATATATGTATAGTTAGTGGAATATTCTGATAAATTATTTTACGCTTATAGATATACCCCTGATGAAGTCTTTGAGCAAGACGAAACGCGTTGGGTTTTTCTATTTGTCACACCAATCTCCAAACTTGCTATAAGGAGAAGGAGGAGTCTGTAAAAGTTATTCTACTTGTCCTCTGTATAATTGTTCGGTGTCATTTGTTAAGGATGGATACTTAATTCATTGTACCATTGCTTGTGTTTTTATGTTTTAATAAATTTTATATGGAACATGTTAATGTGATTTTTATGCTCTAAAATATTGAGCAAACATATATTAATATACGTCTAGAGATTCCTGCTGAATCCTATTTATTATTGGGAGGAAATACATCCCAAAGGCGCCTATTCCTCTATTGCTACATATATATATATATATATATATATATATATATAGAATATCCTAAAGCCCGGCACTCCCTCAGCAAATTCCGTGCCCCGGTGCCCTCAGAATGGATGCTAATATATATATATATATGTGTGTAAATATACACAGACACAAACACACAAACACACACAATATGTGTGTATATATATATATATATATATATATATATATAATACAGTGTTTCTCCACATTAAAGTGGAAAATGACAGCACTCTCCAGACTTGCGTAATTAGTATAAACACTAAAGTCATTTATTCAAGGACTTGGTTCCATGTAACTTCATATCACAAAAATAAAGAAAGGGCTCACCAACGTTTCGGTCCCATGTTAGGACCTTTCTCAAGGTATATGCCAGTCAATGTACAGTCAAAAACAGCAATAACATCCTCAGCAGCACATAATAGGAACCAGGAACCTGTATAAAGCCTCCCAGGCCCCCTTAATATACCTGCATTCAAATTAGTGAGTGGATCATGTGCAGCTGCGGCCGGATGCGTCACTTCCGGTCAGAACCGGAAGTCACAAACCGCCAGGAACCGCGCTGTGTAAATCCACAAAAGACGCTTAGGAGCATTAAATAGTATCTCACCCAAGTCACCAATCCTACAGAAGTGCCCCCGAGACCCGCTGCGGCCAGCCAGATGGCAACCAGGGCTGCGCCGTTTGGTCGCTATAGCAACCTCGTAACGCCGCCATGTCACTTCTGGTCAGACCCGGAAGTCATGCGGCTGTAAGTTCCGAACGGTAGTGTCTAGGTGATCAATGTACACAATAGCAGGAGGCGGTGCAAAATGCCAAAGTAGGGCACATGGTCTATCGACCCATTATGGCCAATACATTGAGGTTCAGAGTAATCAATGGTATATCGGGGACCTGGGATACTGCGCATAGCAAACACTGAAAGGCACACATTAGTCATAAACCTTACAAACATAGTGATGTGCGCTGCACGCGTCACACCACGGCAGAACTATAGTCATGCTCAGATGATGACTATAATAAATACCACACAGTCATAATGAATACAAAATAAACAGTGCACTGTAAAGTAAAGTGATATATAAATATGTACATATAAACAGGCCAGAACACTCAACCAAGGGGAGTGCCCACTGAGGCCGAGTCGGAGTATGCCCACATGGTACCACAGTAATTAATCATGTGTATTTTGTCACCCTCCAGCCCCCCTCCGGCCAAACACTGAAAAGCACACATTAGTCATAAACATTAATCAGCATTGAGTACATAGTGGCGGGCGCTGTAGGCATCCCACCACGACGAAACATAGTAATAATAGCTCTAATGTACCAAACAGGTATAGTGAACACAGTAAAAACAGTGCAATATAAAGTCCAGTGATCTATATATATATATATATATATATATATACACAACAACGAGCCGGAACATTCCACAGAGAGGGGTGCCCACTTAGACGGAGTCAGAATAAGTCCAACGGGTGCACCAGTCGTTAGTAGCGTGTATTACATCACCATGGGCCCGGGGTGGCTACGTGACATGCCTATGGCGGGCCGCTGCTGTAGCAATCCACAGGTCCATCCAAAACGGGAGATGTTGGTGGGTTAAATAGTGTCCACAGTTCTACCTGAGAAATATAGAGAGAGGGTTATTCTCGTTCATCCCTCTGGGGGAAATGGTGTCCAATCGGTTGATCCAGTAGCTCTCCCTTCTTTTCAGTGCCAAGGTACGATCTCCTCCTCGGGCTGGCGGTGGTACCCAATCAATCAGTTTACATCTGAGATTGGACACCTGGTGTTGATGCGTCAAAAAATGTCTTGGTACAGGTTGTACTGCCTTCTTGGACTCAATGGCCTGATGGATAGTGGTCCTGTGATTTGCCATCCTATCACGGAAACGTCTTGAAGTCATCCCGACATAGTATAGTCCACATGGACATGTAAGGATGCAAATAACGTGGTCCATAATGCAGTGTAGTTTGTATTTAATCTTGACGGGACGTCCAGAATGTGGATGGGGAAAAGTTGGGCCAGTGAGCATACTCCAACACGTGGTGCAGCCAGTGCATTTGAAACATCCAGGTTTCTGTTCTTGTAACCATGTTGTCCTACTGGAAACAGTAGGGGTGGCTGTTGGTCTCAGTAGGAGTTGTTTAAGATTTGGTGCTTTACGATACGCCATCATCGGGGGTCATGTATTTTTCGCCTTGAGTGAGGTGTCTGATGTGATGATGGGCCATCTCTTGCGGAGGGCTTTACTAATATTGCCGGAGTGGTTGTCAAAGGTCATGGTAAATACCATTCTGTCGGCGGTGGTGCTGGGACTCGTTGAAGCAATGTCTAATGCTGAGAATTTCACTCAGGCTTTGTGTAAACATCGTTGTATACAACCATCAGAGTATCCACGTTCCCGGAATCTCAATGACATCTCCTGCAGCTGTTGTTCCACGATCGTTGGATTTGTGTTGTTCCGCATAACTCTCAAGAATTGTGAGATGGGCAGATTCTCTTTGAGTGCTGGTGGATGTTGGCTGGTAGATAGAAGAAGGGTGTTCCTATCTGTGGGTTTCCTATAGAGTGTGGTACTGATCACGTGATCTTCTATGGTGACTGTGATGTCAAGAAAGTTGATATGATGGTCATCAATCTGGTGTGTAAATCTTACCGGACTTTCCAATTCATTTAGCGTATGGACCATCTGATTAAACATCTCCGTCGTCCCAGTCCAAAGGATGAAAATATCATCGATGAAACGTTTGTACATCAATATGCGAGCCCCATATGTTGGCAGGATGTGCGTCGTCTCGTAGGCTGCCATATAGATATTCGCATAAGCCGGCGCCAAATTTGAACCCATAGTGGTCCCAGACTGTTGTACATAGTGTTTATCCAGGTAAGCAAAGTGGTTGAACTTCAGTACTGCTTCGGCTAGTTGGATAATAAAGTCAATCGGAGGATTTGCTGTAGGATGGGCGGTGAGGGCCTCTCTCAATGTTTGCAGGTCATCTTCGTGCGGGATGATGGTATACAGTGAGCTTACGTCCATAGTTGCCAATCGGACATCTCCACTTAGCCGTGGGAGGTCGGAGAGTTTGCTTTTCAGTGTTTGCTATGCGCAGTATCCCAGGTTCCCGATATACCATTGATTACTCTGAACCTCAATGTATTGGCCATAATGGGTCGATAGACCATGTGCCCTACTTTGGCATTTTGCACCGCCTCCTGCTATTGTGTACATTGATCACCTAGACTACCGTTCGGAACTTACAGCCGCATGACTTCCGGGTCTGACCGGAAGTGACATAGCGGCGTTACGAGGTTGCCATAGCGACCAAATGGCGCAGCCCTGGTTGCCATTTGGCTGGCCGCAGTGGGTCTCGGGGGCACTTCTGTAGGATTGGTGACTTGGGTGAGATACTATTTAATGCTCCTAAGCGTCTTTTGTGGATTTACACAGCGCGGTTCCTGGCGGTTTGTGACTTCCGGTTCTGACCGGAAGTGACGCGTCCTGCAGCTGCTGCACATGATCCACTCACTAATTTGAATGCAGGTATATTAAGGGGGCCTGGGAGACTTTATACAGGTTTCTGGTTCCTATTATGTGCTGCTGAGGATGTTATTGCTGTTTTTGACTGTATATTGACTGGCATATACCTTGAGAAAGGTCCTAACATGGGACCGAAACGTTGGTGAGCCCTTTCTTTATTTTTGTGATATGAAGTTACATGGAACCAAGTCCTTGAATAAATGACTTTAGTGTTTATACTAATTACGCAAGTCTGGAGAGTGCTATCTTTTTCCACTTTAATGTGGAGAAACACTGTATTGTACTATGAGTCTGACCGCGTGATTGGATCAGGCTTTGATTTGGCACCCCAGCCGTTATCTGTGTTGGGTGAGAGTGTGGGACTTCCCTTGCATATATATATATATATATATATATATATATATATATATATACACACAAATACTATATATACATATATTGTAAAGCCTTCTGCCCAGCCTCCCTGCTCACAATGCCCACTTGCCTCATCCCAAAGTGGGGTATGTGATAACCTTGTTGATGGCTCTGTCCTTTTAAAGTTTCTCTCCAGAGGTCCTGGCAAGCAGCCAGGCAGCCGTGCAGGAGAGATTGCGGAGGCGCTGCAGGGTGGGAGGGCAGAGGGAGGCTCCGGAGTCCAGCGGCCGCACATGCAGAGGAAGAAGGAGACTTTGGTAGCAGCGACAGGACCGCGGTGGGACCATGTCATACACGGCTGCAAGAGGTGATCGCGGCGGGCATATGGGGAGGAGCTTCTGGGTGAGGGAGCTGGGAAGAGTTCTCCGCGCCCTCCTCAGGTCCGGTGACCGGGGCACGTGACCCCTTAGCCCCCCCCTCCCTCCCCCTAGTTACGGCCATGAATAGGGGGTCAAAATGTCGAAAAAGTACTCAGAAATGCCACTCCTGATGCTCCATTTTTATGTGAGGTATGTGTGGGGAAAAATCCTATCTCATTCCCTAATCCACATATCACTTTATCAATCGTGCCTGAATCTGAGAGTCATTCATTTACTTCATACTTAATTATTATTTTGGTGAAAAAAAAAAGTGGGTTCAATAAGCATTATCAACCTAAGTTACTGTAGATGAGTTATCATGTCCCTTTTTTGTTTAAATTGAACCTTAAAGTATACTTTAAAAGGCTATGAAAGAAAATAGTGGGATTTTGATTGCCTGTATGAGTATTTTAATTTTTATGTATAATTCTCTCTTTAAAAGAAAAAAATTACCATTAGGTACAATTTTACCACCTAAAGGAGTATTTTAATCTGTATATTTAATATATATATATATATATATTTGCAGATGTCTTATTACACATAGGGGGTATTCAATTACCCGTGACAACCCGTTTTTGCATGAAAACTATGATTTTACCGTAAATCGCAAAAACCCCTTATTCAATTAGCCACAATGATTTAGCAGCGATAATTTCACTTCACCTACTCGGAGCAGGTGCAAAGTTGGGGAAAATCCCTATTTTAATGTAAAATGTCAGGATTTGGTTCAGAACCCCTGGGACACCCCGCTGTATTGTCTAATTAGGTGCTTTGAAGATTTTAATTATTTTTAATTGGCCAAGAATTATATGTAATTTTTCAGGTGAAAAATACAAAGTGATGGAATTTTGGGTTCAAGGTATGGTACAGGTATATTGGGGTGATTTCGTTTTTAAAGGTCCCCCAAATATATGCTTATACTAGAGATGAGCGCCTGAAATTTTTCGGGTTTTGTGTTTTGGTTTTGGGTTCGGTTCCGCGGCCGTGTTTTGGGTTCGAACGCGTTTTGGCAAAACCTCACCGAATTATTTTTGTCGGATTCGGGTGTGTTTTGGATTCGGGTGTTTTTTTCCAAAAACACTAAAAAACAGCTTAAATCATAGAATTTGGGGGTCATTTTGATCCCAAAGTATTATTAACCTCAAAAACCATAATTTACACTCATTTTCAGTCTATTCTGAATACCTCACACCTCACAATATTATTTTTAGTCCTAAAATTTGCACCGAGGTCGCTGTGTGAGTAAGATAAGCGACCCTAGTGGCCGACACAAACACCGGGCCCATCTAGGAGTGGCACTGCAGTGTCACGCAGGATGTCCCTTCCAAAAAACCCTCCCCAAACAGCACATGACGCAAAGAAAAAAAGAGGCGCAATGAGGTAGCTGTGTGAGTAAGATTAGCGACCCTAGTGGCCGACACAAACACCGGGCCCATCTAGGAGTGGCACTGCAGTGTCACGCAGGATGGCCCTTCCAAAAAACCCTCCCCAAACAGCACATGACGCAAAGAAAAAAAGAGGCGCAATGAGGTAGCTGTGTGAGTAAGATTAGCGACCCTAGTGGCCGACACAAACACCGGGCCCATCTAGGAGTGGCACTGCAGTGTCACGCAGGATGGCCCTTCCAAAAAACCCTCCCCAAACAGCACATGACGCAAAGAAAAAAAGAGGCGCAATGAGGTAGCTGACTGTGTGAGTAAGATTAGCGACCCTAGTGGCCGACACAAACACCGGGCCCATCTAGGAGTGGCACTGCAGTGTCACGCAGGATGTCCCTTCCAAAAAACCCTCCCCAAACAGCACATGACGCAAAGAAAAAAAGAGGCGCAATGAGGTAGCTGTGTGAGTAAGATTAGCGACCCTAGTGGCCGACACAAACACCGGGCCCATCTAGGAGTGGCACTGCAGTGTCACGCAGGATGTCCCTTCCAAAAAACCCTCCCCAATCAGCACATGATGCAAAGAAAAAGAAAAGAAAAAAGAGGTGCAAGATGGAATTATCCTTGGGCCCTCCCACCCACCCTTATGTTGTATAAACAAAACAGGACATGCACACTTTAACCAACCCATCATTTCAGTGACAGGGTCTGCCACACGACTGTGACTGATATGACGGGTTGGTTTGGACCCCCCCCAAAAAAGAAGCAATTAATCTCTCCTTGCACAAACTGGCTCTACAGAGGCAAGATGTCCACCTCATCTTCACCCTCCGATATATCACCGTGTACATCCCCCTCCTCACAGATTATCAATTCGTCCCCACTGGAATCCACCATCTCAGCTCCCTGTGTACTTTGTGGAGGCAATTGCTGCTGGTCAATGTCTCCGCGGAGGAATTGATTATAATTCATTTTAATGAACATCATCTTCTCCACATTTTCTGGATGTAACCTCGTACGCCGATTGCTGACAAGGTGAGCGGCGGCACTAAACACTCTTTCGGAGTACACACTTGTGGGAGGGCAACTTAGGTAGAATAAAGCCAGTTTGTGCAAGGGCCTCCAAATTGCCTCTTTTTCCTGCCAGTATAAGTACGGACTGTGTGACGTGCCTACTTGGATGCGGTCACTCATATAATCCTCCACCATTCTATCAATGTTGAGAGAATCATATGCAGTGACAGTAGACGACATGTCCGTAATCGTTGGCAGGTCCTTCAGTCCGGACCAGATGTCAGCATCAGCAGTCGCTCCAGACTGCCCTGCATCACCGCCAGCGGGTGGGCTCGGAATTCTGAGCCTTTTCCTCGCACCCCCAGTTGCGGGAGAATGTGAAGGAGGAGATGTTGACAGGTCGCGTTCCGCTTGACTTGACAATTTTGTCACCAGCAGGTCTTTCAACCCCAGCAGACCTGTGTCTGCCGGAAAGAGAGATCCAAGGTAGGCTTTAAATCTAGGATCGAGCACGGTGGCCAAAATATAGTGCTCTGATTTCAACAGATTGACCACCCGTGAATCCTTGTTAAGCGAATTAAGGGCTGCATCCACAAGTCCCACATGCCTAGCGGAATCGCTCCGTGTTAGCTCCTTCTTCAATGCCTCCAGCTTCTTCTGCAAAAGCCTGATGAGGGGAATGACCTGACTCAGGCTGGCAGTGTCTGAACTGACTTCACGTGTGGCAAGTTCAAAGGGCATCAGAACCTTGCACAACGTTGAAATCATTCTCCACTGCACTTGAGACAGGTGCATTCCATCTCCTATATCGTGCTCAATTGTATAGGCTTGAATGGCCTTTTGCTGCTCCTCCAACCTCTGAAGCATATAGAGGGTTGAATTCCACCTCGTTACCACTTCTTGCTTCAGATGATGGCAGGGCAGGTTCAGTAGTTTTTGGTGGTGCTCCAGTCTTCTGTACGTGGTGCCTGTACGCCGAAAGTGTCCCGCAATTTTTCTGGCCACCGACAGCATCTCTTGCACGCCCCTGTCGTTTTTTAAAAAATTCTGCACCACCAAATTCAAGGTATGTGCAAAACATGGGACGTGCTGGAATTTGCCCATATTTAATGCACACACAATATTGCTGGCGTTGTCCGATGCCACAAATCCACAGGAGAGTCCAATTGGGGTAAGCCATTCCGCGATGATCTTCCTCAGTTGCCGTAAGAGGTTTTCAGCTGTGTGCGTATTCTGGAAAGCGGTGATACAAAGCGTAGCCTGCCTAGGAAAGAGTTGGCGTTTGCGAGATGCTGCTACTGGTGCCGCCGCTGCTGTTCTTGCGGCGGGAGTCCATACATCTACCCAGTGGGCTGTCACAGTCATATAGTCCTGACCCTGCCCTGCTCCACTTGTCCACATGTCCGTGGTTAAGTGGACATTGGGTACAACTGCATTTTTTAGGAGACTGGTGAGTCTTTTTCTGACGTCCGTGTACATTCTCGGTATCGCCTGCCTAGAGAAGTGGAACCTAGATGGTATTTGGTAACGGGGGCACACTGCCTCAATAAATTGTCTAGTTCCCTGTGAACTAACGGCGGATACCGGACGCACGTCTAACACCAACATAGTTGTCAAGGACTCAGTTATCCGCTTTGCAGTAGGATGACTGCTGTGATATTTCATCTTCCTCGCAAAGGACTGTTGAACAGTCAATTGCTTACTGGAAGTAGTACAAGTGGGCTTACGACTTCCCCTCTGGGATGACCATCGACTCCCAGCGGCAACAACAGCAGCGCCAGCAGCAGTAGGCGTTACACGCAAGGATGCATCGGAGGAATCCCAGGCAGGAGAGGACTCGTCAGACTTGCCAGTGACATGGCCTGCAGGACTATTGGCATTCCTGGGGAAGGAGGAAATTGACACTGAGGGAGTTGGTGGGGTGGTTTGCGTGAGCTTGGTTACAAGAGGAAGGGATTTACTGGTCAGTGGACTGCTTCCGCTGTCACCCAAAGTTTTTGAACTTGTCACTGACTTATTATGAATGCGCTGCAGGTGACGTATAAGGGAGGATGTTCCGAGGTGGTTAACGTCCTTACCCCTACTTATTACAGCTTGACAAAGGGAACACACGGCTTGACACCTGTTGTCCGCATTTCTGGTGAAATACCTCCACACCGAAGAGCTGATTTTTTTGGTATTTTCACCTGGCATGTCAACGGCCATATTCCTCCCACGGACAACAGGTGTCTCCCCGGGTGCCTGACTTAAACAAACCACCTCACCATCAGAATCCTCCTGGTCAATTTCCTCCCCAGCGCCAGCAACACCCATATCCTCCTCATCCTGGTGTACTTCAACACTGACATCTTCAATCTGACTATCAGGAACTGGACTGCGGGTGCTCCTTCCAGCACTTGCAGGGGGCATGCAAATAGTGGAAGGCGCATGCTCTTCACGTCCAGTGTTGGGAAGGTCAGGCATCGCAAACGACACAATTGGACTCTCCTTGTGGATTTGGGATTTCAAAGAACGCACAGTTCTTTGCGGTGCTTTTGCCAGCTTGAGTCTTTTCAGTTTTCTAGCGAGAGGCTGAGTGCTTCCATCCTCATGTGAAGCTGAACCACTAGCCATGAACATAGGCCAGGGCCTCAGCCGTTCCTTGCCACTCCGTGTGGTAAATGGCATATTGGCAAGTTTACGCTTCTCCTCCGACAATTTTATTTTAGGTTTTGGAGTCCTTTTTTTTCTGATATTTGGTGTTTTGGATTTGACATGCTCTGTACTATGACATTGGGCATCGGCCTTGGCAGACGACGTTGCTGGCATTTCATCGTCTCGGCCATGACTAGTGGCAGCAGCTTCAGCACGAGGTGGAAGTGGATCTTGATCTTTCCCTAATTTTGGAACCTCAACTTTTTTGTTCTCCATATTTTATAGGCAGAACTAAAAGGCACCTCAGGTAAACAATGGAGATGGATGGATTGGATACTAGTATACAATTATGGACGGACTGCCACGGTTAGGTGGTATAAAAAAACCACGGTTAGGTGGTATATATTATAATAATAATACAATTATGGATGGACGGACTGCCTGCCGACTGCCGACACAGAGGTAGCCACAGCCGTGAACTACCGCACTGTACACTGGTTGATAAAGAGATAGTAGTATACTCGTAACAACTAGTATGACACTATGACGACGGTATAAAGAATGAAAAAAAAACCACGGTTAGGTGGTATATATTATAATAATAATACAATTATGGATGGACGGACTGCCTGCCGACTGCCGACACAGAGGTAGCCACAGCCGTGAACTACCGCACTGTACACTGGTTGATAAAGAGATAGTAGTATACTCGTAACAACTAGTATGACACTATGACGACGGTATAAAGAATGCAAAAAAAACCACAGTTAGGTGGTATATATTATAATAATAATACAATTATGGATGGACGGACTGCCTGCCGACTGCCGACACAGAGGTAGCCACAGCCGTGAACTACCGCACTGTACACTGGTTGATAAAGAGATAGTAGTATACTCGTAACAACTAGTATGACACTATGACGGTATAAAGAATGAAAAAAAAACCACGGTTAGGTGGTATATATTATAATAATAATACAATTATGGATGGACGGACTGCCTGCCGACTGCCGACACAGAGGTAGCCACAGCCGTGAACTACCGCACTGTACACTGGTTGATAAAGAGATAGTAGTATACTCGTAACAATTAGGATGACACTATGACGGTATAAAGAATGAAAAAAAAACCACGGTTAGGTGGTAGGTATATAATAATAAATAATACAATTCTGGTCGGACGGACTGCCTGCCGTGTGCCGACACAGAGGTAGCCACAGCCGTGAACTACCGCACTGTACACTGGTTGATAAAGAGATAGTAGTATACTCGTAACAATTAGGATGACACTATGACGGTATAAAGAATGAAAAAAAAACCACGGTTAGGTGGTAGGTATATAATAATAAATAATACAATTCTGGTCGGACGGACTGCCTGCCGTGTGCCGACACAGAGGTAGCCACAGCCGTGAACTACCGCACTGTACACTGGTTGATAAAGAGATAGTAGTATACTCGTAACAATTAGGATGACACTATGACGGTATAAAGAATGAAAAAAAAACCACGGTTAGGTGGTAGGTATATAATAATAAATAATACAATTCTGGTCGGACGGACTGCCTGCCGTGTGCCGACACAGAGGTAGCCACAGCCGTGAACTACCGCACTGTACACTGGTTGATAAAGAGATAGTAGTATACTCGTAACAATTAGGATGACACTATGACGGTATAAAGAATGAAAAAAAAACCACGGTTAGGTGGTAGGTATATAATAATAAATAATACAATTCTGGTCGGACGGACTGCCTGCCGTGTGCCGACACAGAGGTAGCCACAGCCGTGAACTACCGCACTGTACACTGGTTGATAAAGAGATAGTAGTATACTCGTAACAATTAGGATGACACTATGACGGTATAAAGAATGAAAAAAAAACCACGGTTAGGTGGTAGGTATATAATAATAAATAATACAATTCTGGTCGGACGGACTGCCTGCCGTGTGCCGACACAGAGGTAGCCACAGCCGTGAACTACCGCACTGTACTGTGTCTGCTGCTAATATAGACTGGTTGATATTTAAAGAGATATTAGTAGTATACAACAATACTATACTGGTGGTCAGGCACTGGTCACCACTCCTGCAGCAAAAGTGTGCACTGTTAATTAATATAATTGTACTCCTGGCTCCTGCTAACAACCTGCAGTGCTCCCCAGTCTCCCCCACAATTAATTATAAGCTTTTAATTTATACATTGATGACTGTGCAGCACACTGGGCTGAGCTGAGTGCACACAGACTGAGTCACACTGTGTGACTGACTGTGCTGTGTATCGTTTTTTTTTTCAGGCAGAGAACGGATATAGCAGAGAGAAGTGAACGGATATATTATATTAAATAAAAGTTAACTAGCAACTGCACTGGTCACTGACTGTGGTAAACTAACTCTGTCTGCGACTCTGCACAATCTCTCTCTATCTAATCTATCTATCTCTATTCTAATGGAGAGGACGCCAGACACGTCCTCTCCCTATCAATCTCAATGCACGAGTGAAAATGGCGGCGACGCGCGGCTCCTTATATAGAATCCGAGTCTCGCGATAGAATCCGAGCCTCGCGAGAATCCGACAGCGTCATGATGACGTTCGGGCGCGCTCGGGTTAACCGAGCAAGGCGGGAAGATCCGAGTCGCTCGGACCCGTGGAAAAAAAAGTGAAGTTCGTGCGGGTTCGGATTCAAAGAAACCGAACCCGCTCATCTCTAGCTTATACCCATTTTTATGTACCCCGATTTTAATGAGAGCACTTATTTTGCAGGAAAAAAATAGCTTTTATCATTATCATCATTACAGGTTATGCTGCTAATTGAATACCCCCTTATGTGTAATAAGAAATATGCAGCATTGACGTAAAATTTATAATTTGCATACTATAAAAGTATACAGAGCAGCTGATTGGTTGCCGTGGGCACTTCTTCACTGGCTCACTTCTTCACTTTTATGACTGCTTAGTACATCTCCCCCTTAGTTTTAGATTTATAATTTTTCAATGTTTTATCTATCTATCTATCTATCTATCTATCTATCTATCTATCTATATATATATATATATATATATATATTCTCTTCTTGGCTGCCTACCTTGCACATTTATATTGTTGTTATGTCCTGAAGATGGTCCCTTTGGGTCCGAAACGTTGCCTGTATGTATTTTCTACCTGCTCTTTTGCGGATTAATTCTGATTATAATGCCAATTCTGTGGTGGTGAGTGCCTGATAAAAACAAAGGCCCTCATTCCGAGTTGATCGCAGCAGGAAATTTTTTAGCAGTTGGGCAAAACCATGTGCACTGCAGGGGGGGCAGATATAACATTTGCAGAGAGAGTTAGATTTGGGTGGGTTATTTTGTTTCTGTGCAGGGTAAATACTGGCTGCTTTAGTTTTACACTGCAATTTAGATTGCAGATTGAACACACCACACCCAAATCTAACTCTCTCTGCACATATTAAATATGCCTCCCCTGCACTGCACATGGTTTTGCCCAACTGCTAAAAAAATTCCTGCTGCGATCAACTCGGAATTACCCCCAATTTTGGATATTTGATGGACATTCTGTCTCTGGGCCTAATTCAAACCTGATTGCTAGCAGGCGATTTTTGCACTGCTGCGTACAGATAGTCGCCGCCTACAGGGGGAGTGTATGTTAGCTGTGCAAGTGTGCGAACGCATGTGTAGCAGAGCTGTACAAACAGATCTTGTGCAGTCTCTGCAACGCTCAGGACTTACTCAGCCGCTGCGATCAATTCAGCCTGTCCGGGACCAGAATTGACGTCAGACACCCGCCCTGCAAACGCTTGGACACGCCTGCGTTTTTCAAAACACTCCCAGAAAACGGTCAGATGCCACCCACAAATGCCCTCTTCCTGTCAATCTCCTTGCAAACGCCCATGCGAGTGGATCCTTCGCACAAACCCATCACTGAGGGGCGATCCGCTTTGTACCCATGCGAAGCACCTGCGCATTGCGGTGCATACGCATGCGCAGTTTAGACCTGATCACCAGCTGTGCCAAAACGCAGCCTAGCGATCAGGTCTGAATTAGCCTCTCTATCAGAGCACCCTAATTGTGCAATCCCTACTGTGAGTGCAGATATTTTGGAATATATATATATATATATATATATATATATATATAATATCCAGTGATCCGGCACTCCATTTGGTATCAATATGGTTATCTGGCCAGGGTGCACTCCTTAGGGGTTTGCATAACCCATTTATGCTTGTATGTATTTATATGTTTTTGTTTAATCTTAATATATTGTGTGGTTAACTTGACAGCATTTGTATGTGCACTTTACATTACAGGTTCTCCATGGGACCACTTGTTGATGTGTCCCCATGGAGACCTGTGCAGCATCAGTCAGGTGACCCGGCGGGCGTCACTTCCGGGATGACTTCACGCCCGAAACCGGAAGTCGTGATCGCCGGGAGCATGCACTGGACAGCTGCCAGAGGGTCCTAAATGTTGTAAGTATGTTTATAAATGTGTGTTCACTGTGTGTAGCACTGTTGTAGTGTGTCCTGTTGATTAAACACCACTGTTCTTTCACCTGGTAAAGGTGGTTAAGGGTCTGGGAGTGCCACCTTTATTGCTTGCTGCTTTTATTTATATATATATATATATATAAAGCCTGACGACGGTTGGAAATAAACCCTTACACCCCGCAGTGCCTCATATTGCTGCTGCGGCCAACCACGCCATGCACCTCGACAGCTGCCATGAAGCCCCTAAAGTCCCTCATCAGCAGCGCATAGGAAGAAGCACGCTCTCCGTGGCCACAGTGAGTCAGGCAGCACCGGAGCCAGTAAGTCAAGCACCCCAAGTGGGTGAACGCAGCTTTGAGCTTCAGGTCACTGGGTTGGGGAGCCTGGGGGAGGGCACTGTGTCATCAGTAATTTCTGTGTTCTGTCACTGTTTCAAACACCCTCCCCCCCATGTTCTGTCTCCAGCTATTGCGTCAACCCCACCCCATGTTCTTTCACTATTCCACCCCCCCTGTGTTCTTTCCCTACTCCATCCCCCCCGTGTTCTGCCACTATTTCACTCCCCCCGTGTTCTGTCCCTATTCCACCAGCCATGTTCTGTCACTATTCCACACCCACCCCGTGTTCTGTCACTATTTCACCTCATGTTCTGTCACTATTTCACCCCCCCCATGTTCTGTCACTATTTCACCCCCCCGTGTTCTGTTACTATTCCACCCCACCCCGTGTTATGTCCCTATTCCACCCCCACCCCGTGTTCTGTCGCTATTTCACCCCATGCTCTGTCACTATTTCACCCCCCCATGTTCTCTCACTATTTCACCCCCCCATGGTCTCTCACTATTTCACTCCCCATGTTCTGTCACTATCTCACCCCCCATGTTCTGTCACAATTTCACCCCCGCCCCCATGTTACATAGTAACATAGTAACATAGTATCTAAGGTGGAAAAAAGACAATTGTCCATCGAGTTCAACCTATTTGTGGTCTCCTATGAACGATTATTTTGTAGAAAATTTTGACTGAAGTTGATGACTGCCGTTACGTTTTACCCCTCTTTTTTATAATAACCACAGTGCGTGACTATGCCCCATAACCCTGGATATCCTTATCCATTAGGAATTTATCTAACCCATTCTTAAAGGTGTTGACTGAGCCTGCCATCACAACTCCCTCAGGTAGGGAATTCCAAACACGTATCTTCCTTACCGTAAAAAAGCCTTTACGCCGTATTGTGCGGAATCTCCTCTCCTTTAACCTGAGCGAGTGTCCACGAGTTCTCTGTGTTGATCTAACCAAAAACAGGTCCTGCGCAAGATCTGTATAATGTCCGCTTATATATAATCTCCTCTTTTCCAGTGTAAACATGCCTAGTCTTGCAAGCCTTTCCTCGTATTCCAGCGTCTCCATACCCTTAATTAGTTTGGTCGCCCGCCTTTGAACCTTTTCTAGCTCCAGGATATCCTTTTTGTAGTAAGGTGCCCAGAATTGTACACAGTATTCAAGGTGTGGCCTCACAAGTGATTTATATAACGGGAGTATAATACTCTCATTCCTAGCATCAATTTTCCGTTTTATGCATGCTAATATCTTATTAGCCTTCTTTGCTGCAGTCCTACTTTGGTTACTACTGCTTAGTTTGCTATCTATGAGGACACCTAAGTCCTTTTCCAGTACAGAATCCCCTAATTTTACCCCATTTAGTAGGTAGGTGTTATTTTTGTTCTTGTTACCACAGTGCATTACCTTACACTTGTCTGTTTTGAAGCGCATTCTCCATTTTGCTGCCCAAGCTTCTAAGTTAACTAAGTCGTTCTGAAGCGACTCAGCATCCCCCTCCGCATTTATAACTTTACACAATTTGGTATCATCTGTAAAAATTGACACCATGCTCTCTAGACCTTCTGTTAGGTCGTTAATGAAAATATTGAACAATAGCGGTCCTAATACTGAGCCTTGCGGCACACCACTTAGCACTTCAGTCCAAGTTGAAAAAGATCCATTAACCACAACGTGCTGCTCCCTATTATCTAACCAGTTTTTGACCCAAGTGCATATTGTGCTTCCTAGCCCTGATTCTTGTAGCTTGTAGATAAGTCTCATGTTTGTTACAGTGTCGAATGCTTTGGCAAAATCTAAAAAGATTACATCCACCTCTTTACCCTGATCTAGGTTTGCGCTTACTGTTTCATAAAAGCCAAGTAAATTGGTTTGACAGGATCTGTCCTTCATAAACCCATGTTGATTCCTTTTAATGACCTTATTGACTTCAAGGAACTTCTGAATACTATCTCTTAGAATACCTTCCAATACTTTCCCCACTATAGATGTAAGACTAACTGGTCTATAATTACCTGGTTCAGCTTTACTTCCCTTTTTGAATATAGGCACTACTTCCGCTATACGCCAGTCTTTGGGAACCATACCTGATATTACTGAATCCTTAAAGATCAAAAATAGCGGTTTTGCAAGTTCAGAGTGAAGCTCCATTAGAACCCTTGGGTGAATACCATCGGGACCTGGTGACTTATTAATCTTTAAATGTTTTAATTGGTCACAGACTACTTCCTCGCATAAATAAGTACCTATCAGTGGGGTATTCTCATTATTGAGATTATGTGTTAGTCCCTGAATTGGGTCCTCTCTAGTAAATACTGTTGAAAAAAACTAATTTAGTGTGTCCGCTATGTCATTATCATTTTTGCTTAAGACTCCCAACTTGTCTTTTAAAGGGCCTATACTCTCCTTCTTTAATCTCTTGCTATTAATGTATTTAAATAATTTTTGGGGATTCGCTTTGCTTTCCTTTGCTACTAGTTTTTCAGTTTCTACTTTAGCCGCTCTTATTTCCTTTTTTGCATATTTTGTTACATTCCTTATAGTGCTGAAATGACTCTGCTTCCCCGTCAGATTTGTATTTTTTAAATGCTCTCCTTTTCTTGCCCATAAGTTCCTTTATCTTTTTGTTAAGCCACATCGGTTTATGATTTTTATTCCTTTTTTTGCTGCTCGTAGGAATAAATTTGAGTGTATTTTTAGCTAGCAGGAATTTTAGTACCTCCCATTTCTCCGTAGTATTTTTTCCTAAAAACAAACCTTCCCATTCAATATCCCTGAAAAATACCCTCATCTTTTCAAAATTCGCTTTGCTAAAGTTTAGAGTCCTAGTTGAGCCAGTATAGGGCTGTTTATGAAAACTGATATTGAATGTGACCATATTGTGGTCTTGTTTCCTATGGGTTCCCCTACTGTAATACCTGAAACCAAATCCCCATTGTTTGTTAATACCAGGTCTAAGATTGCATTGTACCTAGTTGGTTCCTCAATTAGTTGAACTAAGTAGTTATCATTAAGTGTGTTTAAAAACATATTGCCCCTAGCAGTATCACATGAATCGTTTTTCCAGTTTATCTCTGGATAGTTAAAATCTCCCCTCACTACTATGTCTCCTACTCCTGCTGCTCTTTCAATTTGCTTTAGTAACAATTCCTCATCAGATACGTTGATACCAGGTGGCCTATAGCATACACCCAATACTAACTTTTTTGTTTCCTTTTTCCCCGGATGCAATTTCTACCCATAATGTCTCAACAGTGTCTACAGTCCCCTCCTGAATATCTTCCCGTATATCAGGTTTTAAAAACGGCTTTACGTAAAGACACACCCCTCCACCCTTTTTATTTAGTCTGTCTCTCCTAAACAGTGTATAGCCCTCTAGATTGACTGTCCAATCATGAGATTCGTCCCACCAAGTTTCAGTAATGCCTATAATATCATACTGTTTGCTTGCTGCAAGTATTTCTAGTTCGCCCTTGTAAACCCAGTAAGGCTTCTAGCGTTTACATACATACAACTAAATTAAGTATTTTCCCTTGCGTTAGGGACATCTTTCATCTTATGTAGCAATGATGACCTGTAATCATCATTGATTAGTGCTTTGGTAAAATCTCTTTTAGTACCCATGTTAGTAACCTTACCGCCTGCTCTTAACCTCCCCCCAACTTCTCCCCCATTTCGTTTACTACCGCCATCCCCACTATTCTCACTGCATGACCCGTAGTTTCTAGCTAAACCCTCCCCCCAGGCTCCTAGTTTAAAATCTCCTCCAACCTTCTAACCATCCTTCCCCCCAGCACCGCTGCCCCCTCCTCAGTCAGGTGCAATCCATCACGACAAAAGAGATGGCGCCTGACTGAGAAGTCCGCCCAGTGTTCCAGGAACACAAACCCCTTTTTCCTGCACCAATCCCTAAGCCACACATTTACCTCCATAATCTCCCTCTGCCTCCCTGGACTAGCGCGTGGCACGGGTAATATTTCGGAGAATATTACCTTAGTTTAGAATATTGCCTTAAGTTTCTTTCCTAAGTCCCTATAATATTTCTTACGGACATCCCACCTTCCGCTAACTTTGTCATTGGTGCCAATGTGCACCAAGACCGCCGGGTCTTTCCCAGCCCCTCCCAACAATCTATCTACCCGGTCCGCGATGTGCCGTACCGGAGCACCCGGGAGACAACAGACTGTACGGCGATCATGGTCCCGGTAGCAGATTGCCCTCTCTGCCTTCCTGATGATAGAATCTCCTACCACCACCATCTGACTAGGTACCTCACTATCTTTAATCCCAACTGTGCCAGAGGTACCGCTCCTCTGGATGCTAGAGGTAGCATTCTCCTCCGGCACCGTCATTTCTTCACTATCATCCTCCGATTCCTCGTCCAGTCGGGCAAATTTGTTCGGGTTTGATAGTTCGGAGATGTCAAGCCTCCCCCTCTTTTTCTTCCTACTAACTGTGACCCAGCTGGCTACCTGATCATCATCCTCTTCTTCCAGTGACCCCTCCCGCAACTACTCCACCGTTCTGTCTAAACTTCGCTCGAGATTGTGAATCTCCCTCAGTCGCGTAACGGTTTGCTCTAGATCAGTTACCTGGGCTTCCAGGGAAACCGTTTGCACACACTTCGTGCAGATGTAATCACACTGGGCCGGTAGCTCCAGGTGTGCATACATCTTGTACGACATGCACTGAGTGAGGTCCCCAATCACAGCCCCTCCCATATTGTTTGTAAGGTCTAACTCCCTGTTACTCTCAAAGAAAAGAAGCAAAAAGAAAAAGTAGAAGACAAACAATCTCACTTATTCCACCCCACCCCGTGTTCTGTCCCTATTCCACCCCCCCCCGTGTTCTGTCGCTATTTCACCCCATGTTCTGTCACTATTTCACCTCCCCCCTCTGTGTTCTGTCACTATTTCACCCCCCCATGTTCTGTCACTATTTCACCCCCCCCCCGTGTTCTGTTACTATTCCACCCCACCCCATGTTCTGTCCCTATTCCACCCACACCCCGTGTTCTGTCGCTATTTCACCCCATGCTCTGTCACTATTTCACCCCCCCATGTTCTGTCATTATTTCAACCCCCATGTTCTGTCACTATCTCACCCCCCATGTTCTGCCACTATCTCACCCCCCATGTTCTGCCACTATTTCACCCTCTCATGTTCTGGCACTATTTCAACTCCCCTCCCCCTCGTGTTCTGTTACTATTCCACCCCATGTTCTGTCACTATTTCATCTCCCCCCTCTGTGTTCTGTCACTATTTCACCCCCCCTTGTGTTCTGTCCCAACCATTGTGTCACCCCCCCGTGTTCTGTCACTATTCCATACCCTCCTCAGTGTTCTGTCCTAGTCCTAGCCATTGCGCCACCCACCACCTGTGTTCTGCCACTATTTCACCCTTTCACCCCCCCCCCGTGTTCTGTCATTGATTCACCCCCCCGTGTTCTGTCCCAGCCATTGTGTCCCGCCCCCCCCCCCCCCTTTGTGAAGTGTGGTAAGACGCAAATGTACAGTTTGCAGAGGGGTGCTGCTCACCCTAGCACCAGCCCAAGTCAACTGTACACAGTTTCATGAAAATCTGAGTCATGGGTGTCAAGCCTGGGTGAACTGACCTGGAATGACCCATTAGCATTAAATACTGGTTTAGATGTCCTATATTTATATAATTGGCTAATTATACATTGCAAGCATGGCATCTTTTACATAGATGATTAGTTTATTTAGCATTGGGTTTCCTTGTTAGATATGTAACAGTTGTTCATGATAGTGATGGCATTTTTTATATGATCTTGGTGTTTTTCACTTAAACTGGCCTACTTTCATTTGAGTCATAACTTGAGATTTTTTTTTTTTAAATGCCGTAGTGACATGGGGGAGATGTATTTAACTTTGCAGAGAAATAAAGTGAATAGAGATAAAGTAACATCTCCTAACTGCCATGTTACAGGATGTGTTTGGTAGCTGTTTGGTTGGTAGTTTATCTCTTTCCACTTTATCACTCTCCATGGCTTAGTACATCTGCCCCATGGTCCCCATATCTGCACAGAGGTCCTCCACCTTGTGACTGACCTAGCTAAATGGTGTTTGACTGGGTAAAGATTTTGAATTGAAGGCCAACATTTGTCGCTCCCATACATTCCCTATGACCAACTCATAATAATCCTGTCTCTATCACATGAAAGCCAACTCTCTCATGGTCCCACCCACTCCATTTATATATTTATTTGCATACTTCTTAGGTCAGCCTAGTAGGCTCAGCTACTTTCAACATACAGTATACAGAGCCACTAAATATAGACTACATAAGTTGATCCGATATAAATAGGCTGTACATTTTCTTGGAAGTCATTTACAGTATATTATTATTATTATTATTATTATTATTATTGTTATTATTATTCATTATATTTCACCTTCCAAACCGTAGTATGGATTGAGATGACGTGGGAAAATACAGGGACTCAGGGAATTGGGCCAGTGTTCAATAAGAGATCAGTGATGCCCTCTCTTTTGCTGTATGTGAAGTGGAACAGACTGAATTGTGCAGGAAAGAGACATGCAGAGCAGAAATGAGACAGTTCACACAGAGCTGAAGTCAGCTACAGCTGGGGGCATCACAGGACACATCAAGGCCACCCTGCTGGGCACATACAGGGCATTCTACTTGGCACATCCATAGCTTATTATATGGCATATCATAGGGCTTCTTACTGGGCACAGCATAGGGCATCTTGCTGAGCATATCAGTTGCCATGTTTGGCAAATTACATTACATGCATATTACTGGGTATATGTCATCATTCATTATTTGCCTATTACTTATTATTGTCACTTGACGATGGGTTCATGACTTGTAGTGTTCTGTTGGGCTTATCAGCTGTCCTATTATTTAAAGTTCTACATATTATATCTACAACATATACTTTCTTAAAACTAGCGAGGGTAGCAGGAGCTTGTGCAAATTAGTTTTGCAGCAGGAAGTTGGAGATGGTAGCGTCAATTTTGACCACCTCACAGCCCACAATTGTGTTTTCATCCAGTGTTATCACTGGAATTATACGGCAGTACCACTGGAATTATACGGCAGTACCACTGGACATATACGGCAGTATCACTGGACTGGATTTATACGGCAGTACCGCTGGAATTATACGCAAGTACCACTGGAATTATACGGCAGTATCACTGGATTTATACGCCAGTACTACTGGAATTATACACCAGTACCACTGGAATATATACGGCAGTATCACTGGACTGGATTTATACGGCAGTACCGCTGGAATTAAACGCCAGTACCACTGGAATTATACGGCAGTATCACTGGATTTATACGGCAGTACTGCTGGACATATACGGCAGTATCAGTGGACTGGATTTATATCCCAGTACTACTGGCATTATACGCCAGTGCAATTTTTGCAGCAGGAAGTTGGAGATGGTAGCGTCAATTCTGACCACCTCACAGCCCACAATTGTGTTTTCATCCAGTGTTATCACTGGAATTATACGGCAGTACCACTGGAATTATACAGCAGTACCACTGGACATATACGGCAGTATCACTGGACTGGATTTATACGGCAGTACCGCTGGAATTATACGCAAGTACCACTGGAATTATATGGCAGTATCACTGGAATTATACGGCAGTACCACTGGAATTATACGGCAGTACCACTGGATATATGCGGCAGTATCACTGGACTGGATTTATACGGCAGTACCGCTGGAATTAAACGCCAGTACCACTGGAATTATACAGCAGTATCACTGGATTTATACGGCAGTACCGCTGGACATTTACGGCAGTATCACTGGACATATACGGCAGTACCACTGGACATATACAGCAGCACAGGGACACTACCACTGGACTGATACAGGATAACACAGCACCACTGCAATGGACGGGACTTATACAGCAGCACTGGACATATGGCAGCAGATGACACCACCACTGTGACTGGACTGATGCAGCACAATACACCACCACTGAACTGATGCAGCACAAGACAGCACCACTGGACTGGACTTATGCAGCAGCACTGGACATATGGCAGCAGAGGACAAAAACACTGTGACTGGACTGATGCAGCACACGACACTAACACTGAACTGATGCAGGACACTGAGGACGGAGACACGTCCTCTCTCTACACTCTCCAATGCCAGAGATATGATTTATATGGAATCCAAAGCCCACGAGAATCTGACAGCGGGATGATGACGTTTTGCCTCGTTCTGGTTTCCGAGTCAGGCGGGAAAACCCGAGCCTGACTCGGATCCGGGCTCGGGTGGTGATGTTCGGGTGGGTTCGGTTCTCTGAGAGCCGAACACGTTAATCTCTAGTGGAGACAGGAGGTGCTGGAGACAAGCTGAGTGAGGAGCAGAGCGGGAGTTGAGGGCAAGTGCCAGCCTCAGGACGCTGGACGGTGAGAGTAACACTACAGAGTATAAGCAGTGGGGTGCAGCCGGAGAACCAAGTGCCGGGTGAGCGGGTGTTGAGATGCTGGCGCCGCAGACCGGACATTGCCAGGCCTAATGAGAGGCCGGACATCGCGGCAATCTTGTAACAGTGAGGGTTCGTTTAAAAAAGGTCCAGCAAGTGAATCCCTACTCTCTAAGGGTCTGAGTGAGTACATTGGAAACTGAATGATTTATTACAAGTGCAAGGCAGACATTTATTCTGAAAAGACTGAGGTTTTTTTTGCAAGTATAAGCAAAAACCTGCAGCTGAGAGAGCTTGAGTTTGTTCAACCAAAAGACGCTCATTATTAAGTGAGTTAAATTTGTCAATCGACACTACCATCCCTTCGCTAGCTGCACTCTCTTTGGATAGAACTGAGAACATTTGTCCCTGTCACAACCCAGGATTCCCCATACATCTGTGTGCCATTTTCTCCCATTGACACATTGTGGCACTGCAGAATTCTACCAGAGCTCCAATTTGTTACGCCGGTGAACACTATCATACCTTGACTAGTAAAAGCTAGAAAGTTAGTGTTTGCTATTGCTGATTGTGTTTTTTCACTACTCTCCTCATGACCACATTATAGACTGTGATTCCAATTCTCCAATGCTAATTTCTCTTACGTCCTAGAGGATGCTGGAGACTCCGTAAGGACTATGGAGTATAGACGGGCTCCGCAGGAGACATGGGCACTCTAAAGACTTTAGATGGGTGTGCACTGGCTCCTCCATCTATGCCCCTCCTCCAGACCTCAGTTAGATCCTGTGCCCAGAGGAGACTGGATGCACTGTAGGGGAGCTCTACTGAGTTTCTCGGAAAAAGACTTTTGTTAGGTTTTCTATTTTCAGGGAGCACTGCTGGCAACAGGCTCCCTGCATCGTGGGACTGAGGGGAGAGAAGCAGACCTACTTAAATGATAGGCTCTGCTTCTTAGGCTACTGGACACCATTAGCTCCAGAGGGTCGGAACACAGGTCTCATCCTCGCTGTTCGTCCTGGAGCCGCGCCGCCGTCCTCCTCACAGAGCCGGAAGATAGAAGCCGGGTGAGTATAAGAAGAAAGAAGACTTCAAAGGCGGCAGAAGACTTCAGATCTTCACTGAGGTACCGCGCAGCGGTAATGCTGCGCGCCATTGCTCCCACACACACACACACTGACAGCACTGTATGGGTGCAGGGCGCAGGGGGGGGGCGCCCTGGGCAGCAATTATAAACCTCTAGGGACACTGGCATAGATATATATATACGGAGGCAGTATATTTCAGAAACCCCTGCCAGTATAAAGATTTGAGCGGGACCGAAGCCCGCCGTTGAGGGGGCGGAGCTTGATCCTCCAGCACTAACCAGCGCCATTTTCTCCACAGCACGCTGCAGAGAAGCTGGCTCCCCGGACTCTCCCCAGCTGAACACAAGTACAGAGGGCAAAAAAGAGGGGGGGGGCCACATTTATTTGGCGCAGTGAGTGTATTATTGTATACATATATAAAAGCGCTGTACTGACTGGGATTTATTCCAGTGTCCGGTAGCGCTGGGGGTTGCTGGCATACTCTCTCTCTGTCTCTCCAAAGGGCCTTATTGGGGGACTGTCTCCATATAGATATATATCCCTCAGTGTGTGGGGGTGTCGGTACGTGTGTGTCGGCATGTCTGAAGTGGAAGGCTCATCTAAGGAGGAGGTAGAGCAGATGATTGTGGTGTCTCCATCGGCGACACTGACACCTGATTGGTTGGATATGTGGAATGTTTTAAATGTAAATGTGTCTTTATTACATAAGAGATTGGACAAAGCAGAGTCCAGAGAAAAAACAGGGAGTCAATCCATGGCTTTGACTGTGTCACAGGGCCCTTCAGGGTCTCAGAAACGTCCCCTGTCCCACGTAGCAGACACTGATACCGACACGGATTCTGACTCCAGTGTCGACTACGATGATGCGAGGTTACACCCAAGGGTGGCCAAAAGTATTCATTATATGATTATTGCAATAAAAGATGTTTTACATATCACAGATGACCCCTCTGTCCCTGACACGAGGGTATGCATGTTTAAGGAAAATAACCTTTCCCCCATCTCATGAGTTAAACGCTTTATTTGAAAAGGCTTGGGAAACTCCAGACAAAAAACTGCAGATTCCCAAGAGAATTCTTATGGCGTACCCTTTCCCCGGGCAGGACAGGTTACGGTGGGAATCCTCGCCCAGGGTGGACAAGGTTTTGACGCGCTTGTCCAAAAAGGTGGCGCTACCATCTCCAGACACGGCAGCCCTCAAGGATCCTGCGGATCACAGTCAGGAAACTACCTTAAAATCAATTTATACACATACGGGTGCCTTGCTCAGACCGGCAGTAGCGTCGGCATGGTTATGTAGCGCAGTAGCAGCATGGGCAGATAACTTGTCATCTGACATTGACACCCTAGATAGGGATAGCATTTTATTGACCTTGGGTCACATAAAAGACGCAGCCTTATATATGAGAGACGCTGCGAGAGACGTTGGGCTGTGAGGTTCAAGAGCCAACTCCATGGCAATTTCTGCTAGGCGAGCCCTGTGGACCCGCCAATGGACGGGTGATGCCGACTCAAAGAGACATATGGAAACTTTGCCTTACAAGGGTGAGGTTTTATTTGGGGAAGGTCTCGAGGACCTGGTTTCCACAGCTACCGCGGGTAAATCTTCTTTTTTGGTAAGTATACAGATGTGGATAAAACCACAGGGAACCAGCGCTCAAACCCTATTTGTAGTGGTGAATGATACGGTTATAAAGTGAAACTAAAATCAATAATGAAAAAGCAGGTAATATACTTAAGGTTGTTTATTCTAAGATGCTGAGATACTTTCTTTCCCAACAGGTATAAATTCGGTTTAAAAGTCAATCAGTGATTGGGGCACGCTCCTGGTTTGAGCTTAAATTCTGAAGTGCAAGGTTCAATTGAAAGAACAAATGCTGTAATCTTTGTAAAGTCGAAAAAAGAAAAAGAAAAAGAAAAATGCCACAAAAAAATATTAATGATAATATGTACTAAAGTCCAAACGGTTTACAAGTCTATACAGACAGCGGCGTCCCGCTAATCTGTGCTCTGAAGTGAAGGATTCTCTTGTGAAGTGATGAACAGTTGACAGCGGTAGTGTATGCTTTGGTTAGAGTGGAGAATAAGGACCCTGGACTGGCGCTATTCCTCCTGCAGCACGTCCCACAGTAGAGCGCCCGAATCAGGCCCGCTCTGTGGGGCCGCTGACCTGGGGTGTGCGCCAGTCACAGAGGCGAAGTGGACCCGGCCGGAGCTCTCCGAGCGGCTGGCCGCGCCTCTCCTCCTCCTACAGGGACTTACCTTCTCCCTTCCCCTCCGCCTTCCACTCTCCGCTGTCTCGGGCTTCTTCCGTCGCCTGGCAACCGGTTGCTTCCGGAACTCCGGATCACGTGACCGGATGGTTTGCGGAAAGGATTAGCAGTACTGTCCTTCTTTGTAGTGAATATTCGTCCTCAGTCCAATGTAGTATAGATGGGTAGCTCCAACGCGTTTCGACCTGTTAGGGTCTTCCTCTGGGAGTCATTTGTGTGTTTAGGTTGCAGGAATTTAAGGTGTCCTGATAGGGTGGGATCAATTCCCATTGGTCCTCTGATCTGGCTTTGTGATTGGCTCACAGCTTGTCAATCGAAGTTTATGGGAGGATGTGACATCATCACAGTGCTTTAGAGTGTGCCCTGTATTATCTGGCTTTGTGATTGGCTCACAGCTTGTCAATCGAAGTTTATGGGAGGATGTGACATCATGACAGTGCTTTAGAGTGTGCCCAGTATTGTCTGGCTTTGTGATTGGCTCACAGCTTGTCAATCGAAGTTTATGGGAGGATGTGACATCATCACAGTGCTTTAGAGTGTGCCCAGTATCGTCTGGCTTTGTGATTGGCTCACAGCTTGTCAATCGAAGTTTATGGGAGGATGTGACATCATCACAGTGCTTTAGAGTGTGTCCAGTATTGAAAAAAGGAAAATAATGGAAAAATATATCCGTAGTGAAAAGGATATATATAAAGTTACAATATAGCAGTTATATGAATCAATCTTGCAGAATGGTGTTAATACTCAAAATAATGAACCTTGGGATATTTTGAGGCTATGTTCAAAAGCATGAGAATAATGATTAACCCTCTACAGCATTAACCAATGCCTGTCACTACTTTGATGTAAGAATATCATAGAATAGTGAATGTAGCTGCTGTTGAATTGACTTGAAATGGGATATGTCTTCATTTGCATATGACAGACCTAATTTCGTTGTCAATGTTGAGCCCTTTGGGGGCCAGTGTCCCTAAATTAATCATCATGCACAGTTCTTCCTTATTGATTCTGGAGATGTAATCACCTCCTCTCCAGTTCTTTTTGACCTCTTTTACACCAGTGAACTTAAGTAGAGCAGGGTTTGAGTTGTGAAACTCTTTGAAATGTTGGGATAATGGGTGGTCTTCTGTGCCTTTCCTAATGTTGCGTACGTGTTCCCCAATTCTGACTTTCAGTGGTCGTATTGTTCTTCCTACGTATTGTTTAACACATGGGCATTGGAGGATGTATATAATGCCCTTGCTGTGGCATGTCAACCTATCCCTTATCTTATACTCATGTGTATTCGCCTCAGATATTATGCTATATGTTGGTGTAGTACTCCTGGAATTGGTTACCTTACAACCTACACATGTCCCGCAATGGAAAAACCCTCCTTTGCTATGTGAGCCATCAATGGTAGTCTGTGTGGTGTTTGTCGGAGGTATGCAGCTATGTATAAGTTTTTGTTTAATGTCTGGAGCTTTTTTGTATACTACCTTAGGATTCTGTGGTAGTATCTCTGCCAAGGTGTCATCTTGTAGTAATATTGGCCAGTGTTTTTTGAGGATCTTCTTGACTTTATGTGCCTGGTCAGAATATTGTGTGATGAATATAGGTCCTTCAGTCATATTTTTTTGTGCAGATTTGTCCTTGTAGTCCAAAAGTGTTGAGCGATCATTTGCTCGAACTGTGTCAAAGGCCCTTTTTACCAAGTCAGGGTGATCATTTTTCTCTTTGAATCTTTCACTCAGGGTGTGTCCCTGTGTGTCGTAATCATTTAGACTAGAGCAGTTGCGTCTAAGTCTTTTAAACTGGCCCATCGGGATACCGTTGAGCCAGGTAGGATGATGTCCACTTGAGGCTAGTATAAAGCTATTTACATCAACTGCTTTATTGAATGTGTTGGTGTGCAACGTCCCTTCCTTTACAAAGATATTGAGATCTAGAAATTCCACCTTTTCTTGACTGTAATGTGAGGTGAATTGCAGATTGCGGTCATTGTTGTTGAGATGTGATAGAAAGCTCTTAAGTGATTGTTCGTCCCCTTTCCAGATGAAAAAGACATAATCTATATACCTGGTCCAGAGGACGAGATTTGCGCCAAGGTCTGGGTCTGACCATATGATGTCGTCTTACCATTTACTCATAAAGAGGTTTGCGTAACTTGGCGCAAATCTCGTCCCCATGGCGGTCCCTGTGGTTTGCAGAAAGAAATCGTTATCGAACCAGACATAGTTGTGAGTCAGTATGTAGTCTATTCCTCCTAGAATGAATTCCCGCTGTTCTATCTTCATGTCTGGGTCGTTGTCTAGGAAATGTTGTATGCTACGTCGTCCCTGTGTGTGATCTATAACTGAGTACAAGGATGTTACATCGCTTGTAGCTAGCCAATAATTGTCTTCCCATGAAATAGATTGCAGTTTCTGTAGGATGTCCGTGGTATCTTTGAGGTACGATTTTTGCTGTTTAACATACGGCTGCAGGAAAGTGTCAATGTAATGTGATAGATTGGAACTGATGGAACCTATGCCGGAAATAATAGGTCTACCTGGTGGTTTGGTAGGATGTTTATGAATTTTTGGTAAGTAATAAAATACCGGTATTATGGGATGTTGTGTATCCAGGTAAGTGTGTTCCTGTGTGGATAGAATGCCTATGTCTAGTCCCTCTTTGAGTAGAGTTTGTAATTGTTGTTTGAACAAGGTTGTGGGGTCTCCTTTAAGTTTCTTATAGGTGTTAGTGTCATTAAGGATCCTATTGGCCTCCTCCATGTAGTCCGCTTTATTGAGAAGTACTATCCCCCCTCCCTTATCAGCTGGCTTTATGATTATATCAGTATTTTTACTTAGATCAGAGATGGCTCTCCTTTCCTTATTGGTCATGTTCAATTGTCTGGGCCTGGGATTCTGTCTATCTAGTTTCATTATGTCCTTTTCCACCATGCTGGTGAATGTGGCTATGTGGTTGCCCGTCATGTAGCTGGGATAGAACTGTGATTTGGGTTTTAAACTGGTATGTACAAATGGGTCATTGCTGGTGGGTTTATGTTGCGGTATCGGTGTCTTATGAAAAAATTTCTTGAGTGTCAGTTTGCGGGTGAATTTTTGGATGTCCTTGTAGGTTTCAAATTTATTGAGTGATCTGGTTGGTGCAAATTTAATTCCCTTATCCAGGGCACTAACTTGGTGAGTGTCTAAGATGACGTTACTAAGGTTGAAAATCCCTTGTCCTTTCTTGTCAGTGTTAGTCACGGCCCGTGTCTGCCTTTTTTGTCCTCCCCTGCATCCTCGTCTGGTTCTGACAGTTTCCTTTTCGATGATTTGTTGTGTGTTATGACAGACCCTTCCTGGTAGATGCGGTCTGTCAGTGTTCCTAAAAAATCCTGATCTGCACATTGGAGTAATGTGCCAACCTCTGCTGACTCAATGTTAATTGTAGCGGTGAGTGTGTTCTTTTCGGTTTGGTCTATGTGTAGAGGTAAGGAGTTAAGTGCTGCTAACTCCCTTGTTCTAGAGAGTGTCTCGCTAGTTCGTGTGGTATTTCCTCTTCAATGTCGTATACAGAGAAGGAAGTGTCACAGTCTGTACTGGTAGTGGAATCCAGTGATGTATCGATTGTCTTATGTTGTAGATGCTTGCAAGTTTCTTTAGGGGTTTTTGAGTATAACTTTGTCATGTACTGTTGATATGTTAATCTTAATCTTTTGTAAACGGGTGTCCTGGGATTTTCTGGTTTCTGAATGTTGTCCGCTGTCACCTTGTTTGTAATGTTAGTATGCCATTGTTTTTGTGTACCTTTGGTTCTGTTCTTTGGTCGTGTTTTGTGATGTATACCAAATTTGTCCCTGAGTATCTTATTTTTCTTGACTAATATTATTTTCTCCTCTCCTTGTCTTACCCTACTGAGAGTGAGTTCTGTTAGTGTGTGAAATTCCTGATCCTGTTCGAATGGTTCAAGCTGCACATTCAATTGTTTGATACTTGTCTCTAGTCTGGTAAGTTCTCCAGTGTGAGTGTCTATCAGGAGCTGTATTAGTTGGTGTGAGCAATCATTCAAAATCGTGTTCCATCTGTTGATGAAAGTTGGATCTGGGTTGTGTAATGCTGGTGCCTTCTTTAATTTCAGACCCTTTGGTATAAACTTGTTAGCTTGATACCAGTTCAGTGTTTGAACATCCCACCATAACTTGTTCTCTTTTGTAATCAGTTTCTCCAGCTGTGTAAAGTGTTTGAAGAAAGCACTGGTGTTATGTGTAATGGTGGGAGTGTCGTTAAATTGTGCGAAAAGTGTATGGGCTCTAAGTTCCCTATCCTGTTGGTTGTCTAGAATACCCATAAGGGTATGTGGTTAACCTCTTGCAGCAGATTCGGAACAAGAATTGCAGATATACAGAAATGGGTTCTCTGCGCACTGAGGTGTTAATCTGAGGCGGGGTGTGCTGCTGGTAATGAGGAGTGTCCCACCCCCCCTTAAATAGTAAGTATACAGATGTGGATAAATCCACAGGGAACCAGCGCTCAAACCCTGTTTGTAGTGGTGAATGATACGGTTATAAAGTGAAACTAAAATCAATAATGAAAAAGCAGGTAATATACTTAAGGTTGTTTATTCTAAGATGCTGAGATACTTTCTTTCCCAACAGGTATAAATTCGGTTTAAAAGTCAATCAGTGATTGGGGCACGCTCCTGGTTTGAGCTTAAATTCTGAAGTGCAAGGTTCAATTGAAAGAACAAATGCTGTAATCTTTGTAAAGTCGAAAAAAAGAAAAAGAAAAAGAAAAATGCCACAAAAAATATTAATGATAATATGTACTAAAGTCCAAACGGTTTACAAGTCTATACAGACAGCGGCGTCCCGCTAATCTGTGCTCTGAAGTGAAGGATTCTCTTGTGAAGTGATGAACAGTTGACAGCGGTAGTGTATGCTTTGGTTAGAGTGGAGAATAAGGACCCTGGACTGGCGCTATTCCTCCTGCAGCACGTCCCACAGTAGAGCGCCCAAATCAGGCCCGCTCTGTGGGGCCGCTGACCTGGGGTGTGCGCCAGTCACAGAGGCGAAGTGGACCCGGCCGGAGCTCTCCGAGCGGCTGGCCGCGCCTCTCCTCCTCCTACAGGGACTTACCTTCTCCCTTCCCCTCCGCCTTCCACTCTCCGCTGTCTCGGGCTTCTTCCGTCGCCTGGCAACCGGTTGCTTCCGGAACTCCGGATCACGTGACCGGATGGTTTGCGGAAAGGATTAGCAGTACTGTCCTTCTTTGTAGTGAATATTCGTCCTCAGTCCAATGTAGTATAGATGGGTAGCTCCAACACGTTTCGACCTGTTAGGGTCTTCCTCTGGGAGTCATTTGTGTGTTTAGGTTGCAGGAATTTAAGGTGTCCTGATAGGGTGGGATCAATTCCCATTGGTCCTCTGATCTGGCTTTGTGATTGGCTCACAGCTTGTCAATCGAAGTTTATGGGAGGATGTGACATCATCACAGTGCTTTAGAGTGTGCCCAGTATTATCTGGCTTTGTGATTGGCTCACAGCTTGTCAATCGAAGTTTATGGGAGGATGTGACATCATGACAGTGCTTTAGAGTGTGCCCAGTATTGTCTGGCTTTGTGATTGGCTCACAGCTTGTCAATCGAAGTTTATGGGAGGATGTGACATCATCACAGTGCTTTAGAGTGTGCCCAGTATCGTCTGGCTTTGTGATTGGCTCACAGCTTGTCAATCGAAGTTTATGGGAGGATGTGACATCATCACAGTGCTTTAGAGTGTGTCCAGTATTGAAAAAAGGAAAATAATGGAAAAATATATCCGTAGTGAAAAGGATATATATAAAGTTACAATATAGCAGTTATATGAATCAATCTTGCAGAATGGTGTTAATACTCAAAATAATGAACCTTGGGATATTTTGAGGCTATGTTCAAAAGCATGAGAATAATGATTAACCCTCTACAGCATTAACCAATGCCTGTCACTACTTTGATGTAAGAATATCATAGAATAGTGAATGTAGCTGCTGTTGAATTGACTTGAAATGGGATATGTCTTCATTTGCATATGACAGACCTAATTTCGTTGTCAATGTTGAGCCCTTTGGGGGCCAGTGTCCCTAAATTAATCATCATGCACAGTTCTTCCTTATTGATTCTGGAGATGTAATCACCTCCTCTCCAGTTCTTTTTGACCTCTTTTACACCAGTGAACTTAAGTAGAGCAGGGTTTGAGTTGTGAAACTCTTTGAAATGTTGGGATAATGGGTGGTCTTCTGTGCCTTTCCTAATGTTGCGTACGTGTTCCCCAATTCTGACTTTCAGTGGTCGTATTGTTCTTCCTACGTATTGTTTAACACATGGGCATTGGAGGATGTATATAATGCCCTTGCTGTGGCATGTCAACCTATCCCTTATCTTATACTCATGTGTATTCGCCTCAGATATTATGCTATATGTTGGTGTAGTACTCCTGGAATTGGTTACCTTACAACCTACACATGTCCCGCAATGGAAAAACCCTCCTTTGCTATGTGAGCCATCAATGGTAGTCTGTGTGGTGTTTGTCGGAGGTATGCAGCTATGTATAAGTTTTTGTTTAATGTCTGGAGCTTTTTTGTATACTACCTTAGGATTCTGTGGTAGTATCTCTGCCAAGGTGTCATCTTGTAGTAATATTGGCCAGTGTTTTTTGAGGATCTTCTTGACTTTATGTGCCTGGTCAGAATATTGTGTGATGAATATAGGTCCTTCAGTCATATTTTTTTGTGCAGATTTGTCCTTGTAGTCCAAAAGTGTTGAGCGATCATTTGCTCGAACTGTGTCAAAGGCCCTTTTTACCAAGTCAGGGTGATCATTTTTCTCTTTGAATCTTTCACTCAGGGTGTGTCCCTGTGTGTCGTAATCATTTAGACTAGAGCAGTTGCGTCTAAGTCTTTTAAACTGGCCCATCGGGATACCGTTGAGCCAGGTAGGATGATGTCCACTTGAGGCTAGTATAAAGCTATTTACATCAACTGCTTTATTGAATGTGTTGGTGTGCAACGTCCCTTCCGTTACAAAGATATTGAGATCTAGAAATTCCACCTTTTCTTGACTGTAATGTGAGGTGAATTGCAGATTGCGGTCATTGTTGTTGAGATGTGATAGAAAGCTCTTAAGTGATTGTTCGTCCCCTTTCCAGATGAAAAAGACATCATCTATATACCTGGTCCAGAGGACGAGATTTGCGCCAAGGTCTGGGTCTGACCATATGATGTCGTCTTACCATTTACTCATAAAGAGGTTTGCGTAACTTGGCGCAAATCTCGTCCCCATGGCGGTCCCTGTGGTTTGCAGAAAGAAATCGTTATCGAACCAGACATAGTTGTGAGTCAGTATGTAGTCTATTCCTCCTAGAATGAATTCCCGCTGTTCTATCTTCATGTCTGGGTCGTTGTCTAGGAAATGTTGTATGCTACGTCGTCCCTGTGTGTGATCTATAACTGAGTACAAGGATGTTACATCGCTTGTAGCTAGCCAATAATTGTCTTCCCATGAAATAGATTGCAGTTTCTGTAGGATGTCCGTGGTATCTTTGAGGTACGATTTTTGCTGTTTAACATACGGCTGCAGGAAAGTGTCAATGTAATGTGATAGATTGGAACTGATGGAACCTATGCCGGAAATAATAGGTCTACCTGGTGGTTTGGTAGGATGTTTATGAATTTTTGGTAAGTAATAAAATACCGGTATTATGGGATGTTGTGTATCCAGGTAAGTGTGTTCCTGTGTGGATAGAATGCCTATGTCTAGTCCCTCTTTGAGTAGAGTTTGTAATTGTTGTTTGAACAAGGTTGTGGGGTCTCCTTTAAGTTTCTTATAGGTGTTAGTGTCATTAAGGATCCTATTGGCCTCCTCCATGTAGTCCGCTTTATTGAGAAGTACTATCCCCCCTCCCTTATCAGCTGGCTTTATGATTATATCAGTATTTTTACTTAGATCAGAGATGGCTCTCCTTTCCTTATTGGTCATGTTCAATTGTCTGGGCCTGGGATTCTGTCTATCTAGTTTCATTATGTCCTTTTCCACCATGCTGGTGAATGTGGCTATGTGGTTGCCCGTCATGTAGCTGGGATAGAACTGTGATTTGGGTTTTAAACTGGTATGTACAAATGGGTCATTGCTGGTGGGTTTATGTTGCGGTATCGGTGTCTTATGAAAAAATTTCTTGAGTGTCAGTTTGCGGGTGAATTTTTGGATGTCCTTGTAGGTTTCAAATTTATTGAGTGATCTGGTTGGTGCAAATTTAATTCCCTTATCCAGGGCACTAACTTGGTGAGTGTCTAAGATGACGTTACTAAGGTTGAAAATCCCTTGTCCTTTCTTGTCAGTGTTAGTCACGGCCCGTGTCTGCCTTTTTTGTCCTCCCCTGCATCCTCGTCTGGTTCTGACAGTTTCCTTTTCGATGATTTGTTGTGTGTTATGACAGACCCTTCCTGGTAGATGCGGTCTGTCAGTGTTCCTAAAAAATCCTGATCTGCACATTGGAGTAATGTGCCAACCTCTGCTGACTCAATGTTAATTGTAGCGGTGAGTGTGTTCTTTTCGGTTTGGTCTATGTGTAGAGGTAAGGAGTTAAGTGCTGCTAACTCCCTTGTTCTAGAGAGTGTCTCGCTAGTTCGTGTGGTATTTCCTCTTCAATGTCGTATACAGAGAAGGAAGTGTCACAGTCTGTACTGGTAGTGGAATCCAGTGATGTATCGATTGTCTTATGTTGTAGATGCTTGCAAGTTTCTTTAGGGGTTTTTGAGTATAACTTTGTCATGTACTGTTGATATGTTAATCTTAATCTTTTGTAAACGGGTGTCCTGGGATTTTCTGGTTTCTGAATGTTGTCCGCTGTCACCTTGTTTGTAATGTTAGTATGCCATTGTTTTTGTGTACCTTTGGTTCTGTTCTTTGGTCGTGTTTTGTGATGTATACCAAATTTGTCCCTGAGTATCTTATTTTTCTTGACTAATATTATTTTCTCCTCTCCTTGTCTTACCCTACTGAGAGTGAGTTCTGTTAGTGTGTGAAATTCCTGATCCTGTTCGAATGGTTCAAGCTGCACATTCAATTGTTTGATACTTGTCTCTAGTCTGGTAAGTTCTCCAGTGTGAGTGTCTATCAGGAGCTGTATTAGTTGGTGTGAGCAATCATTCAAAATCGTGTTCCATCTGTTGATGAAAGTTGGATCTGGGTTGTGTAATGCTGGTGCCTTCTTTAATTTCAGACCCTTTGGTATAAACTTGTTAGCTTGATACCAGTTCAGTGTTTGAACATCCCACCATAACTTGTTCTCTTTTGTAATCAGTTTCTCCAGCTGTGTAAAGTGTTTGAAGAAAGCACTGGTGTTATGTGTAATGGTGGGAGTGTCGTTAAATTGTGCGAAAAGTGTATGGGCTCTAAGTTCCCTATCCTGTTGGTTGTCTAGAATACCCATAAGGGTATGTGGTTAACCTCTTGCAGCAGATTCGGAACAAGAATTGCAGATATACAGAAATGGGTTCTCTGCGCACTGAGGTGTTAATCTGAGGCGGGGTGTGCTGCTGGTAATGAGGAGTGTCCCACCCCCCCTTAAATAGTAAGTATACAGATGTGGATAAATCCACAGGGAACCAGCGCTCAAACCCTGTTTGTAGTGGTGAATGATACGGTTATAAAGTGAAACTAAAATCAATAATGAAAAAGCAGGTAATATACTTAAGGTTGTTTATTCTAAGATGCTGAGATACTTTCTTTCCCAACAGGTATAAATTCGGTTTAAAAGTCAATCAGTGATTGGGGCACGCTCCTGGTTTGAGCTTAAATTCTGAAGTGCAAGGTTCAATTGAAAGAACAAATGCTGTAATCTTTGTAAAGTCGAAAAAAAGAAAAAGAAAAAGAAAAATGCCACAAAAAATATTAATGATAATATGTACTAAAGTCCAAACGGTTTACAAGTCTATACAGACAGCGGCGTCCCGCTAATCTGTGCTCTGAAGTGAAGGATTCTCTTGTGAAGTGATGAACAGTTGACAGCGGTAGTGTATGCTTTGGTTAGAGTGGAGAATAAGGACCCTGGACTGGCGCTATTCCTCCTGCAGCACGTCCCACAGTAGAGCGCCCAAATCAGGCCCGCTCTGTGGGGCCGCTGACCTGGGGTGTGCGCCAGTCACAGAGGCGAAGTGGACCCGGCCGGAGCTCTCCGAGCGGCTGGCCGCGCCTCTCCTCCTCCTACAGGGACTTACCTTCTCCCTTCCCCTCCGCCTTCCACTCTCCGCTGTCTCGGGCTTCTTCCGTCGCCTGGCAACCGGTTGCTTCCGGAACTCCGGATCACGTGACCGGATGGTTTGCGGAAAGGATTAGCAGTACTGTCCTTCTTTGTAGTGAATATTCGTCCTCAGTCCAATGTAGTATAGATGGGTAGCTCCAACGCGTTTCGACCTGTTAGGGTCTTCCTCTGGGAGTCATTTGTGTGTTTAGGTTGCAGGAATTTAAGGTGTCCTGATAGGGTGGGATCAATTCCCATTGGTCCTCTGATCTGGCTTTGTGATTGGCTCACAGCTTGTCAATCGAAGTTTATGGGAGGATGTGACATCATCACAGTGCTTTAGAGTGTGCCCAGTATTATCTGGCTTTGTGATTGGCTCACAGCTTGTCAATCGAAGTTTATGGGAGGATGTGACATCATCACAGTGCTTTAGAGTGTGCCCAGTATTGTCTGGCTTTGTGATTGGCTCACAGCTTGTCAATCGAAGTTTATGGGAGGATGTGACATCATCACAGTGCTTTAGAGTGTGCCCAGTATCGTCTGGCTTTGTGATTGGCTCACAGCTTGTCAATCGAAGTTTATGGGAGGATGTGACATCATCACAGTGCTTTAGAGTGTGTCCAGTATTGAAAAAAGGAAAATAATGGAAAAATATATCCGTAGTGAAAAGGATATATATAAAGTTACAATATAGCAGTTATATGAATCAATCTTGCAGAATGGTGTTAATACTCAAAATAATGAACCTTGGGATATTTTGAGGCTATGTTCAAAAGCATGAGAATAATGATTAACCCTCTACAGCATTAACCAATGCCTGTCACTACTTTGATGTAAGAATATCATAGAATAGTGAATGTAGCTGCTGTTGAATTGACTTGAAATGGGATATGTCTTCATTTGCATATGACAGACCTAATTTCGTTGTCAATGTTGAGCCCTTTGGGGGCCAGTGTCCCTAAATTAATCATCATGCACAGTTCTTCCTTATTGATTCTGGAGATGTAATCACCTCCTCTCCAGTTCTTTTTGACCTCTTTTACACCAGTGAACTTAAGTAGAGCAGGGTTTGAGTTGTGAAACTCTTTGAAATGTTGGGATAATGGGTGGTCTTCTGTGCCTTTCCTAATGTTGCGTACATGTTCCCCAATTCTGACTTTCAGTGGTCGTATTGTTCTTCCTACGTATTGTTTAACACATGGGCATTGGAGGATGTATATAATGCCCTTGCTGTGGCATGTCAACCTATCCCTTATCTTATACTCATGTGTATTCGCCTCAGATATTATGCTATATGTTGGTGTAGTACTCCTGGAATTGGTTACCTTACAACCTACACATGTCCCGCAATGGAAAAACCCTCCTTTGCTATGTGAGCCATCAATGGTAGTCTGTGTGGTGTTTGTCGGAGGTATAGCTCCAAAAATCCCACAATACCCTCTGAAGCCAGAGGTGGAGTTAGGAGTTTACCCAGTAATAGAGCGCTTGCTACAACAGGGCATTTTGGTAAGAACATCCAGCACTGCCAATAGTCCCATCTTCCCTGTGAAAAAGAGTGGGGGGAGGGGTTACAGGCTAGTGCAGGATCTAAGGGGGATTAACAAAATAGTTGAGAGTCAGTTCTCCGTAGTGCCAAATCCAGCTGTCATCCTTATGCAGATCCCTCCCACTGCGAAATTTTTCACTGTTATTGACCTCTGCTCCGCTTTCTTTTCGGTACCCCTGCATCCTGACAGCCAATATTTGTTTGCATTTACATACAGAGGAGTCCAATACACATGGACTCGATTACCACAAGGTTTCATAGATAGTCCAAGTATATTTTCCCAGGCTTTGCATGATTGTTTACAGTCTTTCCAACCAGAGAGTGGATCAGTATTGATACAGTATGTGGATGATTTACTACTGTGTTCAGATTCATTGGAAGCGTCCCTGAAGGATACGAAACAGCTCCTGTTTCATCTTTCAGACACAGGACACAAGGTTTCCAAAGACAAGTTGCAATTATGCCAAACTAAAGTAAAATATTTGGGACACTGTCTGACACAAGGGCTGAGACACCTGACCGCTGATAGAATTCAAGCAATTAGAGACATGACTCTGCCACAAACCCAGCAACAGATCAGAACGTTTTTAGGAATGTGTGGGTATTGCCGTAACTGGATCCCAGGGTTTTCCATTCTAGCGTTACCTTTGCAGGAGATGGTCTCCTCAAACAAACCGGATCGGATTTCGCATACAGACGAGTCCGAGATGGCATTTGAGAAACTTAAACAGTGCCTAACACAGGCGCCAGCATTAGGTATGCCAGACTATGTGAAACCCTTTGAGCTGTACGGAACAGAAAGTGCTGGTTGCGCGGCAGGCGTCCTAACCCAAAAGCACGGTGATGCCAGCAGGCCAGTAGCATACTACAGCGCTCAGCTAGATACGGTAGCGCGATCCCTCCCCACATGCTTGCGAAGCGTTGCTGCGATAGCATTGCTAGTAACGAAAAGCGAAGATGTAGTGCTAGGTCACAACCTCACAATTCATACACCACATGCAGTGTCAGCCTTGCTAAATTCTGCCCAAACCAGGCACGTCTCATCAGCGCGGTTTACAAGATGGGAATTGGCACTAATGGCCCCCGTAAACATCACCATAAGGAGATGCAGTGCATTAAATCCTGCAACATATCTCCCAGGTGTGCCTGGACAGGCACAAAGGGTGGAGGATGAGAGTGGTGGGGAAGGAGAATTTAATACAAAGGAGGACACACATGATTGTATGGAATATTTGACCCAAAATTTTACCGCAAGGCCTGACATCAGTGACAACCCACTGGAAGATGTAGATATTACCTTCTACACGGATGGTAGTTGTCACAGACAGTCGGACTCGGGAGACTTGTGTACTGGATACGCAGTCGTAGATGACCAAGGCACCATAGAAGCAGAACCGCTAGGCCCACCTCACTCAGCCCAGGTTGCTGAACTGGTCGCCCTAACCAGAGCATGTGAATTGGCTAAGGGCAAATCAGCCAATATCTACACCGACTCTAGATACGCTTTCGGGGTAGTCCATGATTTCGGAGCCCTATGGCGCCTCAGAAATTTCATGACGGCAGCTGGTACACCGGTAGCGCATGCAGCTCACATCAAAAGGCTTCTAACAGCAATACAGGAACCCGACAGAGTGGCTGTTATCAAGTGTAAAGCACACACATATAGCCAGGACCCAGTATCACTTGGTAACAGCCGAGCAGACGAAGCTGCTAAGTTAGCAGCCGGTACCCCCAGACAGACAGACACCACACAATTGATGGTATTCAATACCATCAACACACAGAAGTTGTGTGAGATGCAAAATTTGTGTTCCACACAGGAAAAGGCAGTCTGGAAGGCAAAAGGATATGGCCAGGAGTCCTCAGGACTCTGGACGGATGGACAAGGTAAACCAGTGGCCCCCAGAGCATATCTTCCATGTTTAGCTGAGGCAGCACATGGGCTGACTCATCTGGGCAAGGAGGGAATGTGTAAGTTGGTAAGAGCATATTGGTGCGCCCCAGGATTTTCATCCCATGCAGGTAAGAGAGCAATGTCATGCCTTACCTGTTTGAGAAAGAATATCGGAAAGGCAATACCAACAGAACCATCTCATATCCCACCTACAGGCGGACCTTTTCAGGTAATACAGATTGACTTTATCCAATTACCCCCTTGTCGAAATTTGAAATATGTACTTGTTTGTTTAGATGTGTTCTCAAATTGGGTCGAAGCATTTCCTGCGGCCACAAATACCGCTATGTTTACTGCTAAGAAAATTGTGCAGGAATTTGTATGTAGATATGGTATCCCTAGAATTATCGAAAGTGATAGAGGTACCCATTTTACAGGTGATGTCTTTCAAGGAATGTGTAAGTTGATGGGAATTGATAGCAAGCTGCACACTCCATACCGTCCACAGGCGAGTGCGAAGGTGGAAAGAGTGAACAGCACTATTAAAAATAAACTGAGCAAAGTTATGGCAGAAACGGGATTGACATGGCCAGAAGCATTTACCCATTGTACTATACAGCATCAGAACCACTCCCAGGTCCCCTCTTAATCTGTCTCCCTTTGAAATCTTGTTTGGTCGACAACCGCGTGTTATGATTAACCCTCAGGATGATTTGAAGTGTAACAATGAAGTGACTGTAAAATACTTGATTAACATGAGTAAACAGCTAAGGAATCAAAATGATAATTTGAAGTTAGTGATTCCTGATTTACCAGATAGTAATTGTCATGACATTGAACCTGGGGATTATGTAATGATACGGAATTTTCTACGCTCAGGTTGCCTTATTGACAGATGGGAAGGACCATACCAAGTCTTATTGACTAGCACTACAGCATTGAAGGTTGCCGAGAGAGAGACTTGGGTTCATTCGTCCCATTGTAAGAAGGTTGATGATCCAGAGAGGTCCCGTGATAAGGAGCAGACGGTAGAGGAAGTTGTATCACTGGAGTGTCTGTTCCAGGAGGACTGAAACGGCACCTGAGCATTGAAAATCACAAGATCAAAAGCAGTTGTCGATTCCCTGTTCCCTTTTATTGTTTTTCTCCACTTCCCATCCCATCTCCCTCAATTATTTCTTTCCCCCTTCTCATTTCTCTCCATTTCCTCCTCTAAGATGGACTTGCCCCAAGAGACTGTGATCCAGATTTTCCTGTTGACCATGATGTTGACCAGAGCAGTCTGTTCCGGCGAGAGTACCATGGAGATCGAGAGAGGTTCTGGAATGGGTTCTGATGACAGAGATGGAGGCGTAGTTTTCCAAGAACAACATAATCAACAAGCAAAGGCGAGTATCAGAAAACGATCCGATAACATAGACCATAGAAGGAATTGTGAAGGATTGTTAGCTGAAGAAAACTGTATCTGTAGGCTCTGTGACAATGTAGTTGAGGATGGGTGCATCAAGAAATGCCAATCCAGTTTTAATATCCACATGGACCGGCATCCCTTGAGTGACTATCACTCCTTAGTGGGTAGTGTGTTAAATCAAACAGATTGTTGGGTATGTTCTCAAGTACCTCAAGGTCATAGCAAATCAGGACTAGTACCATTTCCTTTAACGGTAGGGGAGGTACTTGAGCTAAAGGGTGGGAGACCGGTGGACAGGAGGTTTAATATCTCCAGTCCTCCTAGTTTGAAGCTCCACCAATATCATGTGGATAGATCCCTAATATGTTTTAACATTTCCAACCCCCGAAAGCCGGGAAATTGGGAAGTGTCATGGAGTAACCAAACCATGACCTTTTCATATAGAGCAGATAGAATGCCAACAGATACAGAGCTTATACGCCACATAGCTGGTAGTGGAAAATATTTCCGATATAGGTATACCCTAGGAAGTAGGATTATGAGAGTTGGAGAGGTATCACCAGGATACTGTGCACATATCGTACAAACTGATACGTGTACTAGACAGATGGGAGAATTAGGGTTAGGAGATTTCACATGGAAGATGTGTAATATGGTTATGTCCTACTCCGTCCCATATGTTCTCCCCGATGATGCATATTTCATATGCGGGAGGAAGGCGTATAAGTGGCTTGCCCCAAACTCTGAAGGATTGTGTTATATTGGAAAAGTACTGCCTGAGGTAATGACTGTATCACATGCCAAAATGAAAGATATACATCGTGTTGCCCAAGCTCCTTATACTCACACTCATTACGAGCACGTAGTTAAACGGCACCTGATAGAAAGAACAGAGCATCCGGCCTCTGACATGATCCATGAATCCACCGGGATTCAGGTTCTACTCGCGTTAGACATCACTCGCACCGCCAGAGGAGTGTTGAATTCTAAATACATATCTGCGCTCGCAAATTTGTTAGACAATATCACTGAAATGTATGACGACACTTTTAGGTACACCGGAAGAGAGCTTCAAGCTTATAAAACAGAACTGGTTCAGCATAGGATGGTTCTTAATTATCTCACAGCAGTAACAGGCGGATATTGTGTCACACTGGCAACGCAGTACGGCGTGAAATGCTGCACTTATATTACGAATAGCACCGAGGATCCGGTCGAGGTCATAGACCAAAAGATGGACGATATTCTCCAATTAAAGTGGGAATTTCGCAGGAGACACAATCTCACCCTTGCTGCTGTGGGTAATGAGCTGACTGGTTGGGTGTCATGGTTGAACCCGCGAAATTGGTTTTCTGGTTTAGGAGAATGGGCTCAAGGAGTCATAATGGATGTAGGGAAGTTTCTCCTATGTATCTTAGGTGTTGTCATATCAATTGGCTTGATATTTAGATGCGGTCAGGCTTTAATGAAGTGCAAACGTAGTACCAGGGTAATGAGTCTAAGGAGTGAGGAAATTGTAATTCCAATGGATTTGATTTATGACCCAACGGTAGAAACAATGATGTGATGAAAATGCGATTATACGGTCCGTTTCTTTCACCTGTTTTTCCGTTTTCTCCAAGGTAAAAATACCCACTTGGACGAGAAATTTGACGAGCCTGTATACAGACAACAGATTGATTAAAGAAGAAGTTTTGACAACCTTATACACAGATATTTGATGAACTATGCCATAGACCCCCAGTTTCCCTAGAAATTTTAAAATTACGCTAGCCCAACACTTTTGTAAGTCTATGGACATTGACAAAGCTTTTGCTCAAACCTATTGGCAAAAGCCCAAAGAAGACTGCATTCAACAGACACTGAACAAGACTCCAACCGACAAATGTTCATTAACCTGACATAGAATACCACTGCATTTACCATAATTGTTCTTTATCTTCATTTCTACAACCCTCAGGTAATGACACACATAGTCGATAGGGAATACAGGCACAGATATCAGCAATCACATATTCCCCCATTCATGTATCATCAACTAAAATGTGCTTCCCCATTTTGTTACAACCACAGCCGAAAAGAGCTCGGTAGAGTTTGACAGCCCATCCACAGACCCTTAAAACGGGATAAGAAGGAATTCAAATGTATACTTCGCAATACCTCGAAGCTTGATCTAAAACACGTACGGCACGATGATACATGACCCCCCAAACATGGATTCATACACACATGCTTCTGCTATCTCACTAGGTCATATCCTTTTCCTACCTTCTCCTCTCCTCCCCTACCCAACCATAGAAATATTTACACTTGACATATATTTTTCTCGTTTTGAAATGTTTTAGGAAGTGGCAGTTATCGTTGACTGCCAAAGGGTGGACTGTCAAAGTCAGAAAAATATCACTATGCACACTGCCATATTTGCACCTCATGCGAGTGCCTGTTGCACGTTCATGAGCCCTGCCGTGCGAGCGCATACTCGCCGTTGCGGGCACCCGCAGGCGCACGGTGTGCGCATTTACGGTAAAGTTTATGTGCGTCTAGCGGGCGACTCGTTCATAACATATTTTAACTGTATAACGTATTTTGTAGATCATGGTCCCTTTGATAGATTCTGAAAGTTTAGTTAATATAGCATGTTCATGGACAAAGAGATCCCTCTTTGTTTGATACGAAGGGTCAGACATGGGTCATACAGTGGTGTTTAGTATCCATCGGAAGAGTATTTAATTAGCAATATTCCGGTGTTGGTTTGAAGCGGATTAATCGCTCATGCGAATAGTTATGGACATAAGAAGTTTATGTCCATTTACTATTATTTGCACTTACTTATCCATGCGGCGGGAAACCTAGTTTCCCACCCACCTGAGCAGTTGGAAGTAGACACAGCCCACCTGTATGAATCAACCTATGACCTTTTGTTATAATGCGAAGACGAATTCCTGTGTCCAATGAACAATGAGATTGTAGGGACCATTGAATGGTATTGTTTGTGGGGCATAAATAGACAAGCCGATCATATCCAGCTCTCTCTCTTCAACGGTTCTCACTGCTGATAATCGGGAGCTGGATATCCAGAGGCGCATGCGATCGTTCCCCTTTGTGCGTAAGTTTTCTCCGCAATCATATTGTCTTTCTTGTTATTGTGAGCCATATCTCTCTCTCTCTCTCTTCTCTCTCTCTCTCGTTTCTCTTATATAGTTATTGTACTGATATTGTATTTCCTGTGTAGTTATCTGGTTAGTTAGTCTATGTTATATTGGTAGTGTATGACTTGTATTGTATTATTCTTTTGCAAGTATAACATTCATATAAGGCGTTAGACCCTAAGCCCGGTATTTGTGTATTTCTTATAGTGTTAAGTATTCTCAGAGCGTCGGTGACGCTCGAACAGCTTTTAAGTTAATAAGGTTACACTGTGTTGCATCTACACCCTATCACTACACTAAGGTTTTACTGCATATTACATTGTTTATGGTTTAGATAGAAAGGTTTTACACTGTGAGCGTCTGCGCCGCTGGTGATCTCCTCGTGGTCCCGAGCGTCCGCTACGCTGATAGCGTATCATTACGTTAGTCGGCAGCCAATAGCGTGCCTGCCTGTGATCTCTTGGCCGTGAGCGAGCGTGACGCTTGAGCGTCTCGACTACGGCTAAGCGATTGTTACGCAACGTGCGTACCCTTACGGTATTCCATACGTTAATAGCGTACAGTGTTCTTAGACCTCTTAAAGGGTTTTAAGTAAGATAAATATTTAGCTTTATCACCACATACCCTTATGGGTATTCTAGACAACCAACAGGATAGGGAACTTAGAGCCCATACACTTTTCGCACAATTTAACGACACTCCCACCATTACACATAACACCAGTGCTTTCTTCAAACACTTTACACAGCTGGAGAAACTGATTACAAAAGAGAACAAGTTATGGTGGGATGTTCAAACACTGAACTGGTATCAAGCTAACAAGGTTATACTAAAGGGTCTGAAATTAAAGAAGGCACCAGCATTACACAACCCAGATCCAACTTTCATCAACAGATGGAACACGATTTTGAATGATTGCTCACACCAACTAATACAGCTCCTGATAGACACTCACACTGGAGAACTTACCAGACTAGAGACAAGTATCAAACAATTGAATGTGCAGCTTGAACCATTCGAACAGGATCAGGAATTTCACACACTAACAGAACTCACTCTCAGTAGGGTAAGACAAGGAGAGGAGAAAATAATATTAGTCAAGAAAAATAAGATACTCAGGGACAAATTTGGTATACATCACAAAACACGACCAAAGAACAGAACCAAAGGTACACAAAAACAATGGCATACTAACATTACAAACAAGGTGACAGCGGACAACATTCAGAAACCAGGAAATCCCAGGACACCCGTTTACAAAAGATTAAGATTAACATATCAACAGTACATGACAAAGTTATACTCAAAAACCCCTAAAGAAACTTGCAAGCATCTACAACATAAGACAATCGATACATCACTGGATTCCACTACCAGTACAGACTGTGACACTTCCTTCTCTGTATACGACATTGAAGAGGAAATACCACACGAACTAGCGAGACACTCTCTAGAACAAGGGAGTTAGCAGCACTTAACTCCTTACCTCTACACATAGACCAAACCGAAAAGAACACACTCACCGCTACAATTAACATTGAGTCAGCAGAGGTTGGGACATTACTCCAATGTGCAGATCAGGATTTTTTAGGAACAATGACAGACCGCATCTACCAGGAAGGGTCTGTCATAACACACAACAAATCATCGAAAAGGAAACTGTCAGAACCAGACGAGGATGCAGGGGAGGACAAAAAAGGCAGACACGGGCCGTGACTAACACTGACAAGAAAGGACAAGGGATTTTCAACCTTAGTAACGTCATCTTAGACACTCACCTAGTTAGTGCCCTGGCCTGGATAAGGGAATTAAATTTGCACCAACCAGATCACTCAATAAATTTGAAACCTACATGGACATCCAAAAATTCACCTGCAAACTGACACTCAAGAAATTTTTTCATAAGACACCGATACCGCAACATAAACCCACCAGCAATGACCCATTTGTACATACCAGTTTAAAACCCAAATCACAGTTCTATCCCAGCTACATGACGGGCAACCACATAGCCACATTCACCAGCATCGTGGAAAAGGACATAATGAAACTAGATAGACAGAATCCCAGGCCCAGACAATTGAACATGACCAATAAGGAAAGGAGAGCCATCTCTGATCTAAGTAAAAATACTGATATAATCATAAAGCCAGCTGATAAGGGAGGGGGGATAGTACTTCTCAATAAAGCGGACTACATGGAGGAGGCCAATAGGATCCTTAATGACACTAACACCTATAAGAAACTTAAAGGAGACCCCACAACCTTGTTCAAACAACAATTACAAACTCTACTCAAAGAGGGACTAGACATAGGCATTCTATCCACACAGGAACACACTTACCTGGATACACAACATCCCATAATACCGGTATTTTATTACTTACCAAAAATTCATAAACATCCTACCAAACCACCAGGTAGACCTATTATTTCCGGCATAGGTTCCATCAGTTCCAATCTATCACATTACATTGACACTTTCCTGCAGCTGTATGTTAAACAGCAAAAATCGTACCTCAAAGATACCACGGACATCCTACAGAAACTGCAATCTATTTCATGGGAAGACAATTATTGGCTAGCTACAAGCGATGTAACATCCTTGTACTCAGTTATAGATCACACACAGGGACGACGTAGCATACAACATTTCCTAGACAACGACCCAGACATGAAGATAGAACAGCGGGAATTCATTCTAGGAGGAATAGACTACATACTGACTCACAACTATGTCTGGTTCGATAACGATTTCTTTCTGCAAACCACAGGGACTGCCATGGGGACGAGATTTGCGCCAAGTTACGCAAACCTCTTTATGAGTAAATGGGAAGACGACATCATATGGTCAGACCCAGACCTTGGCGCAAATCTCGTCCTCTGGACCAGGTATATAGATGATGTCTTTTTCATCTGGAAAGGGGACGAACAATCACTTAAGAGCTTTCTATCACATCTCAACAACAATGACCGCAATCTGCAATTCACCTCACATTACAGTCAAGAAAAGGTGGAATTTCTAGATCTCAATATCTTTGTAAAGGAAGGGACGTTGCACACCAACACATTCAATAAAGCAGTTGATGTAAATAGCTTTATACTAGCCTCAAGTGGACATCATCCTACCTGGCTCAACGGTATCCCGATGGGCCAGTTTAAAAGACTTAGACGCAACTGCTCTAGTCTAAATGATTACGACACACAGGGACACACCCTGAGTGAAAGATTCAAAGAGAAAAATGATCACCCTGACTTGGTAAAAAGGGCCTTTGACACAGTTCGAGCAAATGATCGCTCAACACTTTTGGACTACAAGGACAAATCTGCACAAAAAAATATGACTGAAGGACCTATATTCATCACACAATATTCTGACCAGGCACATAAAGTCAAGAAGATCCTCAAAAAACACTGGCCAATATTACTACAAGATGACACCTTGGCAGAGATACTACCACAGAATCCTAAGGTAGTATACAAAAAAGCTCCAGACATTAAACAAAAACTTATACATAGCTGCATACCTCCGACAAACACCACACAGACTACCATTGATGGCTCACATAGCAAAGGAGGGTTTTTCCATTGCGGGACATGTGTAGGTTGTAAGGTAACCAATTCCAGGAGTACTACACCAACATATAGCATAATATCTGAGGCGAATACACATGAGTATAAGATAAGGGATAGGTTGACATGCCACAGCAAGGGCATTATATACATCCTCCAATGCCCATGTGTTAAACAATACGTAGGAAGAACAATACGACCACTGAAAGTCAGAATTGGGGAACACGTACGCAACATTAGGAAAGGCACAGAAGACCACCCATTATCCCAACATTTCAAAGAGTTTCACAACTCAAACCCTGCTCTACTTAAGTTCACTGGTGTAAAAGAGGTCAAAAAGAACTGGAGAGGAGGTGATTACATCTCCAGAATCAATAAGGAAGAACTGTGCATGATGATTAATTTAGGGACACTGGCCCCCAAAGGGCTCAACATTGACAACGAAATTAGGTCTGTCATATGCAAATGAAGACATATCCCATTTCAAGTCAATTCAACAGCAGCTACATTCACTATTCTATGATATTCTTACATCAAAGTAGTGACAGGCATTGGTTAATGCTGTAGAGGGTTAATCATTATTCTCATGCTTTTGAACATAGCCTCAAAATATCCCAAGGTTCATTATTTTGAGTATTAACACCATTCTGCAAGATTGATTCATATAACTGCTATATTGTAACTTTATATATATCCTTTTCACTACGGATATATTTTTCCATTATTTTCCTTTTTTCAATACTGGACACACTCTAAAGCACTGTGATGATGTCACATCCTCCCATAAACTTCGATTGACAAGCTGTGAGCCAATCACAAAGCCAGACGATACTGGGCACACTCTAAAGCACTGTGATGATGTCACATCCTCCCATAAACTTCGATTGACAAGCTGTGAGCCAATCACAAAGCCAGACAATACTGGGCACACTCTAAAGCACTGTGATGATGTCACATCCTCCCATAAACTTCGATTGACAAGCTGTGAGCCAATCACAAAGCCAGATAATACTGGGCACACTCTAAAGCACTGTGATGATGTCACATCCTCCCATAAACTTCGATTGACAAGCTGTGAGCCAATCACAAAGCCAGATCAGAGGACCAATGGGAATTGATCCCACCCTATCAGGACACCTTAAATTCCTGCAACCTAAACACACAAATGACTCCCAGAGGAAGACCCTAACAGGTCGAAACGCGTTGGAGCTACCCATCTATACTACATTGGACTGAGGACGAATATTCACTACAAAGAAGGACAGTACTGCTAATCCTTTCCGCAAACCATCCAGTCACGTGATCCGGAGTTCCGGAAGCAACCGGTTGCCAGGCGACGGAAGAAGCCCGAGACAGCGGAGAGTGGAAGGCGGAGGGGAAGGGAGAAGGTAAGTCCCTGTAGGAGGAGGAGAGGCGCGGCCAGCCGCTCGGAGAGCTCCGGCCGGGTCCACTTCGCCTCTGTGACTGGCGCACACCCCAGGTCAGCGGCCCCACAGAGCAGGCCTGATTCGGGCGCTCTACTGTGGGACGTGCTGCAGGAGGAATAGCGCCAGTCCAGGGTCCTTATTCTCCACTCTAACCAAAGCATACACTACCGCTGTCAACTGTTCATCACTTCACAAGAGAATCCTTCACTTCAGAGCACAGATTAGCGGGACGCCGCTGTCTGTATAGACTTGTAAACCGTTTGGACTTTAGTACATATTATCATTAATATTTTTTTGTGGCATTTTTCTTTTTCTTTTTCTTTTTTTCGACTTTACAAAGATTACAGCATTTGTTCTTTCAATTGAACCTTGCACTTCAGAATTTAAGCTCAAACCAGGAGCGTGCCCCAATCACTGATTGACTTTTAAACCGAATTTATACCTGTTGGGAAAGAAAGTATCTCAGCATCTTAGAATAAACAACCTTAAGTATATTACCTGCTTTTTCATTATTGATTTTAGTTTCACTTTATAACCGTATCATTCACCACTACAAATAGGGTTTGAGCGCTGGTTCCCTGTGGATTTATCTACATCTGTATACTTACCATTTAAGGGGGGGTGGGACACCCCTCATTACCAGCAGCACACCCCGCCTCAGATTAACACCTCAGTGCGCAGAGAACCCATTTCTATAAATCTTCTTTTTTGCCTTATGTTCCCCCACAGCAAAAGAAAACACCACAATATCAGATGCAGTCCTTTCAGTCGCATAGGTCCAGAAGAGATCGGGGCTCTTCCTTCCTCGCCAGAGGTAAGGGTAGAGGGAAAAGAATGCCTGCTACGGCTAGTTCCCAGGAGCAGAAGTCCTCCCCGGCTTCTACTAAATCCACCGCATGACGCTGGGGCTCCACTGAGGGAGTCCGCGCCGGTGGGGGCACGTCTTCAACTCTTCAGCCAGGTCTGGGTTCTGTCAGACGTGGATCCTTGGGCGATGGAAATTTTATCCCAAGGCTACAAACTGGAATTCGAAGAGGTGCCTCCTCGCCGATTTTTCAAGTCGGCTTTGCCAGCTTCTCCCCCAGAGAGGGAAATAGTTTTGGCTGCAATTCAAAAGCTGTGTCAACAGCAAGTGATTGTCAAGGTTCCCCTAGTCTAACAGGGGAAAGGGTACTATTCAACCCTGTTTGTGGTCCCGAAACCGGATGGCTCGGTCAGACCCATTCTGAATCTAAAAATCCCTTAACCTGTACTTGAAAAAGTTCAAATTCAAGATGGAATTGCTCCGGGCGGTAATCTCCAGCCTGGAAGGGGGGGATTTTATGGTGTCACTAGACATAAAGGATGCATACCTTCGTGTCCCCATATATTCTCCTCATCAGGCGTACCTGAGATTCGCTGTACAGGACTGTCATTACCAGTTTCAGACGTTGCCGTTTGGGCTTTCCACGGCCCCGAGGATTTTCACCAAGGTAATGGCGGAAATGATGGTGCTCCTGCGCAGGCAGGGAGTCACAATTATCCCGTACTTGGATGATCTCCTGATAAAAGCGAGATTGAGAGATTAATTGCTGAAAAGCGTGTCGCTCTCCCTGACACCATGGGTGACACCTGGACGCCCTGGTGACACCATGGGTGTTTCAGTCGGTCTATGTGTTCCCTCCTTTTCTGCTCATCTCAAAAATACTGAGAATCATAAGACGAAAAAGAGTGCAGACAATACTCATTGTTCCAGATTGGCCTCGAAGGGCCTGGTATTCAGATCTTCAGGAAATGCTCACAGAAGATCCGTGGCCTCTTCCTCTCAGGGAGGACCTGTTGCAGCAGGGGCCCTGCGTGTTCCAAGACTTACCGCGGTTACGTTTGACGGCATGGCGGTTGAACACCAAATCCTAGCTGGGAAAGGTATTCCGGAGGAAGTCATCCCTACTCTGATAAAGGCTAGAAAGGAGGTGACTGCGAAACATTATCACCGTATCTAGAGGAAGTATGTATCTTGGTGTGAAGCCAGGAATGCTCCTACAGAAGATTTCCACCTGGGCCATTTTCTCCACTTTCTACAGACAGGAGTGGATATGGGCCTAAAGTTAGGATCCATTAAAGTACAGATATCGGCCCTATCAATTTTCTTTCAGAAGGAATTGGCTTCTCTCCCAGAAGTCCAGACTTTTGTAAAGGGAGTGCTGCACATTCAGCCTCCTTTTGTGCCCCCAGTGGCACCATGGGATCTTAACGTGGTGTTACAGTTCCTAAAATCTCACTGGTTTGAACCTCTTCAAACGGTTGAATTAAAATTTCTCACTTGGAAGGTGGTCATGTTGTTGGCCTTGGCATCTGCAAGGCGAGTGTCCGAATTGGCAGCTTTGTCTCACAAAAGCCCCTATCTGATTTTCCATGTGGACAGAGCAGAGTTGAGGACTCATCCTCAATTTTTGCCTGAGGTGGTTTCATTGTTTCATATGAACCAACCTATTGTGGTGCCTGTGACTACGGGTGACTTGGAGGATTCCAAGTCCCTTGATGTAGTCAGGTCCTTAAAAATTTATGTAGACAGGATGGCTCGGGTTAGGAAAACAGAGGCACTGTTTGTCCTGTATGCGGCCAACAAGGTTGGCGCTAGAGATGTGCACTTGAAATTTTTCGGGTTTTGTGTTCTGGTTTTGTGTTCGGTTCCACGGCCGTGTTTTGGGTTCGACCGTGTTTTGGCAAAACCTCACCGAATTTTTTTTGTCGGATTCGGGTGTGTTTTGGATGCGGGTGTTTTTTTCAAAAAACCCTGAAAAACAGCTTAAATCATAGAATTTGGGGGTCATTTTGATCCCAAAGTATTATTAACCTCAAAAACCATAATTTCCACTCATTTTCAGTCTATTCTGAATACCTCACACCTCACAATATTATTTTTAGTCCTAAAATTTGCACCGAGGTAGCTGTGTGAGTAAGATAAGCGACCCTAGTGGCCGACACAAACACCGGGCCCATCTAGGAGTGGCACTGCAGTGTCACGCAGGATGGCCCTTCCAAAAAACACTCCCCAAACAGCACATGACGCAAAGAAAAAAAGAGGCGCAATGAGGTAGCTGTGTGAGTAAGATAAGCGACCCTAGTGGCCGACACAAACCACTGGCCCATCTAGGAGTGGCACTGCAGTGTCACGCAGGATGGCCCTTCCAAAAAACACTCCCCAAACAGCACATGACGCAAAGAAAAAAAGAGGCGCAATGAGGTAGCTGTGTGAGTAAGATAAGCGACCCTAGTGGCCGACACAAACACCGGGCCCATCTAGGAGTGGCACTGCAGTGTCACGCAGGATGGCCCTTCCAAAAAACACTCCCCAAACAGCACATGACGCAAAGAAAAAAAGAGGCGCAATGAGGTAGCTGTGTGAGTAAGATAAGCGACCCGAGTGGCCGACACAAACACCGGGCCCATCTAGGAGTGGCACTGCAGTGTCACGCAGGATGGCCCTTCCAAAAAACACTCCCCAAACAGCACATGACGCAAAGAAAAAAAGAGGCGCAATGAGGTAGCTGTGTGAGTAAGATAAGCGACCCTAGTGGCCGACACAAACACCTGGCCCATCTAGGAGTGGCACTGCAGTGTCACGCAGGATGGCCCTTCCAAAAAACACTCCCCAAACAGCACATGACGCAAAGAAAAAAAGAGGCGCAATGAGGTAGCTGTGTGAGTAAGATAAGCGACCCTAGTGGCCGACACAAACACCGGGCCCATCTAGGAGTGGCACTGCAGTGTCACGCAGGATGGCCCTTCCAAAAAACACTCCCCAAACAGCACATGACGCAAAGAAAAAAAGAGGCGCAATGAGGTAGCTGTGTGAGTAAGATAAGCGACCCTAGTGGCCGACACAAACACCGGGCCCATCTAGGAGTGGCACTGCAGTGTCACGCAGGATGGCCCTTCCAAAAAACACTCCCCAAACAGCACATGACGCAAAGAAAAATTAAAGAAAAAAGAGGTGCAAGAAGGAATTGTCCTTGGGCCCTCCCACCCACCCTTATGTTGTATAAACAGGACATGCACACTTTAACCAACCCATCATTTCAGTGACAGGGTCTGCCACACGACTGTGACTGAAATGACGGGTTGGTTTGGACCCCCACCGAAAAAGAAGCAATAAATCTCTCCTTGCACAAACTGGCTCTACAGAGGCAAAATGTCCACCTCATCATCATCCTCCGATATATCACCGTGTACATCCCGCTCCTCACAGATTATCAATTCGTCCCCACTGGAATCCACCATCTCAGCTCCCTGTGTACTTTGTGGAGGCAATTGCTGCTGGTCAATGTCTCCACGGAGGAATTGATTATAATTCATTTTAATGAACATCATCTTCTCCACATTTTCTGGAAGTAACCTCGTACGCCGATTGCTGACAAGGTGAGCGGCGGCACTAAACACTCTTTCGGAGTACACACTTGTGGGAGGGCAACTTAGGTAGAATAAAGCCAGTTTGTGCAAGGGCCTCCAAATTGCCTCTTTTTCCTGCCAGTATAAGTACGGACTGTCTGACGTGCCTACTTGGATGCTGTCACTCATATAATCCTCCACCATTCTTTCAATGGTGAGAGAATCATATGCAGTGACAGTAGACGACATGTCCGTAATCGTTGTCAGGTCCTTCAGTCCGGACCAGATGTCAGCATCAGCAGTCGCTCCAGACTGCCCTGCATCACCGCCAGCGGGTGGGCTCGGAATTCTGAGCCTTTTCCTCGCACCCCCAGTTGCGGGAGAATGTGAAGGAGGAGATGTTGACAGGTCGCGTTCCGCTTGACTTGACAATTTTGTCACCAGCAGGTCTTTGAACCCCAGCAGACTTGTGTCTGCCGGAAAGAGAGATCCAAGGTAGGTTTTAAATCTAGGATCGAGCACGGTGGCCAAAATGTAGTGCTCTGATTTCAACAGATTGACCACCCGTGAATCCTTGTTAAGCGAATTAAGGGCTCCATCCACAAGTCCCACATGCCTAGCGGAATCGCTCCCTTTTAGCTCCTCCTTCAATGCCTCCAGCTTCTTCTGCAAAAGCCTGATGAGGGGAATGACCTGACTCAGGCTGGCAGTGTCTAAACTGACTTCACGTGTGGCAAGTTCAAAAGGTTGCAGAACCTTGCATAACGTTGAAATCATTCTCCACTGCGCTTGAGACAGGTACATTCCACCTCCTATATCGTGCTCAATTGTATAGGCTTGAATGGCCTTTTGCTGCTCCTCCAACCTCTGAAGCATATATAGGGTTGAATTCCACCTCGTTACCACTTCTTGCTTCAGATGATGGCAGGGCAGGTTCAGGCGTTTTTGGTGGTGCTCCAGTCTTCTGTACGTGGTGCCTGTCCTCCGAAAGTGTCCCGCAATTCTTCTGGCCACCGACAGCATCTCTTGCACGCCCCTGTCGTTTTTTAAAAAATTCTGCACCACCAAATTCAAGGTATGTGCAAAACATGGGACGTGCTGGAATTTGCCCATATTTAATGCACACACAATATTGCTGGCGTTGTCCGATGCCACAAATCCACAGGAGAGTCCAATTGTGGTAAGCCATTCCGCGATGATCTTCCTCAGTTGCCGTAAGAGGTTTTCAGCTGTGTGCGTATTCTGGAAACCGGTGATACAAAGCGTAGCCTGCCTAGAAAAGAGTTGGCGTTTGCGAGACGCTGCTACTGGTGCCGCCGCTGCTGTTCTTGCGGCGGGCGTCCATACATCTACCCAGTGGGCTGTCACAGTCATATAGTCCTGACCCTGCCCTGCTCCACTTGTCCACATGTCCGTGGTTAAGTGGACATTGGGTACAACTGCATTTTTTAGGACACTGGTGAGTCTTTTTCTGACGTCCGTGTACATTCTCGGTATCGCCTGCCTAGAGAAGTGGAACCTAGATGGTATTTGGTAATGGGGGCACACTACCTCAACAAATTGTCTAGTTCCCTGTGAACTAACGGAGGATACCGGACGCACGTCTAACACCAACATAGTTGTCAAGGCCTCAGTTATCCGCTTTGCAACAGGATGACTGCTGTGATATTTCATCTTCCTCGCAAAGGACTGTTGGACAGTCAATTGCTTGGTGGAAGTAGTAAAAGTGTGCTTACGACTTCCCCTCTGGGATGACCATCGACTCCCAGCAGCAACAACAGCAGCGCCAGCAGCAGTAGGCGTTACACGCAAGGATGCATCGGAGGAATCCCAGGCAGGAGAGGACTCGTCAGAATTGCCAGTGACATGGCCTGCAGGACTATTGGCATTCCTGGGGAAGGAGGAAATTGACACTGAGGGAGTTGGTGGGGTGGTTTGCGTGAGCTTGGTTACAAGAGGAAGGGATTTACTGGTCAGTGGACTGCTTCCGCTGTCGCACAAAGTTTTTGAACTTGTCACTGACTTATTATGAATGCGCTGCAGGTGACGTATAAGGGAGGATGTTCCGAGGTGGTTAACGTCCTTACCCCTACTTATTACAGCTTGACAAAGGCAACACACGGCTTGACAAATGTTGTCCGCATTTCTGGTGAAATACTTCCACACCGAAGAGCTGATTTTTTTGGTATTTTCACCAGGCATGTCAACGGCCCTATTCCTCCCACGGACAACAGGTGTCTCCCCGGGTGCCTGACTTAAACAAACCACCTCACCATCAGAATCCTCCTTGTCAATTTCCTCCCCAGCGCCAGCAACACCCATATCCTCCTCATCCTGGTGTACTTCAACACTGACATCTTCAATCTGACTATCAGGAACTGGACTGCGGGTGCTCCTTCCAGCACTTGCAGGGGGCGTGCAAATGGTGGAAGGCGCATGCTCTTCACGTCCAGTGTTGGGAAGGTCAGGCATCGCAACCGACACAATTGGACTCTCCTTGTGGATTTGGGATTTCGAAGAACGCACAGTTCTTTGCGGTGCTTTTGCCAGCTTGAGTCTTTTCAGTTTTCTAGCGAGAGGCTGAGTGCTTCCATCCTCATGTGAAACTGAACCACTAGCCATGAACATAGGCCAGGGCCTCAGCCGTTCCTTGCCACTCCGTGTGGTAAATGGCATATTGGCAAGTTTACGCTTCTCCTCCGACAATTTTATTTTAGATTTTGGAGTCCTTTTTTTACTGATATTTGGTGTTTTGGATTTTACATGCTCTGTACTATGACATTGGGCATCGGCCTTGGCAGACGACGTTGCTGGCATTTCATCTAGTGATGAGCGGATTCGGTTTTACTCGGTTTTACTCGGTTTTACTCGGTTCTCAAAACGGCATCTTATTGGCTCACGGATGTCACGTGTTTTGGATAGCCAATAAGATGCCGTTTTGAGAACCGAGTAAAACCGAGTAAAACCGAGTAAAACCGAACCTCGCTCATCACTAATTTCATCGTCTCGGCCATGACTAGTGGCAGCAGCTTCAGCACGAGGTGGAAGTGGATCTTGATCTTTCCCTAATTTTGGAACCTCAACATTTTTGTTCTCCATATTTTAATAGGCACAACTAAAAGGCACCTCAGGTAAACAATGGAGATGGATGGATACTAGTATACTTATGGATGGACGAGCGACTGCCGACACAGAGGTAGCTACAGCCGTGGACTACCGTACTGTGTCTGCTGCTAATATAGACTGGATGATAATGAGATGAAATCAATATATATATATATATAATATCACTAGTACTGCAGCCGGACAGGTATATATATTTATTATGTAATGACTGATGACGGACCTGCTGGACACTGTCAGCTCAGCAGCACCGCAGACTGCTACAGTAAGCTACTATAGTAGTATGTATAAAGAAGAAAGAAAAAAAAAAACCACGGGTAGGTGGTATACAATTATGGATGGACCAGCGACTGCCGACACAGAGGTAGCTACAGCCGTGGACTACCGTACTGTGTCTGCTGCTAATATAGACTGGATGATAATGAGATGAAATCAATATATATATATATAATATCACTAGTACTGCAGCCGGACAGGTATATATATTTATTATGTAATGACTGATGACGGACCTGCTGGACACTGTCAGCTCAGCAGCACCGCAGACTGCTACAGTAAGCTACTATAGTAGTATGTATAAAGAAGAAAGAAAAAAAAACCACGGGTAGGTGGTATACAATTATGGATGGACCAGCGACTGCCGACACAGAGGTAGCTACAGCCGTGGACTACCGTACTGTGTCTGCTGCTAATATAGACTGGATGATAATGAGATGAAATCAATATATATATATATATATAATATCACTAGTACTGCAGCCGGACAGGTATATATATTTATTATGTAATGACTGATGACGGACCTGCTGGACACTGTCAGCTCAGCAGCACCGCAGACTGCTACAGTAAGCTACTATAGTAGTATGTATAAAGAAGAAAGAAAAAAAAAACCACGGGTAGGTGGTATACAATTATGGATGGACCAGCGACTGCCGACACAGAGGTAGCTACAGCCGTGGACTACCGTACTGTGTCTGCCGCTAATATAGACTGGATGATAATGAGATGAAATCAATATATATATATATAATATCACTAGTACTGCAGCCGGACAGGTATATATATTTATTATGTAATGACTGATGACGGACCTGCTGGACACTGTCAGCTCAGCAGCACCGCAGACTGCTACAGTAAGCTACTATAGTAGTATGTATAAAGAAGAAAGAAAAGAAAAAAACCACGGGTAGGTGGTATACAATTATGGATGGACCAGCGACTGCCGACACAGAGGTAGCTACAGCCGTGGACTACCGTACTGTGTCTGCTGCTAATATAGACTGGATGATAATGAGATGAAATCAATATATATATATAATATCACTAGTACTGCAGCCGGACAGGTATATATATTTATTATGTAATGACTGATGACGGACCTGCTGGACACTGTCAGCTCAGCAGCACCGCAGACTGCTACAGTAAGCTACTATAGTAGTATGTATAAAGAAGAAAGAAAAAAAAAAACCACGGGTAGGTGGTATACAATTATGGATGGACCAGCGACTGCCGACACAGAGGTAGCTACAGCCGTGGACTACCGTACTGTGTCTGCTGCTAATATAGACTGGATGATAATGAGATGAAATCAATATATATATATATATATAATATCACTAGTACTGCAGCCGGACAGGTATATATATTTATTATGTAATGACTGATGACGGACCTGCTGGACACTGTCAGCTCAGCAGCACCGCAGACTGCTACAGTAAGCTACTATAGTAGTATGTATAAAGAAGAAAGAAAAAAAAAACACGGGTAGGTGGTATACAATTATGGATGGACCAGCGACTGCCGACACAGAGGTAGCTACAGCCGTGGACTACCGTACTGTGTCTGCTGCTAATATAGACTGGATGATAATGAGATGAAATCAATATATATATATATATAATATCACTAGTACTGCAGCCGGACAGGTATATATATTTATTATGTAATGACTGATGATGGACCTGCTGGACATTGTCAGCTCAGCAGCACCGCAGACTGCTACAGTAAGCTACTATAGTAGTATGTATAAAGAAGAAAGAAAAAAAAACCACGGGTAGGTGGTATACAATATTATATATATATTATATACAATTATATATATATATATATATATATATATATATATTAAACTGGTGGTGACTGGTGGTCAGGTCACTGGTCACACTATCAGCAACTTGCAAGTAGTACTCCTAAGCAGACAATCACAATATATATTATACTGGTGGTCAGTGTGGTCACAATGGCAGTGTGGCACTCTGGCAGCAAAAGTGTGCACTGTACGTTATATGTACTCCTGAGTCCTGCTCTCAGACTCTAACTGCTCCCCACTGTCAGTGTCTCCCCCACAAGTCAGATAATATACAGTCACACTATCTATCACTTCAGCAAGTAACTAGTACTCCTCCTAATGCTCCCCAAAATTACTACTGTGTCTCTCTCTACTGTCTCACTCTCTTCTCTATAAACGGAGAGGACGCCAGCCACGTCCTCTCCCTATGAATCTCAATGCACGTCTGAAAATGGCGGCGATGCGCGGCTCCTTATATAGAATCCGAGTCTCGCGATAGAATCCGAGCCTCGCGAGAATCCGACAGCGGGATGATGACGTTCGGGCGCGCTCGGGTTAACCGAGCAAGGCGGGAAGATCCGAGTCGCTCGGACCCGTGTTAAAAAACATGAAGTTCGGGCGGGTTCAGTTTCCGAGGAACCGAACCCGCTCATCTCTAGTTGGCGCTCCTGCTTCTAAGCAGACTATAGCTCGCTGGATCTGTAACACGATTCAGCAGGCTCATTCTACGGCTGGATTGCCATTACCAAATTCGGTAAAGGCCCATTCCACTAGGAAGGTGGGCTCTTCTTGGGCGGCTGCCCGAGGCGTTTCGGCATTACAGCTTTGCCGAGCAGCTACTTGGTCGGGTTCAAACACTTTTGCAAAATTCTACAAGTTTGATACCCTGGCTGATGAGGACTTCATGTTTGCTCAATCGGTGCTGCAGAGTCATCCGCACTCTCCCGCCCGGTCTGGAGCTTTGGTATAATCCCCATGGTCCTTACGGAGTCACCAGCATCCTCTAGGACGTAAGAGAAAATAAGATTTTAAACCTACCGGTAAATCTTTTTCTCCTAGTCCGTAGAGGATGCTGGGCGCCCGTCCCAGTGCGGACATATTTCTGCAAGGCTTGTATATAGTTATTGCTTACATAAGGGTTATGTTACAGTTGAGATCAGTCTTTGGCTGATGCTGTTTTGTTCATACTGTTAACTGGTTGCGTATATTCCATGTTGTACGGTGTGGATGGTGTGGGCTGGTATGAATCTTGCCCTTAGATTAACAAAAATCCTTTCCTCGTTATGTCCGTTTCCTCTCGGCACAGTTCTGTAACTAAGGTCTGGAGGAGGGGCATAGAGGGAGGAGCCAGTGCACACCCATCTAAAGTCTTTAGAGTGCCCACGTCTCCTGCGGAGCCCTTCTATACCCAACGGTCCTTACGGAGTCCCCAGCATCCTCTACGGACTAGGAGAAAAAGATTTACCGGTAGGTTTAAAATCTCATTATTTGTGATTACATTTATAACATGTTCATATGTGATTCAAATATATTCTGCCATTCTTCTGTGATTCATATCAATTGTCTTTTGCATTTTGAATGCTCCTTTGTGGTGTGAACTGTAGCCAATTGTCTTCTCTTTGTTCTTCTTTGATGCCCAATGCTTTTTTGTGATTATTCAAAATCAATGCCAGATAACCAATCATCATCTTCAGTCCAGAGTTCATTGCAGCTCAATAAAAAGACATCTTGTTGGAATTGCTGACTGACTACTGTTTCATATCAATCTATCCTACCTCTCTGAACACTGTACCAACGGACAAGGTATGGGGAGAAACATTTCAGGGGAAAGGTCCGTCACATAGCAACCCAACACCTGTGTTACCTCTCTGAAACACTTAGACATACCCGCCAACCCCGGGGTATTACACAAACAACACAGCAGTTTATAGCACATCTAAGAAACACTGCCACACAGCAGTGGCAGAAATGAAAAGTGGTGCAGGGTGGAATTTTACTTGGGCTCTCCCATTCACCCTTATGTTGGATACTAAATAGGAGTTGTCGAAGCTGAAAATATTACACCCACACTCAACACGTGCAATCACCACACAGAGTGGCCTGTGTGCGGGTGCGTACTCGCCGTGCGTGCGCATGTCCGCACGCTGCATACATTGGCTCATGAAGCCCTCCGTATTGGAGCGTGGTATGAGTAAATACGGTGACATACGCATTCGCATAGAAAAGCCACAAAGCCATATTCAATATTTTATCTATATAGTGCATAATTTACACATAGTCTATACACACTTCACCAGCACGTTACTGTGTGCATTACGGTAGAAGATACATGTGTTAATAAATGTCATATTGTCACAAAATAGTAAATCTCTCTTACACACAACTTCAAAGGTGATGCTTCCAGAAATACAATACACACAGTGGGTTTTTTTAAACATATCAGACTGTCTTATTTAAGCATGCATTGTGATCATGGAAAATGGACCTTGGACAGAGGGAATGTGTAAATACCGTTGTTTGCCCTACTTGTTTTAGAGTTGTATATTGAGTCAATAGATACTGGACTATCATTGTTACACTAGAGGTCAGAACAAACAAAAACACAATATAACCTAGACAAACACAAGCTAGACTCTTGTTTGCTTAATTACCTTTCAAAACCACAAAAAAAGCTGACATTTACAGACCAGACATTTGATGTATGATATATCAAATGTATAACATGTATATTCTCGTACACATAGTTTAAACACATTTAACCCATGGTTATATATATTTCATAGCTAATTGTAATAGCAGGAAACTATATATATATATATATATATATACATACACACATACACATATCACGAGGGTGGGAATGAATAAATATATCATGTGTGGGATCATATTGTTCAGGATCACATAAGCAGTAATCCGGTGGGTGTGAGGATATTGTCTCATATTGCGGCAATAAGTTATTAGCAATACCCGATTCATGTATGATAATGTGGTGGGTTTAACTAGTCTTGGGGCGGGAACTCAGATGTAAACAACAGTAATCACATCTCAGGACATAGTCATCGCCCACCGGTTCAGCTGTCCAATGATCCCCAGTGCACTGGATATGTCCCACCCCTGGACCAATGGAAGAAGAGCATACATTTCACATTGTATTGTTTTTGGACCCATTGCTTAAAAGAGGCTTCCTGGCCAGGCTCAGTGCAAAATTCTCTGAAGGTCATCTTGCTAAGACAGACTGAGTCCTGGGTCCAGGAGCGCTCGCGAACAAACGTATGTATTATTGGTTGTAGCTCTTCTCTGTGATATTGTTGTATTTCTGTGTATATACCTTTTAGTTAATACTTGTTGCTGCATTGGAGCAGAACATTACATTTAACTACTGGTGTCACATTCCATTCATGTTTGGGTTATAAGGTGTATCCAGCCACACATGTCGCTGCATTGTGCGATTCAGCATGTCGGAATGTTTAAGCAACGTGCATACACATCGTAAAGGTTATTAGCTTATGCTTAGCGGCCGCAGCGGCCCGAACCCTAGTATTATAAGGTACTGCTTTTTCCCTGTAAGTTAAACGAACTTAACAGAGCTAACAGACAGTTTAACAGACCAAGCACTTCAGTGGCAGGGACTGCCACTTTTGTGGCTTAAGTGCTTGGTTTGTTTGGGCCCCCACAAAACTAATATTTGGAAGGACTACCTCCGATCACTATTGAGGAGGTTGATGATGAGGGTGTTAATTACATTATAATCTTGTATAATAAATTTCATGAACTTGCTGCAAATGACATAACATGGAGAAGGTGCCTAGATGGCTAACATACCCACCTCTACTAACTCTGGCCTCACAAATGGAGCAGATGCCTTCTCATACATTGTCAGGATTTTGGTAAATAGTGAAAAGGTGGCTTTTTTTTTTAATTGTTCATTTATGAATTAAAGTAGAAAAGATTACAAAATCATGATCATCCAGATGACAATGGGGACACGATGTGAGAGCAGATGTACAACTGGAGTATACAATATTGACAATGTCAAAGATATCATCGCTAGTAACAGTAGATAGTCAAATATATTGTGATAATATACTGTGCTAAACAAGTTAGAAACAGATGCTCCAAAAGGGTAGTGGGGAAAGAGGGAAAAGAAAAGAGGAAAAGGGGGAAACTGAAAAGAGAGCAAGGGTGGAGAGGAGGGGGTGGGTTAAGTATGCCCAGGTATCACATTGCCTTTCTTTTTATCACGGGCAAGAACTGCAGCCACTGGTGGCTGACTTATACAAATTACATAATCAACATTCTCATCCTCAGTTCAGATAGTAGTGGTAACAAGAGAAAGAGAGAAAGAATAGTAGTGGTACACTGATATATCCCCCTAATCCTGTTCCACTTCCACACAATCATTCACAATTTCATTTATGTTCTCATCACCATCTTTACTTGTACTGCCCCCTACATGTACAGATGGTGCAGAAATGGAGAAATGGTGTAAGAAGGCGAAGAAGACTTCTCTATGAGGACAGTGTGAGAAATGTCAGACTCACACATATCTAACGTGGATACCCCTAGACTCTCCTCCGTTAAGTATAGAGATGAGCGGGTTCGGTTTCTTTGAATCCGAACCCGCACGAACTTCACTTTTTTTTTCACGGGTCCGAGCGACTCGGATCTTCCCGCCTTGCTCGGTTAACCCGAGCGCGCCCGAACGTCATCATGACGCTGTCGGATTCTCGCGAGACTCGGATTCTATATAAGGAGCCGCGCGTCGCCGCCATTTTCACACGTGCATTGAGATTGATAGGGAGAGGACGTGGCTGGCGTCCTCTCCATTTAGATTAGATTTAGAAGAGAGAGAGAGAGAGAGATTGCTGTGATACTGTAGATTAGAAGAGAGTGCAGACAGAGTTTAGTGACTGACGACCACAGTGACCAGTGACCACCAGAGACAGTGCAGTTGTTTGTTTTATTTAATATATCCGTTCTCTGCCTGAAAAAAACGATACACAGTCACACAGTGACTCAGTCTGTGTGCACTGCTCAGCCCAGTGTGCTGCACATCAATGTATTGTATATAAAGCTTATAATTGTGGGGGAGACTGGGGAGCACTGCAGGTTGTTATAGCAGGAGCCAGGAGTACATGATAAATAATATTATATTAAAATTAAACAGTGCACACTTTTGCTGCAGGAGTGCCACTGCCAGTGTGACTAGTGGTGACCAGTGCCTGACCACCAGTATATTAGTAGTATTGTATACTATCTCTTTATCAACCAGTCTATATTAGCAGCAGACACAGTACAGTGCGGTAGTTCACGGCTGTGGCTACCTCTGTGTCGGCACTCGGCAGGCAGTCCGTCCATCCATAATTGTATTATAATATATACCACCTAACCGTGGTTTTTTTTTCATTCTTTATACCGTCGTCATACTAGTTGTTACGAGTATACTACTATCTCTTTATCAACCAGTGTACAGTGCGGTAGTTCACGGCTGTGGCTACCTCTGTGTCGGCACTCGGCAGGCAGTCCGTCCAACCATAATTGTATTATAATATATACCACCTAACCGTGGTTTTTTTTTCATTCTTTATACCGTCGTCATACTAGTTGTTACGAGTATACTACTATCTCTTTATCAACCAGTGTACAGTGCGGTAGTTCACGGCTGTGGCTACCTCTGTGTCGGCACTCGGCAGGCAGTCCGTCCATCCATAATTGTATTATAATATATACCACCTAACCGTGGTTTTTTTTTCATTCTTTATACCGTCGTCATACTAGTTGTTACGAGTATACTACTATCTCTTTATCAACCAGTGTACAGTGCGGTAGTTCACGGCTGTGGCTACCTCTGTGTCGGCACTCGGCAGGCAGTCCGTCCAACCATAATTGTATTATAATATATACCACCTAACCGTGGTTTTTTTTTCATTCTTTATACCGTCGTCATACTAGTTGTTACGAGTATACTACTATCTCTTTATCAACCAGTGTACAGTGCGGTAGTTCACGGCTGTGGCTACCTCTGTGTCGGCACTCGGCAGGCAGTCCGTCCAACCATAATTGTATTATAATATATACCACCTAACCGTGGTTTTTTTTTCATTCTTTATACCGTCGTCATACTAGTTGTTACGAGTATACTACTATCTCTTTATCAACCAGTGTACAGTGCGGTAGTTCACGGCTGTGGCTACCTCTGTGTCGGCACTCGGCAGGCAGTCCGTCCATCCATAATTGTATTATATACCACCTAACCGTGGTTTTTTTATACCACCTAACCGTGGCAGTCCGTCCATAATTGTATACTAGTATCCAATCCATCCATCTCCATTGTTTACCTGAGGTGCCTTTTAGGCCCGGTGTTTGTGTCGGCCACTAGGGTCGCTAATCTTACTCACACAGCTACCTCATTGCGCCTCTTTTTTTCTTTGCGTCATGTGCTGTTTGGGGAGGGTTTTTTGGAAGGGACATCCTGCGTGACACTGCAGTGCCACTCCTAGATGTGCCCGGTGTTTGTGTCGGCCACTAGGGTCGCTAATCTTACTCACACAGCTACCTCATTGCGCCTCTTTTTTTCTTTGCGTCATGTGCTGTTTGGGGAGGGTTTTTTGGAAGGGACATCCTGCGTGACACTGCAGTGCCACTCCTAGATGTGCCCGGTGTTTGTGTCGGCCACTAGGGTCGCTAATCTTACTCACACAGTCAGCTACCTCATTGCGCCTCTTTTTTTCTTTGCGTCATGTGCTGTTTGGGGAGGGTTTTTTGGAAGGGCCATCCTGCGTGACACTGCAGTGCCACTCCTAGATGGGCCCGGTGTTTGTGTCGGCCACTAGGGTCGCTAATCTTACTCACACAGCTACCTCATTGCGCCTCTTTTTTTCTTTGCGTCATGTGCTGTTTGGGGAGGGTTTTTTGGAAGGGACATCCTGCGTGACACTGCAGTGCCACTCCTAGATGGGCCCGGTGTTTGTGTCGGCCACTAGGGTCGCTTATCTTACTCACACAGCGACCTCGGTGCAAATTTTAGGACTAAAAATAATATTGTGAGGTGTGAGGTATTCAGAATAGACTGAAAATGAGTGTAAATTATGGTTTTTGAGGTTAATAATACTTTGGGATCAAAATGACCCCCAAATTCTATGATTTAAGCTGTTTTTTAGTGTTTTTGGAAAAAAACACCCGAATCCAAAACACACCCGAATCCGACAAAAATAATTCGGTGAGGTTTTGCCAAAACGCGTTCGAACCCAAAACACGGCCGCGGAACCGAACCCAAAACCAAAACACAAAACCCGAAAAATTTCAGGCGCTCATCTCTAGTTAAGTATGATGGTTCTGAACACACAGTTAGTTCTACTGCCTTAGTGGCTTTCATTTTTTGTTACCTCTTCTAGACTCTGAGTGAAAAGTTCTTGCATTGTCATGAGTGGCAGAAGATGTAGTTAACTTTTTTTGTACTTTTTTTGCAATTGTCAATGACAGTACACACTGTAGCGCTGCTTGTGAATACACAACTACTTTAGATGGACACCGCACAGCCAATTTTTACCAGCAGAGTACAGCTCAGCACACAGAAGTGTGCCCCTTGTATACACTGACTATACCACAGCTTATCCAGTTTACAGCAGAGTACAGTGCAGACTGTGTTCACATTAGTGTATAGTACTCCCCTTGTAAACAATGACTTTACACACAGCTCAGGCAACTTACAGCAGAGTACAGTGCAGCATACAGCAGTGTGGCCCTTGTATACAGTAACTATACACACAGCTCAGCCAATTTACAGCAGAGTACAGAATAGTGCAGACTGTGTTCATATTACGTTTGTGGAGTTTTTGGCGAGACCCCTATGGACTGTACTCTCCCCAAGACTCTTGAGGCTCAAATCGATACCCCAAGGGGGAAGCTTCGGCCAACCCATGGTGAGAAAGGGGTGACCCCGTGCTTTGTGCAGGCAGAGGAAAGTCTGAAGAACCTTGCCCTCTGAGAAGCATTCAAGGGTCCCTCCAAGCATTGGCAAGGGATGACCTGAACATTCTCTTTTTCCTTTATTGAGCCTTCTGGTCCTGTTGGAGTCCAAAGACCCATGCCCCCAGCACAGTTTTTGCACTGCACTGGGTGAATTGTAGCACATACCTCAGGCTTCCAAAAACAACTTTGGGGTTGGATGCTGGTGCCAATGGTGGAGCTGTAGGGTTCATATGCTTTGGTTGCGGTGCCTAACACTGTTGCCTTTGCATTTTAGGTAGCAAGGGACTGACATTATGATGGGTCTATTTTTATGTGGAGGCCTGGGGTGTAGCCCCAGCCACCACATTGTTTAACTGGAAACAAGAAGGTTATGAAGGAATATTGGTAACTGATGAGCAGCAATAAAAATATTAAGATATACTGAAAACTAGAGATGAGCAGGTCTGGTTCTCCGAGAACCGAAACCACCCGAACTTTGGGATTAGAGTCTGGATCTGAGTCTGGCTCAGGATTTCCCGCCTTACTTGGATCCTTGCGGGTTTGGGATTTTATAAAGGTCTCTGGTGATCTGCGCCATTTTCCTTCCGGCTGTAGAGAGTGCACTGAACGGTTCGTCTCTGTACCATGTTGTCTGACTGGCGTGGGGCTGGTGTATCTGAAAGGGGTGCTCTGTCTGCTGTATCTGAAAGGGGTGCTCTGTCTGCTTTATCAGTCCTGGGGTGCTCTGTTTGCGGTATCTGAAAGGGGTGCTCTGTCCAAACATCCAGGGACTCTACCCCCATGTAAAATTAAAATAATAAAAGCTAGAAACAAAAAGCCTAAAAATATAATTATACATTTTTATTTTTTTATGTGCTGTATCCCAGTGTACTATACAATTTTTATTTTATTTTCATAAGTACTGTGACACTGCCAGTCAGTATATTATTATTTCATACTCATATACGTATTATGACACTGTATTTGGTACATTTTTTGTACAAATTGTGGTGTGTGCTGTACTCCACTTGGTTCGTGTTTGTTGATAAATACGGAGGATGAACAATTGAGAGAAGAGGCATAGATGGCTTAAGTCAGGTATATAAAATCAAAGAAAAAGTAAAAGTCGGATTAGTAAAAGTTATATTAGTGCAATCATATAATCAATACAAATTGTTGTCTATGCAATAAAGACTGTCACCAATGCCATCAATGATTAATTTACATTTTTTTAATCAAACAAATTAAATGAATTTTCTAATCAATCCTTCCTTCCACTACATACATACTCAACCTCCCTTGGACCCCTGATTTAGTTATTGATAAAGATCTGTCTCAGACCATTTTTGCTGATTTTGGGTTCATATTTTTTTTTACTTTTTTTTTTTTAGTAAAACAGCTAAAATAACATGATTTGCCCTTTTAACTGTTCCTATAGTATTATTGATCACAATAGCATTCATTTCCAGGCAATTTTGACCACAGTACAAACAATTAAAAATATATATTGTACAATATATATTTTTAGATGCTATAATAATCTGTACATATTATTTTCAGCCTCAATGTAGGATCAGTTCCTGAAAGTTATGTTCGACCTGGAGAAGGTAACCGTTTCATCCAGCTTTATGCAAAGTAGTATGTAGTACCATGTAAATGTTTTTGACCGATATACACAACTAATTTTTGTATTAATTAAACATATTTCCACTTTATTGCAGACATTGTGGTAGAAAGGGAGTCCCGGATGTGGCTTTCTTATGTGGAATCCAAAACCTGCAAAATCCGACACTGGATGAAAACAATATTGTGATGTGGTCAAAATTGACTGGAAATGAGTGAAAATTAATGTTATTGAGGTTAACAATACTATAGAAACAAAAACAGGGCAAGATTCTGTGATTTTAGCTGTTTTTATGATTCTTTCTAAAAGAATACAGATCCAAAAGCAAAACCCGCAAGGGCAGTTTTGGCAAAACCAATACAGATCCAAAAGGCGAAGAAGATACAGATCCAAAACCAAAACCCAAGATTTGAGCCAGCGCGCATATTGTATTGTGGCAATAAAATATGCAAATAAAACACAGGCACAAGTAATGTTAAAAAAAAGTTAATAAATAATGACCCTAGCGTCACAGTGTATCACTAAATTGAGTTACACTGGAAGCATGATCTGGCACTGTGTATTGTATAACTTGTTTGTTTAGTAAGTTGGCAATGTACTAATTAGATGTCAACACATTTTTATTTGTTATGGAGATGATATACTTAGAAACATATTAAAAAAAACATAACATTTCATGGCAGATAATAACCACTTGGCCCATCTAGAGTGTCCCTTTTTTATCCTTACGATAATCTCAAACATTTTTGAACCTTAGTTCTTTGTAAGGATATTCATATGCCTATCCTGGGCAGGATTAAGCCTTGTGGGTGCCCGGGGCACTTTAGACAGGGGGGACCCGGTGGAGGGGGCGGGGGCTGTATATAAGATTGTGTATACCTCCCAATATGACCCATTGCAGGAGGGACAAATGCTCTTTACATGGACTTCCCTCTTAATATATGATTGTAGTCACCTATGTTGAACTACAGTATTTAATTGATAAGAAAGGTTTTTTTAACACAGGTATTGCAATCATAACTTAAGAAGGAAGTCAAGGTAGAGGGCATTTTGTCCCACCTGGAATGGGTCATGTTGGGAGGTATAGATTATGTATATTAAATTTAGCCCAATGGTGTATATTAGATTTTAACTAATAGTTTAATAATGCCTGGGTACTGTTTATATTTCAACTTAATTCAAAGACAACTCTTTTATAAAATGTTCTTGTAGTAGAACAAAGACAACTTAAACAACCTTAAAACACAGATAAAAAAATAAAATCTATACTTTATCTTGTTACATGCAAAAATAGCAGCAGCCTCTGTACTATTTACAGTGTAGGAAAAAAACTGTGTTCCCTAATGCACACCGAGTGAATAATATTACTACATAATAATAGTCAGATAATACGGAGATCTTAGTTGCGTATATCTGCAGTGGCCCCTGTGTCGGTATGGGTGGGCTGTTGCAGGTCGGCACACCCTAACACTTTATTAACACTTATTATTTTTCCTATCACTTTGTATATATTTTTTAATCACACCACTTACATAGCACTTCTGTGCTTCTTATTAACCCCTATTAATTTTCACCTGTGTGCTGACCTGGGGTGGCCGACCTGTGCCGACATTGTGGGGTCCTGCACCCCAGGCCCATACCTAGTATTAGGGACCCCCAGTGACGGAGAAGCCTTGTCGATCGGCCTGGGGGCTTAACCCTATATCTGCAGATATACGCAACTAAGATCTCCGTATTATCTGACTATTATTATGTAGTAATATTATTCACTCGGTGTGCATTAGGGAACACAGTTTTTTTCCTACACAGAATTACCCCTCCCCTTTTAGCACCTGAGTGACATTACAATCTGATTGAGCAGCTTCCCACCTTGTGTATTGTATATAGAGAGGCACAAATGGGTCAGCATTAGGAGGGATTGCTGACTCTAGTAGTGCCATAGGGGAAGTCAGGGGTATCCCCAGGTAAGCTGGCTCTCAGATGCTGTAGGTGCCATTACCATGTGGCCTTACACTGGGAATTTAACCCAGATATATATATATGTAATTATTTATGGGGTGGGTGTGGGGTGCAGTGGCCCCTGTGTCGGTATGGGTGGGCTGTTGCAGGTCGGCACACCCTAACACTTTATTAACACTTATTATTTTTCCTATCACTTTGTATATATTTTTTAATCACACCACTTACATAGCACTTCTGTGCTTCTTATTAACCCCTATTAATTTTCACCTGTGTGCTGACCTGGGGTGGCCGACCTGTGCCGACATTGTGGGGTCCTGCACCCCAGGCCCATACCTAGTATTAGGGACCCCCAGTGACGGAGAAGCCTTGTCGATCGGCCTGGGGGCTTAACCCTATATCTGCAGATATACGCAACTAAGATCTCCGTATTATCTGACTATTATTATGTAGTAATATTATTCACTCGGTGTGCATTAGGGAACACAGTTTTTTTCCTACACAGAATTACCCCTCCCCTTTTAGCACCTGAGTGACATTACAATCTGATTGAGCAGCTTCCCACCTTGTGTATTGTATATAGAGAGGCACAAATGGGTCAGCATTAGGAGGGATTGCTGACTCTAGTAGTGCCATAGGGGAAGTCAGGGGTATCCCCAGGTAAGCTGGCTCTCAGATGCTGTAGGTGCCATTACCATGTGGCCTTACACTGGGAATTTAACCCAGATATATATATATGTAATTATTTATGGGGTGGGTGTGGGGTGCAGTGGCCCCTGTGTCGGTATGGGTGGGCTGTTGCAGGTCGGCACACCCTAACACTTTATTAACACTTATTATTTTTCCTATCACTTTGTATATATTTTTTAATCACACCACTTACATAGCACTTCTGTGCTTCTTATTAACCCCTATTAATTTTCACCTGTGTGCTGACCTGGGGTGGCCGACCTGTGCCGACATTGTGGGGTCCTGCACCCCAGGCCCATACCTAGTATTAGGGACCCCCAGTGACGGAGAAGCCTTGTCGATCGGCCTGGGGGCTTAACCCTATATCTGCAGATATACGCAACTAAGATCTCCGTATTATCTGACTATTATTATGTAGTAATATTATTCACTCGGTGTGCATTAGGGAACACAGTTTTTTTCCTACACAGAATTACCCCTCCCCTTTTAGCACCTGAGTGACATTACAATCTGATTGAGCAGCTTCCCACCTTGTGTATTGTATATAGAGAGGCACAAATGGGTCAGCATTAGGAGGGATTGCTGACTCTAGTAGTGCCATAGGGGAAGTCAGGGGTATCCCCAGGTAAGCTGGCTCTCAGATGCTGTAGGTGCCATTACCATGTGGCCTTACACTGGGAATTTAACCCAGATATATATATATGTAATTATTTATGGGGTGGGTGTGGGGTGCAGTGGCCCCTGTGTCGGTATGGGTGGGCTGTTGCAGGTCGGCACACCCTAACACTTTATTAACACTTATTATTTTTCCTATCACTTTGTATATATTTTTTAATCACACCACTTACATAGCACTTCTGTGCTTCTTATTAACCCCTATTAATTTTCACCTGTGTGCTGACCTGGGGTGGCCGACCTGTGCCGACATTGTGGGGTCCTGCACCCCAGGCCCATACCTAGTATTAGGGACCCCCAGTGACGGAGAAGCCTTGTCGATCGGCCTGGGGGCTTAACCCTATATCTGCAGATATACGCAACTAAGATCTCCGTATTATCTGACTATTATTATGTAGTAATATTATTCACTCGGTGTGCATTAGGGAACACAGTTTTTTTCCTACACAGAATTACCCCTCCCCTTTTAGCACCTGAGTGACATTACAATCTGATTGAGCAGCTTCCCACCTTGTGTATTGTATATAGAGAGGCACAAATGGGTCAGCATTAGGAGGGATTGCTGACTCTAGTAGTGCCATAGGGGAAGTCAGGGGTATCCCCAGGTAAGCTGGCTCTCAGATGCTGTAGGTGCCATTACCATGTGGCCTTACACTGGGAATTTAACCCAGATATATATATATGTAATTATTTATGGGGTGGGTGTGGGGTGCAGTGGCCCCTGTGTCGGTATGGGTGGGCTGTTGCAGGTCGGCACACCCTAACACTTTATTAACACTTATTATTTTTCCTATCACTTTGTATATATTTTTTAATCACACCACTTACATAGCACTTCTGTGCTTCTTATTAACCCCTATTAATTTTCACCTGTGTGCTGACCTGGGGTGGCCGACCTGTGCCGACATTGTGGGGTCCTGCACCCCAGGCCCATACCTAGTATTAGGGACCCCCAGTGACGGAGAAGCCTTGTCGATCGGCCTGGGGGCTTAACCCTATATCTGCAGATATACGCAACTAAGATCTCCGTATTATCTGACTATTATTATGTAGTAATATTATTCACTCGGTGTGCATTAGGGAACACAGTTTTTTTCCTACACAGAATTACCCCTCCCCTTTTAGCACCTGAGTGACATTACAATCTGATTGAGCAGCTTCCCACCTTGTGTATTGTATATAGAGAGGCACAAATGGGTCAGCATTAGGAGGGATTGCTGACTCTAGTAGTGCCATAGGGGAAGTCAGGGGTATCCCCAGGTAAGCTGGCTCTCAGATGCTGTAGGTGCCATTACCATGTGGCCTTACACTGGGAATTTAACCCAGATATATATATATGTAATTATTTATGGGGTGGGTGTGGGGTGCAGTGGCCCCTGTGTCGGTATGGGTGGGCTGTTGCAGGTCGGCACACCCTAACACTTTATTAACACTTATTATTTTTCCTATCACTTTGTATATATTTTTTAATCACACCACTTACATAGCACTTCTGTGCTTCTTATTAACCCCTATTAATTTTCACCTGTGTGCTGACCTGGGGTGGCCGACCTGTGCCGACATTGTGGGGTCCTGCACCCCAGGCCCATACCCAGTATTAGGGACCCCCAGTGACGGAGAAGCCTTGTCGATCGGCCTGGGGGCTTAACCCTATATCTGCAGATATACGCAACTAAGATCTCCGTATTATCTGACTATTATTATGTAGTAATATTATTCACTCGGTGTGCATTAGGGAACACAGTTTTTTTCCTACACAGAATTACCCCTCCCCTTTTAGCACCTGAGTGACATTACAATCTGATTGAGCAGCTTCCCACCTTGTGTATTGTATATAGAGAGGCACAAATGGGTCAGCATTAGGAGGGATTGCTGACTCTAGTAGTGCCATAGGGGAAGTCAGGGGTATCCCCAGGTAAGCTGGCTCTCAGATGCTGTAGGTGCCATTACCATGTGGCCTTACACTGGGAATTTAACCCAGATATATATATATGTAATTATTTATGGGGTGGGTGTGGGGTGCAGTGGCCCCTGTGTCGGTATGGGTGGGCTGTTGCAGGTCGGCACACCCTAACACTTTATTAACACTTATTATTTTTCCTATCACTTTGTATATATTTTTTAATCACACCACTTACATAGCACTTCTGTGCTTCTTATTAACCCCTATTAATTTTCACCTGTGTGCTGACCTGGGGTGGCCGACCTGTGCCGACATTGTGGGGTCCTGCACCCCAGGCCCATACCTAGTATTAGGGACCCCCAGTGACGGAGAAGCCTTGTCGATCGGCCTGGGGGCTTAACCCTATATCTGCAGATATACGCAACTAAGATCTCCGTATTATCTGACTATTATTATGTAGTAATATTATTCACTCGGTGTGCATTAGGGAACACAGTTTTTTTCCTACACAGAATTACCCCTCCCCTTTTAGCACCTGAGTGACATTACAATCTGATTGAGCAGCTTCCCACCTTGTGTATTGTATATAGAGAGGCACAAATGGGTCAGCATTAGGAGGGATTGCTGACTCTAGTAGTGCCATAGGGGAAGTCAGGGGTATCCCCAGGTAAGCTGGCTCTCAGATGCTGTAGGTGCCATTACCATGTGGCCTTACACTGGGAATTTAACCCAGATATATATATATGTAATTATTTATGGGGTGGGTGTGGGGTGCAGTGGCCCCTGTGTCGGTATGGGTGGGCTGTTGCAGGTCGGCACACCCTAACACTTTATTAACACTTATTATTTTTCCTATCACTTTGTATATATTTTTTAATCACACCACTTACATAGCACTTCTGTGCTTCTTATTAACCCCTATTAATTTTCACCTGTGTGCTGACCTGGGGTGGCCGACCTGTGCCGACATTGTGGGGTCCTGCACCCCAGGCCCATACCCAGTATTAGGGACCCCCAGTGACGGAGAAGCCTTGTCGATCGGCCTGGGGGCTTAACCCTATATCTGCAGATATACGCAACTAAGATCTCCGTATTATCTGACTATTATTATGTAGTAATATTATTCACTCGGTGTGCATTAGGGAACACAGTTTTTTTCCTACACAGAATTACCCCTCCCCTTTTAGCACCTGAGTGACATTACAATCTGATTGAGCAGCTTCCCACCTTGTGTATTGTATATAGAGAGGCACAAATGGGTCAGCATTAGGAGGGATTGCTGACTCTAGTAGTGCCATAGGGGAAGTCAGGGGTATCCCCAGGTAAGCTGGCTCTCAGATGCTGTAGGTGCCATTACCATGTGGCCTTACACTGGGAATTTAACCCAGATATATATATATGTAATTATTTATGGGGTGGGTGTGGGGTGCAGTGGCCCCTGTGTCGGTATGGGTGGGCTGTTGAAGGTCGGCACACCCTAACACTTTATTAACACTTATTATTTTTCCTATCACTTTGTATATATTTTTTAATCACACCACTTACATAGCACTTCTGTGCTTCTTATTAACCCCTATTAATTTTCACCTGTGTGCTGACCTGGGGTGGCCGACCTGTGCCGACATTGTGGGGTCCTGCACCCCAGGCCCATACCTAGTATTAGGGACCCCCAGTGACGGAGAAGCCTTGTCGATCGGCCTGGGGGCTTAACCCTATATCTGCAGATATACGCAACTAAGATCTCCGTATTATCTGACTATTATTATGTAGTAATATTATTCACTCGGTGTGCATTAGGGAACACAGTTTTTTTCCTACACAGAATTACCCCTCCCCTTTTAGCACCTGAGTGACATTACAATCTGATTGAGCAGCTTCCCACCTTGTGTATTGTATATAGAGAGGCACAAATGGGTCAGCATTAGGAGGGATTGCTGACTCTAGTAGTGCCATAGGGGAAGTCAGGGGTATCCCCAGGTAAGCTGGCTCTCAGATGCTGTAGGTGCCATTACCATGTGGCCTTACACTGGGAATTTAACCCAGATATATATATATGTAATTATTTATGGGGTGGGTGTGGGGTGCAGTGGCCCCTGTGTCGGTATGGGTGGGCTGTTGCAGGTCGGCACACCCTAACACTTTATTAACACTTATTATTTTTCCTATCACTTTGTATATATTTTTTAATCACACCACTTACATAGCACTTCTGTGCTTCTTATTAACCCCTATTAATTTTCACCTGTGTGCTGACCTGGGGTGGCCGACCTGTGCCGACATTGTGGGGTCCTGCACCCCAGGCCCATACCTAGTATTAGGGACCCCCAGTGACGGAGAAGCCTTGTCGATCGGCCTGGGGGCTTAACCCTATATCTGCAGATATACGCAACTAAGATCTCCGTATTATCTGACTATTATTATGTAGTAATATTATTCACTCGGTGTGCATTAGGGAACACAGTTTTTTTCCTACACAGAATTACCCCTCCCCTTTTAGCACCTGAGTGACATTACAATCTGATTGAGCAGCTTCCCACCTTGTGTATTGTATATAGAGAGGCACAAATGGGTCAGCATTAGGAGGGATTGCTGACTCTAGTAGTGCCATAGGGGAAGTCAGGGGTATCCCCAGGTAAGCTGGCTCTCAGATGCTGTAGGTGCCATTACCATGTGGCCTTACACTGGGAATTTAACCCAGATATATATATATATGTAATTATTTATGGGGTGGGTGTGGGGTGCAGTGGCCCCTGTGTCGGTATGGGTGGGCTGTTGCAGGTCGGCACACCCTAACACTTTATTAACACTTATTATTTTTCCTATCACTTTGTATATATTTTTTAATCACACCACTTACATAGCACTTCTGTGCTTCTTATTAACCCCTATTAATTTTCACCTGTGTGCTGACCTGGGGTGGCCGACCTGTGCCGACATTGTGGGGTCCTGCACCCCAGGCCCATACCTAGTATTAGGGACCCCCAGTGACGGAGAAGCCTTGTCGATCGGCCTGGGGGCTTAACCCTATATCTGCAGATATACGCAACTAAGATCTCCGTATTATCTGACTATTATTATGTAGTAATATTATTCACTCGGTGTGCATTAGGGAACACAGTTTTTTTCCTACACAGAATTACCCCTCCCCTTTTAGCACCTGAGTGACATTACAATCTGATTGAGCAGCTTCCCACCTTGTGTATTGTATATAGAGAGGCACAAATGGGTCAGCATTAGGAGGGATTGCTGACTCTAGTAGTGCCATAGGGGAAGTCAGGGGTATCCCCAGGTAAGCTGGCTCTCAGATGCTGTAGGTGCCATTACCATGTGGCCTTACACTGGGAATTTAACCCAGATATATATATATATGTAATTATTTATGGGGTGGGTGTGGGGTGCAGTGGCCCCTGTGTCGGTATGGGTGGGCTGTTGCAGGTCGGCACACCCTAACACTTTATTAACACTTATTATTTTTCCTATCACTTTGTATATATTTTTTAATCACACCACTTACATAGCACTTCTGTGCTTCTTATTAACCCCTATTAATTTTCACCTGTGTGCTGACCTGGGGTGGCCGACCTGTGCCGACATTGTGGGGTCCTGCACCCCAGGCCCATACCCAGTATTAGGGACCCCCAGTGACGGAGAAGCCTTGTCGATCGGCCTGGGGGCTTAACCCTATATCTGCAGATATACGCAACTAAGATCTCCGTATTATCTGACTATTATTATGTAGTAATATTATTCACTCGGTGTGCATTAGGGAACACAGTTTTTTTCCTACACAGAATTACCCCTCCCCTTTTAGCACCTGAGTGACATTACAATCTGATTGAGCAGCTTCCCACCTTGTGTATTGTATATAGAGAGGCACAAATGGGTCAGCATTAGGAGGGATTGCTGACTCTAGTAGTGCCATAGGGGAAGTCAGGGGTATCCCCAGGTAAGCTGGCTCTCAGATGCTGTAGGTGCCATTACCATGTGGCCTTACACTGGGAATTTAACCCAGATATATATATATGTAATTATTTATGGGGTGGGTGTGGGGTGCAGTGGCCCCTGTGTCGGTATGGGTGGGCTGTTGCAGGTCGGCACACCCTAACACTTTATTAACACTTATTATTTTTCCTATCACTTTGTATATATTTTTTAATCACACCACTTACATAGCACTTCTGTGCTTCTTATTAACCCCTATTAATTTTCACCTGTGTGCTGACCTGGGGTGGCCGACCTGTGCCGACATTGTGGGGTCCTGCACCCCAGGCCCATACCTAGTATTAGGGACCCCCAGTGACGGAGAAGCCTTGTCGATCGGCTTGGGGGCTTAACCCTATATCTGCAGATATACGCAACTAAGATCTCCGTATTATCTGACTATTATTATGTAGTAATATTATTCACTCGGTGTGCATTAGGGAACACAGTTTTTTTCCTACACAGAATTACCCCTCCCCTTTTAGCACCTGAGTGACATTACAATCTGATTGAGCAGCTTCCCACCTTGTGTATTGTATATAGAGAGGCACAAATGGGTCAGCATTAGGAGGGATTGCTGACTCTAGTAGTGCCATAGGGGAAGTCAGGGGTATCCCCAGGTAAGCTGGCTCTCAGATGCTGTAGGTGCCATTACCATGTGGCCTTACACTGGGAATTTAACCCAGATATATATATATGTAATTATTTATGGGGTGGGTGTGGGGTGCAGTGGCCCCTGTGTCGGTATGGGTGGGCTGTTGCAGGTCGGCACACCCTAACACTTTATTAACACTTATTATTTTTCCTATCACTTTGTATATATTTTTTAATCACACCACTTACATAGCACTTCTGTGCTTCTTATTAACCCCTATTAATTTTCACCTGTGTGCTGACCTGGGGTGGCCGACCTGTGCCGACATTGTGGGGTCCTGCACCCCAGGCCCATACCTAGTATTAGGGACCCCCAGTGACGGAGAAGCCTTGTCGATCGGCCTGGGGGTTTAACCCTATATCTGCAGATATACGCAACTAAGATCTCCGTATTATCTGACTATTATTATGTAGTAATATTATTCACTTGGTGTGCATTAGGGAACACAGTTTTTTTCCTACACAGAATTACCCCTCCCCTTTTAGCACCTGAGTGACATTACAATCTGATTGGGCAGCTTCCCACCTTGTGTATTGTATATAGAGAGGCACAAATGGGTCAGCATTAGGAGGGATTGCTGACTCTAGTAGTGCCATAGGGGAAGTCAGGGGTATCCCCAGGTAAGCTGGCTCTCAGATGCTGTAGGTGCCATTACCATGTGGCCTTACACTGGGAATTTAACCCAGATATATATATATGTAATTATTTATGGGGTGGGTGTGGGGTGCAGTGGCCCCTGTGTCGGTATGGGTGGGCTGTTGCAGGTCGGCACACCCTAACACTTTATTAACACTTATTATTTTTCCTATCACTTTGTATATATTTTTTAATCACACCACTTACATAGCACTTCTGTGCTTCTTATTAACCCCTATTAATTTTCACCTGTGTGCTGACCTGGGGTGGCCGACCTGTGCCGACATTGTGGGGTCCTGCACCCCAGGCCCATACCTAGTATTAGGGACCCCCAGTGACGGAGAAGCCTTGTCGATCGGCCTGGGGGCTTAACCCTATATCTGCAGATATACGCAACTAAGATCTCCGTATTATCTGACTATTATTATGTAGTAATATTATTCACTCGGTGTGCATTAGGGAACACAGTTTTTTTCCTACACAGAATTACCCCTCCCCTTTTAGCACCTGAGTGACATTACAATCTGATTGAGCAGCTTCCCACCTTGTGTATTGTATATAGAGAGGCACAAATGGGTCAGCATTAGGAGGGATTGCTGACTCTAGTAGTGCCATAGGGGAAGTCAGGGGTATCCCCAGGTAAGCTGGCTCTCAGATGCTGTAGGTGCCATTACCATGTGGCCTTACACTGGGAATTTAACCCAGATATATATATATGTAATTATTTATGGGGTGGGTGTGGGGTGCAGTGGCCCCTGTGTCGGTATGGGTGGGCTGTTGCAGGTCGGCACACCCTAACACTTTATTAACACTTATTATTTTTCCTATCACTTTGTATATATTTTTTAATCACACCACTTACATAGCACTTCTGTGCTTCTTATTAACCCCTATTAATTTTCACCTGTGTGCTGACCTGGGGTGGCCGACCTGTGCCGACATTGTGGGGTCCTGCACCCCAGGCCCATACCTAGTATTAGGGACCCCCAGTGACGGAGAAGCCTTGTCGATCGGCCTGGGGGCTTAACCCTATATCTGCAGATATACGCAACTAAGATCTCCGTATTATCTGACTATTATTATGTAGTAATATTATTCACTCGGTGTGCATTAGGGAACACAGTTTTTTTCCTACACAGAATTACCCCTCCCCTTTTAGCACCTGAGTGACATTACAATCTGATTGAGCAGCTTCCCACCTTGTGTATTGTATATAGAGAGGCACAAATGGGTCAGCATTAGGAGGGATTGCTGACTCTAGTAGTGCCATAGGGGAAGTCAGGGGTATCCCCAGGTAAGCTGGCTCTCAGATGCTGTAGGTGCCATTACCATGTGGCCTTACACTGGGAATTTAACCCAGATATATATATATATGTAATTATTTATGGGGTGGGTGTGGGGTGCAGTGGCCCCTGTGTCGGTATGGGTGGGCTGTTGCAGGTCGGCACACCCTAACACTTTATTAACACTTATTATTTTTCCTATCACTTTGTATATATTTTTTAATCACACCACTTACATAGCACTTCTGTGCTTCTTATTAACCCCTATTAATTTTCACCTGTGTGCTGACCTGGGGTGGCCGACCTGTGCCGACATTGTGGGGTCCTGCACCCCAGGCCCATACCTAGTATTAGGGACCCCCAGTGACGGAGAAGCCTTGTCGATCGGCCTGGGGGCTTAACCCTATATCTGCAGATATACGCAACTAAGATCTCCGTATTATCTGACTATTATTATGTAGTAATATTATTCACTCGGTGTGCATTAGGGAACACAGTTTTTTTCCTACACAGAATTACCCCTCCCCTTTTAGCACCTGAGTGACATTACAATCTGATTGAGCAGCTTCCCACCTTGTGTATTGTATATAGAGAGGCACAAATGGGTCAGCATTAGGAGGGATTGCTGACTCTAGTAGTGCCATAGGGGAAGTCAGGGGTATCCCCAGGTAAGCTGGCTCTCAGATGCTGTAGGTGCCATTACCATGTGGCCTTACACTGGGAATTTAACCCAGATATATATATATGTAATTATTTATGGGGTGGGTGTGGGGTGCAGTGGCCCCTGTGTCGGTATGGGTGGGCTGTTGCAGGTCGGCACACCCTAACACTTTATTAACACTTATTATTTTTCCTATCACTTTGTATATATTTTTTAATCACACCACTTACATAGCACTTCTGTGCTTCTTATTAACCCCTATTAATTTTCACCTGTGTGCTGACCTGGGGTGGCCGACCTGTGCCGACATTGTGGGGTCCTGCACCCCAGGCCCATACCCAGTATTAGGGACCCCCAGTGACGGAGAAGCCTTGTCGATCGGCCTGGGGGCTTAACCCTATATCTGCAGATATACGCAACTAAGATCTCCGTATTATCTGACTATTATTATGTAGTAATATTATTCACTCGGTGTGCATTAGGGAACACAGTTTTTTTCCTACACAGAATTACCCCTCCCCTTTTAGCACCTGAGTGACATTACAATCTGATTGAGCAGCTTCCCACCTTGTGTATTGTATATAGAGAGGCACAAATGGGTCAGCATTAGGAGGGATTGCTGACTCTAGTAGTGCCATAGGGGAAGTCAGGGGTATCCCCAGGTAAGCTGGCTCTCAGATGCTGTAGGTGCCATTACCATGTGGCCTTACACTGGGAATTTAACCCAGATATATATATATGTAATTATTTATGGGGTGGGTGTGGGGTGCAGTGGCCCCTGTGTCGGTATGGGTGGGCTGTTGCAGGTCGGCACACCCTAACACTTTATTAACACTTATTATTTTTCCTATCACTTTGTATATATTTTTTAATCACACCACTTACATAGCACTTCTGTGCTTCTTATTAACCCCTATTAATTTTCACCTGTGTGCTGACCTGGGGTGGCCGACCTGTGCCGACATTGTGGGGTCCTGCACCCCAGGCCCATACCTAGTATTAGGGACCCCCAGTGACGGAGAAGCCTTGTCGATCGGCTTGGGGGCTTAACCCTATATCTGCAGATATACGCAACTAAGATCTCCGTATTATCTGACTATTATTATGTAGTAATATTATTCACTCGGTGTGCATTAGGGAACACAGTTTTTTTCCTACACAGAATTACCCCTCCCCTTTTAGCACCTGAGTGACATTACAATCTGATTGAGCAGCTTCCCACCTTGTGTATTGTATATAGAGAGGCACAAATGGGTCAGCATTAGGAGGGATTGCTGACTCTAGTAGTGCCATAGGGGAAGTCAGGGGTATCCCCAGGTAAGCTGGCTCTCAGATGCTGTAGGTGCCATTACCATGTGGCCTTACACTGGGAATTTAACCCAGATATATATATATGTAATTATTTATGGGGTGGGTGTGGGGTGCAGTGGCCCCTGTGTCGGTATGGGTGGGCTGTTGCAGGTCGGCACACCCTAACACTTTATTAACACTTATTATTTTTCCTATCACTTTGTATATATTTTTTAATCACACCACTTACATAGCACTTCTGTGCTTCTTATTAACCCCTATTAATTTTCACCTGTGTGCTGACCTGGGGTGGCCGACCTGTGCCGACATTGTGGGGTCCTGCACCCCAGGCCCATACCTAGTATTAGGGACCCCCAGTGACGGAGAAGCCTTGTCGATCGGCCTGGGGGTTTAACCCTATATCTGCAGATATACGCAACTAAGATCTCCGTATTATCTGACTATTATTATGTAGTAATATTATTCACTTGGTGTGCATTAGGGAACACAGTTTTTTTCCTACACAGAATTACCCCTCCCCTTTTAGCACCTGAGTGACATTACAATCTGATTGGGCAGCTTCCCACCTTGTGTATTGTATATAGAGAGGCACAAATGGGTCAGCATTAGGAGGGATTGCTGACTCTAGTAGTGCCATAGGGGAAGTCAGGGGTATCCCCAGGTAAGCTGGCTCTCAGATGCTGTAGGTGCCATTACCATGTGGCCTTACACTGGGAATTTAACCCAGATATATATATATGTAATTATTTATGGGGTGGGTGTGGGGTGCAGTGGCCCCTGTGTCGGTATGGGTGGGCTGTTGCAGGTCGGCACACCCTAACACTTTATTAACACTTATTATTTTTCCTATCACTTTGTATATATTTTTTAATCACACCACTTACATAGCACTTCTGTGCTTCTTATTAACCCCTATTAATTTTCACCTGTGTGCTGACCTGGGGTGGCCGACCTGTGCCGACATTGTGGGGTCCTGCACCCCAGGCCCATACCAAGTATTAGGGACCCCCAGTGACGGAGAAGCCTTGTCGATCGGCCTGGGGGCTTAACCCTATATCTGCAGATATACGCAACTAAGATCTCCGTATTATCTGACTATTATTATGTAGTAATATTATTCACTCGGTGTGCATTAGGGAACACAGTTTTTTTCCTACACAGAATTACCCCTCCCCTTTTAGCACCTGAGTGACATTACAATCTGATTGAGCAGCTTCCCACCTTGTGTATTGTATATAGAGAGGCACAAATGGGTCAGCATTAGGAGGGATTGCTGACTCTAGTAGTGCCATAGGGGAAGTCAGGGGTATCCCCAGGTAAGCTGGCTCTCAGATGCTGTAGGTGCCATTACCATGTGGCCTTACACTGGGAATTTAACCCAGATATATATATATGTAATTATTTATGGGGTGGGTGTGGGGTGCAGTGGCCCCTGTGTCGGTATGGGTGGGCTGTTGCAGGTCGGCACACCCTAACACTTTATTAACACTTATTATTTTTCCTATCACTTTGTATATATTTTTTAATCACACCACTTACATAGCACTTCTGTGCTTCTTATTAACCCCTATTAATTTTCACCTGTGTGCTGACCTGGGGTGGCCGACCTGTGCCGACATTGTGGGGTCCTGCACCCCAGGCCCATACCTAGTATTAGGGACCCCCAGTGACGGAGAAGCCTTGTCGATCGGCCTGGGGGCTTAACCCTATATCTGCAGATATACGCAACTAAGATCTCCGTATTATCTGACTATTATTATGTAGTAATATTATTCACTCGGTGTGCATTAGGGAACACAGTTTTTTTCCTACACAGAATTACCCCTCCCCTTTTAGCACCTGAGTGACATTACAATCTGATTGAGCAGCTTCCCACCTTGTGTATTGTATATAGAGAGGCACAAATGGGTCAGCATTAGGAGGGATTGCTGACTCTAGTAGTGCCATAGGGGAAGTCAGGGGTATCCCCAGGTAAGCTGGCTCTCAGATGCTGTAGGTGCCATTACCATGTGGCCTTACACTGGGAATTTAACCCAGATATATATATATGTAATTATTTATGGGGTGGGTGTGGGGTGCAGTGGCCCCTGTGTCGGTATGGGTGGGCTGTTGCAGGTCGGCACACCCTAACACTTTATTAACACTTATTATTTTTCCTATCACTTTGTATATATTTTTTAATCACACCACTTACATAGCACTTCTGTGCTTCTTATTAACCCCTATTAATTTTCACCTGTGTGCTGACCTGGGGTGGCCGACCTGTGCCGACATTGTGGGGTCCTGCACCCCAGGCCCATACCTAGTATTAGGGACCCCCAGTGACGGAGAAGCCTTGTCGATCGGCCTGGGGGCTTAACCCTATATCTGCAGATATACGCAACTAAGATCTCCGTATTATCTGACTATTATTATGTAGTAATATTATTCACTCGGTGTGCATTAGGGAACACAGTTTTTTTCCTACACAGAATTACCCCTCCCCTTTTAGCACCTGAGTGACATTACAATCTGATTGAGCAGCTTCCCACCTTGTGTATTGTATATAGAGAGGCACAAATGGGTCAGCATTAGGAGGGATTGCTGACTCTAGTAGTGCCATAGGGGAAGTCAGGGGTATCCCCAGGTAAGCTGGCTCTCAGATGCTGTAGGTGCCATTACCATGTGGCCTTACACTGGGAATTTAACCCAGATATATATATATGTAATTATTTATGGGGTGGGTGTGGGGTGCAGTGGCCCCTGTGTCGGTATGGGTGGGCTGTTGCAGGTCGGCACACCCTAACACTTTATTAACACTTATTATTTTTCCTATCACTTTGTATATATTTTTTAATCACACCACTTACATAGCACTTCTGTGCTTCTTATTAACCCCTATTAATTTTCACCTGTGTGCTGACCTGGGGTGGCCGACCTGTGCCGACATTGTGGGGTCCTGCACCCCAGGCCCATACCTAGTATTAGGGACCCCCAGTGACGGAGAAGCCTTGTCGATCGGCCTGGGGGCTTAACCCTATATCTGCAGATATACGCAACTAAGATCTCCGTATTATCTGACTATTATTATGTAGTAATATTATTCACTCGGTGTGCATTAGGGAACACAGTTTTTTTCCTACACAGAATTACCCCTCCCCTTTTAGCACCTGAGTGACATTACAATCTGATTGAGCAGCTTCCCACCTTGTGTATTGTATATAGAGAGGCACAAATGGGTCAGCATTAGGAGGGATTGCTGACTATAGTAGTGCCATAGGGGAAGTCAGGGGTATCCCCAGGTAAGCTGGCTCTCAGATGCTGTAGGTGCCATTACCATGTGGCCTTACACTGGGAATTTAACCCAGATATATATATATGTAATTATTTATGGGGTGGGTGTGGGGTGCAGTGGCCCCTGTGTCGGTATGGGTGGGCTGTTGCAGGTCGGCACACCCTAACACTTTATTAACACTTATTATTTTTCCTATCACTTTGTATATATTTTTTAATCACACCACTTACATAGCACTTCTGTGCTTCTTATTAACCCCTATTAATTTTCACCTGTGTGCTGACCTGGGGTGGCCGACCTGTGCCGACATTGTGGGGTCCTGCACCCCAGGCCCATACCTAGTATTAGGGACCCCCAGTGACGGAGAAGCCTTGTCGATCGGCCTGGGGGCTTAACCCTATATCTGCAGATATACGCAACTAAGATCTCCGTATTATCTGACTATTATTATGTAGTAATATTATTCACTCGGTGTGCATTAGGGAACACAGTTTTTTTCCTACACAGAATTACCCCTCCCCTTTTAGCACCTGAGTGACATTACAATCTGATTGAGCAGCTTCCCACCTTGTGTTCTGTACTATTTACACACTGGAACAGGACTCAGGAGGACTCCGTGTGTGTGTTTCTCTCTAGACCCTCATTAGATAACAAGTTACCCAGGACTCAGACACCCAGGTGTGGAGAGAGCTGTAACTGACACGGAGCTCAGCCTGTGTCACTTACAGCTCTCTCCACCATACTATGGGAGTCATTCCGACCCGATCACAAGCTGTACTTTTTCTGCAGCCGTGCGATCAGGTTGAAACTGCGCATGTGCTGTGGCCGCAATGCGCAGGCACGTTGTTACCCGGCGACGGCTGTCGCTGGTCAACGACAAGAACTACGAAGAAAGAGTTCGCAGCGGCGAATGCAAGAAGATTGACAGTCAGAAGGTGGATCCGGGCGTCAACTGACCGTTTTCGGGGAGTGGTGAGTCCAACGCAGGAGTGTCGAGGTGTTTGGAGGGTGGATGTCTGACGTCAATTCTGGGACCTGACAGGCTGAAGTGATCGCAGTGGGTAACTAAGTCCAGACCTACTACTAAACTGCACAAAATGTTTTTGCATAGCTCGGCTGCACAAGCGAACGCAGCCTTGCTATGCAAAAATACACTCCCCCATAGGCGGTGACTATCTGATCGCACGGCAGCTAAAAACAGCTACCATGCGATCAGCTCGGAAAGAGGGCCTATGTCTCCTCTGGTTGGGAAGCTCCGTCAATAGTTCATGAAATCTGATACTCCTGTGTCTCTGCCTGCACTGCATACTGTCTTGCTCCATTCTGGATGTTTGGTTCGCTGTTGCATTAGAGGAAAAGCTACTGATGTCAGTGTGCTCTGGCTGGGGGGCCCCCTGACAGAGGGGGGCCCAGGGTACAGTATGCCCTGCATTCCCTCCTTAATCTGGCTATTTGCGTATCCCAAGCATGTTTAAATTGCTCTATTGTCTTAGCCTCTACCACCTCTGATGAGAGGATATTCCATTTATTCACTACTCTTTCTGTGATGTAATTTTTCCTTAAATTTCGCCTGAACCTCTCCCCCCCCCAAGTTTCAGTGCATGTCCTCGAGTTCTAATATTTCTCTTCCTTTGAAGAATGTTTCCCTCCTGTACTTTATTAAAATCCTTGGTATATTTAAATGCTTCTATCATGTCCCACCTTATCCTCTCTGCTCAAAACTATACATGTTAAGATCTTTTAGTCTTTCTGGGTAAGTTTAGTGATGTAGGCCATGCATTATTTTAGATGCCCTTCTTTCTACGCTCTCTAATGTATTTTGTATTTATATCCTTCTGAAGATATGATGCTAGATGTAATAGGGTGCGATTTTTTTAGGTGTCTAATAAATCGCACCAAATTGCATGTTTGTAATTTGCTAATTTTTTTTATAAAAATCGCAAATGTAATAGGGTGCAAAATTTAAGGTTAAAACGGAATTCGCATTTGATTATTTGTGGTTTTTAGTAAAGGAAACATGCGATTTTTAGAAATAAAAACTTCTGGATTTTAGATCATGTTTTTATTACTTAGTCAGAAGCATGCACAGATCAGTGAGATCCGTGCATGCTTCACTTTGGAACAAGCACGGGGTACAAAAGTAGTGGTGCCTCGTATTTTTAAAACCAGCACCGGGCTCCACTAGCCAGGGAGGTGATGCTGCAGCAAGGGGACACTTTTATACAGGTCCCTGCAGCCGTAGCATCACTCCCCCCAACTAGTCACCCCTGGCCGGGGGTTCCCTGGAGGAGTGGGGACCCCTTTAATCAAGAGGTCCCCCCCTCTAGGCATCCAAGGGCCAGGGGTGAAGCCCAAAGCTGTCCCCCCATCCCTGGACGGTGGATGGGGGGCTGATTTATGTCAAAATTATGTAAAAAGAAAGAATATTGTCTTTTGGTGTGGAAATACAAGTCCCAGCAAGCCTCCCCCGCTTGCTAGTACTTGGAGAACCACAAGTACCAGCATGCGGGGAATTAACGAGCCCACTGGTACCTGTAGTTCTACAACAAAAGAAATACTCAAATAAAAACACAACACACACACCGTGAAAGTATACGTTTATTTACACATACATGCACTCTTATACACTCACACATACATGCGAAAATAAATTAAACACCATGCGCTGCCAATATTGTGTGTGCAGCCAACCACTAACACTGGAACCTTTCACAAAAATTCCACAAACAATAGATACACAGGAAAATGGAAAGTGATAGGCGCAAAAACACATATAAGAGGGTCCTTACATCTGATATAGATGAATGTGAGAAAGTCCCCTTGTAATCCCTTTATAGAGTGTTTGTAGGTGTCCTCTGTGACGTCCTCCAAAAAGTAGTCTCTTATCTCAAGACAAAAAAGCAAATCATAGGGCAGACCAATTTGGAAAAGGACGGGACAACAAAATTTATTTCACAGAACACTCACAATAGGTAAAAAGATACAAGGCATATAACCACACACGTAGGTGGGTAAACAGGGTGCTGCAATACAGGGAATAGAGTGTATGTAGCCTTGCGCTGCAAGAAGCTGCTGGTTTTTGATCTATGGAATAACCCTATAAAATTCCAAAAACATATAACTGTACATACAAAATGATAAAAAACTAGCGCTGTGATTGTTTTAATAATTTAGTTTAAAACATTCATAACTGGAGAATCCAAAAAAGCATGTAGCTTCATCCAGTTATGTCTTCAAACGGTCCCACGTTATTGAAAAGACACTTACATATAAATTCAATCCCGCGTTCCTATAAAGGTATCTTTTACACCCATAGACAGTGACTGTAGTTCGTGTCAAAGACAAAGACGCTGTAGGAATCACACTTACATTGACTTTCAGTCTCGCGTGCACTGAAAGGTTTCTTTTAGTCCCCCGCACAGTATAGACAGCAGGCAGAAAATCGGTGTACTTAAAAACCTCACAGATTTATTCATAAAAGCATCAAGAACATGGATACAGCAACAGAAGGTCCCACAGTCAGAGGATGATCGTCACGGCATTTAACTTCAACGCGTTTCAAGGATTTCTTTCCCCTTTGTCAAGAAGTATTGTGTAGGTCTGGGTATTCCCAGATTTATCCTAAACAGGTTTTGATCACATGCTGCCATGCACCCAATCATAATGTGGGCAGCATCAGAAAACAGGTGTTACATCATTATAAAGTAATTAGTATGCATCCATAACAAAACATATAATCTACTACAATTTTTAAAAACATGATCCATAGATAATATTTTGCTTTTAAAAAAACAATATACAAAGTGACATTCACAGTGCCGCATGAGTTAATTACAAAGTTCCTACACGTTGTTCCGGAGGACCGGGTCACATGACTTAGATTTAACACAGACACATTACATTAACTGGACTGCAGTGTTACATACGGTAATCACAAAGAAAAACACATACATTGTCGCTGAAGCCTCACCGTCGGGAAGCCGTCATTGTAGAATACTTAGCACGTCCACCGTGTTGTAAAATAGATAAAACTAACATGCAATAAATAATAGCACGTTGTTTTTAGAGTTAACTACTTAACCCGGCTGATTGCTGGAAAAAAGTAGTTATTGTTCCCTGCCATAAAGGGCAATTACCCTATTAATTTCAATAAACGTACAAATAGTATGTTGCAGACTAATATATTGTAAAAGTAACAATAGTGGGTATGGCAACCCGGTCCTCCAGAACAACGTGTAGGAACTTTGTAATTAACTCATGCGGCACTGTGAATGTCACTTTGTATATTGTTTTTTTTAAAGCAAAATATTATCTATGGATCATGTTTTTAAAAATTGTAGTAGATTATATGTTTTGTTATGGATGCATACTAATTACTTTATAATGATGTAACACCTGTTTTCTGATGCTGCCCACATTATGATTGGGTGCATGGCAGCATGTGATCAAAACCTGTTTAGGATAAATCTGGGAATACCCAGACCTACACAATACTTCTTGACAAAGGGAAAAGAAATCCTTGAAACGCGTTGAAGTTAAATGCCGTGACGATCATCCTCTGACTGTGGGACCTTCTGTTGCTGTATCCATGTTCTTGATGCTTTTATGAATAAATCTGTGAGGTTTTTAAGTACACCGATTTTCTGCCTGCTGTCTATACTGTGCGGGGGACTAAAAGAAACCTTTCAGTGCACGCGAGACTGAAAGTCAATGTAAGTGTGATTCCTACAGCGTCTTTGTCTTTGACACGAACTACAGTCACTGTCTATGGGTGTAAAAGATACCTTTATAGGAACGCGGGATTGAATTTATATGTAAGTGTCTTTTCAATAACGTGGGACCGTTTGAAGACATAACTGGATGAAGCTACATGCTTTTTTGGATTCTCCAGTTATGAATGTTTTAAACTAAATTATTAAAACAATCACAGCGCTAGTTTTTTATCGTTTTGTATAAACAGGGTGCTGGCAGCTGGAAAACGAATTACCCTCCCAAGAGGAAACACTGAAGAATCCGGACTTCTACAGCGGATCAGAAGGGAAGAAGGTCATCCAAAGAAGACAGCTCCACTGCTCCACACCTGGTAAAAAGGAACTGCTCCCCGCCGCTAGATGTCGCTGCAGGAGGCGGTGACTGAGTACTACAGAGAGAGGCGCGCGCGGGAAAGTTTCTCAGCTCAGCAGTGCAGGAGCAGACGGGCTGTACAGTACAGTACAGTACATCCATAAAGGGATTACAAGGGGACTTTCTCACATTCATCTATATCAGATGTAAGGACCCTCTTATATGTGTTTTTGCGCCTATCACTTTCCATTTTCCTGTGTACTCACACATACATACCTAGGCCAGTATTTACTAAAAATCTGAGTTTTGCCGATTTGTGTTTTTTTTTCTAAGTCCCAATCCGGGAATTCACTAAGCACAAATCTCGGCAGTGTTTGGACTATTCATAATGGTTTGAATGACAACGTTCAGAAATACGAATGAATAGAATATCGGTCAAACGCGGCTGTTATTTCATACAACACGGGTATTCACTATTCATTCGTATTTGGGTGTTAGTGTCTGAGTGCTCAATTGCGGTCGTATATTTTTGCGAATCGTTAAAAAAAGCGGCAAAAAAATAGACCTGCCTTTTCAGGCGTGTTTACATGTGTTGCAAATAACAAATCACTCACACCTGAATTAGGATGCCTATAAAAGAATCTTAGGCCCATTTCAAGGCTCCCGTGAACAAGCCCAGCGGTGAAACGTACGTCGGGACTGACATCATCAAGGATGTCGTGCGGCCATGCCCCCCCTCTTCGGTTCGGGCAGCCGCTGAACCTCTGTGTATGTGAGAGGTGTGTGAGGTCAAGTGGAAGCAGGCCACACCGAAGCAGCGGAGGAGACTGACAAACACCGGCATCCAAACGGGTTTGGAGCGGCGATCAGTAATGTAATGTCTGTCACCCTCTAGTGCTCATACACGGCTGTATTTGTCCCAGCTCCCTCCTCCCTCCTCCCATACTTTATGCTTAGGATTACCATCTGGGATTCATGCTTATTTACACATAGCCCTTTATCACTATTGAGGTGCTTTATTATACTGCTACATATGTTACATTTTTCCTTGTAAAAGATTCTGTTTCAGGACTGCTTATACTGTTGGTTAGCATTCGAAAAGTGTCAGAATCCTTACAGACCTAATCTATGATCTGATGAATGTATTTTTTGAATTAATTAGCCTAATGATCTCTGACTACATACTATGTAAAAGATTCTGTTTCAGGACTGCTTATACTGTTGGTTAGCATTCGAAAAGTGTCAGAATCCTTACAGACCTAATCTATGATCTGATGAATGTATTTTTTGAATTATTTAGCCTAATGATCTCTGACTACATATTTTTAGCAATGAGGTGATACTTAATGAATATAATTAAGGATACATATACATGGATACCTTTATATTGAATTGTCCATACCATTGAGCAGCATTTTTTATGAGTCAGAATCTGTATAGATTTAATTTATAAACGGTCCATCAGAAGATAAATGAATCTTTGAATTAATCAGCCTAATTAATTATTCCTGATGATATATCTTCTGCTATACTGTGCTATTCAACGAGCACAATTAAGGATTTATACATATGTGGATACTTTTGTGTGGAATTGACACAGGTTTATTGCATTTGATCAATGAATTCTTTGAATTAATTTTGCAGACCAAACGTTTGAGGATTTTTTTCTGCAACATTGTCTTATTTTCATGTGAGAGACCAGAGTTTTATAAATGATCCACCATTTAAATGCGCTCTAGGTGAATATTAGCTTGCTCATCCCCACAGATATTGTTACTTTTGTTTGATTATCCAACTGGTTTACCACTATTTGCTGAATGACCAATACCTAGGTAATATAACTGAATTAATCAGTGTGTGAACATTAGCCAGTTCCTCATTCAGAAACATCAGCCTCATTAATGTTGTTCTCCATACTATTTAGTATCAATTAAAACATTCCATTTGTGCTATACCTTTCCCTATTTTCATCACTCTCTCATCTGGTTGACAGCAGTGCTGGAAAGGGCTCTGCCCTCCTTAGCGTACATTTTGCTGTCACAACAGAAAGCAGAAGTGTCTTCTTCTTTCTTCTTTTTTCTATCTCCTATTCAAAGGGGAAGAAAATTTCTGCATTCAATTCTACTCCACTTTAAGACTGCCCTTGGCTCTCCTTTCCAACACTCTCTCATCTGGAAAAGCCTGGGGCCAATTTTTCCAGTGACGCGTAGCAGGCAGAGTACAGACAGCAGAAGTGGGTTCTTTCTTCCTTCATATATCATCCTTACTATTCAAGGTCGTACTATCCTGAAAGTAGCCCAATCTTCAACCTCGGAAGCTGATAGAATAGACCTGGCTAGTACTCTGAAGGGGGACCACTCAGGAATACCAGGCACTGTGGATATCACCAAGATGATCACCTACATTTTCAATTGATAAACACTGGTGGAGCAGTTCTATGCTGCTCACTCTCACTATTTTAATCTATATTTTCACCCTCCTATCTCTTTATTTAAAAATTTAGATAGAGATATCAAATATTTTGGACCGTTTAGGTCGATATTTTAAAGAACAGAATAAATGCTAAGTTTTAGATTATTCATTTTCACATTATCTCATTGTATATTATGATTTAATATTGTTACAATTTTCAAAAAAGAGTGCTCCCAAAAAGGATTTCTTTTGTCTTTCCTTTCCTTTTATATGCCCATTTCAATACACCTACACTCAGAAATGGCAGCAGGACTGTGGGCCAGTGATATTTTGTGTGCTGTGGGATTTCTCAGACTCAGACATCAGCCTGTTAGTACCCAGGGCCAAGAAACTGAACATGGTCAGCAGGTTGTACAGGTTCCGCGGAGGCTGCGCACGCTTCGTTTTTTTAGGGGGCGTTTAAACTTGAACGCATTGTCTGATGATAAGGTCATACAGATGTTCCGTCTAAATCGTAACAACATTTTCCGTCTGTATGACCTTGTCAAACTGGGCCTAGACCCTGAGACAGCACGCTCTCGCTCTGTCTCAGGCCTGCACAAACTACTGGCTGTGTTGCACTTTATGGCTACTGGCAGCTTTCAGGCTGTGTCTGGGGATGTCATAGGAATCTCAAAGCCCTCATTTTCGAGAATATTAACACAGGTGATGTATACCTAACTACCTCCTCTGTTTTTGCTTGGTTTTAATTACTCGGTGGCCAGTTCTGTGCTAAAATCTCATGTTTAATTTTCTATCTAATATACACACAGGTGTTGGCTGTTTTGCAGCCCCACATCGATGCCTCAATCTGCTTCCCTACCCAGGAGTCTCAGTGGCATGCCGTCAGGGTAGATTTCTATGAGCTGGCTGGCATGCCCAATGTGCTTGGAGCCATAGATTGCACACACATTCAGCTGAGACCACCTAGGGGCAGGCAGCACATCTATACTAATCGACATCTAGAGCACTCCACAAATGTGCAGGTGGTTTGTGATGCAAATCTCAAAATAATGAGTGTTGTTGCTGGTTACCCTGGGGACTGCCATGACTCCTTCATCCTCAGTCAGTCATCCCTCTTTGATAAGTTTGAGGATGGACAAATGCCAGATGGATGGCTGATGGGTATGTAATTTGATATGTGTGGGCATGTGTCTACTTTGCCCAAATACAGGGGCAGATGTATTAACCTGTAGAAGGCATAAGGAAGTGAGAAACCAGTGATATGTGCAAGGTGATAAAGGCACCAGCAAATCAGCTCCAATATGTAAATGATCATTTAGGAACAGATTGTCCGCTGCCTTTATGACCTTGCACATATCACTGGTTTATCACTTCCTTATGCCTTCTACACGTTAATACATCTGCCCCACAGTGTGTTACGTATGTGTTGCTGTATCTTAACATGAATCACGTTACTATATCTGTCTTTTAGGTGATGGAGGATATGGTTGTTTCTCTTGGCTTCTAACTCCATTGTCCCGACCTGATACCCCTGCTGAACACAATTACAATAATACACATAAGTCCACACGGAATGTGATAGAAAGATGTTTTGGTGTGCTGAAATCTAGGTTTCGGTGTCTGGATAAGTCTGGTGGCCTTTTGTTGTATAGTCCCTCCAAGGTGACTCAAATTGTGTTCTGCTGCTGCTTTCTTCATAACATGTGTTTGCAACAACATCTGCCACATGTTGAGGAGGAGGAGGAGGAGGATGAAGAAAGCAGCCAGCAAGCAGAGGAATTAGAGACATCTGGTGATACTTGGAGTACAGATGTAGGGAGGCAGGTTAGGCAAGAGCTCATCAATCGCTATTTCTAAGGTAAGTTTTGTTTGCTTATTTCATTTGTTGTGTAATCATAAATATATGTTGGCCCATTTTTATTTTAAAAACCATTACTCAGAATGTGTCTGTCTCCTTGAGACATACAAACGTACCCTCGCTTTATGCAAAACAAATGTCGCATGTGTATTGTGTTTATTTTAAAACTCAAAACAACAGATTATGAGTGGCATGCATTAAGTCTGGATAAGTGTTCGTAAACTTGCACTGATAATTTATTAAAAGCACACATAATCCACATAGTAATTTATTTAGTATTTTACTTTATGATTGTGTGTAACGTCCTAATGCACAGGTTCTCAAACTCGGCCCTCAGGACCCCACACAGTGCATGTTTTGCAGGTAACCCAGTAGAAGCACAGGTGTATGAATTACTCCCAGACACATTTTAAAAGGTTCACAGGTGGAGCTAATTATGTCACTTGTGATTCTGTGAGTAGACCTGCAAAACATGCACTGTGTGGGGTCCTGAGGCCCGAGTTTGAGAACCTGTGTTCTAAATAAACAGTCCTCAACATATAATATGTTAGCCTTGAGGAATACATGTGTCCCTATGTGTGATGCTCCATCGTATTTAAGGGACACAAACTTACTCTCATCAAAAATAATTTATTTCGTAATGTTTGCTGCAGTAAACTTGCTGATTTGTAAGTAAATACACAGTTTGCCACATATATACATTATTATACACATTATTTGTTTTTTGGTTAAAAATTTCATATTTTTTGGTTTCTGCATCATGTGTAAGAAAATTATTACTCATTTTTAACACACACAAACATGGCCCAAAAATAATGACATTCATTTTGGCACTGAATTATCTAAATTCAATGACAACATATTAAAAGCTTTTTATGCAACTCAATTGTGTTATTCTTGTAATGTTGTATAGAGAAGAAAGGTAAAATAGTTAACAATCACATTGTAATTTGTATTGGCTGCAGGATATGATAATGATTGGAATCTAGAAAGAGTAATGATTAGAAAAAAATCAAGTGGTCTGGTTACTTCCTGCTAAACATATTCTGCCTGCCTGGCAATGATTGTGTCTGCAGGATATGAGAATGATTGGAATCTAGAAAGAGTAATGATTAGAAAAAAATCAAGTGGTCTGGTTACTTCCTGCTAACATGTATGTGCAGCTCAAACAACATTTCCCTCCTCCAAAAAAAATCAAAGATGGTAAAGAATAAATGTGCGTACAAATTTCATGTTGTTGTTTGTACCACTTATAATTAATGATGTTGTACAAATTGTCAAGGAGCTAAGTGTTATATCTATTTTGTCAAACATACACTTACTAAGTATTTTGATTTACTTATCAGAAATGTAAAAAAAAAATGTTTGTTTTAATTTTTTTGGGGTGCCTGCTTGTCCTGCCCTTTGCCTTTAGCACTGTCATGTGTCGTGCTCTGGTGGAGTGTCTTGGTGGTGATGAGACTGGCATGATATTTGGAGTAGTCGTACCAGAACTGCTGCTTGTTTGCTGTTGGTGCATGGATCTGAGTGTTTCATTGAGGTTAGTGAGGGTGGCATTGAGTTCACGTGTAGCAGCATTTTGATTGTCTACAATTCGGAATAAAGTTTCATTTATCTTTTGATTGTTTTGAAAAATGTTCATATAGCTTTGCTGTTGTCTGTGCTGTTCTTTCATTAGTCTGTGCTGTTCTTCCATTATGCGCTGTAAGTTGGCCATGACCTGTGTAATGTCTGGACGCATGAGTTCCATGGTATTGCCAATTCTCGTGGTTTGTTCATTTTGTCTACTCATATTTCTGGTTATTCTTCTGAGGTGACATGGTAGGCTTGCAAATTTGTGTCTGCCTACGCAGGCAATCTTCATTAGTGGCCTGCTGTCTAGCCCAAATGCTTTAAAACACGTGATCAGGGCCTTGTGTTACTGGTGTTGTTGGGCTGTGTTGTGGTAGTGGTGTGCTTTGCTGTGGTGGTGTACTCACAGGTGCTGGGGGGCTGATTCCTTGGCTTAATGGCTGCATTTCTAGGATGATTGTCTCATCCATGTCACTGTGTTGCTGTTGTTGCGGAGGGATGCTGTTACCAGGACTAGAAGCTGAAATGTAGAAAAAGTATCCGTTAGCTATCCATATGTTTGATAAATGTGAACAAATCACTATACATGGAACACATGTCATTGACTGTTGCTTTCAGATTTTCTGCCTAGCAACATCATCACTCATAACTTAAATACATACATATGCCTGTTTGTGGCAAATGTGTCGGGTTACTTCATTGTGAAAGCAAACACTTTAGTTTTATTGTAGATCAAACATACTCCACCATAAAAACACATTGTAATCCATAATGTGTTACCTTATAGCTTTTCTAAAACAAACATAGTAATGTTTTTATATGTATTTGGCAATGTGAGGTCAAACATACATGTGAAAATTTGTTAAACAACCTTACTATTTTCAAAAATTAAACATGAGTTTCTGTTGCAGCATCTTACACACAATGTGCTACTGTATGGCTCAAGTGGACATACATATCTTTACTGGATGTGGACCAGGCCATTTTGCTTGGATTCCATTTCATGTTTTACTTACTACGGTAAGTATATAAGATTTTGATGTGTTTTGACTTAATGCGGTTAAGAAAAAGTTTGATTACGATCTGAAATTGTTTACATTTATTTCAGATTGATACTCACAGTCAAGATGAGGGGAGTGTGGCTGACGTCTTGGAGGTGTGTCCAAAATTTGGAGTGGGGGGACCAAACATACTGTCGATAATCTTTGTGGTGGGGTAGCCTGTGGTTGGCCCTGGACATCAGACCTTGCTTTCTTTGCTGCCACATGTTTTTTTTTGGTGGTGTGTTACAGAAGTCCCACTTCTGCTGCTCCAGACTTCTTTTGATGGACCTATTATTGAAAGTGAAATTTTGTTATGCCCATTCCTTTACAAACATACCCTATACTACAATGGACACTTTACCTGCTTCCGCAGCGTCATCATCATCAGATGTGATGGGAGTTACTGTAGGACGAGTAGTACTGCTTTTTTCAAACACTGTAAAAACAAAATAAAAACTCATGTATTCATGCTATTGTTGATACATCCACCCATTATGCTTATAAACATTTATTCTTTAAGAAATGCTTGCTTTATTTTTAATAAAAACATAAGGACCGGAAACCAAAAAACCACTACATAAAACAATAAACATAGGGGGTAATTCCAAGTTGATCGCAGCAGGAACTTTTTTAGCAGTTGGGCAAAACCATGTGCACTGCAGGGGAGGCATATATAACATGTGCAGAGAGAGATAGATTTGGGTGTGGTGAGTTCAATCTGCAATCTAAATTGCAGTGTAAAAATAAAGCAGCCAGTATTTACCCTGCACAGAAACAATATAACCCACCCAAATCTAACTCTTTCTGCACATGTTATATCTGCCCCCCCCCTGCAGTGCACATGGTTTTGCCCAACTGCTAAAAATTTTCCTGCTGCGATCAACTTGGAATTACCCTCATTGTCCAATAGCCATATGCACTATGGAAAGTGCAACACAGGAAAACATGTACAGGACACTGACATAGGACACAAGTAAAAATACATACATTAACAACCCAAAACACACACATCTTCATTTTGGAATGAAAGGAAAAATATTACAGATGCAATATATAAATTGCTCTGTGATGTGGCACTCCAAACACATATTACCACTATATGAGCCAGTGTTGTGTCAGGGTACAAATACAAACTCAAACTGAACAAACAAATAGTGTATTTAAAAAAAAAAATTACATTCAGTAATTGCACATGTAAGTGGTTTCCAAACCACTTTCCACTACTCCAGCCTCTAACATGACAACCACTGTTTTTGCAAGATTGCACATGGATAACCTAAATATAAAACATAGTCCAAATTAAAAACTTAAAAATGTCCAAAAGGAAAACATTATTGCTGGACAATTCAATGACACACCAAGTCCAAACTACACATGGAAAATATACTGGAAAAAAACACATGACATACAATAAAGTAAGATGTTACATTGGCTTTTGTATAAAACATTACCCAAAACAATGTATTTGCTGACACACACTTGAAGATGGGAGTAATATGCAACGTGACATGACACACATTTAAAAAAAAAAAAGTAAGGTCATAGAATGTTAATGCAAATACACATGCTCACCATTCTTCCTGGGCCTATCTGAATCCCGGACATGGGTTGCAGACACTACTTCAGGAGGTATTACACTCCGCATGGGCTCCTCATACTCCAGATATCTTGCAATATAGGGCTGCCCACCACCGGTTTTTCGAGCCGACTTCGCCTCCTTGGCCATTTTGGACTTGACACGTTGCTTTATGTCATAGTACCGTTTGCGGCACGTGTCCTCCGTCTGCTTGACCACCCCCTCACTATTCACAGCAGCAACAACTTTCGCCCACAACACCGTCTTCTTCCGTGTTGGCACCTTAGCGGACTCAGGCCCAAATAGCTGCTGCTGATACTTCATCAGCTCCCGCACCAATGCCACATTATCTGCATAACTAAACTTTACACTTCGCCCAGTCTTAGTAGTGGTGCGTGGCTGCGGAGCTGTCTGACTGTCACTATCACTGTCACTTGAGGCTGCTGCAGCAACCTCACCCACTCACCTCCTCCACCTGACCTACCTCCTCCCCCTCACTCACACCCTCCACCTCACCCACCTCTGAGTCACACATAATTGTGTGTCTAAAACTTAACACAGAAAAAAAAGACAAACAACACACTCCTCCACTACCACTGCACAACTCACACACACACACACACACACACACACACACACACACACACACACACACACACACACACACACACAAACACTGACAAGGGACTATAAAGAAAAATAACTTGGACAAAAAATGAGACAAAACCACAAAAAACAAGACTACAAGAATGACAAGACGACTTTCAAACACAATACTACACTCAGAAATCGCTACCAACACTCCTCACCAAACCACAAATTCACCTACCTCCACAGCACAACCTCCCTCCTCACCACTAACTAAACCCACGAGGTGCGGACGGTTTGGGGCGTATTTATATGGTTGCGCACAGACACTCCTACATCTGAAACACAACCAATCACGAACGGGGATGAAAAACGAAACTAAAAGTGAAAATGCGGCCGGGGTCTTAAAAAAATCCTGCCGCGTTTAACTTAGAAAAAAAAAAGGAAAAAACAACCAAAAGACGTACACAAATGACAATGACAGCCGAAAATGGCCCCAAAAAAAAACCCGACTGGCATCGACATCGGAAAACACGAAAACCATAAAGTCGACTGCTTCGTAACTTTTGCGTATATAGGCTCTCATTCCGAGTTGTTCGCTCGTTATTTTTCTTCGCATCGCAGCGATTTTCCGCAAACTGCGCATGCGCAATGTTCGCACTGCGCCTGCGCCAAGTAAATTTGCTAAGAAGTTTGATATTTTACTCACGGCTTAACGAAGAAATTTCTTCGCTCTGGTGATCGTAGTGTGATTGACAGGAAGTCGGTGTTTCTGGGCGGAAACTGACCGTTTTATGGGTGTGTGCGAAAAAACGCTGCAGTTTCTGGGAAAAACGCGGGAGTGGCTGGAGAAACGGGGGAGTGTCTGGACGAACGCTGGGTGTGTTTATGACATCAAACCAGGAACGAAACTGACTGAACTGATCGCAGTGGCAGAGTAAGTATCGAGCGGCTCGGAAACTGCAAAGAAATTTCTGATCGCTATTCTCTTCGCTATTTTGCTAATCTTTTGTTCGCAATTCTACAAAGCAAAGATTCACTCCCAGTAGGCGGCGGCTTAGCTTGTGCAAAGCTGCTAAAAGCAGCTAGCGAGCGAACAACTCGGAATGAGGGCCATAGTTTAAAAAAGTTGCATGAAAATGCACCCGATACAAAACGAGTTTAAACACTACACAAACCGACTCGAACACGAATATTAGTAAATATTGGCCCTAGTGTCCCATGGAGCCCATCGGGTTTTTTTTTTTTTAACCCCTGGGACGCTACATGGAACGAAGAGTACTGAACTCCACTGGGTTATAGGTGAGTATTTTGGGCATTTTTTTTACAGGTACCCCGTGGATTCTACTTGACAAGGGGACCGATGGGCTCCGTGGGACACTAGGTACTGTAAGTATGTGTGAGTGCGTAAGTGTGCATGTATGTGCAAATAAACATACTTTCAAGGTGTGTGTGTGTTGTGTTTTTATTTGGGTATTTCTTTTGTTGTAGAACTACAGACACCAGCGAGCCCGTTAATTCACCGCATGCTGGTACTTGTGGTTCTCCAAGTACCAGCAAGCAGGGGAGGCTTGCTGGGACTTGTAGTTCCACACCAAAAGACAATGTCCTCTACCCGTGGGTGCCAGGAGGGGAGGACCCCTTGATTTAAGGGATCCTTAATCCCCCAGGGAACCCCGGCCAGGGGTGACTAGTTGGGGAGAGTGATGCTGCAGCTGCAGGCACCTGTAGTAAGTGTCCCCCGGCTGCGGCATCACCTCCCTGGCTAGTGGAGCCCGGTGCTGGTTTTAAAAATACAGGGGACCCCTACTTCTTTTGTCGCCCATATTTATGGAACCAGGACCGGTCCAAGAGCCCGGTGCTGGTTCTGTAAATACGGGGAACCCCAGTCAATCCCCCCCCCCTGTATTTTTGTAACCAGAACCGGCTCAAAGAGCCTGATGCTGGTTATTCTTTTGGGGGGTTGTCCTGCACGTAGTGATGTGCACCGGACATTTTTTGGGTTTTGTGTTTTGGTTTTGGATTCGGTTCCGCGCCCGTGTTTTGGATTCGGACGCGTTTTGGCAAAACCTCCCTGAAATTTTTTTGTCGGATTTGGGTGTGTTTTGGATTCGGGTGTTTTTTTTTTACAAAAACCCCTCAAAAACAGCTTTAATCATAGAATTTGGGGGTCATTTTGATCCAATAGTATTATTAACCTCAATAACCATAATTTCCACTCATTTCCAGTCTATTCTGAACACCTCACAATATTATTTTTAGTCCTAAAATTTGCACCGAGGTCGCTGGATAACTAAGCTAAGCGACCCAAGTTGCCGACACAAACACCTGGCCCATCTAGGAGTGGCACTGCAGTGTCATACAGGATGGCAGATTTAAAAAATAGTCCCCAAACAGCACATGATGCAAAGAAAAAAAGAGGTGCAATGAGGTAGCTGTGTGACTAAGCTAAGCGACCCAAGTGGCCGACACAAACACCTGGCCCATCTAGGAGTGGCACTGCAGTGTCAGACAGGATGGCAGATTTAAAAAATAGTCCCCAAACAGCACATGATGCAAAGAAAAAAAGAGGTGCAATGAGGTAGCTGTGTGACTAAGCTAAGCGACCCAAGTGGCCGACACAAACACCTGGCCCATCTAGGAGTGGCACTGCAGTGTCAGACAGGATGGCAGATTTAAAAAATAGTCCCCAAACAGCACATGATGCAAAGAAAAAAAGAGGTGCAATGAGGTAGCTGTGTGACTAAGCTAAGCGACACAAGTGGCCGACACAAACACCTGGCCCATCTAGGAGTGGCACTGCAGTTTTCTAGTGAGAGGATGAGTGCTTCCATCCTCATGTGAATCTGAACCACTAGCCATTAACATAGGCCAGGGCCTCAGCCGTTCCTTGCCACTCCATGTCGTAAATGGCATATTGGCAAGTTTACGCTTCTCATCAGACGCTTTTAATTTTTGGGTCATTTTACTGAACTTTTGTTTTTTGGATTTTACATGCTCTCTACTATGACATTGGGCATTGGCCTTGGCAGACGACGTTGATGGCATTTCATCATCTCGGCCATGACTAGTGGCAGCAGCTTCAGCACGAGGTGGAAGTGGATCTTGATCTTTCCCTATTTTACCCTCCACATTTTTGTTCTCCATTTTTTAATGTGTGGAATTATATGCCAGTAATATATCAATAGCAATGGCCTACTGTACCGTACTGCTATATATTATATACTGGTGGTCAGCAAAATTCTGCACTGTCCTCCTACTATATATACTGCGCACAACTTACATGCACCACAGGTATGGATGGATAGTATACTTGACGACACAGAGGTAGGTAGAGCAGTGGACTACTGTACCGTACTGCTATATATTATATACTGGTGGTCAGCAAAATTCTGCACTGTCCTCCTACTATACATACTGCGCACAAAAACTAAAATGCACCACAGGTATGGATGGATACTAGTATACTTGACGACACAGAGGTAGGTAGAGCAGTGGCCTACTGTACCGTACTGCTATATATTATATACTGGTGATCAGCAAAATTATGCACTATCCTCCTACTATATATACTGCGCACAACAACTAAAATGCACCACAGGTATGGATGGATAGTATACTTGACGACACAGAGGTAGGTAGAGCAGTGGACTACTGTACCGTACTGCTATATATTATATACTGGTGGTCAGCAAAATTCTGCACTGTCCTCCTTGTCAGGAATCGACTCACCACTGTTATGTCGGTCCGCCGGAGCGGACTCCGTCTGGGGTCACTGCATGTTGCTGTCACCTGTCGCCCTGCTCATGGATGTCGCCGCGGGCCTGGAGGCGCCTCTGGAGTCAACGGGCGTGTGAGTGCGCCGCGTCCCTGCCGGGCCGCGGCATGGGCGCCGCCATGACAGTATCCCTTAGTGTAAGTGCGGCGGCCAATCCGGAGCTTGGCCGCACCCCCTTGTCTCACTCCAGCCAATGCCTGCCGGTCAGGGGGTATATCAGGAGCTTCTGGGTGAGTCAGAGGTTGTCCTGAACTTTGTGTCACTCCTGCGACTCGTGTGTTTGGACCTGTTATCCTGTTCCTCCGTGTTCCTGGATATTCACCTGATCCTCCGTGTTCCTGGATACTCCCCTGTGTCTCCGTGTTCCTGGATATTCTCCTGTATCTGCTACTCCGTGGAACTACAAGCACCAGCACCACATCAATACCTTTCTGGCTTCACACCTTCCACACCTGCAGTGTGCTCCAGCCATCAGCAGTAGAGACTCCCTATCCAGGTGCATTCTAACAACTCACCTGTGATTCAGCCTGCAAGCTGATTGTGCTTTCCACCAGCACAGTGGACATTAACACCACGTCTCCTGCATTGCTACCAGGTTTGCTACTACTATTCCTATCTCTGCTGGCTCCACGTTTTAACCATTCCGGTTTCATTTCCATGCTACAAACTCTGCCATAGACTTTCAGTTTCAAACCATACTATTCCATTGCCATTACCATTGCCGTTACCATTGTCATTTCCATTGCATTCGTTTGTTTACTTTCTGCTGCATTATTATCTGGACTTTTCTGTTATTAATAAATCTACATTGTGCACATGCGCAGAAACCCAGTACAGCCTCCTCACTTCATTCCACCTACCTCCACTGACCCACTAGCGCCCCCTCCGGGGACACAAACAAAACCGTCTCTGACACTCCTACTATATATACTGCGCACAAAAACTAAAATGCACCACAGGTATGGATGGATACTAGTATACTTGACGACACAGAGGTAGGTAGAGCAGTGGCCTACTGTACCGTACTGCTATATATTATATACTGGTGGTCAGCAAAATTATGCACTGTCCTCCTACTGTTAGGCGCCGCGGTCCGGGTTCCCTTCGCGGCACGGCGCCTAGCAACTAGGGACGCAGAGCGTTCTGAGCCGCCGGGTCCCTAGCAACGCTAGGACGCCATGCTCGCTGAGCCGCCGGCTCCCTAGCAACGCTAGGATGCCGGGTGCGCCGAGCCGCCAGGACCCTAGCAACGGGGACGCCACGGGCGGACCGCGTTCCCCGTTGCAGGGTCAATCTAGTTTAATTAAAGCACATGTTTCCTGGTCGTGCAGCAAGGCAGCTGCACAACATTTATGTTAATCAGGCTCTGGAACTCTGATTGGAGGAGTCAAGGTTTTAAGCCTTCCCAGTGCCTCACACAGACGCCGGTTATAGCTTCCTGCATGCTGCTTAGGTTTGCTGAACGTCAGTTCCTGTCCTGCTGTGTCCGGTCATTCCTGTTTCCAGAGTTCCCGAATCTTGGAGTTATCATCTCATCCTAAGAAGTCTCTGGTCCTCTATTGTCCGCCACGGTCGCCAGAGAATCTCGTGTGGTGTTCGTGAGTTGCGGCTCTGCCGTGTGCTGCGGCTCAGCCCGCTATATTTTTTGTATTCTGTTTCGGAGCATTTGCGGAGGGTTCCGCTTCCACAAGCCCTCTCTGGAACTCGGCGGTGCCGGGTAGGAGAGTGGACAAGTGGTATTTTGGTTGTCCTTTTCCCTGGCGGTATTTCCGCACATACTTTAGTTTTAAGTTACCTTGTAGCCCCTGGCCTTGTTGCTGAGTTAGAGGGCCCCTTGTTATCACCCTGTCTCGGATTTCCCTTTGTCTCCCATTAAGACCTGAGGGGGCATCGGAGTTGGGCAGACGTAATCCGCCCTTCAAACGCGGCTGCCATGGGCTCAAGCAACCATAGTCTCGCAAGGGATTTCTGACAGCACAGGCGAGACAACGGAGTTAGGGCGCCAGGGGCTATTTTCCATTCCCGCTTCCTTTCCCAGCATTACGTTCCAGTGCTCAGGTCCTTGTCATAAAATCTCCTCAGACCAGAGTGCTGGAATCATAACATTATAACCGGCCATAACCAAAACTTAAAATTAAACGGGGTTTAATTTTTTCTCATTCAGTTTTTGTGAGATTTTATCGGCCTCATGAATCCGTCAGGTTTAGGGCCGAATCCCGGTCAGCTCTTAGTAAACCAGATTCAAGAACTTACTCAGATGGTTCAGGATCTTTCTCTTCGTGTGAGATCGCAGGAAGATCTTTTGCGAGCCTCCCCGAAGGTAATCTCTGAACCAAAGATGCATTTGCCCGACCGTTTTTCCGGTGATAGAAAAGAATTTTTTAATTTTAAATAATCCTGTAAACTTTTTTTTCGTTTAAGACCAACATCCTCTGGTAATGAATCTCAGCGGGTTGGGATTATTATTTCTTTACTCCAGGGGGATCCTCAGACCTGGGCATTTGGTTTAAGAGCAGAGGATCCTGCGTTGTTATCTGTAGACGCCTTTTTTAAGTCTTTAGGGCTCTTGTATGATGACCCAGATAGAGAGGCGTCCGCTGAGAGTCAGCTGCGCGCTCTCAAACAAGGAAAAAATCCTGCGGAGGTTTATTGTACCGAATTTCGCCGTTGGTCGAACGACTGTGGCTGGAATGACCCTGCCCTGCGCAGTCAGTTTCGCCTCGGTTTATCTGAATCTATAAAAGACAGTCTCCTCCAGTACCCCGCTCCTGAGACCCTCGATAAACTTATGGAGCTTGCTATAAAGATTGATCGTCGTCTCCGTGAGCGGAGGGCTGAAAGAGGAGCATCTGTAAGGTCTAGTCCATGTGTATATTCCATTCCAGAGGACGTCGAGGAGCCCATGCAGATGGGTCTCTCCCGGCTGTCTCCTGAAGAAAAAACCAGAAGACAAAATTCCGGTCTTTGTTTATACTGTGGTTGTAAGGGACATTTTGCTCGTAATTGCCCGAACAAGTCGGGAAACGCTTTGACCAAGTGAATTGTGAGGGGGTTCACTTAGGTCTGCAGCTTATCTCCTCGAACAACTCTCTCTTAGTCCCCGTTAAGGTTTCCTTTGGCAGCCTCAGTTCTTTGGTGTCGGCTTTTGTCGACAGTGGAGCTGCAGGAAACTTTATGGATTTAACTTGGGCTAAGGCCTTAGGTGTTCCGCAGTTACCATTAGATAGATGTATCACCATGCACGGCTTAGATGGGGGTCCGCTTTCTAATGGGATAATTACTCACCGTACACCTCCAGTAGTACTTACCGTAGGAGCATTACATTCCGAAAATATTGAATTTTTCCTTACACATTGCCCGGCAGTTCCTGTTGTTCTGGGTCACCCCTGGCTGGCCTTTCATAATCCCACCATTGATTGGCGGTCCGGGAGATTTCCCAATGGGGTACTTTTTGTGCTAAAGAATGTATTTCTTATCCAGTCAGGGTTGCAGCAGTCGTCCCTGAGCTCATTCCTGTGGAATACCAGGATTTTGCTGATGTGTTCTCCAAAGGCAATGCGGACATTCTGCCTCCCCATCGGTCCTATGATTGCGCAATTGAACTAGTTCCAGGGGCCACTTTGCCTAAGGGGAGATTATATGCCTTGTCCGGGCCAGAAACCACGGCCATGAATAGTTATATTCAGGAAAGCCTAAAGAAGGGATTTATTAGACCATCAAAATCTCCCTTAAGTGCTGGTTTTTTCTTTGTGGAGAAAAAAGATGGCTCGCTAAGACCATGCATTGATTTTAGGGCACTGAATAAGATCTCTGTTAAAAATACCTATCCCTTGCTGTTAATTTCTGTACTCTTTGATCAGTTACGTTCCGCCGTGATTTTCTCTAAAATTGACCTTAGGGGAGCTTACAACCTCGTCCGAATTAAATCTGGGGATGAGTGGAAGACGGCTTTCAGCACTCAGTCGGGTCACTATGAATACCTGGTGATGCCGTTCGGCCTGTCAAATGCTCCGGCGGTTTTTCAAGACCTCATTAACGATGTTCTCCGTGACTTCCTTGGGAAATTCGTGGTCGTTTATTTAGACGACATCTTGATATATTCTGAGTCGATGGAACAACATGTTACCCAGGTGCGTCTGGTTCTTCAAAAGTTACGTGAGAATCATTTATATGCCAAGCTGGAGAAGTGTGATTTTCACATCACAGAGGTATCTTTTTTAGGGTACATAATTTCTCCCCAGGGATTTTCCATGGAACCGAAGAAGCTCCAGGCCATCCTTAATTGGGCGCAACCCACTAATTTAAAAGCAATTCAGCGCTTTTTAGGGTTTGCGAATTATTATAGGCGGTTCATTCATACTTTTTCTGACCTGGTCGCTCCCATAGTAGCGCTGACTAAAAAAGGAGCGGATCCCTCCAATTGGTCGCATGAAGCTGAGTTGTCCTTCCGGGCCTTGAAACAAGCCTTTGTCTCGGCTCCTGTCCTCAGACATCCTAATCCGGAACTGCCCTTTATTGTGGAGGTTGATGTCTCAGAGGTTGGAGTGGGGGCTGTCCTTTCTCAGGAAGATCCGGAGTCTCTGGAGTTACATCCTTGTGCCTTCATGTCCAGGAAATTCTCCTCCGCTGAATCCAACTATGACGTTGGTAATCGGGAGTTACTGGCAGTAAAATGGGCTTTCGAGGAGTGGAGGCATTGGCTGGAGGGAGCTAGACATACTATTTCAGTTTTTACTGACCATAAAAACCTGCAGTATATTGAATCAGCTAAACGGCTTAATGCTCGGCAGGCACGTTGGGCATTATTTTTTACTCGTTTCAGGTTTATAATCACCTTCAGGCCTGGTTCCAAGAATACGAAAGCTGATGCCCTCTCACGTAGCTTTCTTCCGGTTCACAATAGCAATCCTGTTGTTACCCCCATAGTTCCATCTTCGGTCATCCGGGCAGGCCTCACACAAGATTTATTTACTCAGTTAAACCAGCTTCAACACCAAGCTCCTAGACTTACTCCTGCTGGTCGTCTTTATGTCCCTGAATTTTTGAGAGGCACTGTTTTAGCTGAGTTTCATAACAACAAAGTCTCAGGGCATCCGGGTATCACTAAGACCTTGGAGTTAGTCTCTCGCTCAGTGTGGTGGCCTAGTCTTCCTAAAGACGTTAAGGAATTCGTCCATTCCTGTCAGGTTTGTGCACAGCATAAGGTTCCTCGTTCGTTGCCTATCGGGCAACTCATGCCTTTAACTGTTCCTCTCAGGCCATGGTCTCATATTTCCATGGATTTTGTGGTTGACCTTCCCCTTTTTCAGCCGGATTCCGAGTCATTTGGGTGGTAGTGGACCGTTTTAGCAAAATGGCTCATTTTATTGCTCTTTCCCGATTGCCTTCTGCTCAAGGGTTGGCAGTTTTGTTCCTCCGCCATGTGTTCAGGCTTCATGGTTTGCCCACTGATATTGTTTCTGATTGGGGTCCACAATTCATCGCACGATTCTGGAAACGTTTTTGTGTCTCATTGAAGATGAAACTGTCTTTAACATCTGGTTACCACCCACAGTCTAACGGGCAAACCGAACGAGTCAACCAGTCACTAAAACAGTATTTACGTTTGTATTCGGCAAAACTCCAGAATGATTGGTCCGAGTTTCTCCCTTTGGCTGAATTTTCTTATAATAACTCTTGTCATTCCTCCACCAAATAGTCTCCGTTCTTTTCAGTTTTTGGTTTTCACCCTAGAGCCAACTCTTTTTTTCATCATTCTCCAGTTTCCTCGTTGTCCTTAACCTCCCATCTCAGAGCAATTTGGAGAAAAGTGGACTTTGCTCTCAGAAAAGCGGCCTTCCGAGAAAAGAAATTTTCTGATAGGCTCCGACGTCCTTGCACTTTTAAGGTGGGAGATAAGGTGTGGTTGTCAACTCGCAACATAAAGCTTCGACAATCCTCGGCTAGACTGGGACCCAAATTTATTGGATCGTTTCTTATCATTAAGAAGGTCAACCCAGTTGCCTTTCGGCTACGTTTACCTAGATCTTTCAGAATTGGAAATACCTTTCACTGTTCCCTGTTGAAACAATATGTTTCTTCCAGTAGATTTCCTCGGAGGACCCCTCAGGGTAGATCTCCGGTGGATGTACAGGGACAACAGGAGTTCTTGGTGGAGAAGGTTCTTGATTCTAAAGTGTCCCGGGGTCGGCTTTATTTTTTGGTCCACTGGAAAGGCTATGGTCCGGAGGAAAGGTCTTGGGTCCTGGATAAGGATCTTCATGCCCCTAAACTCAAGAGATCATTTTTTCTGGAATTTCCTCAGAAACCTGGCTTTAGGGGTTCATTGACCCCTCCTCAAGGGGGGGTACTGTTAGGCGCCGCGGTCCGGGTTCCCTTCGCGGCACGGCGCCTAGCAACTAGGGACGCCGAGCGTGCTGAGCCGCTGGGTCCCTAGCAACGCTAGGACGCCGTGCGCGCTGAGCCGCCGGCTCCCTAGCAACGCTAGGACGCCGGGCGCGCCGAGCCGCCAGGACCCTAGCAACGGGGACGCCACGGGCGGACCGCGTTCCCCGTTGCAGGGTCGATCTAGTTTAATTAAAGCACATGTTTCCTGGTCGTGCAGCAAGGCAGCTGCACGACATTTATGTTAATCAGGCTCTGGAACTCTGATTGGAGGAGTCAAGGTTTTAAGCCTTCCCAGTGCCTCACACAGACGCCGGTTATAGCTTCCTGCATGCTGCTTAGGTTTGCTGAACGTCAGTTCCTGTCCTGCTGTGTCCGGTCATTCCTGTTTCCAGAGTTCCCGAATCTTGGAGTTATCATCTCATCCTAAGAAGTCTCTGGTCCTCTATTGTCCGCCACGGTCGCCAGAGAATCTCGTGTGGTGTTCGTGAGTCGCGGCTCTGCCGTGTGCTGCGGCTCAGCCCGCTATATTTTTTGTATTCTGTTTCGGAGCATTTGCGGAGGGTTCCGCTTCCACAAGTCCTCTCCGGAACTCGGCGGTGCCGGGTAGGAGAGTGGACAAGTGGTATTTTGGTTGTCCTTTTCCCTGGCGGTATTTCCGCACATACTTTAGTTTTAAGTTACCTTGTAGCCCCTGGCCTTGTTGCTGAGTTAGAGGGCCCCTTGTTATCACCCTGTCTCGGATTTCCCTTTGTCTCCCATTAAGACCTGAGGGGGCATCGGAGTTGGGCAGACGTAATCCGCCCTTCAAACGCGGCTGCCATGGGCTCAAGCAACCATAGTCTCGCAAGGGATTTCTGACAGCACGGGCGAGACAACGGAGTTAGGGCGCCAGGGGCTATTTTCCATTCCCGCTTCCTTTCCCAGCATTACGTTCCAGTGCTCAGGTCCTTGTCATAAAATCTCCTCAGACCAGAGTGCTGGAATCATAACATCTACTATATATACTGCGCACAACTAAAATGCACCACAGGTATGGATGGATAGTATACTTGACGACACAGAGGTAGGTAGAGCAGTGGCCTACTGTACCGTACTGCTATATATTATATACTGGTGGTCAGCAAAATTCTGCACTGTCCTCCTACTATATATACTGCACAAAACTTAAATGCACCACAGGTATGGATGGATAGTATACTTGACGACACAGAGGTAGGTAGAGCAGTGGACTACTGTACCGTACTGATATAATACTGGTGGTCACTGGTCAGCAAAATTCTGCTCAGTCCTCCTACTATATACTACAATGCAGCACAGATATGGAGCGTTTTTCAGGCAGAGAACGTAGATATTTTCAGCACACTGAGCACAGATATTTGCAAGCACACTGAGCACAGATATTTGCAGCACACTGAGCACAGATATTTGCAGCACACTGAACACAACTGAGAGAACGCTGCAGACGTCCTCTCCCTATCATCTCCAATGGACGAGTGAAAATGGCGGCGACGCGCGGCTCCTTATATAGAATACGAATCTCGCGAGAATCCGACAGCGGGAAGATGACGTTCGGGCGCGCTCGGGTTAACCGAGCAAGGCGGGAGGATCCGAGTCTGCCTCAGACCCGTGTAAAATGGGTGAAGTTCGGGGGGGGTTCGGATTCCGAGGAACCGAACCCGCTCATCACTACCTGCACGTCGTTATTGTTTGTTTTTTTAACACTTTTTTACTGTGCCATACAGAAGCATGCATGGATCTCACTGATCTGTGCATGCTTCAGCAAAAATCACCAGTCTAAACCTGGTCTATTATTCTGGCAATTTTTGATAAGGTTATGTGTGCTAGTGAAAAAATCGCATTCTATTACATTTGCGATTTTCATTGTTTGCAATGGGAAAACATCTGGATGCAGTTTTTCACTTGCAATTTTTGGTATATGTTCAAAACTTGCAATTTTTGACAAAATCACAAGCTATTACATTTGCGATTAAGCCTGTGGTCTCCAGAAGTGGACACTTCTTTCTTTCTGCTGATTCCTCTCCCTATGCAACCAAGCATCTGACTAGCCTTCCTCATTGCTTTGTTATATTGCTTACCTGCCTTTAGGCCACTTGAAAAGTGACTCCTACAGTGAATTCCTTTCCTCCTCAGTAGTTTCCATTATAGTGCCCTTGATACTACAGTATATTTAGCCTTTGGGTTTTTGAGACCTAAGTGCATAATTTTGAATTTTTTAGCATTAAACTGTATGTTCCATGTTCTTGACCACTTCTTAAGTCTACCTAGATCATCAATCATTTATTTTATCCCTCCCTGTGTGTCTACCCTGTTGCATACCTTTGTGTCAGCTGCAAAAATGCATACTTTCCCTTCAATAGCATTTGCAATGTCACCAACAAAGATATTAAAGAGCATTGGTCCAAGTACAGATCCCTGTGGTACTCCACTGGTAGCCTTTCCCTCCAGAGAATGCACTCCATTTACTACAACTGCCTGTTTCCTATCCTGCAACCAGGTTCTTATTAAAATGTATTATAAGCCAATCCCATGCTTTTGAGTTTATTTAGCAGTGTGTGATGTGGGCCAGTTTCAAATGCCGTACTGAAGTATAGATATGCTTCATCTACAGCCCCCCCATGATATATTATTTCAGTCACTGAGTCAAAAAAGTCAAAAAGATTTCTTTGGCATGATCTCCCCCCAGTAAATCCATGCTGTTTTGGATCCTGTAGGATGTTTGATTTAAGATATTCCACTACTCTTTCTTTTAATAGTGTTTCCATTACTTTCCCTACTACTGATGTAAGGCTTACTGGTCTGTAGTTACTTGCTTCTTCCTTTCTACAGAGACTGTCTATTGGCATAATTTAAATAGAGAGTTATGGTTTTTATAAAAGCTAAATTAGACAGAAATAGTGAATAAACATTTATTTATTTATTTACATTTTATATAAATTTTTTTTTTTAAAGGTACTGGAGAAGAAGGGGAAGTTCAAACAAGAGTAAAAAGGAGGGTGAGGTGCAACTCAAATGATTGTTACAATGAGGCAAAGTGACATTAAACACTGGCAATGACAATCAAATTCAAGTACAAATATCAAATAGACAATAATAAGACATGGAAGAAAAGAAGTATAATAGTAGGGAAACAGTCAGAGGGTAACAGATAAAGTTTGCCCTAACTGGGGACAGTATACAGCAACATTTTATATGGGACCCCTTGTACTGACCAATGATGCAAAACACATGGGGCTTTGATAAGGAAAATAGTCACCCTCAGCTGTGGACCCCCTGCACTGCAGGAACCTTTGAGTTATGCCCTTGCACTCACAGCTATTCTGAGTACTTTAAAACCGTGTAGTTTCCATTCCTGCAGGGAACCCTCACACTCACAGCCAGTCTCTCTTTATGCTCTGCCTTAGAAGTATTTAACCTGATAAAATTCTTGTGCCAGGTGTGCCGTGTATTGGAGATTATGGAGAAGTCTGATGTATATATAGCTTCTCTAATTTTGTTACTTAATATCTTTGGGGGGAGGGGGGTATTCAATTAGCTATGATAATTTTGAATCTATTGAATTCGGGTGGTCTTCTGTATGCCGAATGTCGGGATCCCGGCGCACAGTATACCGGCGCCGGAATCCCGACACCCGGCATACCAACAACTATTCTCCCTCGTGGGGGTCCACGACCCCCCTGGAGGGAGAATAAAATAGTGTGGCGCGCGTAGCGCGCCACCGTGCCCGTAGCGTGGCGAGCGCAGCGAGCCCGCAAGGGGCTCCTTTGCGCTCGCCACGCTGTCGGTATGCCGGCGGTCGGGCTCCCGGCGCCGGTATGCTGGTCGCTGGGAGCCCGAGCGCCGGCATACCATACTACACCCATTGAATTCAACCCCCTGCGTATTAAATTGCGGGCCATTTTCGCCCATTTTAAGCTACTTTTGCCAATGCCTTTTCAATTCTTTTATTTAGTGAAAGGCATTGGCGAAAAAATACCTCAAAATCATTTAAAACATTACACGTTTTTGCCAGCACAGGTGCAAAAACACGTGGATTCGCTGATCCACATATTTTTCGCTCCTTACAAATTTTTCGCCCTGCTATTGAATAGGGTGAATCCCCATTCACCCTAAAAAATAGCGAAAAGTGCTGTTTTTTCACCTAGGCAAAAAAACAGCCATAACTGAATACCCCCTTTTGTGTTTAAAAGCCGCAGTTGGAACAGCAGCTGGTTTTGCACATAATAAAATATATACTCTACTTGATTCATGACTAAGGGATGTTTTAGGAATATTCTTAATGTATTATTGATGCACATATAGCATCATGCCAATTTATTATTTATGAGGTTGCGGCATTGCGTATAATTATATTACACCCAATTTACAAAGCAAAAATGTAGCATCCGTTAATTTAATCGGCTGCCATACATAAAATGCAATTAATTTGGCAGTAGGACTGTTTTAGGCATAATCCCAGTGACGTCTTAGCATTAAATACTGGCTTAGGTGTCCTATATTTAGCTAATTGATACATTACAAGCATGGCATCTTATACATAAATGAGTAGTTTATTTAGCATTGGGTTTCCTTGTTATCCTTTGTGATAGTGATGTCATTTTTGATATGATCTTGGCATTTCCAATATACACTATTTTCTTTTTTTTTCCACTTAAACTGGCCTTCTTTTAGTTGGGTCATAACTTGGGAATTAAAAAAAATAAAAAATAAACATACTGTAGTGACATGGGGGAGACGTATTAAGAAATAAGAAAAAGATACAGCAGCGCCTGGGATCAACAGAGCATACAATATAGCACAATTAGTCAATTAATTACACATGCAAATATAAGTCACCGAGTGTCAAATCAATCCAACCCAGTCAATAATGCACATAAATGTTTTAATATAACACAATGGAATTGTATTTAAAATATACTGTGCACAGTATTAAATTAGAAAGATGCTTTGAAAAAGCCAAAAGAGAGAACATATAAAACATAAACATAAAAATGTGTCCACTATTGAACACAATAGTATAGCATATATGATATCACGGACCTGTCTCAGTTAGAAAATGTGATCATTAAGAAACACTGTTGCGCAGTTTAACTTGAAACAATGACTATGAGAACAGTGTATAGTCCTCAACAATGTATAGTAATAAATAAATTCGGACAGATATCTCAGTTTGTCAAGTCCATATATATAAAAAATAATAATAATGAGTAATGTTCTGTTAAATGATGTTCATGCAGAGAAAAAATGAATATGAATACTTGTTCTCTGAAACATATACGTGTGGCGTCCCACCGTATTGTTACCTGGTGAGTAATAAAAAAAAAGGAACCGATGGTCAGATTAACCACACCTCGTGTGGCTGCTGAATAGATAGAGAATATCGAGACCGCTGATCCCTGGTTGATTGACAAGGGGAAAGGTGTGAATACTGAACGCCAGACTGCGCTGGCCTGAGAAATCACCTTATGACGTTCTCACCGGAGATTCCGTCCCATAAATGGTGCAGATGATGGCCGCCAGACTGCGCTGGCCCGAAGGATCGCCTCACACCGCTCTCACCGGCGGACCCGTCCTGCGGCGAGGAGGAGTCAAGCTGGAATTAGACACCTCACGTCGACCCACCGGGTCAGATGGAAACGATGAGGCCGCGTTTCGTCACGCCCACGTGACTTTCTCAAATACCTTTGAGAAAGTCACGTGGGCGTGACGAAACGCGTTAGGACTCCTCCTCATTGTTCCCACCTGGGACACCTGATACATGCAAAACCTCTTGCCTGATATTCAGAGGTCTGAACCGACACGAAAGCTCAGATCGGTGCTTATGAGACACAGCAAGCCGATCTCCGCTGCAGCACATCGGCCTCATCGTTTCCATCTGACCCGGTGGGTCGACGTGAGGTGTCTAATTCCAGCTTGACTCCTCCTCGCCGCAGGACGGGTCCGCCGGTGAGAGCGGTGTGAGGCGATCCTTCGGGCCAGCGCAGTCTGGCGGCCATCATCTGCACCATTTATGGGACGGAATCTCCGGTGAGAACGTCATAAGGTGATTTCTCAGGCCAGCGCAGTCTGGCGTTCAGTATTCACACCTTTCCCCTTGTCAATCAACCAGGGATCAGCGGTCTCGATATTCTCTATCTATTCAGCAGCCACACGAGGTGTGGTTAATCTGACCATCGGTTCCTTTTTTTTTATTACTCACCAGGTAACAATACGGTGGGACGCCACACGTATATGTTTCAGAGAACAAGTATTCATATTCATTTTTTCTCTGCATGAACATCATTTAACAGAACATTACTCATTATTATTATTTTTTATATATATGGACTTGACAAACTGAGATATCTGTCCGAATTTATTTATTACTATACATTGTTGAGGACTATACACTGTTCTCATAGTCATTGTTTCAAGTTAAACTGCGCAACAGTGTTTCTTAATGATCACATTTTCTAACTGAGACAGGTCCGTGATATCATATATGCTATACTATTGTGTTCAATAGTGGACACATTTTTATGTTTATGTTTTATATGTTCTCTCTTTTGGCTTTTTCAAAGCATCTTTCTAATTTAATACTGTGCACAGTATATTTTAAATACAATTCCATTGTGTTATATTAAAACATTTATGTGCATTATTGACTGGGTTGGATTGATTTGACACTCGGTGACTTATATTTGCATGTGTAATTAATTGACTAATTGTGCTATATTGTATGCTCTGTTGATCCCAGGCGCTGCTGTATCTTTTTCTTATTTCTTATATACAATTACAAACATACAGAAGTTTGTTTGCAGCAGCGAACGGGAACTAAAGAGATACGATTAAATTGGATGTACATGTGCACACTTGCATGTGTATATATATATATATATAAATATATTTAATTTTCCCGTAAAAATTAGCGCCTAGGTTCTTTGTTTTCTTGGGAGACGTATTAAGCCTTGGAAAGTGATATAGTGGAGAGAGATAAAGTATCAGCTCCTAACTGCCATGTTACAGGCTGTGTTTGAAAAATGACAGGCGCTTGTTGGTTGGTATGTTATCTCCCTTCACTCTATCACTCCCCAATGTTCCTGATTGGCTGCCGGTCTGCGAGCTCTGATTGGCTCACAAGCCGGTGTTTGCTTGTGATACACCCTGCCCTGCCGCCGAAGGAAGAGAGTCCGGACTGACTGCTGGACAGGAGAGGGGCAGGAGAGGAGAGCAGCATGCTGTACTGTGTCCCGGCTGCCAATTTCTTACCGGTGCGCAGTACCACCCCGTACCACCATACTTGCAGCACTGGTCACAGGACACATCAAGGTCATCATGCTGGGCACATGCAGGGCATTCTGCTGGGCACATCCAGAACTTATTGCTGGACATATCATAGGGCTACTTACTGGGCACAGCATAGGGCAGAGGTTCCCAAACTCGGTCCTCAAGGCACCCTAACGGTCCAGGTTTTAGGTATATCCATGCTTTGCCACATATCAATTAATAGTTTAATACCTCAGACAATTTGATTTAACCTTGTGTACTGAGCCATGGATATCTTCAAAAGAATGACCATTAGGGTGCCTTGAGAACTGAGTTTGGGAACCACTGGAATAGGGCATCTTGATGAGCCTACAGCAGTGGTTCTCAAACTCGGTCCTCAGGACCCCACACAGTGCATGTTTTGCAGGTAACCCAGCAAATGTACAGGTGTATTAATTGCTCACTGACACATTTTAAAAGGTCCACAGGTGAAGCCAATTATTTCACTTGTGATTCTGTGAGGAGACCTGCAAAACATGCCCTGTGTGGGGTCCTGAGGACCGAGTTTGAGAACCTGCGGCCTACAGTATCAGTTACTATGTAGCCATGCCAGGCAAATTACATTACATGCACATTACTGTACTTGATATGTCATGATGATTGGCTTATGATACCCCTTTCACACCGCAGAAATAACCCCGTATATTGCCGGGTTGATGTGGGTCGATGTACGCTATAAAAGGGGTAAGTCCTTAAATCCTGGGTCGTCTGACCCTGTATTTCAACCCGGGAATAAAGCAGAGCTATTACCAGGTCAGGTGCGGTGTGAACGGGTTACCCGGGTCAATGCGATCTGGGCCCCGTTTACACTATGGAGGAAGGGGCATGGAGATGATCTCTTAGTATGCCACTTGATGGTTTCATAACTTTGTTGCATTGTGTTGGGATTAGCAGATGGAATATTATATCAAGTTCTACATATTATATCTTGCTACAAATGATTACATTTGACTGAATATGAGACCAGGGGTTGTGTGTTGAACATATAGAGATGTTATTCATGGACCTGAGCTGTATGGAGTGGTATTTGGATTTTGCCATATGGTGCATTCTACAGTAAGTGTATACACTTTTTCAGTACAATGCTCCCTGTTATGTTTACAATCTGACTGTGCTCCTTTTTATTTATAACATACTAACATGATATATATATATATATATATATAAATATATGTGTGTATATATATATATATATATATATATACATATACTGTATGTGTATGTACAGAATGTGTGGATCCCCAGAACTGTGTGTGCCCTTTTCAGAGACCTTAATTGAAGCTCTGCAGCAGCAGGAAAAATGCTGGTGTAGGAGGAGTTAACTGGAGCCCTGGGTCCGGTCATGTGGCCTCAGGGGAGAAAGTGGATTGGTGAGAAGCTGCTGGGAGAGGAGAGGAGTGCTGGGAAGAAGAAGGTGGAGAGCGTGGTGTGTGCTGGCAGATGGAGGAAGGTGGAGCGTAGCGGGAGCTGTAAGCTGGAGGGAGCCGCAGGATGCTGGGCGATGAGAGCAGCACTGTTCGCGAGAGCAGAGGGTTGTTGGAGAGAGTGATGCCGGAGAGTGGGTGTTGAGACGCTGTAGTCGGAACACCGGACACCGCCAGGCCTGGTGATATGCGCGGACGCCGCAGCCATTGTGAAGGGGAGAGTGAGGAGCCGATACAGCGGGAACAGCCAGCTTGAAATTCTGTTCCCTGGGTCTGAATGAGTACTGTTTGAAACTGACTGCCAGCCACAGACAAGTGTACTGTTCAGTCTCCACAACTTGTGTTAGAAGCTAGCCAGTGATTAAGAAGCGTGCAGTCAGATGCACCATAGTGTACCAGCTAAAACCCAAAGAATGAGGGCTAATCCAGGACTGAGATTATTTCAAGATCATGAGAAATGTCTGTGCTTCAGATCAGAGTTTAAATTCAAGCATAAGAGACATATCTGTGCTAAAGGACTGAGTTTGTGCTATGCACAGAGATAGTCATTGCTGAAGGACTGAGCTAATTATTAGCGATGAACGGGTTCGGTTCCCTGAGATAGTCAGGCTCGGGTTTTCCTTGCGTATAAGTCCAGTGGTACAGCCTTATAAATCCAGTCCAGTGGTACTGCCGTATAAGTCCAGTGGTACAGCCGTATAATTCCAGTGATACTGCCTTATAAATCCAGTCCAGTGGTACTGCCGTATAAGTCCAGTGGTACTGCCGTATAATTACAGTGATACTGCCGTATAATTCCAGTGATAATGCCGTATAATTCCAGTGGTACTGGCATATAAATCCAGTGGTACTGGCGCATAAATCCAGTGATACTGCGTATAAATCCAATCCAGTAGTACTGCCGTGTAAGTCCAGTGGTAGTGCCGTATAATTCCAGTGATACTGCCGTATAATTCCAGTGGTACTGGCGTATAAATCCAGTAATACTGCCATATAAATCCAGTCCAGTAGTACTGCCGCATAAGTCCAGTGGTACTGCCATATAATTTCAGTGATACTGCCATATAGTTCCAGTGATACTGCCGTATAATTCCAGTGATACTGCCGTATAATTCCAGTGGTACTGGCATATAAATCCAGTGATACTGACGTATAAATCCAGTCCAGTGGTACTGTCGTATAAGTCCAGTGGTACTGCTGTATAATTCCAGTGATACTGACGTATAATTCCAGTGATACTGCCATATAATTCCAGTGATACCGTCCTATAATTCCAGTGAAACTGCCGTATAATACCAGTGATACTGCCGTATAATTCCAGTGGTACTGCCATATAAGTCCAGTCCAGTGGTGCTGCCATATAAGTTCAGTGGTGCTGTCCTCTGCTGTATATTATTTACTCCAAACAAAGGGGTTATTAATATTTAATCCAAATAATTTTCACAGGGTGTGCCCTGTGTGGTGTAAATGTACGCTCTCCTGTACCGCATATTGTTATATAACTCCAGAAAAATGATAGAGAACAAAAATTTGGAGGATAAAATTGGGAAAGATCAAGAACCACTTCCTACTAGTGCTGAAGCTGCTGCCACTAGTTATGACATAGACGATGAAATGCCATCAACGTCGTCTGCCAACACCGATGCCCAATGTGATAGTAGAGGGCATGTAAAAATCCAAAAAGCCAAAGTTCAGTTAAAAGATCCAAAACATTTATTTAAATGGTATGAGGAGAAATGTAAACTTGCCAATATGCCATTTACGACATGGAGTGGCAAGGAACGGCTAAGGCCCTGGCCTATATTCATGACTAGTGGTTCAGCTTCACATGACAATGGAAGCCCACATGCTCCCACTAGAAAAATGATGAGTTAAGCTGGAAAAAGCACAGAAAAGAACTGTGCGTTCTAACTACTAAGATGGTATCACAAATCCCCAAGGAGAGTCCAAGTGTGTCGTCGGTTGCGATGCCTGACCTTCCAAACACTGGACGGGAAGAGGTGGCTCCTTCCACCATTTGCATGCCCTCTGCAAGTGCTGGAAGGAGCACCCACAGTCCAGTTTCTGATATTCAAATTGAAGATGTCACTGTTAAAGTACACCAGGATGAGGATATGGGTGTTGCTGGCGCTGAGGAGGAAGTTGATGATGAGGATTCTGATGGTGATGTGGTTTGTTTAAATCAGGCACCGGTGGAGACACTTGTTGTCTGTGGGATGAAGAAGCCTATTGTGATGCCTAGGCAAAATTCCAAAAAAGCCCCCTCTTTGCTGTGGAATTATTTCTCCACAAATCCAGACAACAGGTGTCAAGCCGTGTGCTGCCTCTGTCATTCTGTAATAAGTAGGGGTAAGAATGTTAACCACCTAGGAACATCCTCCCTTATATGTCACCTGCTGCAAATTCATCAGAAGTCAGTGTCAAGTTGTGAAACTTTGGGTAAGAGCGTAAGCAGTCCACTAACACCTAAATCCCTTCTTCCTCTTTTACCTAAGCTCCTGCAAACCACATCACCAACTCCCTCAACGTCAACTTCCTCCTCAGTCAGAACGTCTGTAGTCCTGCAGGCCATGTCACTGGCAAGACTGAGGAGTCCTCTCCGTCATCCCAGAGGGAAAGTCAGAAGACCACTTGTACTACTTCAACTAAGCAATTGACTGTCCAACAGTCCTTTGTGAGGAAGATGAAATATGACAGCAGTTATCCTGGTGCAAAGTGGATAACTGAGGCCTTGACAGCTATGTTGGTGTTAGACGTACATCCAGTTTCCGCCATTAGTTCAGTGGGACTTAGAGAATTGATGGAGGTAGTGTGTCCCAGGTACCAAATCCCATCTAGGTTCCTCTTCACTAGGCAGGCGATACCGAGAATGTACAGAGACGTCAGAAAAAGTGTCCTTAGTGTCCTAAAAAATGCAGTTGTACCCACTGTCCACTTAACCACGGACATGAGGACAAGTGGAACAGGGCAGACTAAGGACTGTATGACTGTGACAGCCCACTGGATAGATGTTTTGCCTCCTGCAGCAACAACAGCAGCGGCACCAGTAGCAGCATCTCGCAAATGCCAACTCGTTCCTAGGCACACTATGTATCACCGCTTTCCGTAAGAGGAATACCACTGACAACCTCTTACAAAACTGAGGGACATCATCGCACAATGGTTTACCCCAATTGGACTCTCCTGGGGATTTGTGATATTGGACAACGTCACCCATGCATTACATCTGGGCAAATTCCAGCACGTTCCATGCTTGCACATATAATTAATTTGGTGATGGAGAATTTTTTGAAAAATGACAGGGATGTGCAGGAGATGCTTCAGAGGATGGAGGAGCAGCAAAAGGCCATTCAAGCCTATACATCCACCTATGATATAGGCAAAGTAGGGGAATGCACCTGACTCAAGAGCGGTGGAAAATGATTTCTGTCTTGTGCAAGGTTCTCCAACCCTTCGAACTTGCCACACGTGAAGTCAGTTCAGACACTGACAGCTTGAGTCAGGTCATTCCCCTCATCAGGATTTTGCAGAAGCAGCTGGAGAAATTGAAGGAGGAGCTAAGATGGAGAGATTCCGCTAAGTATGTGGGATTATGGATGGAGCCCTTCATTCGCTTTGCCAGGATTCAAGGGTGGTCAATCTGTTGAAATCAGAGCACTGCATTTTGGCCACCGTGCTTAATCCTAGGTTTAAAGTCTACGTTATAAAGCCTACATTATATCTCTCTTTCCGGCAGACACAAGTCCTCAGAGGTTCAAAGACCTGCTGGTGAGAAAATTGTCAACTCAAGCGGAATGTGACCCGTCAACAGCTCCTCCTTCATTTTCTCCCGCAACTGGGGCTGCATGGAAAAGGATAAGATTTCCTAGCCCACCCGCTGGCAGTAATGCAGGGCAGTCAGGAGCGAGTGCTGACATCTGGTCCAAACTGAAGGACCTGCCAATGATTACTGACATGTCTACTGTCACTGCATATGATTATGTCACCATTGAAAGAATGGTGGAGGATTATCTGAGTGACAGCATCCAAGTAGGCATGTCAAACAGTCCGTATGTATACTGGCAGGAAAAAGAGGCAATTTGGATGCCATTGCACAAACTAGCTTTATTTTACCTAAGTTGCCCCCCACCGTCCAGTGTGTGCTCTGAAAGAGTGTTTAGTGCAACCGGTAACCTTGTCAGCGATCGGCGTAGGAGGTTACTTCCACAAAATGTGGAGTAGATGATGTTCATCAAAATTAATTATAAATTCCTCCAGGAAGACCTTTACCAGCAATTGCCTCCAGAAAGTACACAGGGACCTGTGATGGTGGATTCCAGTGGGGACGAATTAATACTCTGTGAGGAGGAGGATGTACACACTGAAATGGGTGAGGAATCGGAGGATGAGGTCGACATCTTGCCTCTGTAGAGCCAGTTTGTGCAAGGAGAGATTGATTGCTTCTTTTTTGGTGGGGGCCCAAACAAACCAGTCATTTCAGCCACAGTCGTGTGGCAGACCCTGCCACTAAAATCATTGGATTGTTAAAGGGTGCATGTCCTGTTTATACAACATAAGGGTGGGTGGGAGGGCCCAAGGACAATTCCATCTTGCACCTCTTTTTCTTCTTTGCATCATGTGCTGTTTGGGGACTAGTTTTTTAAAGTGCCATCCTGTCTGACACTGCTGTATAACTCCAGGGGTACTGCCGTATAAGTCCAGGGGTACTGCTGTATAAATCCAGTCCAGTGGTGCTGTCTTGTGCTCTATCAGTCCAGTGGTGGTGTCTTGTGCTGCCATAAGTCCAGTGGTGGTGTCCTGTGCTGTATATTATTTACTCCAAATAAAAGGCTTATATACATTACTTATATTATTATCCAAATCATTTTTACAGGGTTTTCCCTGTGTGGTATAGGGGTATGCTCGCCTGTGCTGCATATTATTATAATTGCTCCAAATAAAAGGGTTATTATTATCCAAATAAATTTTACAGGCTTTGCCATCTGTGTGTGTGTGTGTGTGTGTGTGTGTGTGTGTGTGTGTGTGTGTGTGTGTGTTTAGGGGTACGCTCTCCTGTGCCACCAATATTGTGCGTGTATTACATCTGGGCCAATTCCAGCATGTCCCATGTTGTTTGTGCCCACACTTGTGTCGCTTAGCTTAGTCATACAGCTACCTCATTGCACCTTTTTTTTCTTTGCATGATGTGCTGTTTGGGGCCTAGTTTTTTTAAGTGCCATCCTGTGTGCAACTGCAGTGCCACTCCTAGATGGGCCAGGTGTTTGTGCTGCATACTTGTGTCACTTAGCTTAGCCATCCAGGTACCTTGGTGCAACCTTTTGGCCTAAAAACAATATTGTGAGGTGTGAGGTGTTCAGAATAGACTGGAAATTAGTGGAAATGATCTTATTGAGGTTAATAATACTGTAGGATCAAAATTACCCCCAAATTATGTGATTTTAGCTGTTTTTGTGTTTTTTTTTTTTCAAAAAGCATCCAGATCCAAAACCAAAACATGAAAGGGTGGTTTTGGCAAAACCAATCCAGATCCAAAACACGAACATGGAACCAGAACCAAAATCTACTAATTATATAAGTGTTAATCAAGCCTTGCAACCGAAAGAGACTGAGGGGGTGATTCAGACCTGATCGCTGCTGTGCATTTTTGCACAGCAGGCGATCAGGTAATAACTGCGCGTGCATATGCACCACAGTGTGCATGCGCATCGGACAGCAACAAAGAGCATCGCCAGTCAGCGGTGAGATGCGAAAATTCAGATTGCATGGGCGTTCATAAGGTGATTGACAGGAAGAGGCCGTTTGAGGGTAGTGACTGACCGTTTATTGGGAGCGCCAGGAAAAATGCAGCTGTATCCAAGGGCTTTCAGGGAGTGTGTCTGACGTCAGCTCCGACCCAATCAGCCCATTCTCATCGCACAGTAGGAGAAGGTCCTGGGCTGCGCAGATACTGCACAAAGTGGATTTTTGTAGCTTGGCGTACACATGGGATCGCACACTTGCACAGTGAATTTACACTCCCCCTGGAGGCAGCAACTATCTGAATGCTGGACGGCACAGTTTGCAGGCCAGCGATCAGGTCTGAATCACCCCCCGAGTTTGTTATATACTTAAGCCCCTTATTGTGATATAAGTACTGTTGGCAAGAGACATTGCTATTCCTTCACTTGTTAGATCCGCTTTGAAATAAAGAATGATGTTAAATTGACATTTTCTATTCCAGGATCCCCCCTCATTAACTGTGTACCCATTTCCCCCCATTGACAAATTGTAGCACAGCAAACTGTAACAAGAGCTCCAAAGTTAACTGCCAGTGAAGGTACAATACGTAGGCTAGGGAAAGTTAGAAAGTAGTCAAGAAAGTAGTCAAGATTACTGAACGTATTGTCTTTATTCTTCTTGTGATCACATTATAGAATGTAATGCACAGCGTCTGATTTGATTTTCCGGATTCCAATTATTTTATGTTAATTTGGGGATTTGAATAGTTTCTCATCTTTATTCTTATTGTTCCTCTTCATGATTCTAATAATTTGTCGTTTGTAAATTGGATGTTCTTTTGTGGTGTATCTGTAGAGAAATTGCATTAGCCTGTTTTTTTTGTATGACAATGTCTTCTTTTTGAAATGTATCACCCAAGCAACCTTCCTAAATCAACCAGTCATCCTAAATCCAGAGTTCATTGCAGATTAATAAAAAGACTTCCTGTTGGAATCGCTACTCACTTTTTATTCATATCAATCTCTCCTACCTCTCTGAGAACAGTACTATGACACAAGGTATGGGGAACAACATTTCAGGGGAAAGGTTAGTCACATAGTCACCGAACACCTGTCATACCTCTCTCAATCACCTAGATATACCCTGCCAACCCCTGGGGTGTTACATATGTATAACTTTAGCATGACATACAACCATACTTGCCTACCTGACCCTCTCCATGAGGGAGAAAATGCTCTGTTCCTGGACTTTCCTGGTAATGTATGATTGCCATCACCTGTGGTGAAATGCCTTTCTTATCAATTAACTAGCTCACCACAGGTGATGGCAATCATACATTACCAGGAAAGTCCAGGAACAGAGCATTTTCTCCCTCATGGAGAGGGTCAGGTAGGCAAGTATGCATGCTATAAAACAGATATTTGTGTGGGGGGGAAAAAACAGAAACAATTTTATAAAACCAATTGTTACAGTATGTCTAACATAGTAGTATCTAAGGTTGAAAAAAGACAATTTGTCCATCGAGCTCAACCTATATTTTGTTCTCCTATGCAGGGGTATTTTGGTCTAAATTTTGTCTGATGCTGATGTCAGCCATTGTGTTATATTCCTCTTTTTATATTAACTATATTGTGTGACTACGCACCCTAACCCTGGATATCCTTATCCATTAGGAATTTATCTAACCCATTCTTAAAGGTGTTGACTGAGTCCACCATTACAACTCCCTCGGGCAGGGAATTACAAACACGTATTGTCCTTACTGTGAAAAAACCTTTACGCCGCATTGTGCGGAATCTCCTCTCCTCTCCTCTAACCTAAGAGAGTGTTCACGAGTCCTCCGCGCTGATCCTGCGCAAGCTCTGTGTATTTTCCCCTTATATATATGTAAATATTGATCATGTCCCCTCTTAGTCTCCTATTTTCCAGTGAAGACATGCATAGCCTTGCGAGCATTTCCTCGTATTCCAGCTTCTCCATGCCCTTAATTAGTTTGGTCGTTTGCCTCTGAACCTCTTCTAGCTCCAGGATATCCTTTTTGTAGTATGGTTCACAAAATTTTACACAGTATTCAAGATGTGGCCTTACTTGTGATCTATATAATGGGAGTATAACATTCTCATCCCTAGCATCAATTCCCAGTTTTATGCATGCTAATATCTTATTAGCCTTCTTTGTTGCAATCCTACTTTGGGTACTGCTGCTTAGTTTGCTATCTATGTGAACACCTAAGTCTTTTTCCAGTACAGAATCCCCTAATATTACCTCATTTAGTATGTAGGTGTTATTTTTGTTCTTGCTACCACAGTGCATTACCTTACACTTGTCTGTATTGAAGCGCATTCTCCATTTGGCTGCCCATGCTTCTAGTTTAACTAAGTCGTTCTGAAGAGACTCAGCATCCCCCTTCGTATTTATAACCTTACACAATTTGTACAGTCACTCTTCAGTCAAAATGTTGTGTTGCACTTTGCGTACCACTATAACCTTCTACCACAATCACTTTGGATCCTACTCCAAACCAGGGCCGGATTAAGCCTTGGGGGTGCCCGGGGCACTTAAGACAAGGGAGCCACTGGTGGAAGGCGGGGGAGTGTATTTTAGATGGTGCATACCCCCCAACATGACCCATTCCAGGAGGGATAAAATGCTGTTTACCTGGACTTCCTTCTTAATATATGATTGGTGTCACCTGTGTTGAACTATTTCATAGATATGAAAGGTGTTTCAAAACAGGTGATTGCAATCATAACTTAATATAGCATGTTATCCCTCCAGGACTGAGTCATGTTAGGATGTATGGATTCTGTATATTAACTTTAAACTAATAGTTGAATAATGCCAGGTTACATAGGACCCAGACACCCAGGCAGGGAGGAGGAGAAGATGGGATCCCTGTGTCACTTACAGCTCTCTCCACCCTCCTTTCTCTCCTCTGGTCAGACAGCTCAATCGGTAGCTCATAAAACCTGATACTCTGCCTGCAATGCATACTGCCCTCCTCGCATTCTGGCTGTCTGGTTCTGCTACTGTGTAAGAGGAAAAGTTAGCGATGTCAGTGTTCTCTGTCTGGGGGGACCCCTAACAAAGGGGGGCCCGGGGTACTGTATGCCCTGCGACCCCCCCTTAATCTGGCTATGCTTCAAACCTCACGTCCTACACCAACAAAGCCATTTGTTGATCCCTAGTCTGTACATTAGCCACCAGTTGGGCTGAGCCTTGTATGCTAGACTGGGTTCAGCTTTTCATACTGTCCACTAGAACCAGTGACGTGCAGTGAGGTGAGGCAGAGCCTTTCCTGTCATACTTTTGTGCCAGAGTTTTGACTGTGTAAAGTATACGAAAAATACAAAGAATTTGTTTGAAATATCTTTTTTGCATTATTGTAATCATTTTTATAGCCAAAACTCTGGAGCAAAAAGTCTATGGCAAGTGAGGCTAACTTTTCCGCACATCTCTGATCAAACCTCACTGAATTTCCAGCAGTTTATACTGCTGCACCTGTGTATAATGCCCTCATGTATCCTTTGGCTTATATATTGCGTTTAAATCTGGCTCTGGTGCTAGCCAGTGGCTCCTGAGTCATTTAGCTCACCGCGCGTCCTGACTAGAATGTGTTGTGTACTTTTCACATACAGTATACAGTAAGGAATATTTAAGAAGCTGTGATAATTCCTTTTGTTTTTTTCTCTGAAAAAAAGGAGTTAATACTGCTTTCTCATATTTAAGAAAATGGATACCACAGAGAAATCCCAGAAGGGTAGATGTATTATCTGTCGTTATGGGAGAGAAGTGGTATCAGCGCATGTTTTGTGCACTGATACCACTTCTCCCCTATGTTTGACAGCAGTGGTGCGTGCAAAATGTCAGCGATGCTAAAAGATAGCATGCTGATGTGGTAGGCAGGGCTGTTTCTAGCCAATTTGGCTCCCAGTGCGAGATTTAAAAATGCGCCCCCCATTGACATAACAAATAATGCGCCCCCCCTAGATATAAAAAGAAAACAAAGGGGCGTGGCTTCAATAAAATGGGCGTGGTCTCTGTAAAATGGGCATGCCCTCGTCTGAAAAGACTACCTTACACCCCAGTTTTTGACCATGCACCAACAGATCACATCGAGCACAGGGAAAAAATAAAAATGTATATATTATACCATACACCGCAATGCCCTTGATACATTAGATCCCCATTACGGCAGGCAAGAATCCCCATTTACACAATATGGCAGGCAAGAATCCCCATTTTCCACATTCCAGCAGGCAAGAGTACCCATTTTCCACAATACGGCAGGCAGGAGTCCCCATTTTACACAATACGGCAGGCAGGAGTCCCCATTTTTTACAATACGGCAGGCAAGTGTCCCCATTTTCCACATTATGGCAGGCAGGAGTCCCCATTTTGCACATTACGGCAGGCAGGAGTCCCCATTTTACACATTACGGCAGGCACGTGTCCCCATTTTACACATTACGGCAGGCAAGAGTCCCCATTTTACACATTACAGCAGGCCAGAGTCCCCATTTTACACATTACGGCAGGCAAGTATCCCCATTTTACACAGTACGGCAGGCACGTGTCCCCATTTTACACAGTACGGCTGGCAAGTGTCCCCATTTTACACAGTACGGCAGGCAAGTGTCCCCATTTTACACAGTACGGCAGGCACGTGTCCGCATTTTACACAGTACAGCAGGCAAGTGTCCCCATTTTACACAGTGCGGCAGGCAAGTGTCCACATTTAACACAGTGCGGCAGGCACGTGTCCCCATTTTACACATTACGGCAGGCAAGTGTCCCCATTTTACACATTACGGCAGGCAAGAGTCCCCATTTTACACATTACGGCAGGCACGTGTCCCCATTTTACACAGTACGGCAAGCAAGAGTCCCCATTTTACACATTACGGCAGGCAAGAGTCCCCATTTTACACATGATGGCGGAGGGGGAGAGAGAGAGAGAGGGAGAGGCTGACTTACGTTTGAAGCGGTTCTTCCCACTCTTCTGCAGCCTCTCCCTCGTCTTCGCGGCGCTTGGCTCCCCCTCCTGGCCTCCTCCCGAGTACCCAGCTCGGGGGGCGGAGTTTCGCGGAATGATTCGGGTGCGTCGTGACGTCACGACGCACCTGCGTCATTCCGCGAAACTCCGCCCCCCGAGCTGGGCACTCGGGAGGAGGGATGAGGGGGGTCAAAGAACACAAGAAGTGCCGCGGCGGCGCCCCGTGCGGTTGCACAGCTCGCCCGCCGCAAGAAACGGCACTGGTGGTAGGCAGTAGCGCTGACTCCTCCGACACCTACAGCTATCGATTTTGACAGCTTCAGGTGTCGTTGCCTATAAGCACAGCAGGGACAGCACTGTCCCTGAGTGCGACAGATCTCGTGAGACTTGCAAGATCTCGTGCATGCCCAGTGAGCCAGCTGTGGGGGAGAGACACAGCGCATCAGCACTAGGCTGACATGCTGTGGGTGCTGTAACAGGTTCCTGCAGCCTGTGGAGCTGCCCGGATCAACCTTAGGAGTCCTAGTTCCCAGAGCAGATGCCCCTGCCCCCTTGGTGTGACATCTTGATATCATTAGTTTAGGGGGAGGGGCCAGCCCACTGCTGTCCTATAATAGCTCTGTTGGCACGTTTGTTATTCCTTATCTGTCTATCAGGAGATTGCATATACAAACCTGTGCAGTTAAGACCAGGCTTTTTATGCTATTTCAATAAGACAGGATGGTGCAACCAAACACAACCCTGATTTAACCCCACTGACTGACACTCCTGACTCTAAAGGTGGATACACACGGTGCGATGTGTGCTTACGATTTTGACTATATCGTTAAAATTTTAAGAAAAGTTAGCACATATCTCACCGTGTGTACACAGCTTGCGATATTGAGGCGTGCTCCCGTGGAGTTGGTATTGCAAAAAAAAAAATAGATAATGCAGTAAAATTCACATTCACTAACTGAGGAAGCCGCCGAGAGAGATAGAAGGCGGAGAAACGCGTATTTGTAAGCCGTAGCCACTTTTAATTATCAGCAGCAGTCACACGGATCCCTCCTGTTTATAAACCCCAAGCAAACCGATGTGGAACGGGATCAGAATCTCCAGATAAGTGCTCACAACAAAAAGAAAATTCAGCTACCAGAGCCGGGAGCGACACTGATCGATGCTAATATCCACAGACGACTAACGGGATAAAGGTATTTCATCTTTGAAACATCCACATGGCCATGTATATAAAACAGCGCTGTATATATAATTGACTGTTCGTATAACGGAACAAGAGGATCCTAATATATAAACAAAATAAGATATATGGTGTGGAAGGAAAAATGACTATGGGGGTCATTCCGAGTTGTTCGCTCGCAAGCTGCTTTTAGCAGCTTTGCACACGCTAAGCCGCCGCCTACTGGGAGTGAATCTTAGCTTCTTAAAATTGCGAACGAAAGATTCGCAATGTTGCGATAAGACATCTCTGTGCAGTTTCTGAGTAACTCGAAACTTACTCGGCATCTGCGATCAGTTCAGTGCTTGTCGTTCCTGGTTTGACGTCACAAACACACCCAGCGTTCGCCCAGACACTCCTCCGTTTCTCCAGCCACTCCCGCGTTTTTCCCAGAAACGGTAGCGTTTTTTCCCACACACCCATAAAACGGCCAGTTTCCGCCCAGAAACACCCACTTCCTGTCAATCACAGTACGATCACCAGAACGAAGAAAAAAACGTGAGTAAAATTCCTAACTGCATAGCAAATTTACTTGGCGCAGTCGCAGTGCGAACATTGCGCATGCGCACTAAGCGGAAAATAGCTGCGATGCGAAGAAATTTACCGAGCGAACAACTCGGAATGACCCCCTATGTCTCTATAAAATCCACACTTTTCAGCTGAATACACATAATGACACACACAGCGCCCTTTACACATTTGCTGCACATTATTAATGCATTTATACACATGTATATTTTTTTGAATAGAGAGCGCTAAAAAACCTGCAGATATTCTCTTATATCAGCATATACATATATACAAAAATGCATAGCATTTTCTAAAAACAATTTATTGCACATAAAAAGAGCTAAATATTTTATTACTTTAACAACTTAATTAGTTAATTGGATTTCCACATACATGAAAACACCCTGAGAGCTACCAAATATAATGCTTTATATGTATCCATTAAGGCAATCCTTAATTTCCAGCTCCATAAGATATTTAGGTTTCCACTCTTTATATTTCCACTAATGTGGCTATGTTTGATGGTATCCAACAACGTTATTAGATAAGCCACTTAATTAGAAGGAGTGTTCCTTTGTGTCTAGAAGCCGAAAATAGTAACTCTGTAGCATTAAAAAGTCCAAGTCCAGTTTCTAATGTTACCTATGAGCTGCTTGTAACTATTCAGCAGTAACTGATGCTGTATTCCTATAGATCACAGTAGAGAGCAATATCTTGCCAGGAATTAAATCGGTGCAGTTGTATAGCTCACCTTCCCATCACCAAGGATGTTTGTGCTCCGGAGAAAAGCAGTGCCCGACTGCGGCTGCACGCCGCTGGATGTTCCGCTGTCGGAGTCGCTTATTCCCGGAGTGGAGAGGGCTTTACACGCTGGCCTCGAATCTTCTCATTAGAGGGTGAGGGAGCGGCACCTGGCTGCGGCTGCACGCCGCTCGACTCTACTTCGTTGGTGCTTTGTTTAAAAACTCCTCACCAAGATAGAAGTTGGAGATGCTCCTACTGGCTTATGGATGCAGCAGTCTCAAATAGAGGGAGTCCCCAAGTAGGGTATAAGGTGTCCTTAACGCGTTTCTCCGTTATGGCATTAGAACGGTTTCATCAGAAGGTATACACCAGTTGATAACATCATGATATTTAAACACAGTCTCCTCCAATCATGTGCTGACACTCATTATAACATACAGGTGTACTGCAGGTATTAGTTAATCTTAAATCTAGGATAATCTTCAGTATAACAATATACTATGGGAACTGTGTCCCTTATATATATATATCCAAATATTATAATTTAAATATAAGTTAAAAATTTAATAGATATACATAATAAACAAAGAATAATAATAAAAAAAGACTTTAAAAAAGCTGGCAACACGTAGGTCTGGAGAGAACAGATAGACATGTGAAACAAATGGCGGTGAGACATTCCTTATCATAAATGGCTATTATAGCTTAGTGGTTAGAGTCTCTGCCCAGCAGCCCCAGATAACTTCCAACCCCGAGTTCAAGACCCACTCCTAACCACAATCCACATTTTTCCAAATCCATCTAATTTTAATCTATTATTTAAATTTATAAAGGTAAATTTCTTATTTAGTATATTCCGCATATTCCCACTTCCATTTCTCTCCTCACCCGCCGTCCTCATATTAGCATACTATGTTACACTTCATATTCCCCCTTACCCAAGTATCATATCACTACCTCTTACTATCCCACCCCCTCTATAGTACCTCTAACTTAATGATCCTCACAGGATTTATGCAAGAGTTGGAACTAACAATCCTCCTAATTTTAAATGACCAGAATTAATGCAATAAAATCACTCGTACAAGGCTCCAAAGGACAATCACTATCCCTGATTTTCTTGACTCTTAGCTGTATATATCCAGCATCATTAAAAATATGTATAGAGATTCCTCTTAGCAGTCAAAAACCACGACATACACAGCCCCACTCCCAAGGATGCAGTACCCATATCTCACTATATAGCCACCCACCTTATCAATTTACAATCTCATGCGGAAACCAATGAGCTATATCCAACCCAAGGACAGCCATACTAGAAAGACCACCAGAATATATTATAGCATAGTAGAATATGTTTTAATATCTATTCATATATTATTCATTTCTATATTATCGTTAAGACCCAAAGGAAAGAGAGACCCCAACGAGAAAATCCAAAATGCTTCTCTTTTACTTAATCTATTATATCTATCCCCTCCCCTAGCTGTAATGGGTATGTGTTCAATCCCCTGTACTGTTATGCCATCTAGGCTACCGTCATGCTTGTTCTTGATATGCGCTGACAGGCTATGTGTTCTTATCCCCTTCATTATATTTCGCCTATGTTCTAGGAACCTAATGTTAAGTTTTCTGGTGGTTCGTCCCACATATTGAACCCCACATCTACAGGTAATTAAATAGATAACATATGTTGAGTTACAGTCAATATGACCCTTAATCTCAAACTCGGTATTTTAAGTAGTAGAACGAAAGTGAGTACTATTATGTATTATATGTTTACATTGTCAAAGTCGGAAAAATATCACGCTACACGTTGCCATATATTCACCCCATGCGCTTGCCCGCTGCACGTGCACATTCTCTCCCGTGCGTGCGGATACTCGCAGCTGCGTAATGGAGCTTCTACGGCCGTGCGCATTGGCGCGTGGTATGTGCATTTACGGTAGAGTTTGTGTGCGTCTAGTGGGCGACTCAAATGTTACATAATAAATCCAAATAGTATGTTTTATAGATAATGGTCCCCTTAATAATAACTGTAAGTTTGTTTATTGTAACTGGTCCCTGGACAGAGGAATTCCTCTTTGCATGATACGAAGGGTCAGACAGGGTTTGAGCAGTGGTGTTTGGTACCTAACTAAAGAACATTTTATTAGAAACAATCCGGTGCTGGTTAGGTAAAGATTAATCGCTCCTGCGTATAGTTATGTCTATTAGTAGTTTCTGGACATTTACTATATTTGCGGTTCATTATCCATGCGGCGGGAATTCTGAGATTCCCTCCCACCTGAGCAGTTTGATATAGTCACAGCCCACCTGTTCAAACTAACCTATGACCTTTTGTTATAATGCGGAGGGACATTCCTGTGTCCAATGAACAATAAGATTGTAGGGCCCTTTGTAGTACACTGTATGTTGTGTATATAAGGGTCACTGTCCCCAGACCGGCCAGTACTCTCTCTCATCAACATTTATCTCTGATAATTGGAGGACTGGATCCGGTTGCGCTAGCGAGCGTTCCCCGTATGGTATGTTTCTCTGTGGCCACTTTGTCACCCGTTTTAATGTTAGCCATTCATTCTTAGTCGATGTATTTGTGTTTGCGATCGTTCGCTATTGTGTATGTTTCTGTTTAGTTATTCTGTTAGATATTAATGTTAGCCTGTAGTGTATGAACTGTTAACTGTTTTTTTTCCCTTTTACTTAGCTAAATATTGTTAGTAAAGGTGTTGGAACCTTAGCAAGGAGTGTGTCTCACCATTTGTTATTAAGGGTTGCTGAGCATCTCAAACGCTCAAACAGCTAGCTTACAGACCAAGGTTAAACAGTGTTATATCATTGCAGTGTCTCAACACTAAGATTTACAGTATAAGCATACTCTGAGTAAGATGTAAAGGGTATTATCTGTGTGTACGCTCGCTGTGTGTATTCCATACTCACAGCGCAGCGTGTGTACGTAACTTGCGTACCACGTGCGAGGTCTTTGTGCGCAAATAGCGTACGAAGTGCGTAGCACGTGCACGAGGGACAGCCTTGTTTCAAGGGAAAATTATGTTTTTATCACACGTGACGTGGAGTCGCTCTATACAAATATCCCGCACAAGGAAGGAGTTGAAGCCATAGAAAGCTTCCTTCTTTCCGATGATCTGAGTGAGGCCAGACGTAAGTTTGTTTTGGATGCTATCACTTTCACGTTGACTCACAATTATTTTATGTTTAATGCACAATTTTATTTACAGACACATGGTACTGCCATGGGCACCAAGTTCGCCCCTAGTTTTGCCAACTTATATATGGGTAAATTTGAGAACACACTTATCGGGTCAGATGGCATGGGGGTGGGCTTGGTGCTCTATGGCAAATACATAGACGACATGTTTTTTATTTGGGAAGGGGACACTAGTTCAGCGAAGGAATTTGTAGAATATTTGAACCAAAATCAATTTGGGTTAAAACTCACTAGCACTATTCACAATACTAGGATTTCCTTTCTGGACATCGCCCTAGAAGTAAAGAATGGTAGTATAACTACTTCCACGTTCAAGAAGGAGGTGGATTGTAATAAGTTTTTACATTATTCAAGCTGCCACTATTTGCCATGGCTTAAAAATATACGGAGGAGCCAGTATATGAGACACAGACGGAATTGTACAGATATTGTGGAATATGATCGACAAGCCTGTGATCTTACTCTTGCACTTCTAGAGCAAGATTACCCTGAGGAAATCTTGAAAGAAGCAAGAGAACAAGCTAGAAAGAAAGACCGAAAGACATTACTTACCACTAAGAAAAGTAGTCTTATCCCCCCCAAGGAAAATACCCAACTGAGATTTATAACTAAATACAACTCTAGCTCAAGGGAAATCAAGCATTTGTTAAATAAGAATATGTTAGTCTTGAAGGCAGACAAACTGTTGGCTCCTCTATTAGAGGTGGAACCACAGATTGTTTTTAAAAAGGCTAGAAATCTACAGAGTCATCTAACCCCTAGTCACTATGTGAGTTCTCCCTCGGCTATGAAAACCGAGAAGACATGGCTTGATAAGTTTCCCTTGAAAAAAAGGCTGTTTTAGGTGTGGTCGTTCAAAATGCATGACATGTAAACATATAATTCATAATAGTACTCATTTTCGTTCTACTACTTATAATACCGAGTTTGAGATTAAGGGTCATATTGACTGTAACTCAACATATGTTATCTATTTAATTACCTGTAGATGTGGGGTTCAATATGTGGGACGAACCACTAGAAAACTTAACATTAGGTTCCTAGAACATAGGCGAAATATAATGAAGGGGATAAGAACACATAGCCTGTCAGCGCATATCAAGAACAAGCATGACGGTAGCCTAGATGGCATAACAGTACAGGGGATTGAACACATACCCATTACAGCTAGGGGAGGGGATAGATATAATAGATTAAGTAAAAGAGAAGCATTTTGGATTTTCTCGTTGGGGTCTCTCTTTCCTTTGGGTCTTAACGATAATATAGAAATGAATAATATATGAATAGATATTAAAACATATTCTACCATGCTGTAATATATTCTGGTGGTCTTTCTAGTATGGCTGTCCTTGGGTTGGATATAGCTCATTGGTTTCCGCATGAGATTGTAAATTGATAAGGTGGGTGGCTATATAGTGAGATATGGGTACTGCGTCCTTGGGAGTGGGGCTGTGTATGTCGTGGTTTTTGACTGCTAAGAGGAATCTCTATACATATTATTAATGATGCTGGATATATACAGCTAAGAGTCAAGAAAATCAGGGATAGTGATTGTCCTTTGGAGCCTTGTACGAGTGATATTATTGCATTAATTCTGGTCGTTTAAAATTAGGAGGATTGTTAGTTCCAACTCTTGCATTAATCATGTGAGGATCATTAAGTTAGAGGTACTATAGAGGGGGTGGGATAGTAAGAGGTAGTGATATGATACTTGGGTAAGGGGGAATATGAAGTGTAACATAGTATGCTAATATCAGGACGGCGGATAAGGAGAGAAATGGAAGTGGGAATATGCGGAATATACTAAATAAGAAATATACCTTTAAAAATTTAAATAATAGATTAAAATTAGATGGATTTGGAAAAATGTGGATTGTGGTTGGGAGTGGGTTTTGAACCAGGGGTTGGAAGTCATCAGGGGTTGCTGGGCAGAGACTCTAACCACTCGGCTATAATAGCCATTTATGATAAGGAATGTCTCACCGCCATTTGTTTCACATGTCACCCTCTATCTGCTCTCTCCAGACCTACGTGTTGCCAGCTTTTTTAAAGACTTTTTTTAATATTATTCTTTGTTTATTATGTATATCTATTAAACTTTTAAGTTATATTTAAATTATAATATGTGGAGATATATATATAAGGGACACAGTTCCCATAGTATATTGTTATACTGAAGATTATCCTAGATTTAAGATTAACTAATACCTGCAGTACACCTGTATGTTATAATGAGTGTCAGCACTTGATTGGAGGAGACTGTGTTTAAATATCATGATGTTATCAACTGGTGTATACCTTCTGATGAAACCGTTCTAATGCCTAATGGAGAAACGCGTTAAGGACACCTTATACCCTACTTGGGGGCACCCTCTATTTGAGACTGCTGCATCCATAAGCCGGTTAGAGCATCTCCAACTTCTATCTTGGTGAGGAGTTTTTAAACAAAGCACCAACGAAGTAGAATCGAGCGGCGTGCAGCCGCAGCCAGGTGCCGCTCCCTCACCCTCTAATGAGAAGATTCGAGGCCAGCGTGTAAAGCCCTCTCCACTCCGGGAATAAGCGACTCCGACAGCGGAACATCCAGCGGCGTGCAGCCGCAGTCGGGCACTGCTTTTCTCCGGAGCACAAACATCCTTGGTGATGGGAAGGTGAGCTATACAACTGCACCGATTTAATTCCTGGCAAGATATTGCTCTCTACTGTGATCTATAGGAATACAGCATCAGTTACTGCTGAATAGTTACAAGCAGCTCATAGGTAACATTAGAAACTGGACTTGGACTTTTTAATGCTACAGAGTTACTATTTGCGGCTTCTAGACACAAAGGAACACTCGTTCTAATTAAGTGGCTTATCTAATAACGTTGTTGGATACCATCAAACATAGCCACATTAGTGGAAATATAAAGAGTGGAAACCTAAATATCTTATGGAGCTGGACATTAAGAATTGCCTTAATAGATACATATAAAGCATTATATTTGGTAGCTCTCAGGGTGTTTTCATGTATGTGGAAATCCAATTAACTAATTAAGTTGTTAAAGTAATAAAATATTTAGCTCTTTTTATGTGCAATAATTTTTTTTTAGAAAATGCTATGCACTTTTGTATATATGTATATGCTGGTATAAGAGAATATCTGCAGGTGTTTTAGCGCTCTCTTTTCAAAAAAAATATATATCTGGTATACACATATAGTTTACTTCTAGCTATAAAGTGGGAGCAGCTTGATTATATTAAGAGGTAATCAGTATAGAGATAAATTTCTCTTTTTAAATAATCTTATAATTGTTGGTGCGCCCGGATCATTGTTCACCCACAGACGACCAAGGAGCGGCAGCATTTGGCTGTCCTTATTATCTGTGTGTGAACATAGTTGTTTATATTTATACACATGAAACGCATAATGCCGCTTACACTTATGCTGAACGCTATTGTACAACCAACCCACTCACACACACACACACACACACACACACACACACACACACACAGCACTCACACGGCCGCTAACACTGTGACTTCTTCCTCTGCTTGTATACAGATGTGTCCTCATAAATCTTGCCTCCATACACCATGCAACAGGAGATGCCTTGCGCGAGTCAACTGGTAGCTCTGCTAACGTTGGGTGCCTATTTTTTATGAAAATGCATCTTATTTGCATTGCTATGTGGTTAGGATGCACAAGCAGCTTCTCCTGATTAAAATGATATGCGGCATGCCTATATACTGTGTGTGACTGTGGCTGTATCTGCATACAAAATGCTACACACAGAATATAGGCATGCTGCATATCAGCACAAAAGATGATAATATATTATCAGAGAGCGCATATAGCTATATATATCAAATTTATTACATATATAATACGATAAAATAAACACATGTACAAATAAAAATAAATATAAACAATTAATTAAGAAATTCCCCCTGCTGCAGCGGATTGATTTAACCGGACGCTTATACTATGTCCAAATTAAAGTGCTTAATATGACCTTATTCTCAGTTAAAAGTCCCGAACAATATGCAGTCCTATTTAGGAACAATTGATGATGCCTGCTGTTTAAATCCAGCTGTAAGCATTTTTCACATGCTCATAGAGATCTCCTTATGTATCAGATAACAGCCGGCTTTCCACTCCCGTTAATTAATGCCGCTGAGCGGCCAGGTGCTTTGGATACTTATGCTTTAGTATCTATTTCAACTGACTTTTTTCGTCCACTCTCACTGTGCTAATAGGGCCACATTTGCAAGATTGTCCACTTTACTCACAGCCAGGAGTGTATCCGTTTAGTATCCGTGGACGGCCCCCGTTGTCGGTCTCAGCCACAGTCGAGAGACACCTTCCTTAGTTGCGGGGTGCACCGGAGGATCTCTAGAGACGGTCAGCTTCCACACACGGACAGTAGCACCAAGGAATATTGCTCATCCGGAAACCGCTGGTAGTAGGAAGGACATCAGTATAGAATAAGCCCCAGCCTTACGCGTTTCTCCGCAATTGTCAGTGTGCGGTTTTGTCAGAGGATGACACGGGGCTGTCCTGCATGCTATTTAAATATCAGGGGACCAATCATGTTGAAAACTACCTGCATTATCACACCTGAATAATCATTGATTTAATCGCACATGTGCAAAATAAATTTCAGTCACATAACAACCCATATAATACCATAATCTTACAATATAAATACATAAGGTAGATTTATTATATAGCTATATAATTATGAACCATAAAAATGCTTTTTACAATAAATTACTTTTTAATATCTAAATATCAGAAGACAGAGGTGATGGCACTCACTCACTAATTACAGACAGAAACAATAAGTCTACAAAGAATCCATATCTCCTATATAGCCTCCACTCTAGCCTAGTGGTCTAATCCCTCGTGTTAATACCCACAAGGTTCCAAGTTTGAATCCAAGTGTCACTATGTATGATATTGGTTTCTAATTTTTATTTTTATTCTTGTTTCTTTCAATATTATTGTTATTTCTATTCATCCATTATATACTCCCATATATTGCAGCGAATATATAGTTCTAACTAATATATAGAAATAGGAAGAATATATCGAATACAACAGCGGAGCAATTTTTAAAGGGGACCACAATCAATGATAATGAATCCCATTCAAAAACTGCACTCCTTATTTTACTGCACTTTTCAGAGCACACTCAATAGTAGCAAACTCGACAACCTAATAATAGGTCTACACTCTATGGATTGTTGTCCTTGGTGTCACCGTTTGCCACATAGGTACAGATATAATCATACGTATAAGGAATAAAGTAACAGGAAGGAAGAAGAGATAGAAGTGGAGAGATATATGAGGAAAAAGGCTGACAACCAACATTTTAACTAGCACCTGAATTTCATCTGATATTGTTAATCTCCATATTCTCGTTTAGACCTTCGGGCACCAGAGTGCCCAGATTAAAGATCCAGAATGCTTCTCTTGTGCATAATTTATTAAACCTGTCGCCACCTTCCTGTTACTTTATTCCTTATACATATGATTATATCTGTACCTATGTGGCAAACGGTGACACCAAGGACAACAATCCATAGAGTGTAGACCTATTATTAGGTTGTCGAGTTTGCTACTATTGAGTGTACTCTGAAAAGTGCAGTAAAATAAGGAGTGCAGTTTTTGAATGGGATTCATTATCATTGATTGTGGTCCCCTTTAAAAATTGCTCCGCTGTTGTATTCGATATATTCTTCCTATTTCTATATATTAGTTAGAACTATATATTCGCTGCAATATATGGGAGTATATAATGGATGAATAGAAATAACAATAATATTGAAAGAAACAAGAATAAAAATAAAAATTAGAAACCAATATCATATATAGTGACACTTGGATTTGAACTCGGGACTTTGTGGGTACTAACACGAGGGATTAGACCACTAGGCTAGAGTGGAGGCTATATAGGAGATATGGATTCTTTGTAGACTTATTGTTTCTGTCTGTAATTAGTGAGTGAGTGCCATCACCTCTGTCTTCTGATATTTAGATATTAAAAAGTAATTTATTGTAAAAAGCATTTTTATGGTTCATAATTATATAGCTATATAATAAATCTACCTTATGTATTTATATTGTAAGATTATGGTATTATATGGGTTGTTATGTGACTGAAATTTATTTTGCACATGTGCGATTAAATCAATGATTATTCAGGTGTGATAATGCAGGTAGTTTTCAACATGATTGGTCCCCTGATATTTAAATAGCATGCAGGACAGCCCCGTGTCATCCTCTGACGAAACCGCACACTGACAATTGCGGAGAAACGCGTAAGGACTGGGGCTTATTCTATACTGATGTCCTTCCTACTACCAGCGGTTTCCGGTTGAGCAATATTCCTTGGTGCTACTGTCCGTGTGTGGAAGCTGACCGTCTCTAGAGATCCTCCGGTGCACCCCGCAACTAAGGAAGGTGTCTCTCGACTGTGGCTGAGACCGACAACGGGGGCCGTCCACGGATACTAAACGGATACACTCCTGGCTGTGAGTAAAGTGGACAATCTTGCAAATGTGGCCCTATTAGCACAGTGAGAGTGGACGAAAAAAGTCAGTTGAAATAGATACTAAAGCATAAGTATCCAAAGCACCTGGCCGCTCAGCGGCATTAATTAACGGGAGTGGAAAGCCGGCTGTTATCTGATACATAAGGAGATCTCTATGAGCATGTGAAAAATGCTTACAGCTGGATTTAAACAGCAGGCATCATCAATTGTTCCTAAATAGGACTGCATATTGTTCGGGACTTTTAACTGAGAATAAGGTCATATTAAGCACTTTAATTTGGACATAGTATAAGCGTCCGGTTAAATTCAATCCGCTGCAGCAGGGGGAATTTCTTAATTAATTGTTTATATTTATTTTTATTTCTCTGACATCCTAGTGGATGCTGGGGACTCCGAAAGGACCATAGGGAATAGCGGCTCCGCAGGAGACTGGGCACAAAAGTAAAAGCTTTAGGACTAGCTGGTGTGCACTGGCTCCTCCCCCTATGACCCTCCTCCAAGCCTCAGTTAGATTTTTGTGCCCGAACGAGAAGGGTGCAATCTAGGTGGCTCTCCTGAGCTGCTTAGAGTAAAAGTTTAAAGTAGGTTTTTTATTTTCAGTGAGACCTGCTGGCAACAGGCTCACTGCATCGAGGGACTAAGGGGAGAAGAAGCGAACTCACCTGCGTGCAGAGTGGATTGGGCTTCTTAGGCTACTGGACATTAGCTCCAGAGGGACGATCACAGGCCCAGCCATGGATGGGTCCCGGAGCCGCGCCGCCGTCCCCCTTACAGAGCCAGAAGAGCAGAAGAGGTCCGGAAAATCGGCGGCAGAAGACGTCCTGTCTTCAATAAGGTAGCGCACAGCACCGCAGCTGTGCGCCATTGCTCTCAGCACACTTCACACTCCGGTCACTGAGGGTGCAGGGCGCTGGGGGGGGCGCCCTGAGACGCAATAAAAATACCTTAGATGGCAAAAAAATACATCACATATAGCTCCTGGGCTATATGGATGCATTTAACCCCTGCCAGAATACATAGAAAAACGGGAGATAAGGCCGCCGATAAGGGGGCGGAGCCTATCTCCTCAGCACACTGGCGCCATTTTCCCTCACAGCTCCGTTGGAGGGAAGCTCCCTGGCTCTCCCCTGCAGTCACTACACTACAGAAAGGGTTAAAAAAGAGAGGGGGGGCACTAATTACGCGCAGTATTAAAGATACAGCAGCTATAAGGGGAAAAACACTTATATAAGGTTATCCCTGTATATATATAGCGCTCTGGTGTGTGCTGGCAAACTCTCCCTCTGTCTCCCCAAAGGGCTAGTGGGGTCCTGTCCTCTATCAGAGCATTCCCTGTGTGTGTGCTGTATGTCGGTACGTTTGTGTCGACATGTATGAGGAGAAAAATGATGTGGAGACGGAGCAGATTGCCTGTAATAGTGATGTCACCCCCTAGGGGGTCGACACCTGAGTGGATGAACTGTTGGAAGGAATTACGTGACAGTGTCAGCTCTGTATAAAAGACAGTGGTTGACATGAGACAGCCGGCTACTCAGCTTGTGCCTGTCCAGACGTCTCATAGGCCGTCAGGGGCTCTAAAGCGCCCGTTACCTCAGATGGCAGATATAGACGCCGACACGGATACTGACTCCAGTGTCGACGGTGAAGAGACAAATGTGACTTCCAGTAGGGCCACACGTTACATGATTGAGGCAATGAAAAATGTTTTACACATTTCTGATAATACGAGTACCACCAAAAAGGGGTATTATGTTCGGTGAGGAAAAACTACCTGTAGTTTTCCTGAATCTGAGAAATTAAATGAGGTGTGTGATGATGCATGGGTTTCCCCTGATAACAACTGATAATTTCTAAAAATGTTATTGGCATTATATCCTTTCCCGCCAGAGGTTAGGGTGCGTTGGGAAACACCCCCTAGGGAGGATAAAGCGCTCACACGCTTGTAAGGGCTCTACCCTCTCCTGAGATGGCCGCCCTTAAGGATCCTGCTGATAGAAAGCAGGAGGGTATCCTAAAATGTATTTACACACATACTGGTGTTATACTGCGACCAGCAATCGCCTCAGCCTGGATGTGCAGTGCTGGGTTGGCGTGGTCGGATTCCCTGACTGAAAATATTGATACCCTAGATAGGGACAGTATATTTTTGCCTATAGAGCATTTAAAAGATGCATTTCTATATATGCGTGATGCACAGCGGAATATTTGCCGACTGGCATCAAGTCTAAGTGCGTTGTCCATTTCTAACAGTAGAGGGTTATGGACACGACAGTGGTCAGGTGATGCGGATTTCAAACGGCATTTGGAAGTATTGCCTTATTAAGGGGAGGAGTTATTTGGGGTCGGTCTTTCAGACCTGGTGGCCACGGCAACAGCTGGGAAATCCACGTTTGTACCCCAGGTCGCCTCTCAACATGAGAAGACGCCGTATTATCAGGCGCAGTCTTTTCGTGGACAAGCGGGCAAAAGGTTCCTCATTTCTGCCCCGTGACAGAGGGAGAGGAAAAAGGCTGCAGAAATCAGCCAGTTCCCAGGAACAGAAACCCTCTCCCGCCTCTGCCAAACCCTCAGTATGACGCTGGGGCTTTACAAGCAGAATCAGGCACGGTGGGGGGCCCGTCTCAATGAATTTCAGCGCGCAGTGGGCTCACTCGCAAGTAGACCCCTGGATCCTTCAGGTGATATCTCAGGGGTACAAATTGGAATTCGAGACGTCTCCCCCTCGCCGTTTCCTAAAGTCGGCTTTACCGATGTCTCCTTCTGACAGGGAGACAGTTTTGGAAGCCATTCACAAGCTGTATTCCCAGCAGGTGATAATCAAGGTACCCCTCCTGCAACAGGGAACGGGGTATTATTCCACACTGTTGTGGTACCGAAGCCGGACGGCTCGGTGAGACCGATTCTAAATCTAAAATCTTTGAACACTTACATACAGAGGTTCAAATTCAAGATTGAGTCACTCAGAGCAGTGATTGCGAACCTGGAAGAAGGGGACTACATGATGTCTCGGGACATCAAGGATGCTTACCTTCATGTCCAAATTTACCCTTCTCACCAAGGGTACCTCAGGTTTATGGTACAGAACTGTCACTATCAGTTCAGACGCTGCCGTATGGATGGTCCACGGCACCCCGGGTCTTTACCAAGGTAATGGCCGAAATGATGATATTCCTTCGAAGGAAGGGAATTTTAGTTATCCCTTACTTGGACGATTCCCTGATAAGGGTAAGATCCAGGGAACAGTTGGAGGTCGGTGTAGCACTATCTCAGGTAGTGTTGCGGCAGCACGATTGGATTCTCAATATTCCAAAATCGCAGCTGGTTCCGACGACTCGTCTTCTGTTCCTAGGGATGATCCTGGACACAGTCCAGAAAAAGGGTTTCTCCCGGAGGAGAAAGCCAGGGAGTTATCCGAGCTAGTCAGGAACCTCCTAAAACCGAGCCAAGTCTCAGTGCATCAATGCACAAGGGTTCTGGGTAAAATGGTGGCTTCCTACGAAGCAATCCCATTCGGCAGATTCCACGCAAGAACTTTCCAGTGGGACCTGCTGGACAAATGGTCCGGGTCGCATCTTCAGATGCATCAGCGGATAACCCTGTCACCAAGAACAAGGGTGTCCCTCCTGTGGTGGTTGCAGAGTGCTCATCTTCTAGAGGGCCGCAGATTCTGCCTTCAGGACTGGGTCCTGGTGACCACGGATGCCAGCCTGCGAGGCTGGGGAGCAGTCACACAGGGAAGGAATTTCCAGGGCTTATGGTCAAGCCTGGAGACATCACTTCACATAAATATCCTGAAGCTAAGGGCCATTTACAATGCTCTAAGCTTAGCAAGACCTCTGCTTCAAGGTCAGCCGGTGTTGATCCAGTCGGACAACATCACGGCAGTCACCCACGTAAACAGACAGGGTGGCACAAGAAGCAGGAGGGCAATGGCAGAAGCTGCAAGGATTCTTCGCTGGGCGGAAAATCATGTGATAGCACTGTCAGCAATTCCGGGAGTGGACAACTGGGAAGCAGACTTCCTCAGCAGACACGACCTCCACCCGGGAGAGTGGGGACTTCACCCAGAAGTCTTCCACAGGATTATAAACCGTTGGGAAAAACTCGACAGGTATTGCGCCAGGTCAAGGGACCCTCAGGCAATAGCTGTAGACGCTCTGGTAACACCGTGGGTGTACCAGTCAGTGTATGTGTTCCCTCATCTGCCTCTCATACCCAAGGTACTGAGATTGATAAGATGGAGAGGAGTAAGCACTATATTCGGATTGGCCAAGAAGGACTTGGTAACCGGAACTTCAAAAGATGCTCACGGAGGATCCGTGGCCTCTACCTCTAAGAAGGGACCTGCTTCAGCAAGGACCCTGTCTGTTCCAAGACTTACCGCGACTGCGTTTGACGGCATGGCGGTTGAACGCCGGATCCTGAAGGAAAAAAGGCATTCCGGATGAAGTCATCCCTATCCTGATCAAAGCCAGGAAGGATGTAACCGCAAAACATTATCACCGCATTTGGCGAAAATATGTTGCGTGGTGCGAGGCCAGTAAGGCCCGACGGAGGAAATTCAACTGGGTCGATTCCTACATTTCCTGCAAACAGGAGTGTCTATGGGCCTGAAATTGGGGTCCATTAAGGTTCAAATTTCGGCCCTGTCAATTTTCTTCCAAAAAGAACTAGCTTCAGTCCCTGAAGTTCAGACGTTGTAAAAGGGGTACTGCATATACAGCCTCCTTTTGTGCCTCCAGTGGCACCTTGGGATCTCAATGTAGTTTTTGGGTTCCAAAAAAGTCACATTGGTTTGAACCACTTAAATCTGTGGAGTTAAAATATCTCACATGGAAAGTGGTCATGCTGTTGGCCCTGGCCTGGGCCAGGCGCGTGTCAGAATTGGCGGCTTTATCCTGTAAAAGCCCTTATCTGATTTTCCATTCGGACAGGGCGGAATTGAGGACTCGTCCTCAGTTTCTCCCTAAGGTGGTTTCAGCGTTTCACCTGAACCAACCTATTGTGGTGCCTGCGGCTACTAGGGACTTGGAGGACTCCAAGTTGCTAGACGTTGTCAGGGCCCTGAAAATATATGTTTCCAGGACGGCTGGAGTCAGAAAATCTGACTCGCTGTTTATCCTGTATGCACCCAACAAGCTGGGTGCTCCTGCTTCTAAGCAGACTATTGCTCGTTGGATTTGTAGTACTATTCAGCTTGCACATTCTGTGGCAGGCCTGCCACAGCCAAAAATCTGTAAATGCCCACTCCACAAGGAAGATGGGCTCATCTTGGGCGGCTGCCCGAGGGGTCTCGGCTTTACAACTTTGCCGAGCAGCTACTTGGTCAGGAGAAAATACGTTTGTAAAATTCTACAAAATTGATACCCTGGCTGAGGAGGACCTGGAGTTCTCTCATTGTAGAGAACATCCGCACTCTCCCGCCCGTTTGGGAGCTTTGGTATAATCCCCATGGTCCTTTCGGAGTCCCCAGCATCCACTAGGACGTCAGAGAAAATAAGAATTTACTTACCGATAATTCTATTTCTCATAGTCCGTAGTGGATGCTGGGCGCCCATCCCAAGTGCGGATTGTCTGCAATACTTGTACATAGTTACAAAAATCGGGTTATTATTGTTGTGAGCCATCTTTTCAGAGGCTCCTCTGTTATCATGCTGTTAACTGGGTTCAGATCACAGGTTGTACGGTGTGATTGGTGTGGTTGGTATGAGTCTTACCCGGGATTCAAAATCCTTCCTTATTGTGTACGCTCGTCCGGGCACAGTATCCTAACTGAGGCTTGGAGGAGGGTCAGAGGGGGAGGAGCCAGTGCACACCAGCTAGTCCTAAAGCTTTTACTTTTGTGCCCAGTCTCCTGCGGAGCCGCTATTCCCCATGGTCCTTTCGGAGTCCCCAGCATCCACTACGGACTATGAGAAATAGAATTATCGGTAAGTAAATTCTTATTTTGTACATGTGTTTATTTTATCGTATTATATATGTAATAAATTTGATATATATAGCTATATGCGCTCTCTGATAATATATTATCATCTTTTGTGCTGTTTTGTGTGTGGACATGTCAGTACCGTCCAGTTGAGAGCTGCTTATTTCAGCACATACGACCCAAATTGTATGCGTTAGGTAGTAGTGACGCGCTGGAATTATTTGTTTCTTTTCATGCTGCATATCATTTTAATCAGCAGAAGCTGCTTGTGCCCCTAGGCATACCAGATGCCCTAGGCAATTGCCTAGTTTGCCTATGCCAAGGGCCGGCTCTGTGTGGAACAGTGTCAAAAGTCTTACTAAAGTCAAGATAAGCTATATCTATGCCCCCCATCCCTTTATCTATTACTTTAGTCATCCACTCAGAAAAGACAATAAGGTTTGTTTGACACGAACTCACCCCAGTGAATCCATGCTGTTTGGAATCCTGTAAATTGCTGGAGTTGAGATAATCTGCTACTCTTTCTTTAAAGAGTGTTTCCATCACTTTCCCTACTACTGATGTAAGGCTTACTGGTCGGTAGTTGCGTGCCTCTTCCTTGCTTTCACTTTTGTGCAGTGGGATTACGTTTGCTCTATTCCAGTCCCCTGGAATTACTCCTGTAGCTAGTGACTGGTTGAATAATTATGTTAAGGGTGCTACCAGCACTCCTTAAGCTCTTTTGGTATCCTTGGATGTATCCCATCTGGCCCCATTGATTTATCCACTTGAAGTTTTCAGAGTTCTGTTTGGACCAGCTCCTCTGTAAATGCACTTGTTTAATTTTTCTGAATATCCCTGCAACTTAACTGTGGCTCCTTCCCCTCTCTTTCAGTAGTGAATACTGAGCAAAAATAATTATTAAGATGATCTCCTATTACATTGTCTCCCTCATTAAGACTCCCAGTCTCTGTCTTCTTTAGTCTTATAATTTTGCCTTTTGTTTTTCTCCAATAGTTTTTCCCCCTTTACCCACTGAGTGGGCCATTTTCTCCTCAGCTTGCGCCTTTGCACATCTAATTACCTTCTAAGGGGTGTATTCAATAGATGTCGGATCCTTTCCGACGGAAAGATTCCAACATCTCAGTATTCAATGAGCGGGCAAATCCTACAGGATTTGGGCACTCCCGACAATGGCAACCTGACTTTAAAGTCGGATTGACATTGTTGGAAATTTGGCTAAAACCTGTCGGATTTGGCAGCATTGCTGACAAAACACGTGGATCCGCGGCTATTCTGTCGTTCCACATGTTTTCTGACAAGTCGGAATTCCCGACTTGTCCTAAAAATGGAGGGAGGATTGAATAGGTCGGAACACCTTCCGACCTAAAAAAGACGGAAACTGACGTCTTTCCGACAAGACAGCAGTTTCTGACAGCAATTGAATACACCCCTTAGTCTCCTTCTGTATAACAAGATATATCTCTTTGTCTTCATTATTTTGCACCTGCTTATATTTCCTATAAGCCATCGATTTTGCTTTCACAATACTTAATATTTCTTTTACAAGCCACACTGTCTTCTTTTTCCTTGTATTTTTCCTAACCCTTTTGATGCAAAGGTCTGTTGCCTTTAGTATTGCACTTTTTAATGTTTTCCACCTGTCCTGCACTCATTCCAAGTTCCTCCACTCTGCCAAAGAATCGCTTACACGTTTTCCCTACAAAATCATCCTTCCTAAAATCCAACACCTTTGTTTTTGTATGAGATGAGTCAGTCTCTGTCTTTATTCTGAACCATACTGATTGATGATCATAGGCTGGCAAACTTGTTACTATATTATAACCACAGGTGTCTCAGCAATTGGGAATGTTTTGGCATTTTTGTGGAGTAAGTAGTAGTTAATTAGAAATAATTTAGAATATAAATCAAGATTCTGTGCTCAGCCTCTATCATTTGGTCGTTTTATTCCACCCTGTCCTCCTGCTGCTATATAAGTACCTGCTTTCTATCTGAGTGATCATATCGCAGTGTACATCCTCTGGTGCCAGTGTCAGGTATGTATCGGATATTCATTATTTCCACAAACATCTGCATGCTTGTATTTCCTTGAACAAATACTGCACTCACCTATTCCGTGTATGTGTGCATATAGGATATTCACAGGACAGGTAACCCTGAGATTAGAGATGTGACTGCCGACAGACATGAAGCAAGTTAGATTACAGTAGCAGACATGCAGTCTCTCCAAACATAGAAGTCATCTCAGAAAAAGTTGTAGTTTGGGTGGACCCCTTCAGTGCAGCATTATGGGTCAGAAGTGTCTCAATTTTCCAACTGGAAATGTTAGCAGCTGTCTATAATTATAGCATGATATGCATAGCTAAGTCCAGAGGCAAAAGGGTCCAGGCTTCTGGTGGAAGGGGTGCCACTGTGAAGATGAGCATATCTCCCAATTACGGAGGTAAGCTGATCGGGAGAAGGGGCACTGTCATGGCATTGAGCTGAAAAGTGCTAGCCTGCCCTTTAACCTTCTCCCAGCTTCTTTCCTATACCCTTTAACTGACACACTGTGGGCCAAATGTATTAAGCCTTGAAAAGTAATACATTTCACGGTGATAAAGTACCATCCAATCAGCTCCTGTCATTTTTCAAACCTGGCCTGTAACATGGCAGTTAGGAGCTGATTGGCTGGTACTTTATCACCATGAAATGTATCACTTTTCAAGGTTTAGTACATGTCCACACCCCGCACACATACCTACCAACCAACTGTCCAGTGATCGGACATTTCAGTCCTGTTCATTACAGAAACACAGAGCCCTCAAATAGGTCTGGTCCAGCTGGAATTGGAATAGTTGGTGGGTATGAGGTGAAGGAAGGTTACATGTAGGGAGGAAGCATGAGTCAGCATAGAAAATATGCCCTAGAGCGGCAACAGAGTGGGTTGGGTAAGAAAACTTTGTCTTGCTGCCATTTGCATCAATTATACCCCTTTTACACTCGCAGGCTCTGGTCATTCCCGGGAATGTGTCCCGGGATATTTCCTAGTACACATTCCCGGGAATGACCCTTTTACATTAGCGGCCCGACCCGGCATATTGCTGGGTCGGTGACATCACCACTGACTCTACCGGAGGCGGTACTTGGAGATAATCTTCTCCAAGCACCGCCTCCTCCTATGCAGAGAACGGGTGCCGGGTCGCCTTGACCCGGTATAACCGTTCACACTGCACAGCTTCCCGGAATGGTCCCGGATTCAACCCAGGTCGAGACCTGGGTTGAAATCCCGGGATGCTCGTCCCAGGAAATTGTAAGTGTACCCTTTTACACTGACACAAAATCCTGGGATGATGCGCGTTCACGTGCAAAATCCCAGGATAAAATTGTCAGTGTAAAAAGGGTATTAGTAACAAATCTCAGGATAAAGTTTAATAAAGCCTATAAAATAGTAGTGCCATAAGTGATTGCACTATAATTATTGGCCATGATCCTAAATAAAGCAAGTAGGCTCATGTATGTACAAAATGCCCCAAGACCAGACACACTTTTCTTGTTAAATGACGGTAAAAAAAATTTTTTTATCAGTGCGATAAGTGATGATAGAAAATCTTTTCAATTGTATCTTCAAAAATAGATAGTTTACAGTCGTCTTAGTATGATCCACCAATAGATACATTTAAGGTACATATTAATACCTTCCGGGCGCATACTGAGCAATATAAGAGGTACCTTATAACCAATAATTGCCTCTGTTAAAGGATAATAATGTAGTATATAATTGTCATCTATAATTCATTGTACACATCCTTTAGGGGCATATTTATCCCAATCCGCATTTCAGATGTGGATGGGGTTCTGTAAAATTGCCTAAATTCACAATGTGATAATTGAATACATTGCAGGGATGTGTCAATTATCACATGCAGGGACAGAGCTTGTGAGAAAGCTCTGCCCCTGCGTGTCCTCTGGCCCTGTGACCCCATCATCTGATGTCTCTGCTGTAAACTGAGATGCCGGCTTACATCATGCATCAGATGACCGGGTTCAAAGGAGCCGGAAGCCGGCGATCAGATGACCGGAGTCACAGAGGGTCTCACTGGGTCACCCGATCACCGCACTGGGGTTATGCTGCAGCTTGTAAGTGATTTACATTTTTTTTTTTTTTTATGGTGATCACCCTGTGTTCCTAAAAAACACAGGTTCCAGTTCCCAACTTTGCTCTGCCTGTCAGAGAATGGAGCCGGGGAGCCGGGGAACTGGAGGGAGCGGGGATAATGCTATTTCAAGATAACAATATCTCAAGCGTTATTCACATAGATAATGTTATCTCAAGATAACGATATCTCAAGCGTTATTATCACAGGGATCTCTCTGGTGTTTTTTTTTATTGTATTTTTCTTTACTTTTTTTTTTTTTGTAAATTCATCCAGATTGCATTTCACAAGTATAGGACATATGAGGCCAAATGTAATAGAGTGAGAGATTCAAAAAGTGAGAGATTTGGTAAAGTTTTGCAGGGTTTTTTTTTTTAAAGCGGCAATCATTTACACCGCAAGTTCAATCTGGTTTTGCAGTGTAAATGATTGCCACTTTTAAAAAAAAAACTGCAAAACCTTAACAAATCTCTCACTTTCTGAAACTCTCACTCTATTATATTTGGCCCGTGATCTGCGAACTTTAAAACATTTAAGTGAAACTAAAATAATGTGAAACGGGTGTGAAAACTCTATTTTCACAGTATTTTACTAAAAATAATGTTGATAAATATGCCCGTAAATGTTTAACCTGGCTAAATAAATGGATGTATTTTGAGTAATTTTGTATTTTCGTTTATTTTTAAAGTCACTTCATCATGGCATATTACGGTAAGTAATCTCTCAAGACCTATTATGACTTGTTCACTTCTTCTAACACTTGTAATACGTAAAACACATACAATGGACGGGATGTAATGCCATCCGAGTTCGGCCGACATGCAGGATTCCGGTCGAACTTCGACATTTTATTTAAAGGGGCAACCATGCCTTGTAAGTGATTGCACCTTTAAAAAAAAGTTTGAGTTTGGCCGGAACCTTGCACGCTGGCCGAACTCGGGCGGCATTACATCCCGCCCACTATGTCACAGATATGGATTTCCTATGAAGCACATAAGCATTTTGTAACACACATTGCATATTCTTTTTTACATGGACCATGGGCCTAATTCAGACCTAATCGCAACAGCAAAAAAAAATTCTAATAGGCAAAACCATGTGCAGTGCAGCTGGGGCAGATGTAACATGTGCAGAGAGATTTAGATTTAGATGGGGTGTGTTCAAACTGAAATCTAAATTGCAGTGTAAAAATAAAGCAGCCCGTATTTACCCTGCACAGAAACAATATAACCCACTCAAATCTAACTCTCTCTGCACATGTTACAGTTGCCTCACCTGCAGTGCTGCATGGTTTTGCCCATTAGAGAAAGATTTTGCTTTTGCAATCAGGTCTGAATTAGGCCTAAACTTACAACAAAATCACTGACGTCCAAAGTAATCTCCTGTTTGTCCTACATTAATTTAATATAATATTTTGATACTAAAAGCACTAATTTGCAACAGTGCTTTATCACAAATGTGGTTGTAGGATCGGTGCAATACAATTATATACCATGGGGTAAATTTACTAAGGTGGGAGATTTTTAGAACTGGTGATGTTGCCCATGCCCAATAGATATAATCTGATTGGTTGCTATGGGCAACATCACCAGTTCTAAAAATCTCCCACCTTAGTAAATTTACCCCCATATGTTAATAAATTCATGATCTTTTTTTATTTGAAAAATGTTATATATCATTTTAAGAGTGAGTCTATGAAATATAAATTTCAAGATTTCAAAGGCAGGGCGGAATTAACTGGCCTGGGTCTGAAAATTATCTAAGACCTATTCTGAGAAGCCGAGCAACTACTTTATGATCAGTGCTATGTATCTGTAGCCAGAGCCACATAATGTGCCCCATTTTTTCCGGTAAAAGTAGAAAAACTACAAGAAAATTTAAGAAAATAGAAATTTTAGTACCAATGATTGATGCAGGGCTGGCGTCAAGCGGTATGTATTGCAGGGCGGCACCCAGTGAGGTGCAGTCAGGTCATCTCTGGGGATGCACTGGCTAGTAACAGAGACAGATTTACATACACACATCTATGATTTAATGGGGTGGTCTTCAGTATGCCGGCTCTTGGGATCCCGGCGCACAGTATACCGGCGCCGGAATCCCGACAGCCGGCATAGTCTGACACTTGTTCTCCCTCGTGGGGGTCCACGACCCCCCTGGAGGGAGAATAAAATAGCGTGGCGCGCATAGCGCGTCACCATGCCTGCAGCGTTTCGAGCGCAGCGAGCCCGCAAGGGGCTCATTTGCGCTCACCACACTGTTGGTATGCCGGCGGTTGGGCTCCCGGCGCCGGTATGCTGGTCACCGGGAGCCTGACCGGCGGCATACCATACTACACCCATTTAATGAAATGTCTAGTTATGGCACTGTTGCTAGGTATCCATTTCTCTTGCCCTGAGCAGGTCCCCCTCACCAGATCCTCTCCAGGAGTGAGGGGGTGGACTTGGATGGGATACGAGCAAAACTATGGAATATACTAAAATCTGACAGGTGAGGCTCTGCCTGCCTACCATGACTGCACCTCACTGGCAGCATCGGGCTGGATAGCCGCCTTTCCTGCTCTGTTGGCGATCCACTGTATGACAGGAAGGCGGAGGCAGCACAGCAGTGTAGATGTCCATGAATGTTGGTGAGCTTAAAGGTGCCCCCAGTACTCTAGGCGATGGGCTGCCACTTGATCCTCCAATGGGCTGGAAGCTAGAAGCCTGAGGTTTTATGTGCCGCTTGTGCCTCCTGAGCCTGAAAATGCCCTTGTGAAGGACCACACCTTTGCACAGAGTAAGTCACTGGGCTACACCCTTATGGGCCACCCTCTTGGGCGACTAGAAGTAGTATTCTTCCTTCTTGTTTGAACTTCCGTAGCACCCTGGGCAGGAGAGACACTGGAAGGAACACATATGGCAGCTGAAAGTTCCATGGAATTGCCAGTGCATCCATGAACGCTGCTTGAGGATCCCTGGTCCTTGATCTGAAGACCAGAACTTTGTGATTGTGTTGAGACGCCATCAGGTCTCCATCTGGTAGGCCCCACTTGTCCACTACGAGTTGAAAGATTTCCTGTTGAAGACTCCACTCTCTGGCGTGCACATCCTGATGACTGAGGAAATCCGCTTCCCAGTTGAGGACTCCCGGAATGAACACTGCGGATATTTTTTTTGACACTTCCATGATTGCCATACGGCTTCGAGTGCCGCCTTGATGGTTTATGTATGCCACCGTGGTGGCGTTTTCTGACCGTACTTGAACAGGCCTGTTCTGTAGCAGAGGCAGGGTGAGAGATAAAACATTGAACACTGCCCTCAATTACAGAATGTTTATCGGAAGGAGTGATTCCGCATTGGTCCACCAACCCTGGAGTGTTGTTCCAACACCGCGCCCCAACCCCTCAGACTGGCATCTGTAGTCAGTAGGACCCAGTTGGGGATCCAGAAGGGACGGCCCCTGCTCAACTGCTGGTACTGTAGAGACCAGGTCAGCGACAGACGAACCTCTGGAGTCAAGGAAATCAAGTGATCCGATGAGGTAGGCCTTACCACTTGGAAAGAATTAACCTCTGCAGAGGGTGGGAATGACGAAAGCCGACACCATTAGACCTAGTATTTGCATCGCTGAGTGTATCGACACTCTTGGGCGAGTGAGGAAGTATCTGATCCTGTCCTGAAGCTTCAGGACCTTCTCTGGAGACAGAAACAGCCGTTGACTCTGTGTGTCCAGCAGTGCCCCCAGGTGCACCATGCTTTGAGCTGGGACCAGCGAGGATTTCTTCCAGTTGATGAGCCACCTGTGGGCTTCTTGGAAGTTTACCGACAGTTGCAGATGACTGAGGAGTACATCGTGGGAGTTTGCCAGAATCATCAAGTCGTCCAGATATGGTAGGATCCTGACTCCCTGGCGACGGAAATAGGCGGGGTTATAGAGGAGGCCCCAATGCATCCTGGGAAAGTCTAAAGCTTTAGCCTGTTGGTGCCTGGATCTCTACACCCTAATGTTTCCCTGTGGAAACCAATGTACCCCGCTGCAGAAATGGTCAATCCTGGGATTCCCATGATACCTGGGATTGGCTAGGGGAAAAAAAACTCACTCTCCTCAGGTTCAGCTGTCAGCAGTGCTGTCGACGGGTACAGATGGCGGGTCCAGTAGGCAATGAGTCTGGGCAGCAGGCATTATGGCCAATGGCGCGGCTTGTGCTGTGCTGCGCAGCATGACCTCTAACACCACGTCATGCTGCACAGTTCACATGGCCGGTGGCAGGTGGAGCCAGGCAGTGTCTGAACCGTATGCTGAACCAGCTCAGACACTGCCGGGCATTAAAAAAAAGCATTGGCCCAAATCCCGGGATTGGAAGCTCCAATTCTGGGATTCAATCCTGGCAAATTTTAGGCCAAAACCCTGCATTCAGCTGCATTGGCTACTCTAAACAAGAGTATCTAGGGAGTCTCACACAAACATGGGGAAAACATACAATCTTCACACAGATTATGCCCTGATCAGAACTGAATCTGACCCCAGTGCTCACCACTGTGCCGTCACACTGACAGTTATCCAGGAATACATTTAGTCAAGGGCGAAGCTACCATAGGTGCAGGCAGTGCACCTGCTATGGGGCCCAGAGCTGAGAGGGGCCCACCTTCCCTGTCAAAGTTACGTGTTATATATATATTTTTTTCACCATTGGGTGGTACATAAGGGTCCTTTCAAACTTTTTCCTTGGGCCTGTAATATATCTAGGTATGCCCCTGGACCTGCTCATTGTAGTGTGGTATAAAATGAACTGGAGGGCATTATAATGTTATATTATGAGAAATGGGGCACTGTAATGAGGGGAGCACTATATATCATAATGTGAATTGGGGGTACTGTGCGGCATAATGTGTACTGGCAGCTCTGAAATGTGACATAGGGTGAACTTAAGCACTAATACGATTCATAAAAGAAACTAGGGCACTACTTTGGGGCACAACATTAAATAAGGCTCTACTATGGTTCAGACAATAAGCTAGGGCACTATTATAGGGCATACACTTAACAACTGCTGCAGAGAAGTGTCTCTCTAGAAGAATTGAAATGGGGGCACCTTCAAAATGTAGCTATGGGGCCCACAAAGTTATGGCTATGCCCCTGCATTTAGGTGGTCATTCCAAGTTGATCGCTAGCTGCTTTCGGTCGCTGCGCAGCGATCAGGCAAAAAAATGGCACTTCTGCGCATGCGTATGCGGCGCAATGCGCACGCTCATCATGCTATTACAAAGAACGATGTAGTTTCACACAAGGTCTAGCGAAGCTTTTCAGTCGCACTGCTGGCCGAAAAGAGTGATTGACATGAAGGGGGCATTTTTGTGTGTCAACTGACCGTTTTCAGGGAGTGTTTGAAAAAACGCAGGCGTGCCAGAAAAAACGCAGGCATGGCAGGGTGTGTTCGTGACGTCAAAACAGGAACTGAACAGTCTGAAGTCATCGCAAAGCGCTGAGTAGGTCTGAAGCTACTGTGAAACTGCACAAATTTTTTTTGTAGCTGCTCTGCGATCCTTTCGTTCGCACTTCTGCTAAGCTAATATACACTCCCAGTGGGCGGCAGCATAGCGTTTGCATGGCTGCTAAAAACTGCTAGGGAGCGATCAACTCAGAATGACCACCTTAGTTGTTCTTTATTAACTTTCAAACTGACCAGCACAGGTACCACAACATCCTTGATTCTCTGAAAATGTCTAAGTTACAGTACGATGAAATGTAATAAGTATTATGTCTATGTGATTGTAATATTATTATGAACGGCTACAGTATAAGTATCATCTGACCTCTACTGTATATCTTTTTATTTTTCAGGTAATCACCCTCCTGTTAATCGCCCAGTACTTATACCTGTCCCTATTGTGGTAAATCCTCAGCCACCAGGCCTACCACACTATGGCGCACCATTCCATCCCGCACTCCCTACCCACCATCATCTACCCCCTCCTCCCCCTCCACGCCCACACTGGGACAATGGTCATCACGGATATGATCCACATTATCATCACTGATATTATTGGCATCATTAGCAGAACAAGCCTGGTCGCAGCAAGGTGAATATGATTCCCTTCTCTAGTTCCATATGTTGGGTGTTAGTGTAACTGTAGTTACTGTGTGATTGGTAGCTGAGTGTACATGTCATACAAATGTGAAACGTCTGACATCAATAGGACAGGCTGACAATAAGTGCAATTCCATATGTAATTACCAGCAGGGGCATTTCTACAGAGGAGGGGGCCCGTGTGCACCTCCGGGTGGGCCCCCTCCTCTGAACGGCGCTGTAGACTCCGGCAATTTGCCGAAGTCTACTGCGCATGCGCAGCTCTCCGGAAATATGGCGCCCGCCATGATCTGGAGACCAATTTGGCTACCGGCAGCCATTTTGGCGGCGATTTCCGCTGGACTCCGGTTAGGTAAGTATTTAAATGGGTGCAATGTGTGCGGTGTGGGCCCCACCTGGACCCAGGGGCCCGTGGCACCGCACACACATTGCACCCATTATAGAAACGCCAATGATTACCAGGAAGCAGCTCTTGATAAAATTGTGTCTATGTCCGGTGGCGTCACAAGGGGTTGCGGGGGGTGCGGCCCGCTCCCGGGTGTCCCCCGCCGAGGGGTGACACCAAAATGCCGGCTCCTGCAGAGTGACAGAAGCCGAGTGCTGCACTGTTATATTATGTGCAGCACTCGGCTCCTGTCACTGTGTAGGAGCCAGCACTGCAGGGACAGCACCTCCCGGGAGTCAGCCCTCACCTCCCACACCCCCCAGTGAAAAAAAAGGGTGTCGGGACGCAAAGCCCCGCCCCTCCACAAAGCCCCGCCCCCTCTGCGTGCCTGCAATGGTCTTAAAACGGGTTCCGCACGCAAAGCCCCGCCCCTCTATTTAAACCACACCCATTCCCATGAAGCCCCACCCCCTTTATCCTCGCTGCCGCACCGGGTGTCACAGAGGTGAGTGACGCCTCTGTCTATGTCTTAGGTGAAATAAACGCTATGTGTGGCTACAAATATCATGTAATCGTACCGGTCAGTGCAGATGGAATGCATGCAGGATATTGGAAAAAGAGTGTTAGGAGTACAGTGAGCAGACTCCTGCCATGCTGACATGTAAAATATATAGCTCCCAGTCACCCATATAGCACCCAGTGGGTTTCATCTGGATACTCTGGTTTCCTCCTACAAATCAAAAATATACTGGTTGGTTTAGTTGGTCTCAGACAAAAATGACAATAACCCTAGTCAGGGCCGAAACTAGGATTTTCGTCACCCGGGGCAAGGCAGTAATTTTGCGCGATCCCAGGTACTGGAGCTCACTTGCACAGTGTCGGAGCCAGCTGCAAGCAGACAGGTGGGTCAGATACATTGCCCTGGGAGCTATCTGCTGTCTCACTGGAGCAGCACAACACTGCCGGTAAAAAAAACCCTGCTCCTCTGTAACTACTTGGCGCCCCCTCAAATCCTGCACCCGGGGCGCATGCCCCCTTAGCCCCCCCCCCCCCTCCCCTAGTTACGGCCCTGCCCTAGTGTGTATCTGTGTGTGCATGTGATAGGGAATAAAGGGCCTAATTCAGACCTGATCACAGCAGCAAAATTGTTCTCTAATGGGCAAAACCATATGCAGTGCAGGTGGGGCAGATATAACATGTGCAGAGAGAGTTAGATTTGGGTGGGGTATAATTAACTTTAAACTGAAATCTAAATTGTAGTGTACAAATAAAGCAGCCAGTATTTACCCTGCACAGAAACAAAATACCCCACCCAAATCATACTCTCTCTGCACGTTACATCTGCCCCCCCCCCTCCCCCCCCCCCTCCCCATTAGAGAACAATTTTGCTGCTGCAATCAGGTCTGAATTAAGCCCATAGAGTGTAAACTCCACTTACTAAGGAATGATGTGAATGGCTTAATATTCTCTGTAAAGCACTGTGGAATATGTATGCGCTATATGAATCACTGTTAATAATAAAGGGCCCTATCTGCTTGGTGCCCTATTTAAGTTGTGCTGACACTGACAACACACACTTTCATAAGACTTGTTTATATTTATCTAAAACGTGCATTAATCTCAAATGTTGCTCTCTATTACAGAGTGGACCTGGAGTTACACTGAGTCTGGACTATGAAAGGAAAATTGTTTCCAAATCCACTTATCACTTTCACGGATGTCCTGTTTACCACTAAACACAAATAAACTTGTTTAATCCCTTTCTTAGCAATACTAAAAAAATTATTAACATAAAAATAGTCATTTGTGTATTTCCTGCTCAGCTTATTGTTATATCATTTACTGCACTGTATAATATATCATACATAAAGCTTGTCAGACTAAGTACAATGATGATGTGTGCTTCATTTAACTGTTTTACTGTTTTAGTTCTGCTTACTCGTTATATTTCTGTGTGGGGGTTTTGTATTATTTTGACATGAGTGAACTGGTTGAGTTTTTCTATTAAGCATAAACCAGAGCATAAAATTTAACAAAAGTGCTGGAAAAGAGTATATTGCGCTTAAGATGAAAGCAGCCTACAGCCAGTGGATAAGGGGACACCAGAACCTTAAACATATAAAACACACAGAAAATTCACCACTGTTTACATAGGCACTTACTGACAGGGGTGGTCTTCAGTATGCCGGCGGTCGGGCTCCCGGCGACCAGCATACCGGCGCCGGGAGCCCGACAGCCGGCATACCGACAGCCGGCATACCGACACTTATTCTCCCTTGTGGGGGTCCACGACCCGCCTGGAGGGAGAACAAAATAGTGTGGCGCGCGTAGCGCGCCACCGTGCCCGTAGCGTGGCGAGCGCAGCGAGCCTGCAAGGGGCTCATTTGCGTTCGCCACACTGTCGGTAAGCCGGCGGTCGGGCTCCCGGCGCCGGTATGCTGGTCGCCGGGAGCCCGACCGCCGGCATATCGTAGTGAACCCACTGACAGAATGGGTATAATTTGTTCTCTCTTTGATAACCTTCTCGGATATCAAATGTTTTAGTTTCCTTAAACAAAAGAGATATACAAAAATAGTGCTGATGGTACTGTTCAAATACTGAATAGATTGAAGTGCTGATATCAGACTGCTACCAGAAAAGATGGTCTACTGAATTGTAGACAAACAGGCACAAAGGAGCGGACCAATGCCAGTCATGTGTTTTTCCTTGTTTTTCCCACAATGCTCCATATTTATATAAAAAACAGGAAAAGAGAACTCCGCAAAGTGCGACAATGTATTTATTTACATAAAAACAATAAAAATTGAAAAACCATGAAGAGGATAAAAAATGGCTTTCACCAAAGATGTTAGTCTACACACAAAGTAGACCAAAATTGCATGTGTGAATAAATCACAGGCATCCCTGGACAGATGTTACGCACACCGTTGTGGGTCCAAAAGATATTCCCCCTTCCTCCTCATCAACGCGTTTCGATACCACACCGGGTATCTTTTTAAAGGTATGAGGAGATATGCTACACGTACCAGTATTTAAACCCCCACCAATCATGCGGGGATCCGGTACTTAAAACCTAATGCCAGACATGGGGGTCGATTCTATTCGGCAACTTAAGAATAGCGCCGGGAATTAGCTCCCGATGCTATTCAATTCAGCTGCTAGTGACCCGCAATTGTCGGGAATTCTTCTCTCATCCCCGGGGGATGACAGAAGAAACCCGACAAAAGTGCTGCCTCGCGGCTGGCGCGAGGCTGATTCTGTCGGGAATCAGCATCGCCGCGGGTAGTTAAGTCGGAGAATGCCCGTTCTCCCGACAAAACTACCTGTTAAGTCGGCGAGAACGGGACATCGCCGACTTAACTGGAGCTGAATTGAATAGCGTCGGGAGCTAATTCCCGGCGCTATTCTTAAATTGCCGAATAGAATCGACCCCATGGAGTTTCTAACCAGCTAAAACATTATATATGAACTACACCAATCAGAGCATAAAATTGACCTCCCTCAAACCTGCACACCCCATGGGTCTCTTGGTTGGATCATGCCACTGTACAATTTAACTAAACTATGGAAAACATTGTGGAACTAACCATAAATGTTTCAGAGAAAAACAGCAGAAAGTGTATAAAATTAAAGCAGCAATCCTACATAGAAGGTTACAGTCTTTTAAAGTATGTCATTTTTCTCTGCTGCTCTCCTACTGAACATTGTCTCCTTTTCAAAATCTCTCTCTATCTCGTTTTCAACATGCAAACGTATTACTGGCAGTAAACAAACTCAGACATGCAGCATATAATATGATGGTAGAGGGGTGGGAGGTAAAGGATGGGGAGACAGATCTCAGTGGGGTGTTCCAAAGCTTCTCTTCTCAGTAGATAATGTAATGTGTGACTGTGGTTGCCATGGTAGTCACATAACATTGTGAAAACTCTGTAGAATGAAAAATCATTAATAGAAGACTGAATAAACATATGAAGGAAAACTTACTACCAAGCTCCTCCTTATTGACTAATATCTTCATGTTTTAATAAGATTGCTGGTTTGATTGTATTAATGAAATAGGCATATACTGTACTGTATAAAACCTAATTTGCTCAAATCCAGGATGGATTTATTATTATTGTTACAGTAAAAGTATACTTTTGTGCTGTCACATGTTCCTATTTATGGAGAAATCAGGCATGTCCTCATGGGCAGGGGATATAGTTTCACAACATGCCCCCGCCTCATTACTCTGTAGGAGTTCCCAGCACTCCTGGAGAAGTTGGGTTGCACACAGAGACTCTCTCTGCATGCACATGCGCTCCCCCAACTTCCCACACCCACAGCAGGACAGTTGGGATGTATGCAATTGCAACATTTATGTGCCATGCAATGCGCTTCTGGGTAGAGAGAGCTCAGAACCTTTTTCGCTCCATAAATAAAAGAACTTTCATTTTACATGTTGAGACTGGATGCACCTCGCTGCCTGCGCCAGCGGTCACTGATTGGTTTTGTGTCTCACAGGACCAGGCCAATAGGGGATTTCCTCTTACCATCAGTAACTGCCTGTTACTGACTCCACCCACTGTACAGTGGGCGGGTACATTGCTGCCACCGCCGGGTCCAACCATTGGCCCTGGAACCATTTTCTAGCCACTGACACCTGAATACAGCTTACTGCTGTGTATGCATAGTCACACTGCTGCCACACCTCCTGACTGGCATTGGTTGAGCCCTACTGGTCACCGACCATTGACCAGGCCCTGCACAGTAGCCGGCAGAGGACGAATCTTGGAAACACTGGGCTCAATCCAGAACAGGCGGGGAACGGGACTGCGTATGTGACATTCCTGTTTGTCACAAGATGAAGCAGTTGTCTTGACGGCAAGATGTTTATTGCTCCAGTAGTCTTAAAGAAGACTCTTCCCTCTTTTTAGGGGATACAGCGTACAAGATGTTACAGCAGCACAATCTTCTTGATGAAACAGAAAGTATATCAACTCAGGGCTCACAGCCCTCCTTTTTCTCTTACTCCAACACACAATTCTACAGGGTGGTAGCTCCACCTCATGTTCTCTTTAACAAATCAGGCTATCTCACAAAATATAAATAAGTACAGATTACATTTCAATTCATATATAAACCAAATCAGGTTTGCTTTCCCAAGCACAATCTGATAACATATTCCTGTCTCTTTCACAAATGGAACTATAACTCGAAATTCAATTGCATCCTTCCTTACACATTTCTAGGCTAAAACCAGTTCAGTTTAATCAGAATCTTAATACCTTCTCTGGAACAACATGAAATTATGAAACCTTTCTTTTCACCTGTGTGTTTCTGTTTTACATAGAGGCACAAAAGAATACTCCCCTGGACTGGACTTATGCGTGCCGCTTCCATTCACCTTCACCCTGGCACCACTGCTTTCTGCATGGCTGGACAGACAGCAGCAGAGACTGCGTGCACCCTGTCCCCCAACCTTCCAACCGCCAACAGGATGCTGCAGTTTGGAGGTATAGTCACTCCCATTGCTGTAAATGGGTGCCTGGTCAGATATAGTTATGCCAATGTGTGGAGAATAGATACTAGTTCACCTGCACTTCAAAACAACTTAGAAAACTCAGAAAATTATATAACTATAACACCTGCCAAATTGTTACTTTATCTCTCTCCACTTTATCTCTCACTAAGCTTTGACAAATATCCCCCAATTGTCTGAATTTATGAAGGACAGAACCAATATGGGGACTCTAACCCTCAGTCCAAACAATGAAAAGCCCCTTACAGAAACTAGAGATGAGCGGGTTTGGTTTGTTGACATCCGAACCCCCCTGAACTTCATGTGGTTTATACGGGTCCGAGGCAGCCTCAGTTCTTCCCATCTAAGACGCAAAACCCGAACGGGGGAAAACGTCATCATCCCACTGTTGGATTCTCGTGAGATTCAGATTCCATATAAAGAGCCGCACGTCGCCGCCATTTTCACTCGTGCATTGAGCGGAGAGGACGTGGCTGTTCTCTGCCTGAAAAGCTCAATATCTGTGCTCAGTGTGCTGCATTGTGGGGACCAGTATATAGTAGTACAGTGCTGCATTGTGGTGACCACCAGTATATAGTAGTACAGTACAGTTGTCCATTGCTGTATCTTGCAACTCCATGAAAAACTCAGTTCTATTCTCCGGATCAGTGCTCAATATCTTTGCTGCATTGGGAGGGACAAGTATATAGTAGTACAATGCTGCATTGTGGTGACCACTAGTATATAGTAGTACAGTACAGTTGTCCATTGCTGTATCTTGCAGCTCCGTGTCAGACTCAGTTTTATTCTCCGGATCAGTGCTCAATATCTTTGCTGCATTGTGGGGACCAGTATATAGTAGTTTCATGCTGCATTGTGGTGACCACCAGTATATAGTAGTACAGTACAGTTGTCCATTGCTGTATCTTGCAGCTCCGTGTCAGACTCAGTTTTATTCTCCGGATCAGTGCTCAATATCTTTGCTGCATTGTGGGGACCAGTATATAGTAGTACAGTGCTGCATTGTGGTGACCACCAGTATATAACAGTACAGTATAGTTGTCCATTGCTGTATCTTGCAGCTCCGTGTCAGACTCAGTTCTATTCTCCGGATAAGTGCTCAATATCTTTGCTGCATTGGGAGGGACAAGTATATAGTAGTACAATGCTGCATTGTGGTGACCACTAGTATATAGTAGTACAGTACAGTTGTCCATTGCTGTATCTTGCAGCTCCATGTAAAACTCAGTTCTATTCTCCGGATCAGTGCTCAATATCTGTGCTGCATTGTGGGCACGAGTATATAGTAGTACAGTGCAGCGTTGTGGTGACCAACAGTATATAGTAGTACAGTACAGTTGTCCATTGCTGTATCTTGCAGCTCCGTGTGAGACTCAGTTCTATTCTCCAGATCAGTGCTCAATATCTTTGCTGCATTGGGAGGGACAAGTATATAGTAGTACAGTGCTGCATTGTGGTGACCACCAGTATATAGTAGTACAGTACAGTTGTTCATTGCTGTATCTTGCAGCTCCGTGTCAGACTCAGTTCTATTCTCCGGATCAGTGCTCAATATATTTGCTGCATTGTGGGGACCAGTATATAGTAGTACAGTGCTGCATTGTGATGACCACCAGTATATAGTAGTACAGTGCAGTGGGCCATAGCTTTATCTTGCAGTTCTGTGTCAGACTCATTTCTATTCTCCGAATCAGTACTCAATATCTGTGCTGCATTGTGGGGACCAGTATATAGTAGTACAGTGCTGCATTGTGACCACCAGTATATATAGTAGTACAGTACAGTTGTCCATTGCTGTATCTTGCAGCTGGCATATAATTCCACACATTAAAAAATGGAGAAAAAATGTGGAGGGTAAAAGATCAAGATCCACTTCCACCTAGTGCTGAAGCTGCTGCCACTAATCATGGCAGAGATGATGAAATGCCATCAACGTCGTCTGCCAAGGCCGATGCCCAATGTCATAGTAGAGAGCATGTAAAATCCAAAAAACAAAACTTCAGTAAAATGACCCAAAAATCAAAATTAAAAGCGTCTGAGGAGAAGCGTAAACTTGCCAATATGCCATTTACGACATGGAGTGGCAAGGAACGGCTAAGGCCCTGTCAAAGTCAAAAATATTACATAGAGAGAACATACAAACTGCACACATTTAAGTCGCTATACTTGCAAATATGCGCAGCGAGCACAGCAATATATGGTAACACACGCATTTACACGGACATGGCACAGAGATGGATTCGACACTTATTTCATACAGTACATAATTATAATAATATCAAGCGCCGGATATCATGGTCATTTAAAATCACCTAATGAATTAATGTCATGAATGTGTATTATTTGAACGGAACCAGATACACCTGTCATGTTTGCTATTAAAACAAGCAGATTGGTGTGTACATTAATTTGATACTTGTTGTGAAGTTGTGGGACATTGCAGCAGATAGTTATATGTATAAAAGCTAAAATCACTTTGTTAGAACAATGAATGATACAGTGAACAGGAAACTGAAGCCAACCCTTTTAGCAGTTTTCAGGGCTGAACCTGATCAGCATATACAAAGAGAATAGTGACTGAATCGTGCAGGAGAGACCCCTCCCCCAGGAACAAGACACAAGAAAGTAGTTCCTGTCTGGGGGGTCGGGGTCAGTTGCTGGTGGACTCAGAGGAAGATGGAGGTCTTGTATGATTTTACAGAGGAAAGAGAAAGACAGAGTCATAAAGAGGGACAAACTTATATGAGAAGGATCTGGTAATTGTATCGCAGGCATTTAACTGTAACTATATGTAACTGTGTTTTAACTATGTTCTAACTGTTTTCTGTGTGAGTGTAACCATATAACAATAGGTATACTGTACTTTGTAATATATATTGTATCCATATCCTTTTAACAAGAAATATATACTTCATTGAGCTTTGGAACTCAGATAATGTGTGGGTGTATCGTTTCCTCTTATGGGATGCTGTGGTATGCTTATGAGGTGTTGTGTGATGCAAGCGCACATTTATGGGATTTGGTAATAAGATGTGCAGGCATTTACAATATATATATATATTAGAGCGGGCATCTTAAATATTTGTGAGAAATTTAAAAATGACATTCATAATTGGGGGCTCATCCGGGATATCACGTTCTTAATGATGCACTGTACATTACAAACGCGGCTGTAATTGACCGGCTAATGATGGACGCATCGCAAAATGCTGACGAAAAAAACCCCATCCACGTTAATGTATTGTTGTGGTATTAGTAAGACGCTGATAGGAAATTTTAAGGGACAAGGCATTTCTCATAATATTTAAGATGCTAAAATGTATTTTTATTGTTGCAAAACAAGGTTCAAATGGATCATATCGTGTTTGATTAAGATTAGATTGTTTATCTGTTTAAGTAGGTTTAAAAGTACATTTAAAAGTTGCTGCATAGCCTTGATATAGTGTTTTTTTTTTTAACTCAGGCCTAGAATAACTTTAGGAGCTTGAATGATGATTTTCTTTATGACAAAAGGAACCGCATGGTCTGTCCACCATTTTGTGTAACCCTCATGGAGGTGGAAGGGGGAGGAGCAGCGGCCATTTTGGGAAGGTCACATTTTTTTCCCCCTAAGCGGCTGATTTTCAGTTGACTCAGGAAATAATCAGCCATCCATTGTCAAAAAGAAATCATCATTTAATGAGTTTTATTTTAATGCATTTGTTTAGTCCATATCATAGTCAATCATAAGTAGTTCAGATAGTTTAATAAAAGTTAATAATAAATTAAATATTTGATTTAGGAAATACACAAAGAAAACGTTGTGTTTTTTTTTTGTTTTGTCACTGTCTCTCTTCAAGAGCTTTAACTCTGCTACTTCTGAGATGAGCCACTGAAATGCAAATGAACCTGTGTGACTGTTTTTTTTTCCCCTCTCCCAGCAGTGAAAGAAATCGCACATTCATATGCAAATTAGAAGCACTGAATAAGGTCTCATATATGTAATAAGTGATTAGTACATATATGTAATATCTATATGTGCGTGCTTACATCAATGTATGTTATTAGATTAATTTAGAATTGCATGTTCATTTGTGTAATTTTCACATCTCACTTTCCTGTTTGCCATTTCATAATTGATAACGTGCTAAGAAAGATTTGTTGCTATTGATAGTTAAAAAGTAAAAATAATACATTAATAGGTAATTTGTAAAACACGCACACAGCCTTGCCTAAAGACATAAGGAAAGACCTGTGTGGTGCTTGGTAGATGATTACAGTTAAAGATCATCTACATTGATATAAACGTGTTAATTGTATTTCTGTGGACATATCTGGCTGGCGTACACGTGTCTCTAACAAAAGGGTGAGACTAGCGTACGCGACGCAAGGGTCGACGCACGGAGCGTATATTACGCAACGGAGCGTCTGGGTACGCCCACATAATACAAATCACACGATAGTATTATTTTAAATAGGCGAAAAGGAGGCAACGCGATAATAGAGCAAGTCAATTTTAGTGTCCAAAATTTTAAGCTTATAGATCCTTCTCTAATTTGCGACTCATCTGGACTAGACTGTGTTACTGAATGAAAGGGATTTCTGCGCAGAAACGAAAGTGAAGTGTATATGAGGTGAAAGAGTGTGTATACATATATATAAGTTTCTAAAAATTTTGGGGTTGAACCACAGGAAATCATCGAGTTCTCGTGAGGTACATACGTGTAAGTGACTGCGTGGTGGCTTGGGAGGCATCCCTTGTTAAACATTTAAAAAAAGAGCATTAGAGTATAGCGGACCAGGAGGTCTACTGTAGCACAGACCAGGAGGTCTAGGTACAGCAGACTAAGTAGTCCGCTATAGATAAAAGGAGCACAACACCAGAAAGGGTTGGTGCGGTACCCATATAGGCCATTAAGCTCTGGCTGAAGGAATTCGCAGCCACAATTTTCGATTCCACTGGTCGCTCCGCACATAAGATTAGTTGCTTATGTGCAGAACGATTGTACCACACGTAATTGTGTGCATTAGTTAGTAACTTGACCCAGTACCATTTGCGTACGCTAGAGGGGTCATAAATGCTATTTGTACATTCTAACGTGATTTGTGTAATTTTTTTTATTTTAAGGGAGGTTCGCTGGTCACTCGGGAACTATCCAACAACCAATAGTTACTGGAAAGGGTTAAGTACTCTTCGGATCACACCCACATGTTCCAGCAAATAGAGGTTCAGGTCGCAGGGGCCCTAGGTTGAGTACGCCAGCGCTAAGGCAGTGTGTGGGCGTATTGGTCGATGTGGGCGAGTGAGTGGAGTACTCGGTAAACTTCCGCCGCCGGCCTACCCCGGACATCTTGGTTTTTGTAAGGGTTCACTGAAGACCCTGATTTGAAGGTCAGAGGTAGTGAAAGCAACACCTGCAAAGATGGGGGCCAGTTGTTCAGGTAGGGGGCGATCAACCTCGGTTCGGGTTGACTTAGTAAACCGACCAATCGAGTCGGCAAGGTATGTAATGTGTGAGAAATACGGTTCACACACAGAGGTTTTGTGCGATGAATGGGAAAGAATGACTGTGCATGATGGGGAAAAGTTCCCACGGGTAGGCAGTTTTAGCCCAGATGTGTTACAAAATCTAAGGAGAAGGATATGTCTCATTAAATCTGCAAAGAGACGGATCAAATATTATGATTGTTTACAGTTATGACAACAGGAAGGTGAAAGACAAGGAGGATTAGCTTACACAGCTGACTCTCACTTTGGTAAGAAAAATGTGGCAACGGGAGAGAAGGTGGTTACAGAGAGTGGCACACTGGTGTATGATAAAAAAAAATGCACTTAGCAACTGTATTATAGATGATAAGAGTAATTGTAACAAATGTAACAATGATTAAAGTAAAGCTGTTAAACGTACAACTGATAACCAGTGCAAGTTGCACTCCATGTTAAACTTCCCTCAGGATTACCAGCAAGAAAGTGAGCCCAGCACGATGTCGGCACCTTTTCCAGCAGCCATCCTACAAGACATCCAGGTGGACGCGACCAAATCGGTAAAGGCAGTAATCAAACCCCCTAATGGAGGGTCAGGTGAGGTCGTGTCCACAGGTACGTACGGTGTTATATATCACACACAAACAAATGTACCTCATATTGTAGAACCAACACAAGATGATGTAATTGAATTTAGTCCTGTCAGGGTGATCACAGTCCCCAATGGGAAGACTAACGCTCAGGGAATCATTCCCGCCAGGGACAGTGCAATGCGCCGTCCCTGGTCCCGTATGGAATTGAGAGCAATTATGTCTGAATTCCCTGATCCTAGGAAAGATCTAGTTGCATGTCAGAGATTTATTAAAGAACTAGGAAACTCCACAGAACCCACCAACAAAGATTGGCGGACAGGGCTGAGGGCATGTTTGCCCTCCAGCGTTGACCCTGCGAAATTTATTGCTGATTGTAAATTAGACACAGAGGTACCTCGTACGGAGGAACACAATCAGGAATGTATTAAGCAGATCAACCAACAGTTAGGAGTATATTTCCCAGGCATTGTCAAGTGGAACAAAATCCTCTCCATAAGACTAGGAGAAGGGGAAAGTACTTCTGACTACTTCAATCGAGCACTGCAAGTAATGGCTAGAGACACTGGGATCACAGACATCAAAACAAATGCACAGCATAGAGAAGTAGCAGTATTTGTGTTAATGAAGGGTTTAAAGGAAGTATTGAAAACAAGGGTACAGACCACCAACCCAAACTGGAGGAATAACTCGGTGACTGCATTTAGGAAGTCCGCTGTTGGGCATGAGCAAAACATCATCAAGCACAGGGAAGCACAGGGAGGTAAGAAGCCTCAGATCCCTGTGGGTAAGTCCAAGGTGATAAGGTGTTATAATTGCCAGAAGGAAGGTCATTATGCACGAGATTATAGGTTTAAAGAACCACAGAAGGTATATAAACCCCCTAGACAAGAACATGAGCAGAGTCATGATACACAAAATTGTAATCAGGGATCGCATAAGAAGAAGTTTGGGCCGCACCCATAAGATGTAGTCAGGAAAGGTGATCATTAGGACTGACAGTAAATCTGAGGTTACAGTTAATGAAATTGGGAGGTCAGTTCCTTGTAGACACAGGAACGGCCGGGTAAATGTTGTAAATTTATCTGTAAATGTTTCTTTCTCCCCATCTCTGACGTTCATCGGCAGAACTCAAACATCACATAGCTACTTGGTCTTTGCAGAAGTCTACCTAACCCCAGCGTGACCTACCGACATCGGTGTGTCCTGGCCAGGCACAAAAAGGGTGGAGTGTGGAAATACTGGTGGGAAGGGACTGCGCAAAGATACCAATGGATGTGTTGGTGTGACAGCCTGATGGTGAACAGAAGATCGGACAATGTTTTTTTTTTTGTTTGTTGTTTAATGTAAAATGTGATGAATTGCTCTCTCTCTCGTTTGTTTTTTTTCCTCTCTCTCTCTTCTCTCTCATGTTCTCATGCTTTAAAGATGGTATGTCACACATCAGTTAGACAAATGGTAATGCAAGGTTTTTGCTCCTTACAAAGAGATCGCTGATTTGGAAGGAATATTGTATCACCGGAGTGTTCGTTTGGAAGACTGAGAGACAGCACCTTTGAGATGACAACAGAACAAGAAGAACAACAAGACTAGAGGACATAAGACATCATAACATTTTTCTTTCCCCTCAAAGTATTTTTTGTACCCCCATTACAAATTTCTCTTTCTCCTCCTGTAAGATGGACTCGCCCCAAGAGACTGCAGTCCGTGTTTTCCTGTTAACCATAATGTTGACCAGAGCAGTCTGTCTTGGTGAGAGTACCAGTGAGGTCGAGAAAGGATCCTGAATGGGTTTCTGATGACTGAGACGGAGGCATAAATTTCCAATAGAAACACAATCACAGAGCAAAGGCGAGTACCGGAAACGATCTAGCAGCCATGTTATTTATAGACATTGTGAAGGATTGTTAGCTAAAGAAAACTGCATTTGTAGACACTGTGACAGTATAGTCGAGGATGGGTGCATCAAGAAATGTCAGTCCAGTTTTAATATCCATATGGACCAGCATCAATTGAGTGACTATCACTCATTAGTGGGTAAAGTGTTAAATAAGACAGACTGTTGGGTATGCTCTCAAGTACCTCAAGGTCATAACAAATCAGGACTAGTACCATTCCCTTTAACTGTAGGAGAGGTATTTGAGTTAAGTGGTGGGAGGCCGGTGGACAAGAGGTTTAATATCTCTAGTCCTCCTAGTTTAAAACTCCACCAATATCATGTGGATAGATCCCTAGTGTGCTTTAACATTTCCAATCCCCAAAAGCCGGGAAATTGGGAAGTGTCATGGAGTAATCAAACCATGACATTTTCACACAGAGCCGACAGAATGCCCATAGACACAGAACTTATATGCCAGATAGCCGACCATAGGAAATTTTTCCGGTATAGGTACACCCTAGGAAGTAGGACCATGCGAGTTGGAGAAGTATCACCAGGATACTGTGCACAGATCGTACAAACTGATACGTGTACTAAACAGATGGGAGAATTAGGGTTAGGAGATTTCACATGGAAAATTTGTAACATGGTTATGACATACTCCATCCCATATGTTCTCCCCGATTATGCATATTTCATATGCGGGAGGAAGGCGTATAGGTTCCTCGCCCCAATCTCAGAGGGATTATGTTATATTGGAAAAGTACTGCCTGAAGTAATGACTGTATCCCATAACAAAATAAAAGATATTCACCGTGGTGCCCAAGCTCCTTATACTCACACTCATTACGAGCACGTCGTTAAAAGGCAACTGATAGAGAAAACAGAGCATCATGCCTCTGATCTGATCCATGAATCCACAGGGATACAATTCCTCCTCGCGATGGATATCCCTCGTACCGCCAGGGGAGTGATAAACTTTAGGTATATATCTGCGCTCGCAAATTTATTAGACAATATCACTGAAATGTATGACGACACGTTCAGGTATACGGGGGGAAAGTTACAAGCCTACAAAACAGAACTGGTTCAGCATAGGATGATTCTCAATTATCTCACAGCAGTGACAGGCTGGTATTGTGTTACCCTAGCGACTCAATATGGAATAAAGTGTTGTACGTATATTACAAACAGTACGGAGGACCCAGTCGAGGTCATAGACCAAAAGATGGATGACATCTTGCAATTAAAATGGGAGTTCCGAAAGAAACACAATCTCACCCTTGCTGCTGTGGGTAATGAGCTGACCAGTTGGGTGTCATGGTTGAACCCACGAAATTGGTTCTCTGGTTTAGGAGAATGGGCCCAAGGTATCATTATGGATGTAGGGAAATTTCTTTTGTGTATTCTGGGTGTCATCATATTGGTTGGTCTGATATTTAGATGCGTTCGGGTTTTAACGAAGTGTAAACGTAGTACCCGAGTGATGAGTTTAAGAAGCGAAGACACTATAATAATAACAACGACAAAATTTGATTTATGACCCAATGATAGAGACAATGTTGTGATGAAAATGTGATTCCACGGTCCGTTTCTTTCACCCGTTTCTCCTTTGTTTTCCTCCAAGGTACAAAGACATCCGCTTGGAAGAAGAATTTGACAACCTCTTTTATACAGACCATTGATGGACAATGCCATAGACCCCCAATATCCCTAGTGACTTTAACTTTTACGATAGCCCAATACTTTAAAGATTGTAAGTCTATGGACATTGAGAAAGCTTTTTGCTCACCATTTATTGCAAAAGCATCGGGAGACTACAGTCAACATGTACATCGAGACAAGACACAAGACAAGACCTCAATCGGCAAATGTATATTAAACTCACATAGTTTATGACTGCATTTACCATAATTGCTTCTTATCTTCATTTCTACCAACCTTCAGGTAATGACACACACATAGTCAATAGGGAATATAGGCACAGATATCAGCACTCACATATCCCCCCATTCATGTATCATCAACTAAAATGTGCTCCCCCATTTTGTTGCAACCAAAAGCCGAAAAGAGCTCGGTAAAGTTTGACAGCCCATCCACAGACCCTTAATACGGGATAAGAAGGAATTCAAATGTATACTTCGCAATACCTCGAAGCTTGATTTAAAACACGTACGGCACGATGATACATGACCCCTCAAACATGGATTCATACACACATGCTTCTACTATCTCACTAGGTCATACCTTTTTCCCACCTTCTCCTCTCCTCCCTTTACCCAATCATAAAAAGGTACTTACATGATGACATATATTTTTCTGTTTGAATTGTTTAGATAGTTCATGGTATTATATATTTTTCTGCTTAAATTGTTTAGATAGTGGCAGTTATTGGTGACTGCCAAAGGGTGGACTGTCAAAGTCAAACATATTACATAGAGAGAACATACAAACTGCACACATTTAAGTCGCTATACTTGCAAATATGCGCAGCGAGCACAGCAATATATGGTAACACACGCATTTTCACGGACATGGCACAGAGATGGATTCGACACTTATTTCATACAGTACATAATTATAATAATATCAAGCGCCGGATATCATGGTCATTTAAAATCACCTAATGAATTAATGTCATGAATGTGTATTATTTGAACGGAACCAGATACACCTGTCATGTTTGCTATTAAAACAAGCAGATTGGTGTGTACATTAATTTGATACTTGTTGTGAAGTTGTGGGACATTGCAGCAGATACTTATATGTATAAAAGCTAAAATCACTTTGTTAGAACAATGAATGATACAGTGAACAAGGAACTGAAGCCAACCCTTTTAGCAGTTTTCAGGGCTGAACCTGATCAGCATATACAAAGAGAATAGTGACTGAATCGTGCAGGAGAGACCCCTCCCCCAGGAACAAGACACAGGAAAGTAGTTCCTGTCTGGGGGGTCGGGGTCAGTTGCTGGTGGACTCAGAGGAAGATGGAGGTCTTGTATGATTTTACAGAGGAAAGAGAGAAAGACAGAGTCATAAAGAGGGACAAACTTATATGAGAAGGATCTGGTAATTGTATCGCAGGTATTTAACTGTAACTATATGTAACTGTGTTTTAACTATGTTCTAACTGTTTTCTGTGTGAGTGTAACCATATAACAATAGGTATACTGTACTTTGTAATATATATTGTATCCATATCCTTTTAACAAGAAATATATACTTCATTGAGCTTTGGAACTCAGATAATGTGTGGGTGTATCGTTTCCTCTTATGGGATGCTGTGGTATGCTTATGAGGTGTTGTGCGATGCAAGCGCACATTTATGGGATTTGGTAATAAGATGTGCAGGCATTTCCAATATATATATATATATATATTAGAGCGGGCATCTTAAATATTTGTGAGAAATTTAAAAATGACATTCATAGCCCTCTCCTATGTTCCTCATGACTAGTGGGTCAGCTTCACATGAGGATGGAAACACTAATCCTCACGCAAGAAAAATTAAAAGAGTTAAGCTGGCAAAAGCACAGCAAAGAACTGTGCATTCTTCTAAATCACAAATCCCCAAGGAGAGTCCAATTGTGTTGGTTGCTGTGAGGATACCAGGTTCCAAATCACTCAGTCATGGTGGTAGATGAAAAACCAACAGTGGTTTATTGAACAGATTGGGTTATAAACAGCTCAGCACACTTCTGTGATCCAATTCTACACGACAATCCCTCCTGGAGCTCCTGACAGAACATTACTTCTTAGTCAGTCTCCTGCCACTCTCTCAACTTCTGTCTCACGTCCCCTCTTTGCTATTATCAAACCTTTGTCTTTCCTACAATAAGGCGACACCCCCAGACAGTTTCACATGCCCAGGCATGTCCCCTAGGCCACAATAGATGTTAACTAAAGTAACCTTACTTAATCTGATTGTGTGGCCTGGAATCCATTGTGTGGGGAAGAATGAGGGGGGGTTGTATGGCCTGACATCTGAGACTGGCTGTATCTACACAACAGCAAACACACAGGTTATCTGCGCAGTCATATTGGGAAAACATTATTTTACAAACTATAACACAATAACCATTACATTCATATATATACATTGAAAACATAACTGTACCCTTGTAACAATAACATCATACAATATAATACAATATTGCCTAACATATAACTAATAACATATTGGCAATTGATGAAGTCCATGTGTAGGACCAGGGCTAGGAAAGTAACCACGTGTCTTTTACCACTGAGCGACACGACGCGCCAGCTGTGTCATCACATGTCGTCACAGTTGCGATGCATGACCTTCCCAAAACTGGACGGGAAGAGGTGGCTCCTTCCGCCATTTGCACCCCCCCCCCCCCCTGTAAGTGCTGGAAGGAGCACCCACAGTACAGTTCCTGATATTCAAATTGAAGATGTCACTGTTGAAGTACACCAGGATGAGGATATGGGTGTTGCTGGCGCTGAGGGGGAAATTGACCAGGAGGATTATGATAAAGAGGTGGTTTGTTTAAGTCATGCACCCGGGGAGACACCTGTTGTCCGTGGGATGAATAAGGCCATTAACATGCCTGGTCAAAATATTAAAAAAAAAAATCACCTCTTCGGTGTGTAATTATTTCAACAGAAATGCAGACAACTGGTGTCAAGCCGTGTGTTGCCTTTGTCAAGCTGTAATAAGTAGGGGTAAGGACGTTAACCACCTAGGAACATTCTCCCTTATACCTGGAGAGCATTCATCAGTAGTCATTGGCAAGTTCTAAAACTTTGGGTGACAGAGGAAGCAGTCCACTGACAACTAAATCCCTTCTTCCTCTTGTACCCAAGCTCCCAGTGCAACCCACACCACCAACTCCCTCAGTGTCAATTTCCTCCTTAGACAGGAACGCCAATAGTCCTGCAGGCCATGTCACTGGCAAGTCTGACGAGTCCTCTCCTGACTGGGATTCCTCCGATGGATCCTTGAGTGTAACGCCTACTGCTGCTGGTGCTGCTGTTGTTGCTGCTGGGAGTCAATCAGCATCCCAGAGGGGAAGTCGGAAGACCATTGTACTACTTCCAGTAAGCAATTGATTGTCCAACAGTCCTTTGTGAGGAAGATGAAATATCACAGCAGTCATCCTGTTGCAAAGCAGATAACTCAGGCCTTGGCAGCTCTGTTGGTGTTAGACGTGCGTCCGGTATCCAGCGTTAGTTCACAGGGACTTAGAGAATTTCTTGAGGTAGTGTGTCCCCAGTACCAAATACCATCTAGATTCCACTTCTCTAGGCAGGCGATACCGAGAATGTACACAGACATCAGAAAAAGAGTCACCAGTGTCCTAAAAAATGCAGTTGTACCCAATGTCCACTTAATCATGGACATGTGGACAAGTGGAGCAGGGCAGACTAAGGACTATATGACTGTGACAGCCCACTGGGTACATGTATTGCCTCCCGCAGCAAGAACAGCAGCGGCGGCACCAGTAGCAGCATCTCGCAAATGCCAACTTGTTCCTAGGCAGGCTACGCTTTGTATCACCGCTTTCCATAAGAGGCACACAGCTGACAACCTCTTTCGGAAACTGAGGAACATCATTGCAGATTGGCTTACCCCAATTGGACTCTCCTGGGGATTTGGGACATCGGACAACGCCACCAATATTGTGCGTGCATTACATGTGGGCAAATTCCAGCACATCCCATGTTTTGCACGTACAATGAATTTGGTGGTGCAGAATTTTTTTTTCAAATGAGAGGGGCGTGCAAGAGATGCTGTCGGTGGCCCGAAGAATTGTGGGCCACTTTCAGCATTCAGCCACGACGTGGCAAAGGAGGGGGAATGCATCTGACTCAAGCGCAGTGGAGAATGATTTCAACGTTGTGCAAGGTTCTGCAACCCTTTGAATTTGCCACACGTGAAGTCAGTTCAGACACTGCCAGCCTGAGCCAGGTCATTCCCCTCATCAGGCTTTTGCAGAAGCAGCTGGAGAGATTGAAGGAGGAGCTAAAACGGCACGATTCTGCTAGGCATGTGGGATTTGTGGATGGAGCCTTTCATTCACTTAACCAGTATTCACGGGTGGTCAATCTGTTGAAATCAGAGCACAACATTTTGGCCACCGTGCTCGATCCTAGGTTTAAAGCCTATGTTGTATTTCTCTTTCCGGCAGACACAAGTCTGCAGATGTTCAAAGACCTGCTGGTGAGACAATTGTCAAGTCAAGTGGAACGTGACCTGCCAACAGCTCTTCCTTCATTTTCTACCGCCACTGGAGCTGCTCGGAAAAGGATCACATTTCTAAAACCACCCACTGGCGGTGATGCAGGGCAGTCAGGAGCGAAAACTGACATCTGGTCCAGACTGAAGGTCCTGCCAACGATTACTGACATGTCATCTACTGTCACTGCATATGATTCTGTAACCATTGAAAGACTGGTGGAGGATTATATGAGTGACAGCATTCAAGTAGGCACGTCAGACAGTCCGTACGTATACTGGCAGGAAAAAGAGTCAATTTGAAGGCCCTTACACAAACTTGCTTTATTTTACCTAAGTTTCCCCCCCTCCAGCGTGTTCTCCGAAAGAGTGTTTAGTGCAGCCGGTCACCTTGTCAGTGATCGGCATACGAGGTTACTTACACAAAATGTGGAGTAGATGATGTTCATCAAAATGACTTATCAATTCCTCCGTGGAGACATTTACTAGCAATTGCCTCCAGAAAGTACACAGGGACCTGTTATGGTGGATTCCAGTGGGGACTAATTAATAATCTGTGAGGAGGGGAATGTACACAGTGAAAGGGGTGAGGAATCGGAGGATGAGGAAGAGGTGGACATCTTGCCTCTGTAGAGCCAGTTTGTGCAAGGAGAGATTGATTGCTTCTTTTTTGGTGGGGGCCCAAACCAACCAGTCATTTCATCCACAGTTGTTTGGCAGACCCTGTCGCTAAAATGAGGGGTTCGTTAAAGTGTGCATGTCCTGTTTATACAACATAAGGGTGGGTGGGAGGGCCCAAGGACAATTCCATCTTGCACCTCTTTTTTCTTTCATTTTTCTTTGCATCATGTGCTGTTTGGGGACAATTTTTTTGAAGTGCCATCCTGTCTGACACTGCAGTGCCACTCCTAGATGGGCCAGGTGTTTGTGTCGGCCACTTGTGTCGCTTAGCTTAGTCATCCAGCGACCTCGGTGCAAATTTTAGGACTAAAAATAATATTGTGAGATGTGAGGTTACTGAGGTTAATAATACTATGGGGTCAAAATTACCCCCAAATTCTATGATTTAAGCTGTTTTTTGAGGGTTTTTTGAAAAAAAACCCACCCGAATCCAAAACACACCCGAATCCGACAAAAATTTTTAAGGGAGGTTTTGCCAAAACGCGTCCGAATCCAAAACACGGCCGCGGAACCAAATCCAAAACCAAAACACAAAACCCGAAAAATTCCGGTGCACATCACTAACAGAAACACATGACAGCCCTTCTCATACTCAACTTGCAGCCGCATATAGCTGATGAGTACTGTCTCTCTCTAAATTACCTCACGGTAGAAGTACAGTGCCTATAGAAAATCACCATGTCCTGTCACAAGACTTTTTACAATGCATACAGACCCCCTTGTTTTGGTTTTGGTATTTTTTTTCTGTATTAACTTTGTGTTTGGTTTTGCCAAAACTGCCCTCATGTGTTTTGGTTATGGATCTGTATTTTTTTCAAAAATTGATAAAAAATCACACAGATGTAGCCACCCTCATCATTGCTTTGCCACGCCAATATGTGCACGCTAGGCACACCTAATCGTACCTGCACCTGGTCACGTCTAGCTGCAGCAATTACCGTTCAATACATTCTTAATGGGCACGACTAAGATGCACGCGGTCAGGGCCGTAACTACGTGTGTGCCAAGGGGGCTTGGCACACAGTGCAATTGCCCTGAGGGCGCAACGGCCAGCGGCATGTAATGAGTCAAATTGACTCATTACATGCCGCCGAAGTCTGCGCCGTGCGCCCCGCTGTGTAGGGAGAAGAGGACCAGCGCCGGGCAGCGGAGAGAAGGAGGAGGAGGGAGGGGGAGCAGTGAGCCGCAGCAGCGCTATTTGATTGGTAGTAACTAATTGGCTGCCCGGCGCTGCTAAGGATGCTGGGATGCGGTTCCCCAGCATCCACAGCAGCGCCAGGCAACCAATACAGGAGGAGAGGGGGATGCTGCAGCGGCGCTTACTACCAATCAAATAGCGCTGCTGCGGCTCACTGCTCCCCCTCCCTCCTCCTCCTTCTCACCTCACACAGCCTGCACCGAGAGGAAGCTGCACGAGGAGCCTGTCAGCGGGGAGAAGGTAAGTATATCCCCCCCCCTCTCTCTCTCTCTCTCTCTCTCTCTCTCTCTGGGACACCGTCTGCCGCAATGTGTAAAATGGGGTCTCGTCTGCCGCAATGTGTAAAATGGGGTCCCGGCTGCCGCAATGTGTAAAATGGGGTCTCGTCTGCCGCAATGTGTAAAATGGGGTCTCGTCTGCCGCAATGTGTAAAATGGGGTCCCGTCTGCCGCAATGTGTAAAAAGGGGTCCTGGATGCCGCAATGTGTAAAAAGGGGTCCTGGATGCCGTAATGTGTAAAAAGGGGGCCTGGATGCCGCAATGTGTAAAAAGGGGGACTGGCTGCCGCAATGTGTAAAAAGGAGGACTGGCTGCCGTAATGTGTAAAAAGGGGGCCTGGATGCCGCAATGTGTAAAAAGGGGGACGCTGTCTATTGTTATGTATAAAAGGGGCGCTACTGTGCAGCGTAATTTGAATAATGTAGACTACTGTGCACCGTAGTATGAATTGCTATTATTTTGTGGCCACGCCCCTTCCCCATTAAGCCACGCCCCTATAAAAATGTTGCACGCCTACGGCGCGCACTGCCCCTATCTTACATTGGGGGGGAGGGGCGCCACTATCGTTTCTTGCACACAGCGCTAAAATGCCTAGTTACGGCACTGCACGCGGTCACCGGGCATGCACGTGGTCGAGTTAACTGAGGCACATTCACACCTAGATGTAGCTGCGATGAGTGTGACTACATTTGTAATTAAGGCCTCTTTTTGTTCCTACACTATTATTATCCTCAAGAACATTCATTTCCAGTCGTTTCGATCACCTCACAGCTCACAATATTCATCACCAATATTGGCCAAAGGCTGGCTGGCTAAACTAAGCAACAAAGCAGTGGCATATACACACAGCATACAGTATATATCTTTTTAAAAACTTGTTGCAAAATAGTAATGGCGCAAATAGCTGATGACCATCCCCTATGCCCTTCAAAAATATAGCCCATTGGGGGAGATGTATGAAAAATGTCCTAACGGACGTTACGTGCCTTGGGCCGTATCAGCACATTATCGTGGTGATATGCCCTGTCCCTATGCCCCAATGTACTAAACAGGCCCCCGCCGATGTGGGAGGGCGCTATGTCACCTTCCCGTGATATGTGTCCTCCCACATCAGCCAGACTGATATCGCCGCTAGCTGTACTAGCACACATGCGCATTGACCTCAGCTCCCAGTGAGTCCTGCGGAGTGAGGCAGTGCATGCGCGGTTAGGCTGTAAGGCCGCCGCGTGGTGGTGGACATTGAGGAAACATGTGGGGGTAACGTCAGAGGCCGCAGGGGAGACATGGTGGCGGCGAGCAATAACGTTTTTTAAAAGACAAAAAAAAAACCTCTACAACACAGCCAACGCCAGCCCCGACCTGGCAAAAGGATAGAGGGGGATTATCGTGAGGTGAAGAGCCACCTCACCATTCATACATCAGGTGCCCATCGCCTTCCTATGCACACAGCGCAGCAGACGTTATTGCAGTATGCGCTGTGTGCATTCCTTAAATCCTCGCTGAGAGCAGCTTCATACATTGCAGGGAAGCAGGGAATGCAGGACTTAGCGTGCGCTATGTGCACAAAGGCACATAGCGACGCTTCATACATCTGCCTCACTATGAAAAGAAAAGTGGTGCAAGATGGAATTGTACTTGGGCCCCACCACCCACTTTTATATTGGATATTAAAAAGGACATGCACAGTTTAATAATCTGGGCCCTCACAAACCATTTTTTTAGAAGGACTATCTCTGATCACTAATGCGGAGATTGATGATGAGAGTGTTAATTACAACAAATTATTATTATTTAGTAAAATAAATTTCATGAACTCATCGCAAATGCTGTAATATGAAGGAAGTGCCTAGATCAGGGGTAGCCAACCCTGATCCTCGAGAGCTACCAAGCTACCAACAGTGCACGTTTTCGCGGTCTCCTCTTTTAAAATGTGACAGTTAGTAATACCTGCACATGTGCACCAGCCAGGTGAGCTGGAAAACGTGAACTGTTGGTAGCTCTCGAGGACCAGGGTTGACTACCACTGGCCTAGATGGTTAATGTCCCTACCTCTATTAACTGTGGCCTCACAAATGGAGCAGATGACTTCACAAATGTTGTCAGTATTTGGGTAAAAATAATCCAACACCAAAGAGGTGGCTTTTTTGGTCTCATTCCAAGGCATCACTATCGCTTTATTTTTATCTTGTGCAAGAACTGCTTAAACTGGTGGCTGACTTACACAAATAACATCATCAACATCCTCATCCTCCTCGTTAGTGTCAGATAGCAGTAGTACACTAACATCCCCCTCACCGTGGTAAACTTATTACAGGTTTAAAAAATAAAAATAAGATTTTACTTACCGGTAAATCTATTTCTCGTAGTCCGTAGAGGATGCTGGGGACTCCGTGAGGACAGTGGGGAATAGACGGGCTCCGCAGGAGATAGGGCACTTTAAGAAAGCTTTGGATTCTGGGTGTGCACTGGCTCCTCCCTCTATGCCCCTCCTCCAGACCTCAGTTAGGGAAACTGTGCCCAGAGGAGATGGACAGTACGAGGAAGGATTTTTGTAAATCTAAGGGCGAGATTCATACCAGCCACACCAATCACACCGTATAACTTGTGATAAACAACCTAGTAAACAGTATGAACAAACAATATAGTCTCGGCCAAACCGATGAAACTACAACATAACCCTTATGTAAGCAATAACTATATACAAGTCTTGCAGAAGAAGTCTGCACTTGGGACGGGCGCCCAGCATCCTCTACGGACTACGAGAAATAGATTTACCGGTAAGTAAAATCTTATTTTCTCTAACGTCCTAGAGGATGCTGGGGACTCCGTAAGGACCATGGGGATTATACCAAAGCTCCCAAACGGGCGGGAGAGTGTGGATGACTCTGCAGCACCGAATTGAGCAAACAGGAGGTCCTCCTCAGCCAGGGTATCAAACTTAGAGAACTCTGCAAAGGTATTTGACCCTGACCAAGTAGCAGCTCGGCACAGCTGTTGTGGCGAGACCCCTCGGGCAGCCGCCCAAGAAGAGCCCACCTTCCTAGTGCAATGGGCCTTAACCGATTTAGGTAACGGCAATCCTGCCGTAGAATGCGCCTGCTGAATCGTGTTACAGATCCAGCGAGCAATAGTCTGCTTTGAAGCAGGGCCGCCGACCTTGTTGGCTGCATACAGGACAAACAGTGCTTCTGTTTGTCAGATCCTAGCCATTCTAGCCACGTAAATTTTCAAAGCCCTGACCACATCAAGGGACTCGGAATCCTCCAAGTCACTCGTAGCCACAGGCACGACAATAGGTTGGTTCATATGAAAGGATGAGACCACCTTAGGCAGGAATTGAGGACAGGTCCGCAATTTCGCTCTATCCATATGGAAAATCAGATAGGGGCTTTTAGGTGATAAAGCCGCCAATTCCGCAACTCGCCTAGCCGAAGCCAAGGCTAACAACATGACCACCGTCCAGGTGAGATATTTCAACTCCACTGTCTTAAGTGGTTCAAACCAATGTGACTTAAGGAACCGTAACACCACGTTAAGGTCCCAAGGCGCCACCGGCGGTACAAAAGGAGGCTGAATATGCAGTACTCCCTTCACAAACATTTGTACTTCAGGAAGAGAAGCCAATTCTTTTTGGAAGAAAATGGATAAGGTCGAAATTTGAACCTTTATCGATCCTAATTTCAGGCCCAAGTTCACTCCAGTTTGAAGGAAGTGAAGCAGACGGCCCAAAAGGAATTCCTCCGTAGGAGCATTCCTGGCCTCACACCAGGAAACACATTTTCGCCATACTCTGTGATAATGTTTCGATGTCACTTCCTTCCTAGCGGAATACCCTTTTCCGCTAGGATCCTGCGTTCAACCACCATGCCGTCAAACGCAGCCGCGGTAAGTCTTGGAACAGACAGGGCTTCTGCTGCAGTAGGTCCTGTCTTAGAGGAAGAGGCCACAGATTCTCTGTGAGCATTTCCTGTAGATCTGGATACCAGGTCCTCCGTGGCCAATCTGGAACAATGAGAATTGTTCTCCTCTTATTATTATTATCCTCAACACCTTGGTTATGAGATGAAGAGGAGTAAACACATAGACCGACTGGAACACCCACGGTGTCACTAGGGCATCCACAGCTACTGCCTGAGGGTCTCTTGACCTGGCGCAATAACTCTGCGGCTTTGTGTTAAGGCGGGACGCCATCATGTCTATCAGTGGCAGTCTCCACCGAATTGCAATCTGTGCAAAGACTTCCTGATGAAGTCCCCACTCTCCAGGACATAGGTCGTGTCTGCTGAGGAAGTCTTCTTCCCAGTCGTCCACTCCCGGAATGAACACTGCTGACAGTGCGCTTACATGATTCTTTGTCCAGCGAAGAATTCTGGTGGCTTCCGCCATCGCCACTCTGCTCCTTGTGCCGCCTTGGAGGTTTACATGAGCTACTGCGGTGACGTTTTCTGACTGGATCAGAACCGGTTGGTCGCAAAGTAGGGTCTCCGCCTGACGTAGGGCGTTGTATATGGCCCTTAGTTCCAAGATGTGAAGACAAGTCTCTTCACTTGACCAAAGACCTTTGGAAATTTTATTTTTCCCTGTGTGACTGCTCCCCAACCTCGGAGGCTCGCGTCCGTGGTCACCAGTATCCAGTCCTGAATGTGGAACCTGCGGCCCTATAGAAGGTGAGCACCCTGCAGCCACCACAGAGAGATACCTTGGCCCTGTAGGAGAGGGTGATCAACTGATGAATCTGTAGATGTGACCCGGACCACTTGTCCTGTAGGTCCCATTTGAAAGTCCTCACATGGAACCTGCCAAAGGGAATGATTTTCCCCGGACTCGGGTGCAGTGATGCCCTGACACCTGTCTTGGTTTCAATAAGTTCCTGACCAGAGTCATGAGTTCCTGGGCCTTCTCTATCTGAAGGTAAACCCCTTACTGGTCCATATCCAGAATCATACCCGAGAAGGGCAGACTAGTCATAGGAACCAACTGTGAATTTGGGATATTGAGAATCCAGCCATGTTGCTGTGACACCTTCAGCGAAAGTGACACACTGTTCAACAACTGCTCTTTTGATCTCACCCTTATAGGAGATCGTCCAGGTATGGGATAACTGTGACTCCTTGCTTGCGTAGGAGCACCATAATTTCCGCCAATTACCCTGAAATTGGTAATGACAATACTGTACCGCAATTCTCAGGTACGAATGATGGGGTGGATAAATGGGAACATGAAGGTATGCAGCCTTTATGTCTAGATACACCATCAAATCCCCCCTTTCCAGGCTAGCCATGATTGCTCTGAGCTATTCCACTTTAAATATGAACCATTTCCAGTATAGGTTCAGAGATTTTAATTTTAAATAGGTCTGACCGAACCGTACGAATTCGGGACTACAGCCAAGGTTGAGTAATATCCCCTTCCTTGTTGCAGGAGGGGAACCTTGAGCACCACCTGTTGGAGATACAATGTGTGAATTGTATTCAATATAATCTCCCCTTCTGGGGGAGAAGCCGGTAGGTCCGATAAGGAAACCCGGCGAGGAGGCACCTTCGAATTCCTTTGTAACCCTGAGAACAATTTTTATTGCCCCGGGATCCACCTGTGAATGAGCTCAGATGTGGCTGAAGAGTCGAAGACGTGCTCCCCTTGGGGCGTACTCCCTTAGCGGAGCTCCCGCGTCATGCGGTGGATGTAGTAGAGGCCGGGGAGGACTTCTGTTCCTGGGAACTAGCTGTGCCCCGTGCCCTTACCTCTGGTAAGAAAGGACGCACCTCATACTTTCTTGTTATTCTGTGACTGAAAGGACTGCATTTGATAATGTCATACTTCCTTAGTCTGTGAGGGAATATAAGGCAAAAGATCCAAATTACCAGCTATAGCTGTGGAGACCAGATCCGAGAGCCCTTCTCCACACGATTCCTCAGCCTTGTAAGGTAAACCCTCCATATGCCTCCTTTAGTCTGCATCACCTGTCCATTGGACACGTCTAGCAGAAATCGACATAGCGTTGACTCTAGAACCCAGTAAACTAACGTCTCTTTGGGCATGTCTAATATATATATATATAAGACAACATCTTTTATATATAAATATATATATATATATATATATATATATATATATACTAGGGACAATAACATGGCATCCTTATCTAGGGTTTCAATCTCCGCTGATAAGGTATCTCTCTACGCTGCTACAGCGCTATAAACCCATGCTGACACAATCGCCGGTCTGAGTAGTGTACCAGAATGTGTGTAAATGGACTTCAAGGTACTTTTACTGCATGCTATCTGCAGGATCCCTGAGGATAGCTGTTAAGTCAGCGCTACCTTTTTGGGTAAACGTGTCAATGCCTTGTACACTCTAGGGGAAGATTCCCATCGTATCCTGGCCCCATTAGGGAAAGGATACTCCCTGAGAATTCTTTTTGGGAAGCTGCAGCTTCTTGTCTGGAGATTCCCGCTCTTTATCTTCATGAGAGGAGGGAAATTCAGCTTTCTTCCCCTTAACATGTGTACCCTTGTGTCAGGGACAGATGAGTCATCAGTGATATGTAAAACATCTTTTATTACAATAATCATATATTGAATATTTTTCTGCCAGTCTTGGCTGTACTTTGCATTATCGTAGTCGACACTGGAGTCAGACTCCGTGTCGATATAAGTGTCTATTATTTTGGATAGTGAGCGTTGTGAGACTCTGAAGGTCTCTGTGACATAGGGACAGACATGGGTAGATTCCCTGTCTGTTCTCTAAACTTTTGTAATAAATTCATCTTAGCACTTAATTTCACATATCCAATCAGGTGTCGGCGTTGTCGACGGAGACACCACACACACACACATTTGCTCCATCTCTTCCTTAGTAGAGATGAGCGCCGGAAATTTTTCGGGTTTTGTGTTTTGGTTTTGGGTTCGGTTCCGCGGCCGTGTTTTGGGTTCGACCGCGTTTTGGCAAAACCTCACCGAATTTTTTTTGTCGGATTCGGGTGTGTTTTGGATTCGGGTGTTTTTTTAAAAAAACCCTAAAAAACAGCTTAAATCATAGAATTTGGAGGTAATTTTGATCCCAAAGTATTATTAACCTCAAAAAACATAATTTACACTCATTTTCAGCCTATTCTGAACACATCACACCTCACAATATTATTTTTAGTCCTAAAATTTGCACCGAGGTCGCTGTGTGAGTAAGATAAGCGACCCTAGTGGCCGACACAAACACCGGGCCCATCTAGGAGTGGCACTGCAGTGTCACGCAGGATGGCCCTTCCAAAAAACCCTCCCCAAACAGCACATGACGCAAAGAAAAAAAGAGGCGCAATGAGGTAGCTGACTGTGTGAGTAAGATTAGCGACCCTAGTGGCCGACACAAACACCGGGCACATCTAGGAGTGGCACTGCAGTGTCACGCAGGATGTCCCTTCCAAAAAACCCTCCCCAAACAGCACATGACGCAAAGAAAAAAAGAGGCGCAATGAGGTAGCTGTGTGAGTAAGATTAGCGACCCTAGTGGCCGACACAAACACCGGGCCCATCTAGGAGTGGCACTGCAGTGTCACGCAGGATGTCCCTTCCAAAAAACCCTCCCCAATCAGCACATGATGCAAAGAAAAAGAAAAGAAAAAAGAGGTGCAAGATGGAATTATCCTTGGGCCCTCCCACCCACCCTTATGTTGTATAAACAAAACAGGACATGCACACTTTAACCAACCCATCATTTCAGTGACAGGGTCTGCCACACGACTGTGACTGATATGACGGGTTGGTTTGGACCCCCCCCAAAAAAGAAGCAATTAATCTCTCCTTGCACAAACTGGCTCTACAGAGGCAAGATGTCCACCTCATCTTCACCCTCCGATATATCACCGTGTACATCCCCCTCCTCACAGATTATCAATTCGTCCCCACTGGAATCCACCATCTCAGCTCCCTGTGTACTTTGTGGAGGCAATTGCTGCTGGTCAATGTCTCCGCGGAGGAATTGATTATAATTCATTTTAATGAACATCATCTTCTCCACATTTTCTGGATGTAACCTCGTACGCCGATTGCTGACAAGGTGAGCGGCGGCACTAAACACTCTTTCGGAGTACACACTTGTGGGAGGGCAACTTAGGTAGAATAAAGCCAGTTTGTGCAAGGGCCTCCAAATTGCCTCTTTTTCCTGCCAGTATAAGTACGGACTGTGTGACGTGCCTACTTGGATGCGGTCACTCATATAATCCTCCACCATTCTATCAATGTTGAGAGAATCATATGCAGTGACAGTAGACGACATGTCCGTAATCGTTGTCAGGTCCTTCAGTCCGGACCAGATGTCAGCATCAGCAGTCGCTCCAGACTGCCCTGCATCACCGCCAGCGGGTGGGCTCGGAATTCTGAGCCTTTTCCTCGCACCCCCAGTTGCGGGAGAATGTGAAGGAGGAGATGTTGACAGGTCGCGTTCCGCTTGACTTGACAATTTTGTCACCAGCAGGTCTTTCAACCCCAGCAGACCTGTGTCTGCCGGAAAGAGAGATCCAAGGTAGGCTTTAAATCTAGGATCGAGCACGGTGGCCAAAATGTAGTGCTCTGATTTCAACAGATTGACCACCCGTGAATCCTTGTTAAGCGAATTAAGGGCTGCATCCACAAGTCCCACATGCCTAGCGGAATCGCTCCGTGTTAGCTCCTTCTTCAATGCCTCCAGCTTCTTCTGCAAAAGCCTGATGAGGGGAATGACCTGACTCAGGCTGGCAGTGTCTGAACTGACTTCACGTGTGGCAAGTTCAAAGGGCATCAGAACCTTGCACAACGTTGAAATCATTCTCCACTGCACTTGAGACAGGTGCATTCCACCTACTATATCGTGCTCAATTGTATAGGCTTGAATGGCCTTTTGCTGCTCCTCCAACCTCTGAAGCATATAGAGGGTTGAATTCCACCTCGTTACCACTTCTTGCTTCAGATGATGGCAGGGCAGGTTCAGTAGTTTTTGGTGGTGCTCCAGTTTTCTGTACGTGGTGCCTGTACGCCGAAAGTGTCCCGCAATTCTTCTGGCCACCGACAGCATCTCTTGCACGCCCCTGTCGTTTTTTAAAAAATTCTGCACCACCAAATTCAAGGTATGTGCAAAACATGGGACGTGCTGGAATTGGCCCAGATTTAATGCACACACAATATTGCTGGCGTTGTCCGATGCCACAAATCCACAGGAGAGTCCAATTGGGGTAAGCCATTCCGCGATGATCTTCCTCAGTTGCCGTAAGAGGTTTTCAGCTGTGTGCGTATTCTGGAAAGCGGTGATACAAAGCGTAGCCTGCCTAGGAAAGAGTTGGCGTTTGCGAGATGCTGCTACTGGTGCCGCCGCTGCTGTTCTTGCGGCGGGAGTCCATACATCTACCCAGTGGGCTGTCACAGTCATATAGTCCTGACCCTGCCCTGCTCCACTTGTCCACATGTCCGTGGTTAAGTGGACATTGGGTACAGCTGCATTTTTTAGGACACTGGTGACTCTTTTTCTGAGGTCTGTGTACATTTTCGGTATCGCCTGCCTAGAGAAATGGAACCTAGATGGTATTTGGTACCGGGGACACAGTACCTCCAACAAGTCTCTAGTTGGCTCTGCAGTAATGATGGATACCGGAACCACGTTTCTCACCACCCAGGATGCCAAGGCCTCAGTTATCCGCTTTGCAGTAGGATGACTGCTGTGATATTTCATCTTCCTCGCAAAGGACTGTTGAACAGTCAATTGCTTACTGGAAGTAGTACAAGTGGGCTTACGACTTCCCCTCTGGGATGACCATCGACTCCCAGCGGCAACAACAGCAGCGCCAGCAGCAGTAGGCGTTACACGCAAGGATGCATCGGAGGAATCCCAGGCAGGAGAGGACTCGTCAGACTTGCCAGTGACATGGCCTGCAGGACTATTGGCATTCCTGGGGAAGGAGGAAATTGACACTGAGGGAGTTGGTGGGGTGGTTTGCGTGAGCTTGGTTACAAGAGGAAGGGATTTACTGGTCAGTGGACTGCTTCCGCTGTCACCCAAAGTTTTTGAACTTGTCACTGACTTATTATGAATGCGCTGCAGGTGACGTATAAGGGAGGATGTTCCGAGGTGGTTAACGTCCTTACCCCTACTTATTACAGCTTGACAAAGGGAACACACGGCTTGACACCTGTTGTCCGCATTTCTGGTGAAATACCTCCACACCGAAGAGCTGATTTTTTTGGTATTTTCACCTGGCATGTCAACGGCCATATTCCTCCCACGGACAACAGGTGTCTCCCCGGGTGCCTGACTTAAACAAACCACCTCACCATCAGAATCCTCCTGGTCAATTTCCTCCCCAGCGCCAGCAACACCCATATCCTCCTCATCCTGGTGTACTTCAACACTGACATCTTCAATCTGACTATCAGGAACTGGACTGCGGGTGCTCCTTCCAGCACTTGCAGGGGGCATGCAAATAGTGGAAGGCGCATGCTCTTCACGTCCAGTGTTGGGAAGGTCAGGCATCGCAAACGACACAATTGGACTCTCCTTGTGGATTTGGGATTTCAAAGAACGCACAGTTCTTTGCGGTGCTTTTGCCAGCTTGAGTCTTTTCAGTTTTCTAGCGAGAGGCTGAGTGCTTCCATCCTCATGTGAAGCTGAACCACTAGCCATGAACATAGGCCAGGGCCTCAGCCGTTCCTTGCCACTCCGTGTGGTAAATGGCATATTGGCAAGTTTACGCTTCTCCTCCGACAATTTTATTTTAGGTTTTGGAGTCCTTTTTTTTCTGATATTTGGTGTTTTGGATTTGACATGCTCTGTACTATGACATTGGGCATCGGCCTTGGCAGACGACGTTGCTGGCATTTCATCGTCTCGGCCATGACTAGTGGCAGCAGCTTCAGCACGAGGTGGAAGTGGATCTTGATCTTTCCCTAATTTTGGAACCTCAACTTTTTTGTTCTCCATATTTTATAGGCAGAACTAAAAGGCACCTCAGGTAAACAATGGAGATGGATGGATTGGATACTAGTATACAATTATGGACGGACTGCCACGGTTAGGTGGTATAAAAAAACCACGGTTAGGTGGTATATATTATAATAATAATACAATTATGGATGGACGGACTGCCTGCCGACTGCCGACACAGAGGTAGCCACAGCCGTGAACTACCGCACTGTACACTGGTTGATAAAGAGATAGTAGTATACTCGTAACAACTAGTATGACACTATGACGACGGTATAAAGAATGAAAAAAAAACCACGGTTAGGTGGTATATATTATAATAATAATACAATTATGGATGGACGGACTGCCTGCCGACTGCCGACACAGAGGTAGCCACAGCCGTGAACTACCGCACTGTACACTGGTTGATAAAGAGATAGTAGTATACTCGTAACAACTAGTATGACACTATGACGACGGTATAAAGAATGAAAAAAAAACCACGGTTAGGTGGTATATATTATAATAATAATACAATTATGGATGGACGGACTGCCTGCCGACTGCCGACACAGAGGTAGCCACAGCCGTGAACTACCGCACTGTACACTGGTTGATAAAGAGATAGTAGTATACTCGTAACAACTAGTATGACACTATGACGACGGTATAAAGAATGAAAAAAAAACCACGGTTAGGTGGTATATATTATAATAATAATACAATTATGGATGGACGGACTGCCTGCCGACTGCCGACACAGAGGTAGCCACAGCCGTGAACTACCGCACTGTACACTGGTTGATAAAGAGATAGTAGTATACTCGTAACAACTAGTATGACACTATGACGACGGTATAAAGAATGAAAAAAAAACCACGGTTAGGTGGTATATATTATAATAATAATACAATTATGGATGGACGGACTGCCTGCCGACTGCCGACACAGAGGTAGCCACAGCCGTGAACTACCGCACTGTACACTGGTTGATAAAGAGATAGTAGTATACTCGTAACAACTAGTATGACACTATGACGACGGTATAAAGAATGAAAAAAAAACCACGGTTAGGTGGTATATATTATAATAATAATACAATTATGGATGGACGGACTGCCTGCCGACTGCCGACACAGAGGTAGCCACAGCCGTGAACTACCGCACTGTACACTGGTTGATAAAGAGATAGTAGTATACTCGTAACAACTAGTATGACACTATGACGACGGTATAAAGAATGAAAAAAAAACCACGGTTAGGTGGTATATATTATAATAATAATACAATTATGGATGGACGGACTGCCTGCCGACTGCCGACACAGAGGTAGCCACAGCCGTGAACTACCGCACTGTACACTGGTTGATAAAGAGATAGTAGTATACTCGTAACAACTAGTATGACACTATGACGGTATAAAGAATGAAAAAAAAACCACGGTTAGGTGGTATATATTATAATAATAATACAATTATGGATGGACGGACTGCCTGCCGACTGCCGACACAGAGGTAGCCACAGCCGTGAACTACCGCACTGTACACTGGTTGATAAAGAGATAGTAGTATACTCGTAACAATTAGGATGACACTATGACGGTATAAAGAATGAAAAAAAAACCACGGTTAGGTGGTAGGTATATAATAATAAATAATACAATTCTGGTCGGACGGACTGCCTGCCGTGTGCCGACACAGAGGTAGCCACAGCCGTGAACTACCGCACTGTACACTGGTTGATAAAGAGATAGTAGTATACTCGTAACAATTAGGATGACACTATGACGGTATAAAGAATGAAAAAAAAACCACGGTTAGGTGGTAGGTATATAATAATAAATAATACAATTCTGGTCGGACGGACTGCCTGCCGTGTGCCGACACAGAGGTAGCCACAGCCGTGAACTACCGCACTGTACACTGGTTGATAAAGAGATAGTAGTATACTCGTAACAATTAGGATGACACTATGACGGTATAAAGAATGAAAAAAAAACCACGGTTAGGTGGTAGGTATATAATAATAAATAATACAATTCTGGTCGGACGGACTGCCTGCCGTGTGCCGACACAGAGGTAGCCACAGCCGTGAACTACCGCACTGTACACTGGTTGATAAAGAGATAGTAGTATACTCGTAACAATTAGGATGACACTATGACGGTATAAAGAATGAAAAAAAAACCACGGTTAGGTGGTAGGTATATAATAATAAATAATACAATTCTGGTCGGACGGACTGCCTGCCGTGTGCCGACACAGAGGTAGCCACAGCCGTGAACTACCGCACTGTACACTGGTTGATAAAGAGATAGTAGTATACTCGTAACAATTAGGATGACACTATGACGGTATAAAGAATGAAAAAAAAACCACGGTTAGGTGGTAGGTATATAATAATAAATAATACAATTCTGGTCGGACGGACTGCCTGCCGTGTGCCGACACAGAGGTAGCCACAGCCGTGAACTACCGCACTGTACTGTGTCTGCTGCTAATATAGACTGGTTGATATTTAAAGAGATATTAGTAGTATACAACAATACTATACTGGTGGTCAGGCACTGGTCACCACTCCTGCAGCAAAAGTGTGCACTGTTAATTAATATAATTGTACTCCTGGCTCCTGCTAACAACCTGCAGTGCTCCCCAGTCTCCCCCACAATTAATTATAAGCTTTTAATTTATACATTGATGACTGTGCAGCACACTGGGCTGAGCTGAGTGCACACAGACTGAGTCACACTGTGTGACTGACTGTGCTGTGTATCGTTTTTTTTTTCAGGCAGAGAACGGATATAGCAGAGAGAAGTGAACGGATATATTATATTAAATAAAAGTTAACTAGCTGCTGCACTGGTCACTGACTGTGGTAAACTAACTCTGTCTGCGACTCTGCACAATCTCTCTCTATCTAATCTATCTATCTCTATTCTAATGGAGAGGACGCCAGACACGTCCTCTCCCTATCAATCTCAATGCACGAGTGAAAATGGCGGCGACGCGCGGCTCCTTATATAGAATCCGAGTCTCGCGATAGAATCCGAGCCTCGCGAGAATCCGACAGCGTCATGATGACGTTCGGGCGCGCTCGGGTTAACCGAGCAAGGCGGGAAGATCCGAGTCGCTCGGACCCGTGGAAAAAAAAGTGAAGTTCGTGCGGGTTCGGATTCAAAGAAACCGAACCCGCTCATCTCTATTCCTTAGGAGAGCCTTTTACCGCAGACATGTCGACACACACGTACTGACACACTCCACACACACAGGGAATCTCTTATCTGAAGACAGATTCCCCCTTAGGCCCTTTGGAGAGACAGAGAGAGAGTATGCCAGCACACACCCCAGCGCTATATGACCCAGGAAAAAACACAGAATGTTTACCCAGTAGCGCTGCTGTAATGTATAATCGCCAAATACGTGCCCCCCCCCCCCCCCTCTACTTTAAAACCCTCTTTCATGTGTCAAGCAGGGGAGAGTCCGGGGAGCTTCCTTTCATCTGTGCTGTGGAGAGAAAATGGCGCTGGTGAGTGCTGAGGGAGAAGCCCCGCCCCCTCGGCGGCGGGCTTCAGTCCCACTCAAACTTACTAAAATATGGCGGGGGCTCTTTTATATACATGTACAGTGCCCACCTGTACATGTGTATAGTCTTTTGCCATAAGAGAGGTGTTTATATTGCTGCCCAGGGCGCCCCCCCTGCGCCCTGCACCCTTACAGTGACCGGAGTATGTGAGGTGTATGAGAGCAATAATGCACAGCTGCGGTGCTGTGCGTTACCTCAGTGAAGCTCTGAAGGCTTCTGCCGCCTGAGACGTCTTCTGACTTTGTTTCTTCTGGCTCTGTGAGGAGAATGGCGGCGCAGTTCTGGGAGTGAACGCCCAGGACGAACCTGTGTTCACCCCCTCTGGAGCTAATGGTGTCCAGTAGCCGAGGAAGCAGAGCCTATCATTTAAGTAGGTCTGCTCCTCTCTCCTCAGTCCCTCGATGCAGGGAGCCTGTTGCCAGCAGTGCTCCCTGTAAAAATACAGAAAAAATCCAAACAAAAATGCTTTCTAGGCAGAGAACTCAGGGGAGCTCCCTGCAGTGCACCCATTTCCCTCTGGGCACAGTGTAAAACCGAGGTCTGGAGGAGGGGCATAGAGGGAGGAGCCAGTGCACACCCAGAATCCAAAGCTTTCTTAAAGTGCCCTATCTCCTGCGGAGCCCGTCTATTCCCCATGGTCCTTACGGAGTCCCTAGCATCCTCTAGGACGATTGAGAAAAGTTGTTATGTTGCCCATAGCAACCAACCAACCAGATTCTGTCTATCATTTCTGTACTGCATCCTAGAAAATGATATACAGAATCTGATTGGGTGCTATCTGCAACATCACCACTGTTCTTTTTTAGAACCTTTAGTAAATTTACAATGGAGCAGTGACGTTTGTTGCTGAGGGGTTACTCTGTTCCCACAGATCACTGCTATAGTAGAATCTATAACAGGCTCAAAACATGAGATAGCAGAACAGTGAGAACAACATGTGTTTTTATTAATTGACCACTAAATCACGTTAAAGACAGCACTTCAGTGTTCCTATTAAATAGACATGATCAGGGGTGTATCTAGGGGTCTGAGTGCCCCTGGCAAAGTAAGGGACTGGCGCCCCCCCCCCCCCCTTAGACGTGTGTCAAAAAGGGGCGTGATCTCATGGGGAATGGGCGTGACCACACAATAGTACCCCTTATTCATATTACAGCACACAGCAGTGCATCTTATTTACATTTCAGCACACAGTGGTACCCCCTATACGTGTTACGCCACACACTAGAGCCCTTATTTCACATTACACAGTAGTACCCCTCCCCGTATACACATGGGCCCTCATTCCGAGTTGTTCGCTCGGTATTTTTCATCGCATCGCAGTGAAAATCCGCTTAGTACGCATGCGCAATGTTCGCACTGCGACTGCGCCAAGTAACTTTACTATGAAGAAAGTATTTTTACTCACGGCTTTTTCTTCGCTCCGGCGATCGTAATGTGATTGACAGGAAATGGGTGTTACTGGGCGGATACACGGCGTTTCAGGGGCGTGTGGCTGAAAACGCTACCGTTTCCGGAAAAAACGCAGGAGTGGCCGGGGAAACGGTGGGAGTGCCTGGGCGAACGCTGGGTGTGTTTGTGACGTCAACCAGGAACGACAAGCACTGAAATGATCGCACAGGCAGAGTAAGTCTGGAGCTACTCTGAAACTGCTAACTCGTTTGTAATCGCAATATTGCGCGTACGTCGGTCGCAATTTTAAGAAGCTAAGATTCACTCCCAGTAGGCGGCGGCTTAGCGTGTGTAACTCTGCTACATTCGCCTTGCGAGCGAACAACTCGGAATGAGGGCCATTATACCTACCCAGTAGGTGAGTGGAAACACAGTGTTTGGCATGCAGCTGGGAGTTCAGGGGGAGCTGGGGAAAAAGCGAGGCATAGATAACGGCGTCCGCGGGACTCCCTGGACAGAACTTCTATGTGGTTCTACCTCCTGGCCGCGGGTAGCACCGCCGAGTTGTCCCCCCCCCCCCCTTAGCCGGCGCCCCTGGCGAGTGCCATCCTGCCCAATAGATAGGTACACCCCTGGAGGTGATTAACCTGTCCAGTCAGGAAATATCAGTGAAAAAATGGTACATAAATACTGCAAGTATGTTAACATAAAAATAAATGAGCATAGAAGGTAATGATACTGTATATGACACTTGGTAAATACTTTTTTCTACAAATGTGTGCCGGATTGTTACAGTGCTCAAACAATCACACAAACATGTCAGATATCCAAGAGGTTACTTTACAACAATTAGTAACCAATATCAATAAATGTATCAGGCAAATCCCCAAACAGCAGGTATATAGAAAAAATGTTACATACTGTATATATTGTTTGGTATAGGAGGACAAATGAGGTCAGCAATTGATATGTATTTATGTTAATTGAAAAGCATCCATCAGGTGTTGATTCTCTAATTACGCGTTTGTAACAGGGTTATAATTAATTTTCATTTGTATGGATATATGTATGTATATGTAATATGTATAACATTATTTAAGAAATATAAAATATATTTAATGTTGACCATAATGAAGTATGTGTATATATATATATAAATTTATATAAAGTAAGGGGTTTCTCAAGTATATTTATTGTGCGGGGTATACTAAAGGGAGTGAGAGGTGTAGCAATATAATATAAAAGACAGTGGAGACTGTTGTGTGTGCTGTAGTTGCAGGGCTGAGCACTAATGATGCGCAGGGTAAATAATATAGCTGTCAAGTATGAGGGGTTTGTTTCCCCACCTCGTGCAGGTAGATGGTACCGTGTGCAGAAGGGTCACCTCGCGCAGGTAAAAAGGAGGCCGTGTGCAAAGAGGTGGTGGCCACCTCGCGCAGGTAAGGGAGGCCGTGTGCAAAGGAATGGTCCCCACGCGCTGCTAGAAGTAGTGTATAAAGGTGCTCCCCGCCGGCGGTCAGTCAGTCTGCAGATCCCCCTTGCCGTGCTGGTACCTAGGTCTCTCCGGTGGCCGCTAAGAGCTGTAACAAGCTGTAAACATTACAGCGGCGGCCGGGAAGTCAGGGTAGCGCAGCCAGACAAGGAGAGCCGGTGAGAGCAGGGACCGGCGCGGCTAGCAAGAGCTGTGAAGATAGGAGAGCCGGGGGAGCGGATACCGGCGCGGCTATCAGGAGCCGTGAAGAAGCGGTGACGTGCGGCTAGCCAGAGCCGTGAAGACAAGGAGAGCCGGTGAGAGCAGAGACCGGCGCGGCTAGCAAGAGCCGTGAAGACAAGGAGAGCCGGGGGAGCGGATACCGGCGCGGCTATCAGGAGCCGTGAAGAAGCGGTGACGTGCGGCTAGCCAGAGCCGTGAATACAAGGAGAGCCGGTGAGAGCAGAGACCGGCGCGGCTAGCAAGAGCCGTGAAGACAAGGAGAGCCGGGGGAGCGGATACCGGCGCGGCTATCAGGAGCCGTGAAGAAGCGGAGACGTGCGGCTAGTCAGAGCCGTGAAGATAAGATAGCTGAATCCACTGCCCACCAATGAGAAGCCATTGGGGTGAGGCTATCTACCTGAATAATAGTAAGTGTCAGGAGGCACTTACGGAAGGCATCTAAGGTCTGTAAAAATTATACCTGCTGTGCACCTATTCACCAGTTACACTACTATATGAACATATTTCAGTTCAGGCAGCTATAATGACTATGTATTTACCATCAGCTTTGCATACTGCCTAGTTTAGTCACTTTCCAGTAGGAACTCTAACAATCATACAGCGGTATAATATATATATATCTCAGTGTATTCAGCTCAAATCTATAACTGACTAGCCCTAGAGACATACTGTATAACGCTGCTGAAGATGATTTAACTGCAGACAGCACAGGATTTATAATTCATTCAAAAGCAACCAGCTAGTCTAGTCAGAATGGATACAATTACAAAATATGTGGCAATACAAACAAAGTAGCAGCAAAGGGAGACACACTACTGCAAGAAAAACAAAGTATTTATTGTAAAGGAATCTTAGTTCGACTTACAGTTAACTACAGTTGAGTTATAAGCTCTACAGCAGATAAAGGAAATTGCAGGAGAGAATAGACTATTTGTTCCAGTTAACTAAAACACAACATACTTTGGAAATGGAGATATTGATAGTATATATTTATATTCACACTGGTAAAGAGACTTCATCTACAGACGAGCAATAATAAACAATTAAGTATACAATAATATACTTACCATCTGTTAGCTACATAGTAGAGAGAGATTCATCACTGGGAATACAAGAAAAGGAAAGCAAGGATATTAGAGGCATTATATTCTACAGAAAGAATTTATTATAGTGAGGAGACTGTATAGACCACTATAAATAACTAAATAACAAGTTTAAGCTTCAGGATACAAAGTATTGGTAATCTTCAATCCTTTGCAATGCAGGAGGATTAATTACTGACACTTATCCAACAGGATAAATTACACTCATTGGGCCCCAACTGCGCAATTAAAGACTAAGAGTACCCGGGTAACTCAATTAGAGAACAAAATATTTGTCATTGAGTATTATATGCATTGTTGTTTAGATAGAGGAATATTGTCAATTAGTAATTATATATGTATGTAATTTGAGTATACCTAAAAATATATATATCTTATATAAAATTATACTTACCATAAAGTTATTGTGGTGATTGTCTGATCCTAAGAAAGAAGAAAAGAAGTACAGGTATTATACATGTTATTATACTAAGGTGATTAGTTTTGTAAATGTGTATAGGTTAATTAACACACATATTTAAATAGCAGGGCTTTCCCAGGCAAGCCAAAATAACAATTAGCTTGGGTGGAGGCACTGGTGATTTATATCAAGAGATAAGATAAGGTTACATTTTGGAGGCACTGCTGAGATATATTCAGGACACTATAATGGAGAGGATTTCAGAAGAAGAGTTATACAATTGGTGTATACAGAGAGGAACAAACTTAAAAAAATGTATGGGAGTAGGGGGAAATTTTTCTGACATTCATGATGATGTGGTATTAGAGACTTTAGACAGATTGTATGGAGTAAATAAACCGCAAATCATAGATAAATGGAGAGAGGATTCTGGGAGAGTTGTGGCTATTTTGATAGAAACAGAAAAAGAGTTAGATGCCAGGTTGATACCCACAATGATTGTAGCTGGGGGAGAAATTGGAAGATTGTGGCGCATTATATGGCCTAAAAGTAGTGAGGAAGAAATAGTTAGTGCTCATATCTCAGCATCTGCTGAAAACCCAGAGAGGGTTAATGAGAGCAGCAATACCCAGGGGGATGGTGCTAATGTAAATGGAGGGCAGTTTGAGACCATGGTAGATAGAGTGGTCACACAGTTAGAGAGATGGCACTATGAGGGAAGCTACAGGAGGTTAAGAATATTTTCAGGAATAGTGCCTGTGCCACTTGGGGAAGAAACGTATGAAGCATGGAAAGAAGCTGCTGTTCAGCAAGCTGAGGAGTGGCAATGTCCTGATCAAATAAAAAGGCAAAGAGTAGTAGAGAGTTTAAGGGGGCCAGCCATGGGGATTATTCAGGCAGCTAGAAGAAGCCATTCGCAAGCCACATTAGAAACTTATTTTGAAGCTTTGGATTATGCATATGGCACGTTAGAGGATGTGGGAGATTTGACCTCTAGATTCCATCATACTTTCCAAGAACCTGGGGAGAAATTTAGTGCTTATTTGATTAGGATAGATAAACTCTTGTATAAAATAGTTGATAAAGGAGGTATAACTAGAGAGGAAGTGGATGGAAATAGGATAAAGCAGCTCCTTAGAGGAGCTTTGACTACTGACTTTGTGGCTCAAATGTTAAGATGTTCAGGGATAAGAAAGACTCCTCCCACTTTTAATGATCTGTTAAAAGAGGTAAAGCAAGAGGAGGCATTAATTGAAATGAGAGAGAAAACTATAAAAAAAGTAAAAGTAATACAACCTATGGTGGAAGTGAATCCATTTGAAGAAAAAATACTGAAAATGATAGAGGAACAAAATAAAAAACTAGAACAGTTTATGGTTTTACAAACCAATAGTAATTCCAGTCTCTCATCAAGGACAAACGATAATATATCCGTAAGGGGAAGGGGGAGTAATTATAATAATCGAGGCCGAGGATGTTTCAAATGTGGTAGGTCAGGGCATAGGGCCTATGAATGCACTGATGATACGGGGTACTTTTCGCAAAGAGTTAGTGATAATAATACAGCATTAAATAGCCACAATCTCTCTGGGCAGGGAAACGGGAGAGGGAGGACTGTGAACCCCTCACAGTCCCCCTAGAAGTCAGCTACTGCGCTATGGGGAATTCCTGGTGGAATGGGAAAATACCAGAAGGTCTGATGGGTCCTACACCAATAGTCTCTGCGTCCATTAATGGGAATAAATGTAAAGTATTATTAGACAGTGGGTCTCAAGTGTCGATTATTTTTGAATCCTGGTATAATGAACACATATCAGATGTGAAAATACAACCCCTTAATGGATTAATAATTTGGGGTTTAAGTGTAAACAAATATCCTTACTTAGGATATGTGCAAGTTACTCTCGAATTTGATAAAGAAATCCCTGGAAAGCCATTGCAGGTCCCTTTTATTGCACTAATTTGTCCTGAGATCCAAGGGGGCAGGAATGAACTTCCTGTAATTATAGGTACTAATACCCATTTGTACAGTGAATTATCAAAATGGTGTCAGGATATGCATAGGAAGGAACAGATTACTGAAGCAGGACAGGCTTGGGTAATTCAACCGAGAGATAAGTTTGAGGTGGAGAAGGGTCAATTTGAAGTTTGTTTTCAAAATAGCGATATTATAAAAGAGGACAAAGATTCATTGATAAGTGAATTGGGTATTAGGAGGAAGGCTTTTTCATCTGATGAATGGGATTTAGGAGAGGCAAAAGGAGTAGAACATATAATAGAACTCACAGATACCAGTCCTTTTCGTGAAAGATCTCGCAGGATAGCTCCTGCAGATTTTGAAGATGTCCGATTACATTTAAAAGGATTATTAGAGAATCAAATTATAATAGAATCCCGTAGTCCTTATGCTTCTCCAATTGTAATTGCTAAAAAGAAAAATGGGAAAATTCGTATGTGCGTAGATTACAGGACCCTTAATGCAAGAACTATTCCAGACCAGTACACAGTTCCTAAAATTGAAGAAGCATTTGACTGCTTGCAAGGAAGTGTATGGTTTTCGGTATTAGACTTACGGAATGGATTCTACCAGATCCCCATGCGCCCTGAAGATAGAGATAAAACCGCATTTATTTGCCCTTTGGGTTTTTTCGAATTCCTAAAAATGCCCCAGGGAATTAAGGGAGCCCCAGCTACATTCCAGAGGACAATGGATAAAGTAATTGGGGATATGAACTATAGAGAGGTCATTGTCTATTTAGACGACATCATTATTTTTGGGAGTTCCCTTCAAGAGCATAATACCCGTCTTATTAAAGTTTTAGATAGATTAATTGAAGGGGGATTGAAGTTGTCTATTGACAAATGTCAGTTATGCCAATCCTCAGTGAAATATTTAGGACACATTGTAAATAGAGAGGGAATTGCCACTGACCCTGCAAAGGTTGAAGCTGTAGTAAATTGGCCTAAGCCTAATAAGTTAAAAGAACTCAGATCTTTTTTAGGCTTTTGCGGGTACTACCGCAGATTCATTCCAAATTATTCAAAGATTTCAAAACCTCTTACAGATTTGACAAAAGGATATCCACCTAATAATCGGGGAAAAGAAACCAAAATAACCCCTAAGTGTTGGTTTAAACCTAATGAACCTTTTGGAAATCGGTGGACTCAGGAATGTGAAATGGCATTTCAGACTTTAAAAACAAAGCTAACTAGGGCTCCAGTTTTAGCTTATGCAAACCCTTCACTCCCATATGTACTTCATATAGATGCTTCACAAGAAGGTATTGGGGGAGTACTGTATCAAAAACATCAAGAAGAGTTAAGGCCTGTGTCCTTTACTAGTAGGGGGTTATCTGTTAGTGAGAGAAATTACCCCACACACAAATTGGAATTTTTAGCTTTAAAGTGGTGTGTGGTGGAAAAATTTCATGAATATTTATATGGAGTAACATTTGAGATTCACACAGATAACAATCCTTTAACATATATCCTTACAACTGCAAAATTAGATGCAACAGGACACAGATGGCTTGCCGCTTTGGCTCTATATAACTTTTCTTTAAGATATAGGCCCGGAGTCAATAATATCGATGCTGACTCATTATCCCGAATACCTAATCAAAATAATTGTGTTGCTATTAATGAATGGATTGAAGTACCTGCTGGGGAAGTGAGGGGGATGTGCCATCATATTCAGATTAAAGAAATGACCCCAGGAGAATCATTAAGTTCATTGGGTGCCACTGAAAAAGCTCTGCCTTTATCATACTGTTGGTTGAGTCATTTAGAATTAGAAGGGTTGCCAAAACTTAGGAAGACCCAGATACAGGCAGATCAGAGGAAAGATCCAGACATTGGATTTATCATATCTGAAATAACAAGAAATAAAAGTAACAAAAATGGTGACCCTGTAGTGTCTAATGCTTCTGAGGGAGTACGGTTATTGGAAAAACAAAGGAAACATCTATTGATAATCAATGGATTGTTATACCGGGTAATTGAAAGGAGTAAAAAAAAAAAATACCAACTAGTATTACCAAAGATATATCGATCTGTGGTAATGAAAGCATTACATGATGACCATGGCCATTTAGGAAATGATAAGACCTTAAATCTAATATATGATAGGTTTTATTGGCCTGGCATGAGGAGAGAGGTAGAAGAATATTGCCAAAATTGTGGAAATTGTATAGTACGAAAAACTGTAAGTAGTCAATCTGCCCCGTTAGTAAACTTTAAGAGTAATGGTCCTATGGATTTAGTCTGTATGGATTTTTTAACATTAGAAGTAGAACCCGGAAAGAAATGCCACATATTAATAATTACAGATCACTTTACCAGATACGCCCAAGCATACGTTACACCAAATCAGAAAGCTTATACTGTAGCCAATACTCTATGGGACAAATATTTTGTTCATTATGGTTTACCTAACCGATTACATTCTGATCAAGGGAGAGAGTTTGAGAGTAAGCTGATTAAGGAACTCTGTATGATTTGTGGGATCACTAAATCACGAACCACCCCTTATCATCCTCAGGGAAATCCTCAGCCTGAAAGGTTTAACAGAACCTTGTTGAATATGTTAGGGACCCTAAACCCATTTGATAAAAACCATTGGAAAAGGCATATTGATCGTTTAATACATGCTTATAACTGCACACGAAATGAGGCTACAGGATATTCTCCATATGCTTTGATGTTTGGGCGAGAGGCTAGACTTCCCATAGACGTGTGTATGGGAATATCTTATAGTGACAAACCCGCTATTTCTCATCTTAAATATATTAAGAAACTAAGAAAAGACTTAAAAGAAGCGTATGACTTAGCTAATGAAACTACTACTAAACTAGAAATAAAAAATAAAAGTCATTATGATAGGAAAGTACGCGATCAGGTCTTGGCTCCTGGGGATAGAGTATTATTGAAACAACTTGGGACTCCTAGAAAATTTAAAATAAGTAACAGATGGAGAGAAGATCCCTTCATAATAATAGAAAAGTTTCCTGGGCTACCTGTATATAAGATTAAGCCAGAAAATGGAGATGAAATTGTATTAACTTTCCATAGACAACACTTACTCCCAATAGGACGTGAAGTTCGTTTAAATAAGTATAGAATTGATCTTAAGACAAGTTCCGATATGGGGACCATAGAGAATGGATATGAGCAAAATATTGAGGCTCATGATACAGAAGGGTCAGAGGATGAATTTACAGGGCAAGGATGCTATTTTAAAGATGAAGGTATTAGAGATGTTGACCCTAAGGAGTTTATTCAGGAGCAGAATACCAATGATCCCATTGGATTCCTCTCTGGAGAAAACTTTGAAGATAATATTGGACAATTTGGGCAAGATAGTAATGATACTCTGGGAGCATTGGAATTAAATATGCCATCAGAAGGATCTGATTACAGTTCTGCTGTATATAATGAAAGCATAGGGGAGCAAGTTATGGAACGGCCTAGGAGAATATGTCAACCTCCATCCATGCTCACTTATAATGAACTGGGAGTACCTAGTATTGTACCAAGGGTAGTGCACCATAATATGATTGATGTGTGGCCATATTGTGCATATTACTATCCTTGTTAAGATTAAAACTAAAGTTAAGGGTGGTAATCCGGTTATATTAAAATTAATGGATTACCAGGGGGAGAATGTAACAGGGTTATAATTAATTTTCATTTGTATGGATATATGTATGTATATGTAATATGTATAACATTATTTAAGAAATATAAAATATATTTAATGTTGACCATAATGAAGTATGTGTATATATATATATAAATTTATATAAAGTAAGGGGTTTCTCAAGTATATTTATTGTGCGGGGTATACTAAAGGGAGTGAGAGGTGTAGCAATATAATATAAAAGACAGTGGAGACTGTTGTGTGTGCTGTAGTTGCAGGGCTGAGCACTAATGATGCGCAGGGTAAATAATATAGCTGTCAAGTATGAGGGGTTTGTTTCCCCACCTCGTGCAGGTAGATGGTACCGTGTGCAGAAGGGTCACCTCGCGCAGGTAAAAAGGAGGCCGTGTGCAAAGAGGTGGTGGCCACCTCGCGCAGGTAAGGGAGGCCGTGTGCAAAGGAATGGTCCCCACGCGCTGCTAGAAGTAGTGTATAAAGGTGCTCCCCGCCGGCGGTCAGTCAGTCTGCAGATCCCCCTTGCCGTGCTGGTACCTAGGTCTCTCCGGTGGCCGCTAAGAGCTGTAACAAGCTGTAAACATTACAGCGGCGGCCGGGAAGTCAGGGTAGCGCAGCCAGACAAGGAGAGCCGGTGAGAGCAGGGACCGGCGCGGCTAGCAAGAGCTGTGAAGATAGGAGAGCCGGGGGAGCGGATACCGGCGCGGCTATCAGGAGCCGTGAAGAAGCGGTGACGTGCGGCTAGCCAGAGCCGTGAAGACAAGGAGAGCCGGTGAGAGCAGAGACCGGCGCGGCTAGCAAGAGCCGTGAAGACAAGGAGAGCCGGGGGAGCGGATACCGGCGCGGCTATCAGGAGCCGTGAAGAAGCGGTGACGTGCGGCTAGCCAGAGCCGTGAATACAAGGAGAGCCGGTGAGAGCAGAGACCGGCGCGGCTAGCAAGAGCCGTGAAGACAAGGAGAGCCGGGGGAGCGGATACCGGCGCGGCTATCAGGAGCCGTGAAGAAGCGGAGACGTGCGGCTAGTCAGAGCCGTGAAGATAAGATAGCTGAATCCACTGCCCACCAATGAGAAGCCATTGGGGTGAGGCTATCTACCTGAATAATAGTAAGTGTCAGGAGGCACTTACGGAAGGCATCTAAGGTCTGTAAAAATTATACCTGCTGTGCACCTATTCACCAGTTACACTACTATATGAACATATTTCAGTTCAGGCAGCTATAATGACTATGTATTTACCATCAGCTTTGCATACTGCCTAGTTTAGTCACTTTCCAGTAGGAACTCTAACAATCATACAGCGGTATAATATATATATATCTCAGTGTATTCAGCTCAAATCTATAACTGACTAGCCCTAGAGACATACTGTATAACGCTGCTGAAGATGATTTAACTGCAGACAGCACAGGATTTATAATTCATTCAAAAGCAACCAGCTAGTCTAGTCAGAATGGATACAATTACAAAATATGTGGCAATACAAACAAAGTAGCAGCAAAGGGAGACACACTACTGCAAGAAAAACAAAGTATTTATTGTAAAGGAATCTTAGTTCGACTTACAGTTAACTACAGTTGAGTTATAAGCTCTACAGCAGATAAAGGAAATTGCAGGAGAGAATAGACTATTTGTTCCAGTTAACTAAAACACAACATACTTTGGAAATGGAGATATTGATAGTATATATTTATATTCACACTGGTAAAGAGACTTCATCTACAGACGAGCAATAATAAACAATTAAGTATACAATAATATACTTACCATCTGTTAGCTACATAGTAGAGAGAGATTCATCACTGGGAATACAAGAAAAGGAAAGCAAGGATATTAGAGGCATTATATTCTACAGAAAGAATTTATTATAGTGAGGAGACTGTATAGACCACTATAAATAACTAAATAACAAGTTTAAGCTTCAGGATACAAAGTATTGGTAATCTTCAATCCTTTGCAATGCAGGAGGATTAATTACTGACACTTATCCAACAGGATAAATTACACTCATTGGGCCCCAACTGCGCAATTAAAGACTAAGAGTACCCGGGTAACTCAATTAGAGAACAAAATATTTGTCATTGAGTATTATATGCATTGTTGTTTAGATAGAGGAATATTGTCAATTAGTAATTATATATGTATGTAATTTGAGTATACCTAAAAATATATATATCTTATATAAAATTATACTTACCATAAAGTTATTGTGGTGATTGTCTGATCCTAAGAAAGAAGAAAAGAAGTACAGGTATTATACATGTTATTATACTAAGGTGATTAGTTTTGTAAATGTGTATAGGTTAATTAACACACATATTTAAATAGCAGGGCTTTCCCAGGCAAGCCAAAATAACAATTAGCTTGGGTGGAGGCACTGGTGATTTATATCAAGAGATAAGATAAGGTTACACGTTATGTAAATAAACCAAGGGAATAGTACATACCAAGCAAATAATAATAATCAATCTGTAACCGTAAAGAAAAGGTGAGTATGTCAACCAGTGCATTTGGGGTAGGCTGCTGCTGCCTGGCATGTAGAAACCTGGGGTGCCAGATGAGCGGGTCACCCCAAAGCTCTGGGGCAAGGAAGGAAGAAAACGAGCATCTGGTTTTGAAATCCCCAGGACAGAGGGCCCCTCGTGGGTATGGAATCGGATGGTCCCAGTTGCGGAGGCCAAATGAGAGTGCTGGAAGTAAGAAGGATGGGTAGAGTTTGGGAAGGATGTGAGAGGTATGTGGTGGGAAGAGAAGGGAGAGGATGGAAGCAGGCTTGGACTGGCCCACAGGGGTACATGGGAAACTACCGGTGGGCCCCACTGCCTGGGGTCAACCTTCTGCTCTAAGGATCAGGTTCCAGACTGTGCACTTGAATTATACATTATATATATGTTGCCTTATACTGGACTATGGTGTATTTTCTACAGTGCATTGCTGTTATTAATCTGGTACATTATCATGCATGCAGGAGCTGAATTTACTGTATATATTTATGAAGGGGCCCAGACGTTGCACTCTTTAATGGTTAGTCAAACCAGTGAGGTGGCAGGCCACACCCCCTCTGCAGACTGGCCACACCCCTAACATGGGCCCCTACCACTACATTCCTCCGGTGGGCCGTACATACCCCAGTCCGACACTGGATGGAAGGGAGAGGATGGTATGGGGAGGAAGAGTGGAGAGGGGGAGAAGAGAGGTGGTCTGGGTCCTGCACCAGAAAGGGGCGCACCTGGTGGGAGCGAGTGAAGGAAAGAGAAAGATGTAGAAAAGGCAAGAAGCTGGGAGAAAAGACAGGCGGGATGCTGCTGCTCTCAGGGGCGAGGGTATGGCAGTGGAGAGTGAGCGTTCCCAAGCTGTCAGAAGGGAGACAAGACACAGACCATCCCAAAAGACAGGCGGGATGCTGCTGCTCTCAGGGGCGAGGGTATGGCAGCGGAGAGTGAGCGTTCCCAGGCTGTCAGAAGGGAGACAAGACACAGACCATGCTGACGTACATCACACAGTTCAGGGCAGCCACGGAATCATGGTCGGTCGGTCTCCAAAGGAAGAAATACTGCGGTAAAAGAGGTGACTGAGCGCCATGGTCGTGGGTTCAGACAGACGACAGGACTGCACCCATTATGTCAGACATGTCACCATTGAGAAAGCCTATGGGTGAAACACGTGTATGATGTGACAGGTGCAGTCCTTACCTCGGTCGGAACCCGCAATAAAGTAGAGATTCAGATTTACCCGGATCTCAATAAATGACATCTTATTGGCTATCGGTGTTTTGGATGGCCAATGCCATAAATCCGAACTTGCGATAATTTTAGCGAAAAGAATCGAGTAGATCCAAACCTGCTCATCTCTAAAAGAAAGGAAACAGAAGTTTAACGTGTAAGCAATCTAATTGCTTGATTTAAAGCTCTTATGAGACATTTCAGCTCCTTGTAAACTACTGAAGTTTACTTGAAAACCCTTTTTTCCTCCTTTTTTCCTTTTCCTCCTCTTGTTTTCACAGTAGATAACAATGTCAGTGTTTCCTGTATCACACATCAACAGTCTGAGAGAAACAAACTTATTTTTACATGCAGTACTATTTTTCTGGAAAAATAGGTTCAAGGACTACGGGTCTGGGAGAGTAGATATTAAAAAGTTATAGATATATAGATAGATGACAGAAAGTTTTTGGAAAAGAAGGCACTCAAAATGGACTTTAAAATAAAACTTATCTTATGGAAAATACATCAGTTCCTGATCATGGGGCTAAATCAGGTTGGATCAAAATAAGCGATCCAACCGCGAAAATTACAAAAAGCATGCGCAGCGAATGTCCTGCGCATGCATTCACATTTACTGCATGTGCCTGCAGAAAATGCGAACGCCTCTGCCTGTCAATCAGGCAGAGGCATTCGTGGGGCGGGTGGGGCAGCAACGCTCCATTTCCAAGGCGGAGATGAAGCATTGTGGGGGGGGGGTGCGTGGTTGAAAAACGGGGGCATGTCGGCTGAAACGGGGGGGTGGCGGGGGCTTGATTTGGGTGGCTGCATGACGTCACACACAGCCATCGCGATCAAAAAGATGGAGGCACGCCTAGTGTGGGTGCAGCCAGGCTGCAACCACAGGAGGCTACCTTAATTTTAGCAATCAAACAGAGATTGCGGTGGGATGCTCCGTTTCCAATGCAGAGAGGAGGGTTGCTGGGCTGTGGTGACATGAATGGGGGCGTGTTGGCAGCATTTTCAGGGAGGCTGTATGTTGTCACTCGCAGCGGCTCGAAACGAAAAAATGGTAAGCTGTGCCATCAGAAGACATCCATAATTTCTGTGATCACGTTGTCATTGTGGAGCATTGCAAATAAGTGTGATCGCAATGGCTGGGTGGTTGCCTGCATGCTGCTGCTTTTATTTAGAGATGTGCAGCGGGCACTTTTTTCGTGTTTTGTGTTTTGGTTCTAATTCCCCGCTCGTGTTTTGGTTTTGGGTTGGTTTTGACAAAACCACCCTTTCGTCTTTTGGTTTTGGATCTGGATTATTTTTTGAAAAAAAAAAAAAAAACAGCTAAAACACAGAATTTGGGGGTAATTTTGATCCTACGGTATTATTAACCTCAATAACATTCATTTCCACTCATTTCCAGTTTAATCTAAACACCTCACACCTCACAGTATTGTTTTTAGGCCAAATGGTTGCACCGAGGTGGCTGTATGACTAAGCTAAGCAACACAAGTGTGCGGCACAAACACCTGGCCCATCTAGGAGTGGCACTGCAGTGGCAGACAGGATAGCAGATTTAAAAAAATAGGCCCCAAACAGCACATGATGCAAAAAATAAAAAGAGGTGCACCGAGGTTGCTGTATGACTAAGCTAAGCGACACAACCACCTGACCCATCTAGTAGTGGCATGCAGTGGCTGAATGTCGAAAGTGGCCCGCAATTTTTCAGTCCACTGACAGCATCTCCTGCATGCACCTGTCATTTTTTTTAAAATTCTGCAATTGGTGGACTTATACGGCAGTGCCACTGTATTAATACAGCTGTACCCCTGGACTTATACGGCAGTGTCAGACAGGATAGCACTTTAAAAACCCATGCCCCAAACAGCATGTGATGCAAAGATGTAAAAGAGGTGCACCAAGGTTGCTGTATGACTAAGCTAAGCGACACAAGTGTGCGGCACAAACACCTGGCCCATCTAGGAGTGGCACTGCAGTGTCAGACAGGAGGGCAGATATAAAAAAAAAAGGCCCGAAACAGCACATCATGCAAAAACATCATGTAAAAGAGGTGCAATGAGGTAGCTGTATGAGTAAGCTAAGCGATACAAACAATTGGCCCATCTAGGAGTGGCATTGCAGTGTCAGACAGGAGGGCACTTTATAAAAAATAGTACCCAAACAGCACATCATGCCAAAAAGTAAAAGAGGGCACTGAGGTAGCTGTATGACTAAGCTAAGCGACACAAGTGTGCGGCACAAACACCTGGCCCATCTAGGGTTAGCACTGCGGTCCCACTGCACTAGTGGTGGATACCGGATGCACGTCTAGCACCAGCATAGTTGTTATGGCCTCAGTAATCCGCTTTGCAACAGGGTATATATATATACGGCAGTATAACTGGACTGGATTTATATGCCAGTACCACTGTAATTATATGGCAGGATTACTGGACTTATACGGCAGTACCGCTGGACATATACGGCAGTATCACTGGACTGGATTTATACGCCACTACCACTGTAATTATACGGCAGGATACTGGATTTATACGGCAGGATCACTGTATTTATATGGCAGGATCACTGTATTTATACGGCAGGATCACTGGATTTATACGGCAGTACGGCTGGACAAATACGGCATGATCACTGGACATATACAGCAGTATCACTGGACTGGACTTATACGCCAGTACCACTGTAATTATACGACAGGATCACAGGAATTATACGCCAGTATCACGGGAATTATACGGCAATATCACAGCAATTATATGGCAATATCACTATAATTATACGCCAGTATCACGGGAATTATATAGCAATATCACTGTAATTATACGGCACTATCACAGGAATTATACGCTAGTATCCCGAGAATTATACGGCAATATCACTGTAATTATACGGCAATATCACAGGTATTATACACCAGTATCCCGAGAATTATAAGGCAATATCACTGTAATTATACGCCAGTATCACTGGAATTTTATGCCAATATCACTGTAATTATACGGCAATATCAAAAAATTATACGCCAGTATCCCGAGAATTATACAGCAATATCACAGGAATTATACGCCAGTATCCCGAGAATTATACGGCAATATCACTGTAATTATATGCCAGTATCACGGGAATTTTATGCCAATATCACAGTAATTATACGGCAATATCACAGAATTATACGCCAGTATCCTGAGAATTATACGGCAATATCACTGTAATTATACGCCAGTATCACAGGAATTATATGGCAATATCACTGGAATTATACGCAATATCACAGAAATTATACGGCAATATCACAGGAATTATACACCAGTATTCCTAGAATTATATGGCAATATTACTGTAATTATAAGCCAGTATCACGGGAATTATACAGCAATATCACTGGTATTATACGCCAGTAACACTGGATATATGGCAGCAGAGGACACCCCCACTGTGACTGGTTACTGGACTGATGCTGCACAAGAGAGACACTACCCCTTGTCTGATGCAAGACAACACAGCAAAACTGCAAGGGATTTATACAGCAGCCAGCAGCACTGGGGACATATAGCAGCAGAGGACACCAACACTGTGACTGGCTGGACTGATGCAGCATAAGACACTGACTACACTGGATTAAGCAGCACAATACAGCACTAGACTCGCTACCCACTTTCCCGCCCACACAGACACTGAGGACGGAGACACGTCCTCTCACTACACATTCCGAGACAGGAGTGAAAATGGCCGCGAATCACGGCTCCTGATATGTAATCCAAATCCAGCGAGAATCCGACAGCGGGATGATGACGTTTTGCCTCGTTCTGGTTTCCAAGTCAGGTGGGAAAACCCAAACCTGACTCGGATCCGGGCTTGTGACGTGAAGTCCGGTAGGGTTCGGTTCTCTGAGAACCGAACCCGCTCATCTCTGCTTCTATTATTCTCTAATATGGAAGTTAGTGGAAAATAATAAAGACTTCAGCATCCATAGATGATTCGGGTAATCTCATCCATACTTTATGTGCAGTTAATAGTGTACTTAAAGCGTTGCAGCCATTTCACTGGGCCTTCTGTGCACAATGAAGTAAACAACATATATTGATCACAGGAGTGAGGTATACACATACTGTACTTACTGTAACATTAGGAGGCAATCACCTAGCACTGACTGCCAAGTGAACTTTCAATTTATGGCACCAGGGGGCACATCTGAGAACACTCAGCATATATCATTTAAGTGTATGGGAAACTGATAAAAATTCTAACCAGATGATTCTGATGTCATAGATGTAGGCAGATACTGTCTAATTTCTTCTATTGTAAGAATTTTATTTAAAAACATGAGTAGTGATCCCACTAATTGTAATCAGTGTTAAAACCAATGTCGGGAACCTGTTGATAATAGACTAACTAGAGATGTGCGGCTGGCACTTTTCGTGTTTTGTGTTTTGGTTTTGGTTCTAATTCCACTTTCGTGTTTTGGTTTTGGCTTGGTTTTGCCAAAACCACCCTTTCGTGTTATGGTTTTGGTTTTGGATCTGGATGATTTTTGGAAAAAAACATAAAAACAGCTAAAATCACAGAATTTGGGGGTAATTTTGCTCCTACTGTATTATTAACCTCAATAACATTAATTTCCACTCATTTCCAGTCTATTTTGAACACCTCACACCTCACAATATTGTTTTTAGGCCAAAAGGTTGCACCGAGGTGGCTGTATGACTAAGCTAAGGGACACAAGTGGCAGACACAAACACCTGGCCCATCTAGGAGTGGTACTGCAGTGTCAGACAGGATGGCACTTTTCAAAAACTAGGCCCCAAACAGCACCTCATGCAAAGATGTAGAAGAGGTGCAATGAGGAAGCTGTATGACTAATCCAAGCAACACAAACAATTGGCCCATCTAGGAGTGGCACTGCAGTGGCAGACAGGAGGGCAGATATCCAAAAAAAGACCGAAACAGCACCTCATGCAAAGATGTAGAAGAGGTGCAATGAGGTAGCTGTTTGACTAAGCCAAGCATCACAAACAATTCCCACTGGAAATATACATCCAAATCACTGGAATTATACGTCCAAATCACTGGAATTATACTGAAAAATCACTGGAATTATACTGAAAAATCACTGGAATTATACGTCAAAATCACTGGAATTATACGTCAAAATTACTGGAATTATACGTCCAAATTACTGGAATTATAATGCAAAATCACTGGAATTATACGTCCAAATCACTGGAATTAAATGGCAAAATCACTGGAATTATATGTCCAAATCACTGGAATTAAATGGCAAAATCACTGGAATTATACTGCAAAATCACTGGAATTATAAGTCCAAATCACTGGAATTATACGTCCAAATCACTGGAATTAAATGGCAAAATCACTGGAATTATACGTCCAAATCACTGGAATTAAATGGCAAAATCACTGGAATTATACTGCAAAATCACTGGAATTATACGTCCAAATCACTGGAATTAAATGGCAAATGGAGGTTGAGGACTTCCATCGTCATGTGAAGCTGAACCACTAGTCACGAGCATAGGTCAGGGCCTTAGCCGTTTCTTGCCACTCCGTGTCATAAATGGCATATTGGCAAGTTTACGTTTCTCCTCAGACCATTTAAGTTTCTGTTTTTGGGTCTTTTTACTGAATTTTGGCTTTTTGGATTTTACATGCCCTCTACTATCACATTGGGCATCGGCCTTGGCAGACGACGTTGATGGCATTTCATCGTCTCGGTCATGACTAGTGGCAGCAGATTCAGCACGAGGTGGAAGTGGATCTTGATCTTTCCCTATTTTTTGAACCTCAACATTTTTGTTCTCCATATTTTAATGCACACAACTAAAAGGCACCTCAGGTATACAATGGAGATGGATGGATAGTATATTTATGGATGACGAGTGACTGATGACACAGAGGTAGCTACAGCCGTGGACTACCGTACTGCGTCTGCTAGTATAGATAATATACTAAATATATTACTACTGTAGGTATATAATATAATGACGGACCTGGTGGACACTGTCAGCAGACTCCTAAACTACTAGTATGAAGAAGATAGAAAAAAAACCCCACCACAGGTAGGTAGGTATACAATTATGGACGAGCACTGATGACACAGAGATAGCCACAGCCGTGGACTACCGTACTGCATCTGCTAGTATAGATAATATAATAAATATATTACTACTGTAGGTATATAATATAATGACGGACCTGGTGGACACTGTCAGCAGACTCCTAAACTACTAGTATGTAGAAGATAGAAAAAAAAACCACCACAGGTAGGTAGGTATACAATTATGGACGAGCACTGACGACACAGAGATAGCCACAGCCGTGGACTACCGTACTGCGTCTGCTAGTATAGATAATATAATAAATATATTACTACTGTAGGTATATAATATAATGGCGGACCTGGTGGACACTGTCAGCAGACTCCTAAACTACTAGTATGAAGAAGATAGAAAAAAAAAACCCCACCACAGGTAGGTAGGTATACAATTATGGACGAGCACTGACGACACAGAGGTAGGTACAGCCGTGGCCTACCGTATTGCGTCTGCTAGTATAGATAATATACTAAATATATTACTACTGTAGGTATATAATATAATGACGGACCTGGTGGACACTGTCAGCAGACTCCTAAACTACTAGTATGAAGAAGATAGAAAAAAAAACCCCACCACAGGTAGGTAGGTATACAATTATGGACGAGCACTGACGACACAGAGATAGCCACAGCCGTGGACTACCGTACTGCGTCTGCTAGTATAGATAATATACTAAATATATTACTACTGTAGGTATATAATATAATGACGGACCTGGTGGACACTGTCAGCAGACTCCTAAACTACTAGTATGAAGAAGATAGAAAAAAAAAACCACCACAGGTAGGTAGGTATACAATTATGGACGAGCACTGACGACACAGAGATAGCCACAGCCGTGGACTACCGTACTGCGTCTGCTAATATAGAGATGATAAAGATGATAGAGATGAAAAAAAAATATATAACACTACTGTAGGTAAATATTTATATAATATAATGAATGACGGACCTGCTGGACACTGTCAGGAGAATGCGTTTATAGAATTAAAAAAAAAAAAACACCACAGGAGTGTTTAACTTTTTCAGGCAGACAATATACTGGTGGTCACTGGCAGCAAAAGTGTGCACTGTACTCCTGCTATAACTGCTCCCCAGTCTCCCCCACAATTAAGCTGTGTGAGCAGTGAGCACTCAGCACAGTCAGATATACATAGATGATATATCATGCAGCACACTGAGGCTGAGCACAGATATGGTATGTGACTGTGTATCGTTTTTTTTCAGGCAGAGAACGGATTATAAATAAAACTGGTGGTCACTATCAGCAAAACTCTGCACTGTACTGAGTACTCCTAATGCTCCCCAAAATTAGTAGTAAATCAATCAACTCAAGTGTCTCTCTAATCTAATCTAAACGGAGAGGACGCCAGCCACGTCCTCTCCCTATCAATCTCAATGCACGTGTGAAAATGGCGGCGACGCGCGGCTCCTTATATAGAATCCGAGTCTCGCGAGAATCCGACAGCAGGATGATGACGTTCGGGCGCGCTCGGGTTAACCGAGCAAGGCGGGAGGATACGAGTCTGCTCGGACCAGTGCAAAAAAGGCTGAAGTTCGGGCGGGTTCGGATTCCGAGGAACCGAACCCGCTCATCTCTAACCAGCACTAAGCATTGTAAGCCTGTGCTGGGAGTCTCACAATGGGGGAGTCCTCCAACCAATAATTCCAACCAGCCCCAGGCAAGTTGATGCCAGGGTTCTCCAGGACGGGGTGGGGGAGGGGGGTTGTGTGGGCCTCCATCTGGAGTAGTGTCAATACACCAAGGTTCTTCTTATATCTGATGCCCATTGGGTTAGGTTATAATAAAAAAAAATTACATTTTATACTCTTTGTTATTGGCACACTACAGATACAAGAGTAGCAGGCTACCAAAAATGGCTGCCAGAGCATGTTGGCACTTGGAGAACCACAAGCACCAGCTTGCTGAGACAGTCTGGCACCTGTATTGTGGCAGTGAAAAATGCAAATAAAACCCCAAAAACTGCAGGCACGAACAATGTAAAAAAAAGTTAATGAATAATGACACTCCGGAACCCCCCTTAATACAGCCACATACCTCCCAACTGTACCGATTTTGGTTGGACAGTGAATAGACGCTGTGCGCATGTGCACAGTGTCTATTCACCGGGAGAGAAAGCATGCTTCCACATCGCCGAAAAAGGGGCATGGCCCATGATCGCGGCACTTTCAGTGAGACAACACCCCCTACTTTTGGACCTATGTCCCATCTACCAGCTTTAGAAAGTTGGGAGATATGCAGCCATTTTTGATCAACATCTTAAAGTGGAAAATAAGAAGCCTAGAAGAAGGTCATTTTCTGTACGAAACACTTTATCATTTATTATTTTATTTGCCATTATGCCATGTGCATTATATCTAACAGCATCATAGTGTATTACTAAATTAAGTTTCAGTGGAGACATAGGGGTATATTTACTAATATTCGTGTTTTAGCCGTTTTTAAGGGTGTTTGATTTCTAATGGTATCGGGTGCATTTTACTGCAACTTTTGAATCCTGATACGGTCATTTACTAAGCTGCCGAGTTTTCCACATTCGTTTTTTCCGATGTTGATGTGATTCGTCATGTCAGGCAGTGTTTTACGGGAGTGATGAGTAAAACACTAACTGACAAAACACAAGGAATCCCGGCCGGATCTGTGAGATCCGTGCAGGGCTTCATTGTGTACCTTAAAAAAAGTGTTTAAAGAGTTAAAAAGCAGAAAAAAATTTGCGTGGGGTCCCCCCTCCTAAGCATAACCAGCCTCGGGCTCTTTGAGCCGGTCCTGGTTATAAAAATACAGGTGATCCCCCATATTTTAACAACCAGCACCGGGCTCTGCGCCTGGTCCTGGTGTAAAAAATATGGGGGACAAAAGACGTAGGGTTCCCCCGTATTTTTCACACCTGCACCGGGCTGAGAGGTCAGAGAGATAATGCCACAGTCGGGAGACACTTTTTTTTGCCACAGAGAGATAATGCCAAAGCCGGGGGACACTTTTATATTGGTCCCTGCGGCCCTGGCATTAAATCTCCAACTAGTCACCCCTTGCCGGGGTACCCTGGAGGAGTGGGGACCCCTTAAATCAAGGGGTCCCCCCTCCAGCCATCCAAGGGCCAGGGGTGAAGCCTGAGGCTGTCCCCCCCATCCAAGGGCGGCGGATGGGGGGCTGATAGCCAAGTGTCAAAAAAAAAGAATATTGTTTTTTGTAGCAGAACTACAAGTCCCAGCAAACCTCCCCCACAAGCTGGTACTTGGAGAACCACAAGCGGGGTGGGGGAAATGGACCTGCTGGTACCTGTAGTTCTATTACAAAAAATACCCAAATAAAAGCAGTACACACACACCCTAACAGTATAACTTTTTTACATACATGCACACCAACATACATACATACTTACCTATGTTGACACGAAGAGTCGGTCCCCTTCTCCACATAGAATCCATGGGGTACCTGTAAATAAAATTATACTCACAACAATCCAGTGTAGATCGATCCGTTTCTGTTTGTAATCCACATACTTGGCAGAACAAAAAAATGAAAAACGCACTGAAAGGGGCGGGACCCCCGTGACTGCTGTCAAAGAGGGTCCCTTCAGCCAATCACGGAGCACCACGTCATGGCACTCTCCTGATTTTTGACACTTGGCTATCAGCCCTCCATCTGCCACCATTGGATGGTGGGGACAGCCTCGGGCTTCACCCCTGGCTCTTGGGTGGCTGGAGAAGGGGATCCCTTGATTTAAGGGGTCCCCACTCCTCCAGGGTACCCCGGCCAGAGGTGACTAGTCGGTGATTTAATGCCAGGGCCGCAGGGACCAATATAAAAGTGTCCCCCGGCTGTGGCATTATCTCTCTGACTAGTGGAGCCCGGTGCTGATGTGAAAAATACGGGGGACCCCTACGTCTTTTGTCCCCCGTTTTTTTTTATACCAGGACCAGGCGCAGACCCCGGTGCTGGTTGTTAAAATATAGGGGATTCCCTGTCAATTTTTCCCCTGTATTTTTACAACCAGGACCGGCTCAAAGAGCCCGAGGCTGGTTATGCTTAGGACGGGGGACCCCACGCAATTTTTTTTTTCCCGTTTTTACACTAAACAGACCCTTTCCCATAGATAACCATGCACAGACAGATCTCACTGATCCGTGCATGATTATCCAAACTCGCCTGGAAAAAGCAGGTCTGTTTTTTTGCTGCTTTTTTTAACGAATCGCAAAAAAATACACCCACACTTGAGCATTCAGAGACTAACACCCAAATACGAATTAATAGTAAATTCCCGTGTTGTATGAACAAACAGCTGTGTTTGACCGATGGTCTATTCATTCGTATTTCTGAACTTTGCCGTCAAAACCATTACAAATAGCCCAAACACTGCCGAGATTTGTGCTTAGTAAATTCCCGTTTTGGGACTTAGAAAAAAAACACAAATTGTACAAACTCGGATTTTTAGTAAATAAACCCCATGATCTGGCACTGTGCATTGCATAACTTGTTTGTTTAGTAAGTTTGCAGTGTACTAATTAGATGCCAACATATTTTTATTTGTTACGGAGAGTGAATTATATACTTCTTCTTTATGACAGGGGCTTTCCATTAGCAGAATTTAAAATAGAGTTATGTCTTTATAAAAGCTAAATTAGAGAGAAATAGGGAATAAACTATTTTTCTTTTTTTCTTTTTTATTAGTTTGTTGTTTTTTTTAGAGACGTGTGCCGTGCCAATTTTGCTAGATTTGTATTTTTATGTGGCTCTGATTTATTGTCCAGCTTTGGATTTGCCAAACCGCCGTGATTGGTTTTGGATTTGCATTTTGTTTTTAATACTGTAATTGCCAAAAAAAAAGGTAAACTCACATAATTTGGGCCTTTTTTTTGTTCCTACAGTATTATTAGCCTCAATAAAATTAATTTCTAGTAATTTCCAGTGAATTTTGACCATCTCACAGCTCACAATATTATTTTCAGCAATATTGGCCATCATTCCGAGTTGTTCGCTCGTAAGCTGCTTTTAGCAGCTTTGCACACGCTAAGCCGCCGCCTACTGGGAGTGAATCTTAGCTTATCAAAATTGCGAACGAAAGATTAGCAGAATTGCGAATAGACACTTCTTAGCAGTTTCTGAGTAGCTCCAGACTTACTCGGCATCTGCGATCAGTTCAGTCTGTTTCGTACCTGGTTTGACGTCACAAGCACACCCAGCGTTCGCCCAGACACTCCCCCGTTTCTCCAGCCACTCCCGCGTTTTTCCCAGAAACGGTAGCATTTTTTCACACACTCCCATAAAACGTCCAGTTTCCGCCCAGAAACACCCACTTCTTGTCAATCACATTACGATCACCAGAACGAAGAAAAAACCTTGTAATGCCGTGAGTAAAATACCTAACTGCATAGCAAATTTACTTGGCGCAGTCGCACTGCGGACATTGCGCATGCGCATTAGCAACTAATCGCTCCGTTGCGGAAAAAAATAACGAGCGATCAACTCGGAATGACCACCCTTGTCAAAAGGCTTTAGCGAGCTGGCTGGTTATTTTGTGACAGGGCAGTGTAACAAGCAGACGGTAGTTTATAGCACATCTATGAAACATTACCAAGCGTACTGTGGTACAGTGCACAGAACAGTACAAACAATAGATAACAATAGCATCCCAACTGCCATCACAATCCCGGCACCGGCATCCTGGCTGCCAGGATCCTGAATGAGACACTGCCTGGACATGGAAGAGGGGAGTCATGTGGTAGAGGTGGAGGGGGGGGGGGTATGTTTAGGCTGTGGGTAAGGGGGGTTAGGTTTAGGCCCCTGGGAGGAGGGATAGGGTTAGGGTGCCGGGGGAAGGGGGGGGGGAGTGTTAGGTTTAGGCTGCTGGAAGGGGTGGTTAGGATTAGGCACCACCGGGGAGGGTTAGGCTGTAGGGAGGGGAGGGATAGATTTAAGCTACGGTAATCATCCCCTTGCAGGATTCTCACTGTCGGGTCGCTGTGGTTGGTATTCTGACTGCCGGCATCCCGACTGCTTGCATGTCGAACCCAAGCTATAGATGTCCGTGAACAAAGCGCACCAACCAGTACAAACAATACATTTTACAGCAGAGTATAGTCCAGCAAGCAGCAGCGTGCTCTCTATAAGTTCACTATACAGAGCACAGCTACTTGTGAGTCTGGACACAGCACAGCCAGTATAGAAGAGTATAATGCAGCATGCATCAGCCTGCAGTGTGGCCTTATTCACAGACACTTTATACAGCACAGCCACTTGTAAGACTACGGACACAGCACAGACAGTTCAGCAGAGTACAGCGCAGCAAACAGCAGTTCCAGCTGCTATGCCTTATATAGAATCCAAGTCCCACAAGAATCCAACACCGGGAGGATGACGTTCGGCCTCAACATTGGAGCCGAGTCTGGCGGGAACACCCGAGCTGCGGCTTGGGTGGACTTGGATTCCCAATGTTCCGAGCAGTACAGATTCAAAGGAATCAAGACCGCTCGTCTCTAGTGTTTTTTAAGGTATTATTACGTTTGGGGAAGAAAGGGAAGTTCAAAGAAAAGGAAAAAAGAGGATGGGGTGCAATTCAAATGCAGCAGATGCTCATACGCACAGCAGTATCTCTTTAAGCTCTGTCTTCGACATATTTAACTTGAAAAATTCTACAGACAGGCATGCTGTGTGTTGGAGATTATAGAGTAGTCTAATCTACTTTATCTATCTATCTATCTATCTATCTATCTATCTATCTATCTATCTATCTATCTATCTATCTATCTATCTATCCTGTATATCATCTCTATTTTTGTTATTGAATAACTTTATGTTTAAAAAACACAATTGTAATTGCAGCTGGATTTGCACATAATGAAATGAATATTATATTTGACTCATGACTAAGGGATGTTTTAGGAATATTATAAATGCATTATTGGGGCACTTAATCATTATGACAACTTACTATTTATGGTAAACACATCTTTGACCTACCAGCTGAGGTTGCGACATTGTGTATAATTATATAGCAGAATCTTACACCCAAATTGAAAAAAAATATCGAGCATCTGTTAATTTAATCAGCTGCTACAGTATACATACAATGCAATTAATTTGGCAAGTTTAACTGCCCTGGACGTAATCCCAGTGACGTGTCAGCATTATGTACTGGCATACAGTACTTGTCTTTTGTTTATTTAACTGACCAAGTATACATTGCAAGCATAGGATCTTTTACATAGATGAGTAGTTTATTTCACATTGGGTATCCTTGTTAAATACTGCAATAAGTGTTCATGATAGTGATGTCATTTCTCGTATGGGGGTAAATGTATGAAGCAGTGATAAAAGTGGAGAAGTGAGCTAGTGGAGAAGTTGCCCAGCTTGAAAAACCTGTGAGGAGGGAGTGCTTGAAATTCCAGCCGGTATCGCTGGGAAATGAGGTCCCTCACCCAAGGATCCCGGCATACATAGACGAAGTGTTGAAGGCGAGCACCTACCTGAAAGTCGCCTTGTCGCTGGGGCCAACCGGCACGCGGAAGGCTTTGCGGCAGGGGATCCGGTGGTCTGGTCCTGGGAGACAGCAGGTGTAGGTTTACGGGACTTACCACGAGATCCTCTGGAAGTGGTATAGACCCCTCGGCCCCTGCCTGAACCTTACCACATGAAAGGACTGCAAGGAGGGTCCTGTGTAAGGATGTCTAGGAGGCCACGTAGCTGACGGCAGATAAGTAGACTTACCCGCCATTGCTTAGGAGATCCATTTATTTAGTTCGTCACCAAACAAAGCATAACCTGTAAAGGGAAGATTTTGTACACCATTTTTGGCGTCAGCGATCTGCCGAATACTGACGCAACCACAGAGCTCTGAGCACCGAAACAGCCATAGCAGTAGTGCGGCCATTAATCTTACACAACTCCTTACTAGCCTTGCTCAAAAAAATTGCAGCATCCTGTATATGTTGCAGCAGAGTAACTACCTCATCTCGGGGCAAAGAGTCCAAACCGTTGATAACGTTATCAGACCACTTGCCTATTGCCCTGGAAATCCACCCACTAACAATTGTGGGGCATTAAGCAGCGCCTGTCACCATATATACTGCCTTGAGCGTGGTCTCAATCTTACGGTCAGCTGGCTCTTTTAGGGATATAGCCCCTGGCTACGGCAGTACCAATTTCTTAGACAGTCTGGACACAGAAGTAACAACTGACGGGGGTTTTTCCCATAACTGTCCTCATCGGTAAAGGGAAAAGTAGTTAAAATCCTCTGAGGAAATTAAAAAATTTTTTATCAGGGTTTAATCATGCCTCCCTGGCCAGGGAGTTCAACTCTTTAGATACAGGAAAGGTCGCAGAGGCCTTCGATTTAACATTAAAATACAACTACTCATCTGTCTCTAACTCCTGATCTGGTATGTGAAGGGCTTCTCCCCAACGAAGATGAGGGCCTACACCACCGGGGACACAGATGTCCTCATCCATATCATCATCATCATCATCATCATCATTATCTACATAAGGCTGATCAGAATCAGACTGGAGCACCTGTGGCAGTGAGTGTTTTTGTGAAAACACTAGATGGGGCTGAGAAGCCTTATTTGTATCTGCTGCCTTGGCCACAGAATCAATAGAATGCTTCAACACCTGTCTCTCCCTTTTAGCCACAGCTAATTCAGAATTAACCTGCTGGATCATGCTAGTAAAGCTGTCCAGCCAGGCAGGTGCTTGTGAACTGTGTCCTTGTGGAGACACAGCGCAGCCCATTGACCAAACACCTCCACACAGACCTTAGAGAGCCCCAGGAGGGATACTTGAGGAGCGGACACCAGCACCCAGAAACACAGCAGTATAACAGTAATTAAATGTATGACCTGATAGGAGTGCAGCGGCGCTATCGCTAGTGTGCCCCCCCTTGTCTAAGACCCCCTGGTACCAGTACAGAGTCCTGTAGCAGCGTGGGTCTCTGGAGGAGCAGTGTTGTGTGCAACTTTATCCACAGCAGCAGGAAAATGGCGCCTTCTTGCCTCAGGTCCCGCTCCGGGAAGCCCCGCTCCCTGTAATGGCGCGCGGTCCCTGTTAATAGATTATACTGGCTACATCAAAAATAGATATATACAGTACTCCCAAAGCCTTTCTGTGACAGTGGGCACCGAGGGGCGTCTGCCCGTTGCCAGTTCATCATCAAAGGGCACCACAGCTCAGGGCCCATGACCGCCGCGTGACCTGCCTCCAAAACTGCACCGGGGACCCTGGTGTAACGCTCATCGCACCTGTATCTTTGGTATCTGTTAGAGTGTGGCGGCTAGCTGCTGGAGTGGGCACACATACTAACGATGTGTAATCAGTACCTCAGGAGCTCAGTGTTCTGTCAGCTGGTATTAATGAATATACTAGGTTAATTAGGTCCCAACAAAAATTAACCCTAGTGAGTGCGTGTGCATGTGGTAGTGAATATAGATTGTAAGCTCCACTGAGGCAGGGACTGATGTGAATGGCCCAATATTACTTGTAAAGTGCTGCACAACAGCCCCCATTTCAAGTTGATCGCTCGCTAGCAGTTTGTAGCAGCCGTGCAAACGCTATGCCACTGTGTTACACACACCAGTGCTAACAGAAGTATACCGGTGTATGAACAGAGAGGGATGCAAAGCAAACGAACTCACAGACAGTATAACATAACATACACAGGAGGTGATGGAATAACTAATAAACACAAAGTGAACGGAGAAGCCCAAAGGCTCAGGAACTGCGTGTCTCCCTAGTGTCAGGAATGCTCAGATGGAATAGAGCGGACAATGAAGCGAGATGTAGTGATTTAACATGTGGAGCACCCGAAATGATGTTGCTAAGAGCAACAGAAAAAACACCAAAGGGTTACCAACGGGTGTGGGAATAAACTCCTTGGTCAGAGATAGAAATATAGACACAAGGAGAGTATCCACAATCCTAACCCCCACTTGCAGGGCACTGGTTCAGCTTACTGCCACTAAACTGACACCTGGACGCCCTGCACAGTGAGGGAGGATTAAGCAAGCAGGTCTGAGAGTACAGCCGCAAACCTGCTGGGTTCACAGAATAGCAAAAGAACCCCAGCAGGTTAAACAACTGACTCCAGTCTTACTGCTAGGTCCGGATTGGCAGAATGAAGTACCGAATCCCAAGGCCTATTTGCAGTAAGCAACAAGTAAATACAAAGTCACACAGTACTAGCTAACTCTCTGAAACTGACTAACAAACAAAGATTCAGCAGCATTTGCCTAGCCTGAGAGGATGGTTTATATAGCAGGTGCTGTCCACGCCCCACTCAGACCTCACAGACTGTGAGAACAAAACCAGCGCCGGATTCCCTGCCGTGCCCAGAGCCTGTAACCACTGCACAGTAAAAACCCGGACTGGAGTATCAGCTGCGCTCAGGTTGCTTTGCTAACACTTGCCTCCCGGTCGCCATGGCGATGTGGCAGCACAGAGCAGGAGATCCTAACAGTACCCCCCCCCTCTGACGAGGGGTCAAAGAGCCCCTACCACCGGGTTTATCGGGGTACTGCGAGAAGAATGAGCGTATCAGTCTGGGGGCATGAAGATCACAACTGCGCACCCACGACCGCTCCTCCGGGCCATACCACTTCCAGTGCACCAAAAATGACAGCCGTCCCCGAACCATCTTGGAGTCAAGAACCCTTTCAACCACAAACTCCCTCTGACCCCGTATCAGAAGAGGAGAAGGTCTTCCACTGGCAGAAGGATTACTAACCACCAGTTTTAAAAGGGAACAATGAAATGTTTTATTGATACCCAATGAACGGGGCAGATCTAACTGAAATGCCACCGGATTGATAACCCTGGTGATCTTATAAGGGCCGATGAACCGGGGGCCTAACTTATGAGATGGCTGTCTCAATTTCAAATTCTTGGTGGACAACCAGACGAAGTCTCCTAATTTGAAGCTGCAGGGTCTTCTCCGCTTATCAAAAACCCTTTTGGTCACTAATGACACAGACATAAGGGCTTTCTTCACTTTCCTCCAAATACCCCTAAGGGCCGAAACCACAGAGGAACCACCAGGCGTGGAATCCAGGGGGTCAAAAGAATTGGCCTTAGGATGATGCCCATACACACAAAGGAAGGGAAAGATCCCTGTAGCAGAGTGAGCCGCGTTGTTATAGGCAAACTCCGCCATGGACAGATGAGCAACCCAGTCAGTATGACACTTGGAGACATAACACCTGAGGAACTGCTCCAAGGACTGGTTCACCCTCTCAGTCTGCCCATTAGACTGTGGATGGTAGCCTGACGACAAGCTCACAGAAATCTGGAGATCAGAACAAAATGCCCTCCAGAATTTGGCCACAAACTGGGACCCACGGTCAGAGACCACATCAAGTGGCAACCCGTGGAGGCGCACAACATGCTGCATAAATAACTCAGACAGGCGCCTGGCCGATGACAACCCAACCAGTGGAACAAAATGCGCCATCTTCGAAAACATGTCAACGACAATCCAAATGGCTGTCATCCCCGAGGATTTGGGCAAGTCCACCACAAAATCCATGGAAATGTGGGTCCATGGCTTAGATGGAATAGAGAGTGGATGTAATGGGCCGACAGGAACCCCTCTAGGAGTTTTATTTCGGGCACAAACGTCACATGCCCGAACCCACTGATCCACATCCCTAGCCACCGAGGGCCACCACACCGCCCTGGACAGCAACTCCCGAGTTCATGCAATACCCGGATGCCCTGCCGACCTCTTGGCATGGAATTCCAGGAACACTCGCTGTCTTAACCTAGGAGGCACAAACAAGAGACCTACCGGAAGGTCTGGAGGAGCCTGCTCCTGTGCTCTAAGGACTAATGACAAGAGGTCCTGGGTAATGCCCACTTTAATACATGATGGGGACACAATGGGCAATGGCTCCTCGGTGGTCTCTTGGACTGGAGCAAAACTCCGCGAGAGCGCATCAGCCTTGATGTTTTTTGAACCAGGGCGATATGTTATCAAAAAATTAAAGCGAGCAAAAAACAAAGACCATCGTGCCTGCCTGGCATTGAGCTGCTTTGCTGACTCTAAATATGCCAGATTCTTATGGTCGGTGAGAATTGAGACCACAAACTTAGCCCCCTCAAGCCAGTGTCTCCACTCCCAGAGTGCATCCTTCATAGCCAACAATTCCCGGTTACCCACATCATAATTCATCTCGGCAGACGAAAATTTACGGGAAAAGTAAGCACAGGGATGAAGGCGATTATCAGACACCCCCATCTGAGAGAGCACTGCCCCAATACCTATCTCAGAGGCATCCACTTCTACCACAAAAGGACCCTCTGGATCTGGGTGTCGCAGCACCTTGGCCGAGACAAATGCCCTTTTGAGACGGGCAAAGGCCGCTTTGGCCTCACAAGACCAGTGAGCAACATCCGCCCCTTTCTTAGTGAGTGCCACCAAGGGGGCCACTATAGACGAAAATCCAGCGATAAATCGTCTATAAAAATTCACAAAGCCCAGAAAACGCTGAAGCGCCTTCAAACTAGTGGGCTGCACCCAATCCAGGACTGCCTGTACCTTAGAACCCTCCATTTGGAAACCTTCTGAGGAGATAATATACCCTAGAAATGCGATTTGCTGGACTTCAAATTCGCACTTCTCCAGCTTTGCCCCAAGCTGGTGGTCTCTGAGTTTCTGGAGGACTAAGCGTACATGCTTCCGATGTTCCTCCAGGGAATGGGAGAAGATTAGGATGTCATCTAGATAAACAACTAAGAATCTATCCAAATATTCCCTGAGCACATCGTTCATGAAATCCTGGAAGACTGCCGGGGCATTAGAGAGCCCAAAAGGCATCACCAAATATTCATAATGCCCTGAGTGGGTATTAAAGGCAGTCTTCCATTCATCCCCCTATCTTATTCGGATTAGATTGTAAGCACAACGTAGGTCAATCTTAGAAAAAATGGTGGCAGTACGAAGCTGGTCAAACAAAACCGAAATGAGAGGCAGTGGGTACGAGTTTTTAATCGTGATACAGTTCAATTCCCTGAAGTCGATGCTGGGTCGCAACGAACCGTCTTTTTTACCCACGAAGAAGAACCCGACCCAACTGGGGACTGTGAGGGTCTGATAAATCCCTTAGCCAATTTCTCCTGAATGTACTCTGCCATAGCCTGAGTCTCAGGACGTGACAGGGAGTACAACCTGCTCTTGGGAAGCTTAGCATCCGGCAACAAATCAATGGCACAGTCATAGGGGCGATTGGGAGGTAGTACCTTCGCAACTTTTTTGGAGAACACATCCGCAAAATCTGCATAACATCCTGGCAATCCTGGCAAATTTAGCTGCGAGAGCCTGACTGGAAGGCTCAAGCAACTCCTGAAACAATCACTACCCCAACTAAGAATCTCCCCAGAGACCCAGTCAAATTGAGGGTTATGGGCCCTTAACCAGGGTAACCCCAAAACCAATGGGGCAAAAGAACAGACAGTCACATAGAAAGACAATTTTTCAGAGTATGGCTCCAATAAACAAAGGAATTTGGCTGGTGCAGGAGGTAATTTTACCCTGGGGCAATGGTTCCCCGTTTAACCCACAGATCTCAATCTCTGATGCCAAAGGTACTGAGGGAACAGAGTGTTCCAGGGCGAATTGACGGTCCATTAAAACCCCATCGGCCCCACTGTCAACAAAGGCCTCAGTCTTGACAGTTTGGCCGAGGATCTCCAAAGTCACCGGAATGAGAAAAGTATTTTTGGGAAATTCTGACTTCTGGCCTGACAGGATATTTCCCATCACCCTCAGGCCCTGAAGTTTTCCGGCTTTTCTGCGCATGATACTACAACATGACCTTTATTCCCACAGTACAAACACAAACCCTGCTGTCTCCTCCGCGTCTTCTCACGCGAGGAGAGGCGGGTAGCCCCAATCTGCATAGGCTCCTCAGAATATTCCTCAGAGTCTGAGGTTCCCTTGGGAAAAAAGGAAACTGCGGTCTCCCTTTCAAGCCTACGCTCTCTCAGCCGTCTATCCACTCGCGGGGATAACTGCATGAGCTGATCTAAGCTATCAGGCGAGGGATACTGTACCAGTTGGTCCTTTATCTGGTCAGAAAGGCCCCTTCGGTACTGGTTTCTCAGGGCTGGGTCATTCCACTGGGTATCATGAGCCAACCTCCGAAACTCCGTACTATAAACCTCAGCTGGCTGTCGCCCTTGCTTAAGGACCGTAATTTGAGCCTCGGCTGAAGCCATCTTGTCAGGGTCATCATACAACATGCCCAGTGCCGTAAAAAAAGCATCAACACTTTTAAGCGACGGACAGTCAGGCTGCAACCCATATGCCCAGACCTGTGGGTCTCCTTGTAGCAAGGAAATCACCATGCCCACCCGCTGAATCTCCGACCCAGAAGACTGGGGCCTAAGCCTGAAATATAGCTTACAGCTCTCCTTGAAACAAAAAAACTGCGAGCGATCTCCAGAAAAACGATCCGGGAGATTTACTTTCGGCTCCTTAACCCCTGAACTTGCCGCTGCTGCTGCGGGAGCTCCGCTAGCGGCCTGCGGGGTGTTCATTTTAATGGACATCTCATTAAATTGTCGAGTCAGGACCTGCACCTGATCGACCACCTGTTGCAAAGTATTTTGAGGGGTATGCTCCATATTCCCACAAAATTTCAACAGGAGTACGGCTGCTGAATATGTTACGCACACCAGTGCTAACAGGAGTATACCGGTGTATGAACAGAGAGGGATGCGCAGCAAACAAACTCACAGACAGTATAACATAACATACACAGGAGGTGATGGAATAACTAATAAACACAAAGTGAACGGAGAAGCCCAAAGGCTCAGGAACTGCGTGTCTCCCTAGTGTCAGGAATGCTCAGATGGAATAGAGCGGACAATGAAGCGAGATGTAGTGATTTAACATGTGGAGCACCCGAAATGATGTTGCTAAGAGCAACAGAAAAAACCCCAAAGGGTTACCAACGGGTGTGGGAATAAACTCCTTGGTCAGAGATAGAAATATAGACACAAGGAGAGTATCCACAATCCTAACCCCCACTTGCAGGGCACTGGTTCAGCTTACTGCCACTAAACTGACACCTGGACGCCCTGCACAGTGAGGGAGGATTAAGCAAGCAGGTCTGAGAGTACAGCCGCAAACCTGCTGGGTTCACAGAATAGCAAAAGAACCCCAGCAGGTTAAACAACTGACTCCAGTCTTACTGCTAGGTCCGGATTGGCAGAATGAAGTACCGAATCCCAAGGCCTATTTGCAGTAAGCAACAAGTAAATACAAAGTCACACAGTACTAGCTAACTCTCTGGAACTGACTAACAAACAAAGATTCAGCAGCATTTGCCTAGCCTGAGAGGATGGTTTATATAGCAGGTGCTGTACACGCCCCACTCAGACCTCACAGACTGTGAGCACAAAACCAGCGCCGGATTCCCTGCCGTGCACAGAGCCTGTAACCACTGCACAGTAAAAACCCGGACCGGAGTATCAGCTGCGCTCAGGTTACTTCGCTAACACTTGCCTCCCGGTTGCCATGGCGACGTGGCAGCACAGAGCAGGAGATCCTAACACACTGCCCACTGGGAGTGTATTTTAGCTTAGCAGAAGTGCGAACGAATGTATCGCAGAGCGGCTACAAAGTTTTTTCGTGTAGTTTCAGAGTAGCTCAAAACCTACTCAGTGCTTGTGATCACTTCAGACTGTTCAGTTCCTGTTTTGACATCACAAACACCCTGTGTGAAACTACATCGTTCGTTGTAATAGTACATCGCGCATGCGCATTGCGCTGCGTACGCATGCGCAGAAGTGCCATTTTTTAGCCTCATCGCTGCACAGCGAACGAATGCAGCTAGCGAACAACTCGGAATGAGCACCAACATGTGTGGGCTATATAAATAACTTCAGATTTTTTTTAATGCAGTAGTTACATGTGGCAAGATTTACTAAGCCTTGGAGAGTGATAAAATGGAGAGAGAAAGTTCCTAACTGTCATGCTGTGTTTGGTAGCTGATTGGTTGGTAGTTTATCTCTTTCCACTTTATCACTCTCCATTGCTTAGTACATCTGCCCCATGGTCCTCATATCTGCACAGAGGTCCTCCACCTTGTGACTGACCTAGCTGAACAGTGTTTGCCTGGGAAAAGATTTTGAATTGAAGGCCATCATTTGTCGCTCCCATACATTCCCTATGACCAACTCATAATAATCCTGTCTCTATCACATGAAAGCTAACTCTCTCATGGTCCCACTCACTCCATTTATATATTTATTTGCATACTTCTTAGGTCAGCCTAGTAGGCTCAGCTACTTTCAGCATATACAGGGCCGTTAAATATAGACTACACAAGTTGATCCGATATAAATAGGCTGTACATTTTCTTGGAAGCCTTTTACAGTATATTATTATTATTATTATTATTATTATTATTATTATTATTATTATTCATTATATTTCACCTTCCAAACCATAGCATGGATTGAGATGACATGTGGGAAAATACAGGGACTCAGGGAATTGGGCCAGTGTCCAATCAGAGGTCTGTGATGCCCTCTCTTTTTCTACATGTGAAGTGGAACAGCCTGAGCTGGCAAATTACATTACATGCATATTACTGGGTATATGTCATCATGGTATACGGTTAGCATACCAATCGTCAGGATCCCGGCGGTTACAATACAGGCACCAGGATCCCGACAGGGGCACCGTACCGCCACTGGTTTACTGGTGAGGTAGGTGATTCTCCCTCTATGGGTATCCATGACACCCATAGAGGGAGACACTATTGGGATGCCGATGTCGGTGACACCATTGGGATGCCGATGTCGGTATACTGATATTAGGCATCCCATGCGGCGGTAAATCATACCGAACCCGTCGTGATGATCGGCTTATTACTTATCATTGTCACTTGATGATGGATTCATAACTTACTGCATTGTGTTGGCCTTATTAGACAGCATATTATATCATTATGTTCTACATATTATATATCTTGTGATGGATTAATACAATTGACTGAATATGGGACCAGGAGTTGTGTGTTAGAGATGTTAATCATGGAACTGAGCTGTATGGAATGGGATTTGGATTTTGCAATATAAACCATACTACTTATATAAACTCTTACATTACTATGCTCCATATTATGTTCACTATATATATATATATATATATATATATATATATATATATACATATAACTTTGGTATGGCATACAGCACATGTAAGCATGCTATAAAACACATGATATTTGTATTACAAACGAAACACGGAAACAACCAGCTTTATAAAACCATTGTTTTATACAGTCACTTGGGAAGCATTCGATATCCCGGCTGTCGGGATACTGACAACTATTCTCCCTCTTGGGGTGTACACGACACCCTGGAGGGAGAATAAATATTGTGGCGCACGTAGCGCGTCACCGTGTCCGCAGCGTGGCGAGCGCAGTACGTCTTGCGTACTTGTCGCTTTGCACATACAGTAAGAGGAGTATTTATGAAGCTGTGATAATTCCTTTTGTATTTTTTCTCTGGAGATTGGAGTTATCACTGCTTTGTCGTAGTGAAGAAGATGGATACCACAGAGAAATCACTGACTTCCCTTGCAGTCACATCTATTTTCCCAATGTACAGCTATTTCTGCATTTCTGTTCAATTTATCAAGCGTTGAACTCCATCCTGAGTAGGTGTTACCGACCACTCTTCCGTGGGGGACTTGCAGAGCTGGAAACGCTTCACAGGATCTCCTTCGGGTCATGTCCTACTGCGCATGCATAGATAGAGAAGAGCTACCCGACCAAACCAGCTTCTATTATAAGAAGAGGCAGGAGAATGTCAGGGTAATTAGATTGAATAATGAAGTGTTTTCAATTGTAAATTCAGATGTCATTGACACACTTCTGTGCATGCAAACAGCTAATTAACGTAATAGCATTTAGAAATTCACCACCGATACAATGTACTATTATTAGCGAAAGAAAATAATAGGAGTAAGAAATCACAAGGCGCCACCAATTCAGTATATAGTACTACATTAAAATCATACGTCCCTTTTGTGGCTGAAATTCAATTTCATGCGTCCAGGCTTTCCCTCTTATTCATTGGACAGATTTATCCATGGATATGCAAAATTAGAGGGGAAATACCATCATGTGCAGATAACATAACATTTATTTATAACATCATGCAAGATGTAAACAGATTAAAATTAGAAAATTGAACAGGTAAAATTAAGCAATGGCAGCCACAGTAGATCCACAAAATAATTACCAGATGGTCTGAGAACCCAAAAAAGTTCTCAAACAAGCTCTTACATCACCAGTAAACCACCTGGATCTGGAAACTGGGAACAAGGACCTGGATCTTATTAGGCAGGATCTGCTGGATAAGGCTGGTGTAGATAGTCAGATATCCAACGCGTTTCAACTCCTTCCTGGAGTCTTTTTCAAGGCATAATGGGCATATCAGCACAGTGTCCTATTTAAATGTGTAAATGGACAATCATAATGTCCCTTTTCGGCGGGATATCCAAAGGACCTTGTTTTCTGTGGTCATGACGACCGCTCACAACGTATCGTCATTTCCGGTGTACCTTACCGCGGATCGTCACTTCCGGCGCGTCTGTGCATCGCATCCTGTAGTCATGACTGCAGGATGTTGTTGCTAGTACGTCCGGCGCGTCTGACATCGCTTCCGGTTAGTCATCACTTCCGTCATGTCTCCCGTGCGTGGATGACAAGATTCAAAGTCCCGCACTGGATTACAAAGAAACCGGAAGTCCATTCCATATAGTGTAGACGAGGGAACATGTGAAAAGTCCTTTATAAGACTAAATCAACAGTTAAAATGCTGTAAAAATGAAACAAACAACACACATTTAAAAAACAGAAATGGTGTTCCGTTTCACCATTTAATAATAAAAATAAAATAAATGACTTTTAAAACACCTTAAGTAAAAATGACAGATAAAATCCTTGTATATAGATTTTACAGGCAAAACAGTTAGGAAGAGGAAGAAAAAGACCCCACTAAATTTCTAAATAAACCACTTTAGTTCGAAGTCTTTATTCAGACCCATGGGATGGAGAGTATTACATTCATATATGAGTTGCATCTCATTCTTAGCTAGCAGCGTTGCACTGTCTCTCTGACGCTGATTGTTTTTCACTATTTTCATAGCTGCGAACTTTACAATTCCTCTAGTGGAACATTCATGTTTAGATTTAAAATGGTTTGACAGTGCATGTGTATCAAGGCCTTTTTTGATATTCCTGCAATGTTCACTGAGGCGGATCTTAAGGGGTCGAGTAGTGCGTCCAATGTAGAAAAGATTACATTTGCACTGGATAAAATACACCACATTCTTTGTATTACATGTAATAAAATCCAGAATTTTAACCGTATACCCATTGATACAGATGGATTCTAATTTCTTGGATCCATCACTAGGGATTTCCCTACATCCAATACAGGCTCCACAGCGATGGAAACCCCGTGTTGCAATTCTTGTATCTCGTTTTTTAGGAGGTAGATAGCTTTTAACCAGTGTCTTTCTCAGGTTGGGAGCTCCTAGGCCTCTGTAGTTCCAGTTTCTAAGGCCCAGATGTATTAAGCCTTAACAAGAGATTAATGCTGCTTTCAGATCGCAAATGCCGGACCCTACCCAGTAAGAGAAACGTGTACTTACCGGGTGGGATCCGGCATTTGCGCTCCGTTGCTGGCTTTCCGACCCGGCAATATACCGGGTCGGTTGCCACAGCAGCGGAGGGCGCAGCAGCAGCAGGGGCGGGGGTGGAGGCGGCGCCGGGAGATGAGCTCATCTCCTGCGCCGCTTCTGCCTATGCTGTGAATGGCAGCCGTGTCGCATCGGAACGGCTCCCATTCACACTGCGCCTGACCCGGTAATCAACCCGGTAATAACCCTTCTTTTTTACCGGGTTGAATTACCGGGTCAGGCGACCCGCTAATTCAGAATTGGACCTTTCACATCGCACACTGACCCGTTTCGACACGGCAATATGCCGTGTCGATACCGGGTTTTTAGTGCAATGTGAAAGGGGCAGATGTATTAAGCCTGGAGAAGTGCTAAAGCAGTGATAAGTGCAAGGTGATAATTCCGGCTGCAAGGGAGAGGAGGAGGTGCCGGGGACAGCCTGCTGCTGCTTCCCGGCATGGGGGGAGTGTGGAGAGCACACACCACCTCACAGATATCGCGGGGGGCCTCCATCACCGCATTGGGATGTTGATCACATATGTTAGTACATATGCGATCAACATCGCTGCGAGGGGAGGCGATGTATGTTAATTCCACCCTGCCCAAAGAGTGATAAGTAACCAGCCAATCAGCTTCCTAACTGTCATTTATCAAACACAGCCTGTCACATGGCAGTTAGGAAGCTGATTGGCTGGTCAGTTATCACTCTTCATCCATCTCCACTTTATCTATTGTTAAGGCTTAAAACATTTGGGCCTAAGTTCTAAGTTGCCGCTTCAGTAATGAGACCTCATAATGGTTAGTAAAGATCAGCATAAAGATAAGAGACTCACTTGACAAGGGCTTTTACAGAAAGATTTGAGTTAAGCAGAAACACTGTCGTGTGTTTGGCCCTCAGGGCCATTACCAGGGATATGGGAGCGGTGCAGTTGCACAGGGCGCAGGTCCTCAGGGAGGCACCATCACTGTACCATGACATCTGTATATGGCTTCCAGGGTGTCGTTCAGTCTGTGGAGCTGCCCGTGTCATCCTTAGGAGTCCTAGTTTCCAGAACATGTGGCCCTGACCCCTGGGTGTGACATCATTCTCGGCGTGTATGTTAGTCCTTACCTGTCTGTCCATCAGGAAGCTGCATATACAAACCTGTGTATTAAAAGCAGACTTTGGTAAAGAAGACTCTGATTTACGATATGTCAATATGACAGGACGGTACAACCAATCACAGCCCTGATGTTACCCCACTGACTGACACTCCTGGTTCTAAGGATCTACTTAGCACAATAGGACTGGAAAACCTACATGCTTTGTCAATGAAATACATTTATGCAGAAACTTTATTTAACTTTATGACCCACAACCTAAATCAGCAATTCTCAATAATATAAAATGATCCTTAATGTGCAACATATTGGCCCTCATTTAGACGTAGTTGGAGGAGCCATCACTGTTGCTTACATGGAGCAATGCAGCAGTGGGTGTCACCCCTCCTGCACGCATTACCAATCTGAGGTGAATTCTCAGATCAACTCCGACACTATTGGCCAGCTGCATGTCCCATAGCACCGTACAAGCCAGCAGCCACCTTTGCTGCACAGAGGCCAGGAAATCTAAATCCCTTGACAGAGATCCTGCCCGTCGCCGCCCCTCCCTGCCCCCAAACGGCAACTGATGCCTTTCTGCATTCGCCGTTACAGACCTGTACTGCACAGGCGCAGTACGGGTTTGGTGCATGCACAAAGTACCGAACATCGGTACTTTACGGAATTTGCCGCAGATCCTTCAGGATATGATTGAGGACCCTTCTCATTAACAGTATGTTATGATTATTAAAAGTCACTTATATAGGGCCAGGATATTCAGTTGCATTTACAATTGGGAACAAAATAGTAATAAAACAAGAATTGGTAAGTGGTAGGAGGGCCCTGCTCACAAGCTTGTGATCTGTAGAATCTATACAATCCATACATATTAATGCTGATGTACATAACTTATGTAAGTGCAATCTTGGCTTTCTCTGTCATCGGCTGACAAACTTCTTAATTTTATAACCACAGGTGTCTCAGAGGATGGGAATGTCTAGTAGTTAATTAAAACAAACTTGTAATGCAAATTGTGGTCTCCATTCTGTGCTCAGCATCTATAATTTGTATGTGTTTTATTCCACCCTGTCCTCCTGCTGCTATAAAAGTAGCTGAGTCCTATCTGAGTGATCATATCGCAGTGTCCATCCTCAGGTGTCAGTGTCAGGTATGTATAGGATGTTCATTATTTCTGCAACATCTGCTCATGGTGTTTTGCACTTGATGGCTTTGCTAAATGTCCTCTCTACCCAATATGAGTACATAGGCGGCGATTACTCCTCTGGGATCCTCACAGGGTTGGACTGGCCCACAGGGGTCCCAGGTTAACCACCGGTAGGCCCCACTGCCTGAGGGCCCACTCCTTCCTCTAGGGGTCAGGTTCCAGACTGTGCACTTGTATTATGCATGGTAGATTTGTTGCATTACACTGCACTAGACTATTGTGTATTTCTAGCCTCTGTGGAGACTGGCCACACCCCTAAGTATCGGCCATTATAACTGCATTCCCCCGGTGGGCCCTTTATGCCCCAGTCTGACACTGGATCCTCATCGTTCCCTCTATTCAGTATGGTCCTCGCACTCACTACTAGCACAGTGCATAGGCCTAGTCTGTATGTGAGTCCTGGGATTCTGCTATATATAGTGAGTCATGTGGCTACACCAATTATTATTCTGGATTTAGCAGAGGGTCTGTTTAAAGTGGAGAGCCAAATTCATGTAACATTTTATTTAGACCAGCGGCAGGATTTAATGGAGTCCTAGATCACTGAAGGTGAAGGATGCTGGCCGATCTTGGACTTTTTGTCAAAGGGGCAATCACTTATAAGGCATGGGTTTGCCTTGTAAGTGATTGCCCCTTTAAAAAACCCTCAGAGATAGTCCTGCATCCCTCACCTCCTGTGATCTCAGACTCCATTACATCCCGCTGCCGATATCTATAGTAAATGTTTCCTGCACATTTCTGGGAATACTCATATGTTTTTTTTCACGGGTTAATAAGTACTACATATTCAATGTATGTACAGTATGGTGTCCGTTCAGGTGGTCGACCATGTTATGGTCGACAGTCATTAGGTCGACCACTATTGGTCGACATTGACATGGTCGACATGGACACATGGTCGACACATTAAAATGGTCGACACGTGAAAAGGTCGACATGAGTTTTTTAACTTCTTTTTCTTTTGGGGAACTTTTCCATACTTTACGATCCACGTGGACTACGATTGTAATGGTAATCTGTGACAAGCGCAGCAAGGCACCTTGCACGAAGCATGGCGAGCGATGCGAGCCATGCGAGGGGACACGGTGCACTAATTGGGGTTCCCAGTCACTTTACGCAAAAAACGACACCAAAAAAGTTTAAAAACTCATGTCGACCTTTTCATGTGTCGACCTTTCATGTGACGACCATGTGTCCATGTCGTCCATGTCAATGTCGACCAATAGTGGTCGACCTAATGACTGTCGACCATAACATGGTCGACCATTCATACCGGAACCTACAGTATGCATTCAGGAAATGCACAGGAAAGACCTAACATTAGAGGTGTGACTGCCGACAGACAGCAAGCAAGTTAGGATTAGTAGGCAATAGGCATGCAGTCTCTCCAAACATGGAAGTCATCTTGGACAAAGTTGATGTACAGTAGTTGGGTGGGAATACATACAATATCCGAGCAGGTGGGACTCTGGCGGTCATAAGACCGACACCAGCATCCCAAAGCAGAGAATCAGATAAGTATGTTTACCCTCCCTCCTTACCCCCCCTAACCCTAACCCTCCCCTCCTGAAGCCTAATCCTAACCCCTCCCCCCACAGCCTAACCCTTCCCGGCAGTGCCTAAACCAACCATCCCACTCCCCGCAGCCTAACCCTAACCATCCCACTCCCCGCAGCCTAACCCTAACCATCCCACACCATGTAGCCTAACCCTAACCCTCCCTTCCCCGCAGCCTAAACCTAACCACTCCCCCCCAGGCAGCTTACCAATGAGGACTCCAATGAGGTTGTTCGGGATCCTGGTGCTGGCCTATCGATCCATGTCAGGATCGATAGGCCGGCATTGGCATTCTGAGGCAGGGAGGAAGCACGATTCAGCATAGAAAGACTGTCCTAGAGCAGTAACACATTTGCTTGGGTTGGGGAAGAAATCTTAGTGATGTTTTACTGACATTTGCATCAGTGAGTAAAAAAGCTGAAGAATCGTATGTATGTATGTATGTATGTATGTATGTATGTATGTACTGTATACATGTTACAGCATAACTCTGGAATGCTTGGAGCAATTTAAACCAACGTTGGTACACATATGACTTACAATGTGGAAAAAAATACTGTGGGGGTAGGACAACCCTAGCACCCCTATGGGTGGGGGTGGGAAGGGGGTGACATGTAAAAATCTATAGTTTTCGCCATAACTCTGGAATACCTGGAGCACCCACGTGTAATGGCAGAGGCACCCATGAGAGGCACCCACGGGTAGGAACAGAAGCACCCATAGGTAGGGTCATGGGCACCCACAGGTAAGGATAGAGGCACCCACGGGTAGAGGCATACACATGTAGGGGCATGGGCATACAGATAGGAGCAGAGGCACCTATGGGTAAGGGCAGATCACACACAGGTAGGGGCAGAGAACACACGCATGGGGGAAGAGGTATACTTTAGTGTTGAAGCTAAACAAGGAGATCTAGGGCCCTTTGACATAGAGTCAGCCTGCAAACCTAACATATTTAATATACAGCAGGCGGAACTTGACCTGTCGTCCCATTATTTACAGCAATGAGCAGGGCAGTATCAGAGGAGGGACGGGGCAGAGAAGGAGGGGGATTATTCTCCTCAGCACCAGCATTTTGACAGCATCATTCCGGGGAAGCCCTGAGGTGCGGCCTGACAAAAATTAGCATTAAAATTTAAATTCCGCAGCGAAGCACGGGTACACGGGTATTCAGCTAATAAACCCAATAAAACAGCAGTGCCACATGTGATTGCAGTACAACTGCTGTCTCTGATCTGAAAAAAAAATCAAGCAGGTTCACGTACAGTACAGTGGGGGTTATTCACTGAAATATAAATCTCAGTCTCTGCACATTACATCTGCCCACCTGCAGTGCAACATGGATTTCCTAATTGCTAACTTTTTTGGTTTGCTAACAACTAAATAACCTCCTGTATGTACAAAATGCCACAAGATCGTTTTCCTGCTACCAGATTGCACTTGTTATATTGCAGTGATAAGGGGGTACACACGGGGAGATGTGTGCTGAACGATCTATCACAGACCGCCCAGCACACATCTCTCCCCCCACTCAGCACTCAGCGCGATGTGTGCTGAGCGAGGGGGGTGGGGGCAGGGGGCTGCTCACTTCACACAGCGCTGAAGTGAGCGACCTGCTAAATCTTGCACCATCGATAGCTATGCGTGGGGCCGCGCATCGCTATCTCTGGGGGCATACATACACCACAGATCCGTGCTTAAATTCTAAGCAATCTAGTCAGATTGCTTAGATTTTAAGCATGGATCTCTCCGTGTGTACCCCCCTATAGATATGTTTTATTGATGCATACCTCCCAACTGTCCCGATTTAGACGGGACAGTCCCATTTTTGGCGGCCTGTCCTGCTATCCCACCTGTGGGTCGCAGTGTCCCGACGGTGGGTGGGCAGTTGGGAGATCCCCCCCCCCCCCTGTCACTTGCTACTCTAAGCAGATCAGAGGTGAATAGATGCTGTGCGCATGTGCACAGCATCTATTCCTGGCAGAGAGGGACAGGGGGCATGTCCAGCAGCTCTCTCAGCGCTGTCCATGTCCCCATAATGACAAAAATGGGGGGGGGGTGGCTTGTGATCGCAGCAGTTGCCACAAGGCCATGCCCCTTTCCAATAGGCTCCACCCCTAAATTCGGGCATGCGTCTTCAGCGCGCAGTTGTGTCCCCCTTCGACTCACACTAAAGTTGGGAGGTATGTTGATGGGATAAGTACTGAAGGAAACTCTATAGAATCGCTGACTATTCAAAGATTAACTGATTACAATAGTGTTACTGTGATCCACCAAGTCACATATTATTACATTCCAGACACATATTGGGCAATATGACCCAGCTGTGCTAATACCACAGTACATGGAACAGTCATGAGAGGGACGTTTCAACCAATAATTGGTTCTATTAAAGGATTCAAAGCTCTAAAAATATATTTCATTGTATGATTTTCATCTATAATTAATTGTACTCTCTAGATGATTACAACCTAATGTTTAAACTAGCTAATAATTAAATGGATGTATTATGACTAATTTTGAATTTTGGTTTCTTTTTAAGGTCACTCCATCATGGCATTCTATGGTAAGTAATCTCTCTTGGCCTCTTAGGGAATTGGTGACTAGAACTAAAAATAATTGTATAAACAGCCGCATACTGTACAATTGAACGACACTCTGTCAGACATTATCAGGTCTAAAGCATTGAGCTAAAGCAATCACTGCATCATCTGAAGAACAGTCATGTATAGACTTTTACAGTCATTCAGTTTAAAACAGTTCTTTGAATGCCAATAGGCCTCCCTTAGCTTGGCAAGCTGATTCTAGTAAGATATTGGGCCTAATTCAGACCTGATCGTAGATGTGCTACATTTAGCACATCTATGATCAGTCACACAGACATGTGGGGGGACGCCCAGCACTGGGATAGTCCGCCCCGCACGTCAGGCCTGACCCCCGGCACGAAAGTACAAAAGCATTACATAGCGGCAATGCTTTTGTATTTGAAAAGTAGCTCCCTATCAGCTACCCATCGCTGTCTGGGTCGCAGCGGCTGCGTGTGATGTCACGCAGCCGCCGCGGCCTGCCCCTCCCCTCCGCACGGTCTAGACACGCCAAATGCCGCTGGCCCGCCTCCTCCCGCCTAGCGACCGCCTCTGCCTGTCAATCAGGCAGAGGTGATGGCAGGGATGAGCCGTTGGCTGTCTGGCATGCGCCGGTACACTGCGACGACGTCGCATGCGCAGTTCACACCTGATCGGCAGCTGTGTGAAAACACACAGCAGCAATCGGGTCTGAATTATGCCTATAGTGCTCCATCTTCCGTGTTCCCTTCTGATACATTCTTTTAGTCAATTCATTTAGCTGTCACGCAATCCCATTAGGGAGAGTGTTGCACAAGAAGTGGATGAAGATAAAGGGGGTGATTCAGAGCTGATAGAAAAATAGCACATCTACGATCACAATCTCTAACATGCGTGGGGAACGCCCAGCACAGGGCTTGTCCGCCCGCATGTCAAGCCCTACACCCCCCACAGAGGTGCGAAAGCATCACACTGCAGCAATGCTTTCACACCCGGCGAATAGCTCCCTGTCTACACAGCCTAGCTGCGGAGGCCGGTGGCTACCTGCCATGTTTTGGGTCGCAGCGGCTGCCACTGTGCCATCATATTTACAGTCATCCAGGAATATATTTCATTGCTCTTTATTAACTTTCAAACGGATCAGCAAAGACACCACAACATCCCTGATTCCCTGAAAATTTTTAAGTTACAGTACAATGAAATGTACACTGAAGTGTTAAAAGCCAAGGGATGTAAAGGTAATGGTTGGTTACACAACCATACTGTAGTTGTGCGGTCAATCATCATTCCTCAATCTACAGTGTCATGTGTGTACCGGGATAGCCTCATGGAAGGTATTATCACTCACCATGGACAGAGCAGTGGCTGACCACGGGTGCTTAATGACTGTGACCATTGGCATCTGGCCAGAATTGTCTGTGGTAAGAGACAAGCGACACTGGCTCAAATATGTCGCATTCAATGCAGAAGGTACCAGGTGCTTATGCAGAAGGTCAGTGCAGTGTTATTTAGCTTGGTATATTGGAGCAAAAGACCCACTCGAATGCACCTGTTAACACAACGACACCAAACAGAGATCCTCACCTGGTCTTGTGACATCGCTAATTGGACCCTGGGGCACTAGCAACACGTGGTGTGGTCCGATGAATCATAATTCCTGTTGTTTTTTGGGCTAATGGTAACGTCCCGGTGTGATGCAGACCCCATGAGGCGAGTGATCCCAGTTGTCAACCAGGCACCATGCAGGCTGGAGGTGGTTCCATAATGCTGTGGGGTGTGTTCATGTGGTGTAGGTTGGGTCCGCTGGTCCGCCTGAACATGTCATTGACTGGTAACAGCTACGTTACATTGTTTGATGACCATTTGCAGCCCTTCATGGACTTCATGTACCCCCACAGTGGTAGAATATTCCAGCAGGATAATGCACTGTGTCATCGGCCCAGAATTGGTTCAAGGAGCACCACGTTCGACTGACATGAACCAAATTGAGCATTTATGGAATTTGGTGAAGAGATCCATTCGCACCCAGGATCCTCCACCTACAAATTTCAGGGAGCTGTGAGAAGCTATCCGGATGGCATGGGTCAACATCTCTCCAGAAGTCCTCTGTCCACTTGTAGAATCGATGCCACATCGAGTTGCTGCACTTCACCGGTCTAGAGGTGGTCCTACACAATACTAAACACCTATCCCATGACTTTTGGCACTTCAGTGTAATAAGTATTATATCTGTGTGATCCTAATGTTGTTATCAATGTCCATAAATATCATCCAGACTTTTTTTTTTTCCAGGCAATCATCCAGGAATAGTAAGCCCTCTTATACCCGTTGTTGTAAGTCCTCAGCCAGTATACTATGGCCCACCGCATCATCATCACCCTCACCACTATTATCCACCCCCTCCTCCCTATTGGAATCCCCATCCACACCCCCCATACTGGAACAGTGGTCCATATGATCACGGATTTGGCTGGCATTAGCAGAACAAGCCTGGTCGCAGCAAGGTGAATATGATTCCCTTCCCTAGTTCCATATGTTGGGTGCTAGTGTAACTGTAGTTACTGTGTGATTGGTTGCTGAGTGTACATGTTGTACAGATTTGAAAAGTCTGACATCAATAGTACAGCCTGACAATAAGTGCAATTCCATATGTAATTACCAGGAATCAGCTCTTGATAAAATTGTGTCTATGTCTACGGTAAAATAAACCCTATGTGTGGCTACAAATATCATGTAATCGTACCGGTCAGTCCAGATGGAATGCGTGCAGGAGGCTGATGATGTCAGACAAAGAGTGTTAGGACTACAGGGAGCAGAGCAGACTCCTGCCATGCTGACAATGCGTAGCTCCCATTCATCCTGCCGTTGACGGAAGAGTCCTGTTCATCCCGATTCGTGAAGGGTTGGGAGGTGTTGCGCTGACACATGATGTGGAGGCAAATATCTCCGGGGAGTGCGGCATACAAAATTCCTGAGAAAAAAACCTGCCTGCAGGGCGCACTGCATACCTTTTTTGACACCTCTAGTGTTGGGAATTATGGGGTCTATTCATGAAGCGGTGAAAAGAGTGGAGAAGTGAGCCAGTGGAGAAGTTGCATATGGTAACCAATCAGCATTGAAGTAACCTTTAGAATTTGTATACTATAAATCATACAGAGCTGCTGATTGGTTGCCATGGGCAACTTCTCCACAGGCTCACTTCTCCACTCTTTTCACTGCTTCATGAATAGACCCCTATGTGACTGTGAGAATAGAACAACTAGTGTATATGTCTACAAAAAAAGGAACAACCGCGCTAACGCCGGGATTTCAGTGTTTGAGCAGCCCTGAAAAAAATTGGACACTAATAACTATATAAAGCAAGGCGCTTGTAACAATGTATTGTGTGTTTGCAACAATTGCTATAACAAAGTTGCCAAATGTATTAGTGCAATACCTGTTTAAAAAAGAAAGGGTTAGTTTAAATGTTTACAGCCCTTTTGTGTGATTTGTAGTCCTTTGTATATATGAGGGTTCCGATATTGCCGATAGAGGAGAGGTACTTAGTAGTAACATCCCTATCTGTCCCTATTCTACCCACCTTGTTCTCACTGGCGGTGGGCTTTATATAAAGCGCCTTGCTTTATATAGTGTACATGTCTGTTACGTACAGTGGCGCTGATTCAGAGTCACATGCGCTGCTTGGAATGAAATACAAATATCTGCCTGTAATCAGAGTCTGCTACCATGTATGAGCATCACCATCCCTGTCATCACTATCATCAGACAATTTCCATGGTGCAGGAGATTTATTGCAAAACAGCCTAATGCCTGCATACGGTATTCCATGTACATGCCCACGCCACGGGTACACATATCCTACGCACCAACTCTCCATTACTTTCCAGTTACACCCACTCAGCTGCAAGTGGTCCATTGCTGGTAAAAGTTGCGTATGCAGGCTCCATAGATTCACAGTTGCTGAAAACAGTGAGACGCTTAGACAGCTGACTTGCGTCCAACTCCAAATCAGGATGAATAAATGTAACATAATTATGTATTCTCTGTTCAAATGTCTATGCAGTTATGTGTAGGTGACAGACTCATTTATCAGGGGTGGGTGCGGGGGAGGGAGCGATTAGTGCAATCGCCTCTCCCTGTAACCCTGCCCCCACATGACACTTCTCATCTGCTCACTACTGCTGGTGATAGCAGTCTCCCTACCTCTCTGCGGAGGGTCTAGGGAGGCACTAAATAGTGCCTCAGTGCCCCCCCCCTCCTTCATTTTAAAGGTTTAGTTTAAAAATAAAAAATAAACACTTTTTTAGTTTTCAGTTTCATGCAATTCTAATAAAAAAAATGTATTTCCCATTTTGCTGTCAAAATGCATAGTATGATTTGTGTGGTTTTTGCAAAATATGGTGAAAAATCATTCACAGTAGTGAAGGAGTTAAAAGTGGCTGCATTATAAGCACATATACTCATCCTATGTAAATACCATATAGAATATTAATGTGCTTAACTTCAGTGACAATTCAATAGATTATCCTTTATTTACTTCTTTGCTTATACAGGTTGAGTATCCCATATCCAAATATTCCGAAATACGGAATATTCCGAAATACGGAATATTCCGAAATACAGAATTTTCTGAGTGAGAGTGAGACAGTGAAATCTTTGTTTTATGATGACTCAATGTACACAAACTTTGTTTCATACACACATTTATAAAAAAATATTGTATAAAATAACCTTCTGGTCCCAAGCATTTTGGGCTTAACCACACATTTGCGCAAATATGTGTAACGAAGATCTCTGAATTCTATTATTATGTGGGATTTACATCTAGTTACAGTTATCATTCAGGGTGCTGGGGGAACCAAATGCTTTTTTTTTCTTGCCCAAGCATTTTGGATAAGGGATACTCAACCTGTATTACATTTCTACCAAAATAGATTATGGGTAGTATGTCATGAAGTCCGAGTTCAGCGGCCTTGCGGGATGCCCGCCGAACTTAGACAGTTTTTTGAAGGGACAGTCATTGCCCTTTTAAAAAACGTCACACTGGTCCAGCATTAACTGCATAGACAGAGTTGGCATTACTACCTTGCAGCACTGAGGTCTTGGGCTCCCCACCATGGCCCTAACCGTTTGGAGTTTTTATATTCTCCCTATAATTGCGTGGGTTTCATCCGGGTACTCTGGTTTCCTCCCACAATCCAAAAATATACTGGTAGGTTAGTTGGTTCCGGACAAAAATTAACCATAGTGAGTGTGTGTGCATGTGGAATGGAATATAGATTGTCAGTGCTTTACCAGTTAATGGCCTAATATTCTCTATAAAGCGCTGTGGATTATGTGTGCGTTATATAAATCACTGTTAATAATAATAATAATACTATATATAAGTTATATTTGCTTGGGTCCCTATCTAGTTTAAAACTGGTACTGACGCTGTACTTTCATGATATTCATTTACACTATATCTAAAACGTGCATTAATCTCAAATGTTACTCTCTATTACAGAGCGGACCTGGATTTACACTGAGTCTGGACTATCAAAGGAAAATTGTTTCCAAATCCACTTATCACTTTCACAGATGTCCTGTTTTGCACGGAACACACAAATACACATCTACATCCTTACCAACCCTATAAAAATAATTAACATAATAATAGTAATTTGTGTATTTCCTGCTCTGCTAATCACTATACCATTTACTGCACTGTATAAAATATCATACATAAAGCTTTCCAGATTAAGCACGATGATGATATGCGTATTATTTATCTGTTTTTACTGTTTCAGTTCTGCTTATTCATATCTCTGTGTGGGGGGTTTTGTATTATTTTTACATAAGTGAATTGATGTAATTTTGCTATGAACCAAAACAAAAAAACAAAGCATAAAAAATTGTCCTCTCCAAAACTTGCCCATCCCATGTTTCTTGGTCTGATCATCATGCCATTGTGTGCAATTTAACTACGATGGGGAAAAACAGGAGGCAGTTACGTGACCGGCGGACAAAAGACCACCGGTACAATACCAACGCTGGAATCCCGCCCCCTTAGGGTCCCGACAGTCGGAATGCTGACTAACAGGGACTATTTCCACTCGTGGGTGTCCATGACACCCATAGAGTGGGAACTTAACCTGTGGCACAAGGGGCTTCGTTCCGCTCGTCCCCCACCCCCCACCCTGGCCGGGCATCTGCAAGCCAGGATTCCAGCGTCAGTATGGTGACCACCTCGGTCATGCATACCCAACCATGGAAAAACATTGTGGAACTAACAATAAATGTTTCAGAGAAAACATAAATGAAACCAGCAATCCCACATAGAAGGTTATAGTCTTTCGAAGTACGTAATTTTTCTCATCTGCTCTCCTATTGATCATGGTCTCCTTTTCAAAATCTCTCTCTCCTTTTCAAAATGCAAACAATAATGACTGTTAATAAACAAACTCAGACATTCAGCCAAACGAGCATTCCTACAAAAACATGAAGATATAAGGCAATAAGGAGGAGCTTTGTAATACATTTTTCCTCTAAATTAATTTTTTTTAATTCTGCAGTTTCCAAAGTGTTTTGAGACTACCATGGCAACCACAGTCACACATCACATCTACTGAGCAGAGACTCTTTGTAACACCCCACTGAGACTATGCCTGTAAAGCCTCCCACTCCCCACCCCTCTAAGGAATGCTCATTTGGCTTTATTTCTGAAAGATAGATATGTAAAACCTAGTTTGGAAAAAAGTTCCTGAAGGCTTCATTATTACGGTACAAATACCATTTTGGAGTGTCACATGGTCCCATTTATGGGGAAATGGGTGTGTCCTCATGAACAGAGGTGTGGCTTCACAGTATGGTCCCGCCAATTACTCTGGAAGCTTGCCCTGCACTCCTGGAGATGCTGGGTTGCCCCCAGTGACTCTCCCTGCATGCGCATGTGCTCCCTCAACCTCAACCAGCCCTCAGGACAGTTGGAATGTACAGTGTGCAAAAGCAACATTTTTATGCCATACAATGTGTTACTGGGAGGAGAGAGCTCAGAACCCTTTTCCCTCCAGAAATAAAAGGACATTAATTTTACATATCAACAGTGGTGACAGACAGAAGGAGTCATCTTTTACTGGGAAGGGATGGCCTACCATACGGTATCCGGACTCTGGGTCGACAGCACTTAGGTCGACATACCTTAGGTTGATGCCTATTGGTCAAAAGTGACTAGGTTGACACCAGAAATAGGTCGACATAGTCATTAGGTTGACATGGAAAAAGGTCGACATGAGTTTTTTAAAAAAATTCTTTTTTTGGACTTTTTCATACTTTACCATCCACGTGGACTAGAATTGAGAACGGTAACCTGTGCAGAGCGCAGCGGAGCAAGGTACCTTGTCTGAAGCCGCTCGCCATGCGAGTGGACACGGTGCACTAACTGGGGTTCCCGGTCACTTTATGGAGAAAACGGCACCAAAAAAACATAAAAAACTCATGCCGACCTTTTTCCATGTCAAACTTGTTCATGTTGACCTAATGGCCATATGAACCTATTTCCTGTGTCGACTTACGCACTGTCGACCAATAGGTGTCAACCTAATGTGTGTCAACCTAGACACTGTCGACCCTAAGTCCCATACCCTTCCATACACATATGATGTTTATAAGTGCAATGTAATTATTTAATGAAAATAGCTGGGTACTAGAGATTGCTATGCATTTGCTATGGCAACAGCAACCATAGGTGCAGGGGGCGCAGCTGCTACGGGGCCCACAGATGAGGGTCCAACATTCCCTGTCGAACCCCTTGTGTATATGTGAGATTTATACCATTGGAAAATAGATGGGGGCCTTTAAAAAACTTTGCTATAGGGAGCACTAATATCTAATTATGCTCCTGTTTCTTAGGATATCTTGTGTTTGTTATAAAACTTTCTATACTCTACCCATCAACCATTAGAGAGCCCCAACATCAGGGCCATAACTAGGGGTGCGTGGGGGCAAATGCAGGAATTCTGGAGGAGGGCTTCCAAATGTTTAAGTTTAGAGCAATTGTCACTAGGGGTGTGCGCCAGGAAATTTTTTGTGTTTTGTATTTTAGTTTTGGATCTGGATCTTCTTTGAGTTTTGGATCTGTTGTGGTTTTGTTAAAACCACCCTAGCAGGTTTTGTTTTTGATCTTTTTTTTTTAAACAAGAAAAAATAATAAAAACAGCTAAAGTAACAGAATTTGGGGGTGTTTTTGTTCCTACAGTATTATTAATCTCAATAACACTCATTTCCACTCATCTCCAGTCTATTCTGAACACTTTACAGCTCGCAATATTGTTTTTATCCAGTTTAGGCCAAAAGGTTGCACCAAGGTAGCTGGATGACTAAGCTAAGCGACAGCAGTAGGCAGCAAACACGTGGCAGTTAACAATATATTTTTAAATGCTGTAATCATCTGTTAAAATTATTTTCAAATTAGGATCAAGTTCTTCTGTTCCTCAAAGATATCTTTGACATGGAGAAGGTTTGCTAATCATCCGTTAAAAATTATTTTAAAATTAGGATTAAGGGGGTCATTCCGACCCCTTCACACGCTGCAATTTCTCGCAGCCGTGCAAACAGGTCTGAACTGCGCATGCACATGGATGGCAATGCGCAGGCACATTGGTCGCCGGTGACGATCGTTGCCACAGAGCGACAGACCTTACGAATAAGCCATTCGCAGTGGCGAACGCAAGAAGATTGATAGGCAGAAGACGTACCTGGGAGGCAACTCACCATTTTTGAGGAGTGTTCGGAAAAACGCAGGCATGCCCAGCCGTTGAAGAGGAGGGCTTCTGACATCAGCTCCAAGCTGGATCATCACAGTGGGTAAGCCATTTGCAGCCCTTCATGGACTTCATGTACCCCCACAGTGGTAGAATATTCCAGCAGGATAATGCACTGTGTCATCGGCCCTAAGTTGTCCAGAATTGGTTCAAGGAGCACCACGTTCACCTGACATGAACCAAATTGAGCATTTATGGAATTTGGTGAAGAGATCCATTTGCACCCAGGATCCTCCACCTACAAATTTCAGGGAGCTGTTAAAAGCTATCTGTATGGCATGGGTCAACATCTCTCCAGAAGTCCTCTGTCCACTTGTAGAATCGATGCCACATCGAGTTGCTGCACTTCACCGGTCTAGAGGTGGTCCTACACAATACTAAACACCTATCCCATGACTTTTGGCACTTCAGTGTAATAAGTATTATATCTATGTGATCCTAATATTGTTATCAATGTCCATAAATATCATCCAGACTTTTTTTTTTCCAGGCAATCATCCAGGAATAGTAAGCCCTGTTATACCCGTTGTTGTAAGTCCTCAGCCAGTATACTATGGCCCACCGCATCATCATCACCCTCACCAATATTATCCACCCCCTCCTCCCTATTGGAATCTCCATCCACACCCCCCATACTGGAACAGTGGTCCATATGATCACGGATACGGCTGGCATTAGCAGAACAAGCCTGGTCGCAGCAAGGTGAATATGATTCCCTTCTCTAGTTCCATATGTTGGGTGCTAGTGTAACTGTAGTTACTGTGTGATTGGTTGCTGAGTGTACATGTTGTACAGATTTGAAAAGTCTGACATCAATAGTACAGCCTGACAATAAGTGCAATTCCATATGTAATTACCAGGAATCAGCTCTTGATAAAATTGTGTCTATGTCTACGGTAAAATAAACCCTATGTGTGGCTACAAATATCATGTAATCGTACCGGTCAGTCCAGATGGAATGCGTGCAGGAGGCTGATGATGTCAGACAAAGAGTGTTAGGACTACAGGGAGCAGAGCAGACTCCTGCCATGCTGACAATGCGTAGCTCCCATTCATCCTGCCGTTGACGGAAGAGTCCTGTTCATCCCGATTCGTGAAGGGTTGGGAGGTGTTGCGCTGACACATGATGTGGAGGCAAATATCTCCGGGGAGTGTGGCGTACAAAATTCCTGAGTAAAAAACCCGCCTGCAGGGCGCACTGCATACCTTTTTTGCAGGGCCGGCTCCAGGCCTACTAGCACCCTGAGCGAGAAAATTTAAAAGTGCCCCCCCCCCTCCCCCATGCGCGCGCCGAAGGCGCGCGCTCCTGAAAAAGTGGGTGTGGCCTCCTGAAAAAGTGGGCGTGGTCTCGCCCCCCAGCAGTGCCAGCTACACATGACATGCCCTCCGGCAGTGCCAGCTACACGTGACATGACTCCCAGCAGTGCCAGCTACACATGATAGTGTTCACTTTTTAGGGCAGGTTGCTGATCACAGGGAGGGCACATTTTTAAGTTAGGTGGGCAAAATGATGTACATATTGTAATGCTTGTTGTACCCATTTCCACACGCTAAAGCATGGACAGTGCGCGCCGAAGGCGCGCAGCAAAAATTTAGGGGAGTTACTTCGTGGGGAAGGTGCGTAGCCACATTATAGTGGCAATTCACATTACACCACACAGTAGTGCAGCTAATACACATTGCACCAGGTAGAACCTCCTATAAGAGCACGTTAGACACATTGCGCCAGGTAGAGCACTGAGACACACTGCCCAGCCACAGACGCCTAGCGGGAACACTACATGATATGCCCCCCAGCAGTGCCAGCTACACATGACATGCCCCCCAGCAGTGGCAGCTACACGTGACATGCCCCCCATCAGTGCCAGCTACATAAATGGCCACACAGTTCCAGATGGATAAATGCCCCCACAGCGCAGATATGCCCCCACAGTGCCAGATACATTAATGCCCTCACAGTGCAAGATATGCCCCCACAGTGCAAGAAATGCCCCCACAGTGCAAGAAATGCCCCCACGGTGCCAGATACATAAATGCCCCCACGGTGCCAGATACATAATTGCCCCCACGGTGCCAGATACATAATTGCCCCCACGGTGCCAGATACATAAATGCCCCCACGGTGCCAGATACATAAATGCCCCCACGGTGCCAGATACATAAATGCCCCCACGGTGCCAGATACATAAATGCCCCCACGGTGCCAGATACATAAATGCCCCCACAGTGCCAGATAAATGCCCCCACAGTGCCAGATAAATGCCCCCACAGTGCCAGATAAATGCCCCCACAGTGCCAGATAAATGCCCCCACAGTGCCAGATAAATGCCCCCACAGTGCCAGATAAATGCCCCCACAGTGCCAGATAAATGCCCCCACAGTGCCAGATAAATGCCCCCACAGTGCCAGATAAATGCCCCCACAGTGCCAGATAAATGCCCCCACAGTGCCAGATAAATGCCCCCACAGTGCCAGATATGCCACCCACAGAGCCAGATATGCCCCCACAGTGCCAGATATGCCCCCCACAGTGCCAGATATGCCACCCACAGTGCCAGATATGCCACCCACAGTGCCAGATATGCCACCCACAGTGCCAGATATGCCACCCACAGTGCCAGATATGCCACCCACAGTGCCAGATATGCCCCCACAGTGCCAGATATGCCCCCACAGTGCCAGATATGCCCCCCACAGTGCCAGATATGCCCCCCACAGAGCCAGATATGCCCCCACAGTGCCAGATATGCCCCCCACAGTGCCAGATATGCCACCCACAGTGCCAGATATGCCACCCACAGTGCCAGATATGCCACCCACAGTGCCAGATATGCCACCCACAGTGCCAGATATGCCCCCACAGTGCCAGATATGCCCCCACAGTGCCAGATATGCCCCCACAGTGCCAGATATGCCCCCCACAGTGCCAGATATGCCACCCACAGTGCCAGATATGCCCCCCACAGTGCCAGATATGCCACCCAGTGCCAGATATGCCACCCACAGTGCCAGATATGCCACCCACAGTGCCAGATATGCCACCCACAGTGCCAGATATGCCCCCACAGAGCCAGATATGCCCCCACAGTGCCAGATATGCCCCCACAGTGCCAGAAATGCCCCCCACAGTGCCAGATATGCCCCCCACAGTGCCAGATATGCCACCCACAGAGCCAGATATGCCCCCACAGTGCCAGATATGCCCGCACAGTGCCAGAAATGCCCCCCACAGTGCCAGATATGCCACCCACAGTGCCAGATATGCCCCCAGGCCACAGAACCAGATATGCCCCCACAGAGCCAGATATGCAATGCCCCCCACAGTGCCAGAAATGCCCCCCCCATAGCCAGAAATGCCCCCACAGTGCGGATCCCCCCAATACCTGCGGCGCTGCTGGGGAGGAGTACTGCTGCTGTCCGCCTGTCCGAGTGTGCTGGCGAGCGGGCGGGAGTGCTGGCGGGCGGGCGGGCGGCCGGCCGGCGAGTCAGAGTGAGCCTGGGTCCGGGTGGCCACTTGTGTGCACTATGGCGCCGGCGTCTGACGTCAGACACCGGCGCCGCGCAGCGCGCATAGCGCACAGTGCACACGGGCCAATGCTGCACACACAGGGCCGGCTCCAGCATCGAATATGGCGGCGCCAGCGCGCGTCGCCCATTAAGGGTGGCGCCCTGTGCGGCCGCTCTATTCGAACATGCCTAGAGCCGGCCCTGCTTTTTTGACACCTCTAGTTTTGGGAATTATGTGACTGTGAGAATAGAACAACTAGTGTATATGTCTACAAAAAAAGGAACAACCGCGCTAACGCCGGGATTTCAGTGTTTGAGCAGCCCTGAAAAAAATTGGACACTAATAACTATATAAAGCAAGGCGCTTGTAACAATGTATTGTGTGTTTGCAACAATTGCTATAACAAAGTTACCAAATGTATTAGTGCAATACCTGTTTAAAAAAGAAAGGGTTAGTTTAAATGTTTACAGCCCTTTTGTGTGATTTGTAGTCCTTTGTATATATGAGGGTTCCGATATTGCCGATAGAGGAGAGGTACTTAGTAGTAACAGTTCCATCCCTATCTGTCCCTATTCTACCCACCTTGTTCTCACTGGCGGTGGGCTTTATATAAAGCGCCTTGCTTTATATAGTGTATATGTCTATTACGTACAGTGGGCCTGATTCAGAGTCACATGCGCTGCTTGGAATGAAATACAAATATCTGCCTGTAATCAGAGTCTGCTACCATGTATGAGCATCACCATCCCTGTCATCACTATCATCACACAATTTCCATGGTGCAGAAGATTTATTGCAAAACAGCCTAATGCCTGCATACGCTATTCCATGTACATGCCCACGCCACGGGTACACATATCCTACGCACCAACTCTCCATTACTTTCCAGTTACACCCACTCAGCTGCAAGTGGTCCATTGCTGGTAAAAGTTGCGTATGCAGGCTCCATAGATTCACAGTTGCTGAAAACAGTGAGACGCTTAGACAGCTGACTTGCGTCCAACTCCAAATCAGGATGAATAAATGTAACATAATTATGTATTCTCTGTTCAAATGTCTATGCAGTTATGTGTAGGTGACAGACTCATTTATCAGGGGTGGGTGCGGGGGAGGGAGCGATTAGTGCAATCGCCTCTCCCTGTAACCCTGCCCCCACATGACACTTCTCATCTGCTCACTACTGCTGGTGATAGCAGTCTCCCTACCTCTCTGCGGAGGGTCTAGGGAGGCACTAAATAGTGCCTCAGTGCCCCCCCTCCTTCATTTTAAAGGTTTAGTTTAAAAATAAAAATAAAACACTTTTTTAGTTTTCAGTTTCATGCAATTCTAATAAAAAAAATGTATTTCCCATTTTGCTGTCAAAATGCATAGTATGATTTGTGTGGTTGTTGCAAAATATGGTGAAAAATCATTCACAGTAGTGAAGGAGTTAAAAGTGGCTGCATTATAAGCCCATATACTCATCCTATGTAAATACCATATAGAATATTAATGTGCTTAACTTCAGTGACAATTCAATAGATTATCCTTTATTTACTTCTTTGCTTATACAGGTTGAGTATCTCATATCCAAATATTCCGAAATACGGAATATTCCGAAATACGGAATTTTCTGAGTGAGAGTGAGACAGTGAAATCTTTGTTTTATGATGACTCAATGTACACAAACTTTGTTTCATACACACATTTATAAAAAATATTGTATAAAATAACCTTCAGGCTGTGTGTGTAAGGTGTATATGAAACATAAATGAATTATGTGAATGTACACAAACTTTGTTTCATACACACATTTATAAAAAATATTGTATTAAATGACCTTCAGGCTGTGTGTATAAGGTGTATATGAAACATAAATGCATTCTGTGCTTAGACTTGGGTCCCATCACCATGATATCTCATTATGGTATGCAATTATTCCAAAATACGGAAAAATCCAATATCCAAAATACTTCTGGTCCCAAGCATTTTGGGCTTAACCAGACATTTGCGCAAATATGTGTAACGAAGATCTCTGAATTCTATTATTATGTGGGATTTACATCTAGTTACAGTTATCATTCAGGGTGCTGGGGGAACCAAATGCTTTTTTTTTTCTTGCCCAAGCATTTTGGATAAGGGATACTCAACCTGTATTACATTTCTACCAAAATAGATTATGGGTAGTATGTCATGAAGTCCGAGTTCAGCGGCCTTGCGGGATGCCCGCCGAACTTGGACAGTTTTTTAAAGGGACAGTCGTTGCCCTTTTAAAAAACGTCACACTGGTCCAGCATTAACTGCATAGACAGAGTTGGCATTACTACCTTGCAGCACTGAGGTCTTGGGCTCCCCACCATGGCCCTAACCGTTTGGAGTTTGTATATTCTCGCTATAATTGCGTGGGTTTCATCCGGGTACTCTGGTTTCCTCCCACAATCCAAAAATATACTGGTAGGTTAGTTGGTTCCGGACAAAAATTAACCATAGTGAGTGTGTGTGCATGTGGAATGGAATATAGATTGTCAGTGCTTTACCAGTTAATGGCCTAATATTCTCTATAAAGCGCTGTGGATTATGTGTGCGTTATATAAATCACTGTTAATAATAATAATAATAATAATAATAATAATACTATATATAAGTTTTATTTGCTTGGGGCCCTATCTAGTTTAAAACTGGTACTGACGCTGTACTTTCATGATATTCATTTACACTATATCTAAAAAGTGCATTAATCTCAAATGTTACTCTCTATTACAGAGCGGACCTGGATTTACACTGAGTCTGGACTATCAAAGGAAAATTGTTTCCAAATCCACTTATCACTTTCACAGATGTCCTGTTTTGCACGGAACACACAAATACACATCTACATCCTTACCAACCCTATAAAAATAATTAACATAATAATAGTAATTTGTGTATTTCCTGTTCTGCTAATCACTATACCATTTACTGCACTGTATAAAATATCATACATAAAGCTTTCCAGATTAAGCACGATGATGATATGCGTATTATTTATCTGTTTTTACTGTTTCAGTTTTGCTTATTCATATCTCTGTGTGGGGGTTTTGTATTATTTTTACATAAGTGAATTGATGTAATTTTGCTATGAACCAAAACAAAAAAACAAAGCATAAAAAATTGTCCTCTCCAAAACTTGCCCATCCCATGTTTCATGGTCTGATCATCATGCCATTGTGTGCAATTTAACTACAATGGGGAAAAACAGGAGGCAGCTATGTGACCGGCGGACAAAAAACCACCAGACACAATACCAACGCTGGAATCCCACCCCCTTAGGGTCCCGACAGTCGAAATGCTGATTAACAGGGACTATTTCCACTCGTGGGTGTCCATGACACCCATAAAGTGGGAACTTAACCTGTGGCGCAAGGGGCTTCGTTCCGCTCCTCCCCACCCCCCACCCCTGGCCGGGCATCTGCAAGCCAGGATTCCAGCGTCAGTATGGTGACCCCCTCGGTCATGCATACCCAACCAAGGAAAAACATTGTGGAACTAACAATAAATGTTTCAGAGAAAACAAAAATGAAACCAGCAATCCCACATAGAAGGTTATAGTCTTTCGAAGTACGTAATTTTTCTCATCTGCTCTCCTATTGATCATGGTCTCTTTTTCAAAATCTCTCTCTCCTTTTCAAAATGCAAACAATAATGACTGTTAATAAACAAACTCAGACATTCAGCCAAACGAGCATTCCTACAAAAACATGAAGATATAAGGCAATAAGGAGGAGCTTTGTAATACATTTTTCCTCTAAATTAATTATTTTTAATTCTGCAGTTTCCAAAGTGTTTTGTGACTACCAGGGCAACCACAGTCACACATCACATCTACTGAGCAGAGACTCTTTGTAACACCCCACTGAGACTATGCCTGTAAAGCCTCCCACTCCCCACCCCTTTAAGGAATGCTCATTTGGCTTTATTTCTGAAAGATATATATGTAAAACCTACTTTGGAAAAAAGTTTCAGAACGCTTCATTATTACAGTACAAATACCATTTTGGGGTGTCACATGGTCCCATTTATGGGGAAATGGGTGTGTCCTCATGAACAGAGGTGTGGCTTCACAGTATGGTCCCACCAATTACTCTGGAAGCGTGCCCTGCACTCCTGGAGATGCTGGGTTGCCCCCAGTGACTCTCCCTGCATGCGCATGTACTCCCTCAACCTCTCACAGCCCTCGGGACAGTTGGAATGTACAGTGTGCAAAAGCAACATTTTTATGCCATACATTGTGTTACTGGGAGGAGAGAGCTCAGAACCCTTTTCCCTCCAGAAATAAAGGGACATTCATTTTACATATCAACAGTGGTGACAGACAGAAGGAGTCATCTTTTACTGGGAAGGGATGGCCTACCATACGGTATCCGGACTCTGGGTCGACAGCACTTAGGTCGACATACCTTAGGTTGACGCCTATTGGTCAAAAGTGACTAGGTTGACACCAGAAATAGGTCGACATGGTCATTAGGTTGACATGGAAAAAGGTCGACATGAGGTTTTTTTTTAAATTCTTTTTTTGGACTTTTTCATACTTTACCATCCACGTGGACTAGAATTGAGAACGGTAACCTGTGCCGAGCGCAGCGGTAGCGGAGCAAGGCACCTTGTCTGAAGCCGCTCGCCATGCGAGTGGACACGGTGCACTAACTGGGGTTCCCGGTCACTTTATGGAGAAAACAGCACCAAAAAAACATTAAAAACTCATGCCGACCTTTTTCCATGTCAAACTTGTTCATGTTGACCTAATGGCCATATGAACCTATTTCCTGTGTCGACTTACGCACTGTCGACCAATAGGTGTCAACCTAATGTGTGTCAACCTAGACACTGTCGACCCTAAGTCCCATACCCTTCCATACACATATGATGTTTATAAGTGCAATGCAATTATTTATTGAAAATAGCTGGGTACTAGAGATTGCTATGCATTTGCTATGGCAACAGCAACCATAGGTGCAGGGGGTGCAGCTGCTACGGGGCCCACAGATGAGGGTCCAACATTCCCTGTCAAACCCCTTGTGTATATGTGAGATTTATACCATTGGAAAATAGATGGGGGCCTTTAAAAAACTTTGCTATAGGGAGCACTAATATCTAATTATGCTCCTGTTTCTTAGGATATCTTGTGTTTGTTATAAAACTTTCTATACTCTACCCATCAACCATTAGAGAGCCCCAACATCAGGGCCATAACTAGGGCAAATGCAGGAATTCTGGAGGGGGGCTTCCAAATGTTTAAGTTTAGAGCAATTGTCACTAGGGGTGTGCGCCAGGAAATTTTTTGTGTTTTGTATTTTAGTTTTGGATCTGGATCTTCTTTGAGTTTTGGATCTGTTGTGGTTTTGTTAAAACCACCCTAGCAGGTTTTGTTTTTGATCTGTTTTTTTAAACAAGAAAAAATAATAAAAACAGCTAAAGTAACAGAATTTGGGGGTGTTTTTGTTCCTACAGTATTATTAATCTCAATAACATTCATTTCCACTCATTTCCAGTCTATTCTGAACACTTTACAGCTCACAATATTGTTTTTATCCAGTTTAGGCCAAAAGGTTGCACCGAGGTAGCTGGATGACTAAGCTAAGCGACAGCAGTAGGCAGCAAACACGTGGCAGTTAACAATATATTTTTAAATGCTGTAATCATCTGTTAAAATTATTTTCAAATTAGGATCAAGTTCTTCTGTTCCTCAAAGATATCTTTGACATGGAGAAGGTTTGCTAATCATCCGTTAAAAATTAATTTCAAATTAGGATTAAGGGGGTCATTCTGACCCGTTCACACGCTGCAATTTCTCGCAGCCGTGCAAACAGGTCTGAACTGCGCATGGACGGCAATGCACAGGCACATTGGTCACCGGTGACGATCATCGTCACAGAGCGACAGACCTTATGAATAAGCCATTCGCAGGAGGGCTTCTGATGTCAGCTCCAAGCTGGATCATCGCAGTGGGTAAGTCCTGAGCTGTGCAGAGACTGCACAAACTTTTTGTTTGTGCAGCTCTCTGCACAAGCGATTGCAGCCCTGCACATCCCTAACCCCCTCCCCTATAGGCGGCGGTTACCTGGTCGCAGCAGTGCAAAAAATAGCCTGCGTGCGACCAGGTCGAAATAACCCCCTAAGTTCTTCTGTTTCTCAAAGAAATATTCGACATGCAGAATGTTAGCTATTCAAGTGTAGAGAGTTACAGTTACAGTTTAATTATATTAATTTAATTTACATTGAGTTAATTAATAATTATTATTAATATATATAATATTAATTTGAATGAATCACAATGTTGTGATAAGAAGAATTATAAAAATAGGACAATAAGTTATAACATTAGAATATGAGCTATGGACGCAGCACCCTGAAATGGACGGAGCTCGCCTGGATATATACTGGGAGGATACAGCACAAAATATATTAAAAAAAGTATTTTATTTTGGGTGGACTGGCAGAACACCCCTAGATGGATGGAGCAGCTGCAGACCCTGAATGTATACTAGGATGATACAGCAAAAAATATTTTAAAAAATAATGTATTTAAAAATATGACGCATTAGGAAAGGCTCAAGATTAGAATTCACAAAAAGATAAATTAGAAGAATAAAAAAGAACAATATTTTAAATGCTGTAATTATGATTGTAATTTATTTTGGATCAAGTTCTTCTGTTGCTGAAGGAAATCTTTGAAATGCAGAAGGTTCGCTATTCAAGTGTGGAGAGTTTAGTTACGTTAATTTATATAAAATAGTAGTTAATTTATAACAATAATAATAATAATATTAATAATAATAATAATAATATTAGTTTGAATTAATCACAATTCTCAATGTTGTGATAAGAATTATTAAAATAGGACAATAAGTTACAACATAAGAATATGAGCTACAGACACAGGGGGTCATTCCGATCCTTTCGCACGCAGCGGTTCTTCACTGCCGTGCAAACAGGTCGGAAAAGCGCATGTGCGTCAGACGCATTGCGCATGCGCGTCGTTGCCTGGTGACGATCGTCATCCCAGTATACAGAGGCAGAGCACCCCTGGCTGATACAGCAGACAGAGCACCCCTTTCAGATACAGCAGAACACCTCTTTCAAATACAGCAGACAGAGCACTCCTTTCAGATACAGCAGACAGAGCACCCACCCCACGCCAGACAACACAGTACTGACACGGACACATCTGTCCCGTACACTCTCCTCAGCCGGAGTGAAGATGACGCTGACGCACGGGGACTTACATAGAAGCCAAAACCCGCAAGAAGACTACAGCGGGATGAAGACGTTCAGCCTCGCTTTGGGGTCTGAGTAAGGCGGGAAGTTCAGAGCCAGGCTCGGATCCCGGCTGGGATCTCAATGTTCAGGTACAAACATACACAGTGTTGGGCTGGCCCACAGGGGTGCAGGGGAAACCTCCCAGTGGGCCCCCTTCCTGGGGAGCCCACCTCTTCCTCTAGTTATCAGGTTCCAGACTGTGCACTATTTTCTACAGTACATTACTGTTACTAATCTGGTACATTGTCTTGTATGCACTAGCAGTATTTACTATATATATATATATTTATCAATGGCCCAGGCCATGCACTCTCTAATGGTTAGGCAAACCAATGTTGTGTCTGGCCACACCCCTTCTGGATACTTACCACACCCCTAAACATGAGCCCCTACCACTGCATTCCCCTGGTCGGCCCTTTATTTCCCAATCCGACATTGTATATTTGTATACACATAGTGCTCAATTCTTTATTTAAGATGTGAGTAGTTTACATATTACATGCAATAAAATTAAAGCTTAGATGTGCACATTATACAGTAGCTAGGAGCCAGTTTGTTTAGGAAATGTTGTGTGCTGGCTCCAGTCAGGCCGATTAAGGATTTCAGCACATCAGACACATCTCTGTTCCCTGCCAGCTGCCTTCAATGTCTTTATAATACTGTGTGCACGTCGCAGTCAGCGACACTGACGTAGCCTGCAGCCACACTGCCGCCCTGTTGAATGGTGATAATGATTGATCATCATCTCCCTTCACTATAAATGATGATCAGGCTCCAGCTACATACTGGCCGGTGCCCTCTTCCTGTCCGTCACTGGGGCACACAGCGCAGTTTAGGGAGATGCTAAAATACTAGGCGGCGCAGGGAGGGCTTGTGAAGCCTTCCACTGCACCACAAGCTGTATTTGACACCTAGTGGTTGGGCGGCTAAGGGCTGTTTCTAGTGTAAACGTCGATTTACATACAGGACTAAAAGCAACACTTTAAAAACACATTAATTACACTTTAAAATGGAGGCGCTGAGGTCGCTGTGATCAAACCTTAGCCTACGTACTTATGACACCGTTAGCGTACAAAGCCCCGTACCATGTACGCACTTTGTGTACAAACGCTGCGCTGGCCGTACAAAGTACACGCAGTGCGTACACACCCAAAGACACGCGGTGAGCACTTTGCAGCTACACGTGTGACTGAAATACACTTATAACCTTTATCAGGGAAAAGAGACACGACACCAGATTGTATTTAAGATGCAGGGTTCCGACACACCAACATATAATTGCTGAAAGGGGGGTTACAATAAACAACAATACAATACAATAGAAAAATGGCTACAGTCAATGGTACATACGTTTTTTTGGTTTCGCCTGTGCTTCCCGACCGGTCCTCAGTCATCAAGGGAGATGACCTTCAGAGTCTGTGATAGTGACCTGGCCTGCAGCTGGCTTTTTAGACATTGGATCAAAACATAATACTATAGACACTGTGTGCTCTTCTTTCATTGGTTCGGGGGTGGGACATATCCTGTGCACCGGGGATCATTGGTCAGCTCAAGAGGTGGGTGATGGCTAAGACTTGAGATGTGATTTCTGTTGTTTGCATCTGAGTTCCCGCCCCATGACCAGTTAAACCCATCACATTAATCATACATAAATCTGGTATTATTAATAACTTAATGTTGTAATATAAATATATGATAATATTCTTATACCCACCAGATTAATGCTTATGTGACTCTGAACAATATGATCCCACACATGATATGATAATCTATTTCTATCCTCAACATATACATATATCCATATCTATCTATCTATCTATCTATCTATCTATCTATCTATATACAAACACACATACACTCACTCCTGCTATTACAATTTGTTAGGAAATATATATATATATATATATATATCCAAGAGTTTAGACTATGAATGTTATTACCTCAGATTTCTAAATGTCTGGTTTCTAATCTATTAGCTATTGCTAATTGAGTTTCTCTTCAGTCAACCTAGGTTCCTGGATATTGTCTTTCTGTTTGTCCTGTCTTCAGATAAGACAATGACAATCCAGTATTTATTGTCTTCGACAGATATGGGACAACTCTAGAACAATGGGGGTAACCAAAGGTATTTGCCTTCTTCATAGGATTTCAAAGCTTTGTGTAAATAAGGCCATCTGGTACATTGTATTTGAGTTTCTGGGAGGATAATTTATGTGCGAACCATCTTCATGCTATTAGAAGGATGAGCAGACAGTGGGTGATTTATGCAATATATGGATTAAATATATATGTCTTTGTGGCTTTTCCATGCGAGTACAAATGCCTCCGTAATTACTCATACCACGCGCTAACATGCACGACTGTGTGAGCGATCATACGCAATTTGCGAATATGTGCATGCACTGCAAAATAAGTATGCACAAGGAGGCCATCTATGTGTTTGTACGTGATGTGTGTACTGTAATATTTTCCAACTTCGACAGTCCACCCTTTGGCAGTCACCAATAACTGCCACTAACTAATCAATAAACAGAAAAATATTACCTATACAATATATACAGGAGCTTGGATGATCAGGGTAGAGTTGTAGGTGGGAAATGTATGACCTAGTGGGATAGTAAAAAGCATGTACGTATGTATGAATTCATGTCTGAGGGGCATGTATCATCGTGCCGTATATGTTCTAAATAAGCTTTGAGGTATTGCGAAGTATACATTAAATCCTTCTCATCCCGTATTAAGGGTCTGTAAATGGGCCGACAAACCCTACCGAGCTCTTTTCGGCTACTTGTACCAACAAATGGGGTGCACATTTAGTTGATGATACATGGAGGGGGAACATATGTGAGTGCTAGTATATGTGGATATCACCTGTCGACTATGTGTGCTATTAACTGGAGGTTGCAGAGATAAAGATAAGACACATATATAAAAATACATTCACATAAACACTTTGGGTATAGCTGACATCTTTTCCATTTGGATGTATCTGGGCAGAGGGGGAGACAAAGAAAAACGGGTGAAAGAAACAGGCCATGATATTCATTTGCAATCCTTATCATAACGCTGTCTCTATGGATGGATCATAAATCAAATCTGCTGCTGTAACAGAGCCCTCACTCCTTAGACTCATCAAATTTGTGCCGTGCTTGTGCCGCGTTAGAATTTGAACACACCTAAATATCAAACCAATAATTATGATGACTCCCAGGATGCAAAGGAGAACTTCCCCACACTCATAATGACATTTTGTGCCCACTCTCCTAACCCTGAGAACCACAGTCGCTAAGGTAAGGTTGTGCTTCCTCCTGAACTCCCACTTCAACTGTAAGATCTCGTCCATTTTTTGATCGATGATCTCCGTGTGGTCGTCAGTGTTGTTCGTAATATATGTACAGCACTTCACACCATATTGAGTTGCCAGAGTAACACGGTACCCACCTGTCACGGCTGTAACATAATTAAGGACCATCCTGTGCTGGATCAGTTCCTTCTTGTAGGCTTGTAACTCCCTTCTCGTATACCTGAATGTGTCATCATACATCTCAGTGATATTATCTATCAAGTTCGCTAGCGCATGGATATACCTATAATTTATAGTTCCTCTGGCAGTACGGGTGATGTCTAATGCGAGAAGGAACTGAATCCCGGTGGATTCATGGATCAAATCAGAGGCTGCGTGCTCTGCCCTATCTATGAGGTGTCTCTTGATGATGTGTTCATAGTGAGTATGAGTATAAGGAGTCTGAGCACTGCGGTGAACGTCTTTCATTTTATCTCCCAATATAATACAATCCCTCTGAGCTCTGAGCAAGCCACTTGTACGCTTTCCTCCCACATATGAAATAGGCATCATCTGGGAGAACATAGGGGACAAAATGTAACATCACCATATTGCAAACTTTCCATGTAAAGAAACCAATCCCTAGTTCTCTCATTTGCTCAGTACAAGTATCGGGCTGGATGATATGGGCACAATACCCTGACGATACGTTTCCAAGCCACATGGTCTTGCTTCCACGTGTATACCTATACCAAAAATACCTCCCAGTGTTGGCTATTTGGCATACAAGTTCAGAGTCTATGAGTATCCTATCAGCTCTGTGTGAAAAGGTCATTGTCTGGTTATTCCACGTCACTTCCCAATTTCCCGGTTTTCGGTAATTGGAAATTTTAAAACACAATAAGGACCTGACTACATGATACTAGTGGAGTTTCAAACTAGGGGGCCTAGAAATATTGAATTTCTTGTCCACCGGCCTCCCACCCCGCAATTCGAGTACCTCATCTATTGCTAAAGGGTACAGTACTAATCCTGACTTGCTCTGACCTTGAGGTACCTGTGAGCACACCCAGCATTCTGTCTGGTTTAAGACCTTACCCACTAGTGAGTGGTAATCACTCAACGGATGACGGTCCATGTCGATATTAAGGTTGGACTGACATCTCTGGATGCACCCATCCTCAACTATATTCTCACAATTCCTACAAATACAATATTTATCAGACAATAACCCCTCACAGTGCCTCCGAGCTCCCTGATTACCAGAGCGCTTATTGATGCCAGCCTTTACTAAAATGATGTGCTGATCCTGAGATCCTACAAATTCATACTTGCCATCAGAACCCATTCCAGATCCCTGTTTGACCTCTCTGGGACCCTCACCAAAACAAACTGTCCTTATCAAAACCAGAATTACTAACAGAACCCGGAACGCAGTCTCTTGTGATCGATCCATTTTGTTAGGGGAAAGGAGGAAAATAAGAAGGAGAAAGGAAAGGAAAAATGCAGGGGGAGTTGAAAAAAGAAAGTGGTATGACAACCGTTCTAGGTCTTGTTACTCTCTGTGCTCAGATGCCCTTCAACAGTCCTGCCTCTCAACTTTCCCGGAACAAACACTCTAGTGTCTCTTTGCCTTGCTCTTTGGACACACAGTTCACTTTGAACACACAGTTACCAAACTACACAAACTTGATGAAACTGCACGAGTTCTCTCCGGGTCAGCGACCTGCTTGCAGTGGGACGAGTGGACCCAAGTCTCTCTTTCGGCAACCTTCAATGCTGTTGTGCTGGTTAACAAGACTTGGCATGGTCCTTCCCACCTGTCTATGAGGCAACCTGAGCGTAAGAAATTTCGAATCATCACATAATCCCCAGGTTCAATGTCATGACAATTACTGTTCGGTAGGTCAAGAATCCCCAGCTTTAAATTTCTTTGTTGGTTTCTCAGCTGCTGGCTCATCCCAACCAAATATTTCACAGTCACGTCTTTATTACATTTCAAATCATCCTGGGGGTCTATCATTACATGAGGTTGTCGACCAAAAAGAATTTCAAATGGTGATAGGTTAAGGGGAGACCTGGGAGTCGTTCTGATGCTATACAACACTAGTGGCAAAGCTTCTGGCCACGACAATCCAGTTTCAGACATTAATTTGCTCAGCTTGTTCTTAATAGTGCTGTTCACTCTCTACACCTTTGCACTCGCCTGTGGACGGTACGGAGTATGCAGCTTGCTATTAATTCCCATCAGTTTGCACATGACCTGAAAGACTTCACCTGTAAAATGGGTACCCCTGTCATTTTCAATTATTCTAGGGATACCATATCTACACTCAAATTCCTGCACAATTTTCTTTGCAGTGAACGTAGCAGTATTTGTGGCAGCAGGGAACGCTTCTACCCAGTTGGAAAATACATCAATACAAACTAACACATATTTTAAATTCCTACAGGGTGGTAACTGTATGAAATCGATTTGTATTACCTGAAAAGGTCCGTCTGTTGGAGGGATATGGGATGGCTCTGTTGGTATTGACTTTCCAATATTCTTCCTCAAGCAAGTAAAACATGTCATTGCTCTCTTACCTGCATGAGAAGAGAATCCTGGCACACACCAGTAGGCTCTCACCAGCTTACACATACCCTCTTTGTCCAGATGAGTCAGACCGTGTGCCGCCTCAGCTAGACTTGGAAGATATGCTCTGGGGGCCACTGGCTTACCGTGTCCACCTGTCCAAAGTCCTGAGGACTCCTGGCCATACCCCTTTGACCTCCAGACCGCCCTTTCCTGTAAGAACACAAATCTTTTTCATTTTAATTTACTATCGTGTGTTATCAGTTGTGTGAAGTAAGCCGTCTCTGGATGAGAGAAGAGAGGGGGATATAGTAAATAAAGAAAAGAAAAATGTCAGATTTGGCATTCACTAACAGGCTGTCACACCATCATGCATATCAGTGTCTGTGAACAGTCTCCCTTCACCAGTATTCTCATTCTGCACCCTTTGTGCATGACCAGGCACACTGCATTAATACTGGTGTCCTTATGCTCTTATGCTGGTGAGATATACTGGATTTGGGCAGAGCTCTGAAAGACCGAGTAGGCATGTGGCGTTTGAACGGTAATCGGGTCCATGTGTTGTACCCTCCTGTCGGTGAACGTAAGAGATGAGGAGGAAACTTTGAAGAAAAATCACATAGAAGTTAGTAACAGGTAAGAGACAAAGAGGATTTTATTACATTTTGACAACTGGATTAGGCACTATGGGATTCTCTACTCGGTCTGCTCCCCTAAAAAAAATTCTGTGTGTTTTATATCTCTACTGGGACTATCCCAGCCATCAATCCAGTGTCTTGTCCATTCTAAGTTCATAGGGAACCCAGTATCTTTGAGATAATTTCCTCTACCTGTGATGGACATGCATCTAGAACAGTGAAATGCAACATTAGTCTTTGTGGGTATCCAACATAATTCGTACTTCCTCGGCGGCAGCACGCTATATGTATACCATCTCTTACAAAACTTCTGTTAAGTTAATTAGAGGTCACTTCTGCTGGAGAAAGAAGCAAAAGTTTAGAGACCTCCTCCTAACCCCAGTAAGTTCTGTCAAAAGGGTAAAGTTGCATTTATTCCGTTCTTCCCATTAACCGAATCTGTGTTTTCTATATGGCTCGTGATTCCTTACTATATGTCCCTTGATCCCGTCTATGTGTTTAATAACGTGGCTTGTTTTCTCTGTCTAGGGGTCTATATTGGCCATATGCTCTACTACTCTTACAATCTCTAGCAAAATGTCCTTCCTTCCTACAAGTATAACATATTCTCAGTCTTTTCTTACCACCAGGGTTTTGGGGTTTAGGCTGATGAGACTTTGGTGTGAGAGCCTGTATTCTTTTAATCCTCAGCCTCTTCTCCTGCAGTTCTCTACGCCTAGCAATATTATTATAGTGTTCAATCGCACACTCTCTAAGACAAGCTACTGTGGCCCCTCTCCAATCAGGCAAAAATGTTTGTACCCTGTCCCTTACTGTCTTATTGAGTCCGTCCATTAGCACAGAGACAGCCACTTCCCTGTAATTCGCATCGTTCCCTGTATCTGATACCCCAATGTATCTATCCATTATTTGCAGGGCCCGATGGAAATATTCAGATGTCATTTCATTTTCCCTCTGTTTTATGGAGAAACTTTTTCTCCACTTAACAGTTGTGGGGAAATACAACTCTAGTTGCATGTTAATTTGCTCTAAGTTCTCCTGATAGTGTTTGTCAGTCATAAGACTATCCGACTCTAACCTACAATCAGTCATACATTTTTGGGTGTCAATATTAGGGGGTAGGCATGCTTTAAAAAATATCCGCCAGTTTTTGTTTGTCGGTTCATATGCATTACCAAGATCTCTGATAAACTTCTGACATCTGGCTAAATGCTTCCGAGGGTCGGGGAATTCTGAAATGATTGATCGCAGCTCATCTCTGGGCCACGGGCAATACATTGCATTATTCCTGGTGAGGACTACTCCCTGACTATCGGTTTCCCCATTGGGAGTTACTATTTCCAAGACAGGATGTAATTCTACCATTCCATTCCTAATCTGTTTACTGTGAGGTGTTGTTGTCTCTGTGCAATGAACTGTCTCACACTTACCGGAAGCTGTGACCTCACCAGTTCTTTCATTGGCGAATATTGTTACTGCTCTACCTGGTTGGACAGGCCCCACCTGAGTTTCCTGCAAGGTGACTGCTTGGAGGAGAGCTGCGATTTGGCTGGATCCTTCATCTTCTTGTGACCTATAACCTTGAAAAGACTTCAAAACAGGATACATCTTGCAAAAATTAGGGTTAATACATTGTTTTTGCATACTACTATCATTTACTGATATACCATTGACTGTAGCCATCTCTTCCCCTTCGACCTGTGTCGACAATGGTGTGTTTGTGTTCTCATTCCCGCTAGGTTTTGAACTTGCATTGCGAATTTGTTCCCTTTGCATATCCCCCTCTTGTTGCCATAAATTTAAACAATCATTATGTCTAATCCTTTGTTTTCTGGATTTAAGAAGACATATTTTACTGCTTACATTCTGCAGTGCCTCTGGTTCAAAGCTGCCCACTTTAGGGAATGGTACCCTATCTTTGTCAGTCATACGTACCCATTCATTGCATAAAACTTCTGTGTGTGAACCATATTTTTCACACATAATAAACCTTGCTGAGCCTTTCGGCCACATTTCTGCCTGAACCCTGCCTAAATGTCTCTCACTTGAGCACCTGGCTCCCATATTTGTGGGTCTTTTTTAATAACTTAAAAAATTCCCACAAACACGAAAATACTCAATATAAGTAGACGGTGGAAGTATCTCCGAGCACCTTTCACTCGCTCTCCGCCCACGTTGGCCAGTACAAGGATACACTGTTGATAGCGGATCGCAATGTACCCAACTTAGGGCTCCTATCAGACCTTACAGCACCGTCATTTATTTTGGTGGAGGTTCTGTTGGAATATTTTCCTGAGAGAGGCAGCGAAAAATTCCTTTTCGGTATCTTTCAACTGGAATTGTTTGTAGGGTGAAAAACAGAAAAATTAGATAACTATCCTTCACCCTTTCCAGTGAAGCCCACCAGGGAGATTTCCCGACGTTGTCAAAGAAAAACCCCTTTGTCTATACAATCACGTCTGCGTATGCTCTTCTACAGCGCATATGACACAATAATATCACGTTGTGCTGTGCAGAACAAACGGACATGTGATGCAATAGCACAGCCTATGGATACTAGTTATCTATATGCCCTACGATTGCTGTAGACCTCCTAGCCTAGACCACTCCAGACCACTTTAGACCACTGCAGTTGTATGGGATACCAGTTCAGACCACTTCAGTTCCTAATAATGCAGGGCAGCGAACCCTATGCCACCAGGCCTCTACTAACCCGGTGTTACCACTTCAGACCACTTTAGACCACTTCAGACCACTTCAGTTCCTGGGTTCAATATCCACTCACTCCTACATTCGCTCACCCAAATACACTTTGTTTTTCTATACAGAAAATTTTGATTCATTCAGATAAGCAGCTTTACCCCCAGAGGCAATACAGTTTAAACAAAATGTTTTATACTAATCTTTGGAAACCGAGCAGTTTTGTGCTATTGTAGAGTGGCTACTGTCCCACCTTTAAACCAAATTACACTATTGTGTAATTTGTACTTAGCGCCCGTACTCTTACGCAATTTGCGTAAACACGCGACCGTGCGTGTCTTTTACGCTGCGTGCACAGTTCTGTACCTTGTCCGGGACACATGTACAAAACTGTACGTCCACAATAGCACAAATCATACAACTCTATAAATGTGAGCAATAAAACTACTATTGCCCACTAAACACAACCCACACTTGTTCCGTTTTAACCCTCTTACTACTGGGCCAGAACTGCGTTTTGTGATTTTACTCCTTAAATAATAAAATCCTTTACTTCCTTAAATACTTAGTTTAGTTTTAACTATATAGCAACAAATGTATTCGGTTTCGCACAGATCTAAATGAATCCAGCAATCTGAGTGTTATGGCAACAATGTGAGAGGGTATACAAAGAGTATGGGTGCCTTTTGTTTGTGTACGCTTTTGTCGCCATAAAAAAAATTAACAGATTTTTAAATAGCTTTTTCCTGTTTACTTTACGGGTTCTACCAGCATCCCTACAAACCATACAGAGCAGACGCCATCTAATCAGCAAACAAGTAGGGTTTTCAGTGCATCCATTGACCAGGAAAAGGTTTACGTAGGATACTTTCTGTCCGCCCTTTTGCTGATAGATTAAGTCTGCTGTGACCTGTTAGGCTGTGGGTATGTGGAAAACCGGACGATGCTCCCAATTGAGAATGCTGATTTATATACAGGAATGACAACTGTACCTTAAACACACCTTAATTACACTTTAAATACACTTTAAATGCACTTTACCATGGAGCCGCTGCGGCCGCTATACTTAATACACACTCCACGTACTTTATACGCTATTAGCGTATAAAAAGAGTCTCGCACTGTGTACGGACTTTGCTTACAAACGCTGCGCTGATGGTACAAAGTACACACAGCACGTACACACCCAGAGATACACCGCAAACCCTTAACAGCCATGCAATGCGATAATAATACACTTTTAACCTTAGCAGGGAAAGAAAGACACGACACCAGATTGTAATTAAACTGTTGGGTTCCGACACCACAGCATATTATTACTGAAATGGGGTTACAATACAAACAATACAATACAACAGAATAATGGCTACAATCAATGGTACATACGTGTTTGGATTCGCTGCGCTACCCAGTCTGGTCCTCAGTCATCTGATAGATAACTTTGTGACAAGAACACACACTTAAACCAGGCGCTAGTAAAATTTAAAATTACTTCATAATTAGTACTGATATAAATCAGCCGCAGGAGGGTTTATGACCTGGGGTTAGCAGGTCAATCTATATGCACCAGAAACAACTAGTGCAATAAACTGCAAACAAAAATAATTACTCTCCTGCACGAAATTAGAAGATATATATGATATGGCTGACAATAATATCAAAACTTCTATTTATTTAGTATAATACAGATTTTTGTATTCGTAAATAAAGAAATACCACAATAAAAAGCAAGACCGGTCTTAATATCATTAATAATCTTTGAATAAAATAGTAAATATATATTTTTCGTTCTACACTAAAAGGAAGTGGACTTAAGCATGATCTGTGCACAGAATAAGATAGACTATCTCTGTAAATATAAAACTCAGTCCATATAAAAAGTCAATGGTCAACTTGTAGCAGCTGCCAGCAGAACCCGTATAATGATTCAGTATCCGCAATTTGTTACTTTATATCATAGTTCTTTCACAAATGTAACCATCCAATATAACACATTTGGCTGTGTGAGAGCCGTTCCCAGCAGAATCTTACGTGAGGCTATGCAGTCAGCAGAACGAGGATCCCAGTAACTACCACGGTGGTTACTGGCTGTAGGGAGAGCGGCACCTGAACTGGTGCCTGCCCTGATGTATTATGTGCGGCTTCTATGCTCCCCGGATCCACACCTCTATGTGCCGTTTGCAGGCACCACTGGGCGGCTTCTTTCCTCCCGGCAATAATACTTAGCGACAACGGAGGATTAAGAGATGATATAAAGTTCAGGTCCAATTCAAGCAGGGGTCCAAATCCAAAACTACTGATGCGTTTCGCTTCTCCCACAGGGGCTTTGTGAGTCTTGTGTCTGACCAGGCCTGCAGCAGGCTCTCTTTATACAATTCTTCCAAAACTTAACACAATGGATACTGTAATCTCTTTGTCCATTGGACACAGGGATGGTCATTTACAGTACAGGAGAGGTCATAGGTCGGTTTGAATAGGTGGGCGATGTCTATTCAAACTGCTCTTGTGGGTGGTCTCCTCTGGATTCCTGCCGCATACATAATGTACAGTAAATACAGTTTATATCTATATTCTGCTCCTGCACATAACTATCTGCAGGAACATGCGATCTGCTGCAGATCAACACCGGAATATTACCCATAAAATACCCTACAGCTGGATACCAAACACCACCTTATAACCTTGTTCTGTCCCCTCCTATCCTGTAAAGGTGAATCCCTTTGTTCTGTTACCATTTAAACTGCTGTTACTTTATGATGTGGTGCAGGGAGACTATGTGTACATTGTGCAATATTTGGATTAAATATGTAATGTGTTTTGATAGCTTTCCATGCGGTCACAAACTCTACCGTAAATACTCATACCACGCGCAAATGTGCAGGACCGCGGGAGCGACCATACGCAAATTGAGGATATGTGCACGCACGGCAGAACAAGTACACGCGCGTAGGCCATCTGTGTGTAGTTTGTACGTGATGTGTGTACTGCAATATTTTTTTTCGACTTTGACAGTACACACCCACAGACACGCCATGAGCACTTTGCAGCTACACGTGTGACTGAAATACACTTATAACCTTTAGCAGGGAAAAGAGACATGACACCAGATTGTACTTAAGATGCTGGGTTCCGACACACCAACATATAATTGCTGAAAGGGGGGTTACAATAAACAACAATACAATACAATAGAAAAATGGCTACAGTCAATGGTACATACGTTTTTGGTTTCGCCTGTGCTTCCCGGCCGGTCCTCAGTCATCAAGGGAGATGACCTTCAGAGTCTGTGATAGTAACCTGGCCTGCAGCTAGCTTTTTATAGATCAAAACATAACACAATAGACACTGTGTGCTCTTCTTTCATTGGTTCAGGGGTGGGACATATCCTGTGCACCGGGGATCATTGGTCAGCTCAAGAGGTGGGCGATGTGATTTCTGTTGTTGCATCTGAGATCCCGCCCCATGACCAGTTAAACCCATCACATTAATCATACATAAATCTGGTATTATTAATAACTTAATATATATTGCAATATATGATAATATTCTTATACCAACCAGATTAATGCTTATGTGACTCTGAACAATATGATCCCACACATGATATGATTATCTATTTCCATCCTCAAGATATCCATATATCCATATATATATATATATATATATATATATATATATATACGGTCCAGTAGGCGGAACTCTGGTAAATAATACATACAACAGCAGGTCTGCAGCAACAACGTTTCGAAGTTTATTAACTTCGTCCTCAGGTAACCTGCTGTTGTATGTATTATTTACCAGAGTGCCGCCTACTGGACCGTATACTTGACCGTATACTTGACCTGTAGCTATGTGGGCATAGGAGGGCACAGGGCACGATTCATTTGTTAATGGGAGTGCTGCCATTATAACCTTTTGTATATATATATATATTTGTGATGTGCACCGGACATTTTTCGGGTTTTGTGTTTTGGTTTTGGATTCGTTTCCGCGGCCGTGTTTTGGATTCGGATACGTTTTGGCAAAACCTCCTTGAAAATTTTTTGTCGGATTCGGGGGTGTTTTGGATTCGGGTGTGTTTTACAAAAAAAACCTCAAAAACAGCTTAAATCATAGAATTTTGGGGTCATTTTGATCCAATACTATTATTAACCTCAATAACCCTAATTTCCACTCATTTTCAGTCTATTCTGAACACCTCACACCTCACAATATTATTTTTAGTCCTAAAATTTGCACCGAGCTCGCTGGTTGGCTAAGCTAAGTTAAGCGACACAGGTGCCCAAAACACACACACCTGGCCCATCTAGGAGTGGCACTGCAGTGTCAGGCAGGATGGCACTTCAAAAAAATTGTCCCCAAACTGCACATGATGCAAAGAAAAAAAGAGGCGCACCAAGGTCACTGTGTGACTAAGCTAAGCGACACAAGTGGCCGACACAAACACCTGGCCCATCTAGGAGTGGCACTGTAGTGTCAGGCAGGATGGCAATTCAAAAAAATTGTCCCCAAACCGCACATGATGCAAAGAAAAATGAAAGAAAAAAGAGGTGCAAGATGGAATTGTCCTTGGGCCCTCCCACCCACCCTTATGTTGTATAAACAGGACATGCACACTTTAACGAACCCATTATTTCAGTGACAGGGTCTGCCACACGACTGTGACTGAAATGACTGGTTGGTTTGGGCCCCCACCAAAAAAGGAGCAATTAATCTCTCCATGCACAAGCTGGCTCTACAGAGGCAAGATGTCCACCTCATCATCATCCTCGGATTCCTCACCCCTTTCACTGTGTACATACCCCTCCTCACAGATTATTAATTCGTCCCCACTGGAATCCACAATCTCAGGTCCCTGTGTACTTTCTGGAGGCAATTGCTGGTGAATGTCTCCACGGAGGAATTGATTATAATTCATTTTGATGAACATCATCTTCTCCACATTTTCTGGAAGTAACCTCGTACGCCGATTGCTGACAAGGTGAGCGGCTGCACTAAACACTCTTTCGGAGTACACACTGGAGGGAGGGCAACTTAGGTAGAATAAAGCCAGTTTGTGCAAGGGCCTCCAAATTGCCTCTTTTTCCTGCCAGTATACGTACGACTGTCTGACGTGCCTACTTGGATGCGGTCACTCATATAATCCTCCACCATTCTTTCAATAGTGACAGAATCATATGCAGTGACAGTAGACGACATGTCAGTAATCGTTGGAAGGTCCTTCAGTCCGGACCAGATGTCAGCACTCGCTCCAGACTGCCCTGCATCACCGCCAGCGGGTGGGCTCGGAATTCTTAGCCTTTTCCTCGCACCCCCAGTTGCGGGAGAATGTGAAGGAGGAGCTGTTGACGGGTCACGTTCCACTTGACTTGACAATTTTCTCACCAGCAGGTCTTTGAACCTCTGCAGACTTGTGTCTGCCGGAAAGAGAGATACAACGTAGGTTTTAAATCTAGGATCGAGCACGGTGGCCAAAATGTAGTGCTCTGATTTCAACAGATTGACCACCCGTGAATCCTGCTTAAGCGAATGAAGGGCTCCATCCACAAGTCCCACATGCCTAGCGGAATTGCTCTGTTTTAGCTCCTCCTTCAATGTCTCCAGCTTCTTCTGCAAAAGCCTGATGAGGGGATTGACCTGACTCAGGCTGGCAGTGTCTGAACTGACTTCACGTGTGGCAAGTAGAGATGAGCGGGTTCGGTTTCTTTGAATCCGAACCCGCACGAACTTCACTTTTTTTTCCACGGGTCCGAGCGACTCGGATCTTCCCGCCTTGCTCGGTTAACCCGAGCGCGCCCGAACGTCATCATGACGCTGTCGGATTCTCGCGAGGCTCGGATTCTATCGCGAGACTCGGATTCTATATAAGGAGCCGCGCGTCGCCGCCATTTTCACTCGTGCATTGAGATTGATAGGGAGAGGACGTGTCTGGCGTCCTCTCCATTAGAATAGAGATAGATAGATTAGATAGAGAGAGATTGTGCAGAGTCGCAGACAGAGTTAGTTTACCACAGTCAGTGACCAGTGCAGTTGCTAGTTAACTTTTATTTAATATAATATATCCGTTCACTTCTCTCTGCTATATCCGTTCTCTGCCTGAAAAAAAAAACGATACACAGCACAGTCAGTCACACAGTGTGACTCAGTCTGTGTGCACTCAGCTCAGCCCAGTGTGCTGCACAGTCATCAATGTATAAATTAAAAGCTTATAATTAATTGTGGGGGAGACTGGGGAGCACTGCAGGTTGTTAGCAGGAGCCAGGAGTACAATTATATTAATTAACAGTGCACACTTTTGCTGCAGGAGTGGTGACCAGTGCCTGACCACCAGTATAGTATTGTTGTATACTACTAATATCTCTTTAAATATCAACCAGTCTATATTAGCAGCAGACACAGTACAGTGCGGTAGTTCACGGCTGTGGCTACCTCTGTGTCGGCACACGGCAGGCAGTCCGTCCGACCAGAATTGTATTATTTATTATTATATACCTACCACCTAACCGTGGTTTTTTTTTCATTCTTTATACCGTCATAGTGTCATCCTAATTGTTACGAGTATACTACTATCTCTTTATCAACCAGTGTACAGTGCGGTAGTTCACGGCTGTGGCTACCTCTGTGTCGGCACACGGCAGGCAGTCCGTCCGACCAGAATTGTATTATTTATTATTATATACCTACCACCTAACCGTGGTTTTTTTTTCATTCTTTATACCGTCATAGTGTCATCCTAATTGTTACGAGTATACTACTATCTCTTTATCAACCAGTGTACAGTGCGGTAGTTCACGGCTGTGGCTACCTCTGTGTCGGCAGTCGGCAGGCAGTCCGTCCATCCATAATTGTATTATTATTATAATATATACCACCTAACCGTGGTTTTTTTTTCATTCTTTATACCGTCATAGTGTCATACTAGTTGTTACGAGTATACTACTATCTCTTTATCAACCAGTGTACAGTGCGGTAGTTCACGGCTGTGGCTACCTCTGTGTCGGCAGTCGGCAGGCAGTCCGTCCATCCATAATTGTATTATTATTATAATATATACCACCTAACTGTGGTTTTTTTTGCATTCTTTATACCGTCGTCATAGTGTCATACTAGTTGTTACGAGTATACTACTATCTCTTTATCAACCAGTGTACAGTGCGGTAGTTCACGGCTGTGGCTACCTCTGTGTCGGCAGTCGGCAGGCAGTCCGTCCATCCATAATTGTATTATTATTATAATATATACCACCTAACCGTGGTTTTTTTTTCATTCTTTATACCGTCGTCATAGTGTCATACTAGTTGTTACGAGTATACTACTATCTCTTTATCAACCAGTGTACAGTGCGGTAGTTCACGGCTGTGGCTACCTCTGTGTCGGCAGTCGGCAGGCAGTCCGTCCATCCATAATTGTATTATTATTATAATATATACCACCTAACCGTGGTTTTTTTTTCATTCTTTATACCGTCGTCATAGTGTCATACTAGTTGTTACGAGTATACTACTATCTCTTTATCAACCAGTGTACAGTGCGGTAGTTCACGGCTGTGGCTACCTCTGTGTCGGCAGTCGGCAGGCAGTCCGTCCATCCATAATTGTATTATTATTATAATATATACCACCTAACCGTGGTTTTTTTATACCACCTAACCGTGGCAGTCCGTCCATAATTGTATACTAGTATCCAATCCATCCATCTCCATTGTTTACCTGAGGTGCCTTTTAGTTCTGCCTATAAAATATGGAGAACAAAAAAGTTGAGGTTCCAAAATTAGGGAAAGATCAAGATCCACTTCCACCTCGTGCTGAAGCTGCTGCCACTAGTCATGGCCGAGACGATGAAATGCCAGCAACGTCGTCTGCCAAGGCCGATGCCCAATGTCATAGTACAGAGCATGTCAAATCCAAAACACCAAATATCAGAAAAAAAAGGACTCCAAAACCTAAAATAAAATTGTCGGAGGAGAAGCGTAAACTTGCCAATATGCCATTTACCACACGGAGTGGCAAGGAACGGCTGAGGCCCTGGCCTATGTTCATGGCTAGTGGTTCAGCTTCACATGAGGATGGAAGCACTCAGCCTCTCGCTAGAAAACTGAAAAGACTCAAGCTGGCAAAAGCACCGCAAAGAACTGTGCGTTCTTTGAAATCCCAAATCCACAAGGAGAGTCCAATTGTGTCGTTTGCGATGCCTGACCTTCCCAACACTGGACGTGAAGAGCATGCGCCTTCCACTATTTGCATGCCCCCTGCAAGTGCTGGAAGGAGCACCCGCAGTCCAGTTCCTGATAGTCAGATTGAAGATGTCAGTGTTGAAGTACACCAGGATGAGGAGGATATGGGTGTTGCTGGCGCTGGGGAGGAAATTGACCAGGAGGATTCTGATGGTGAGGTGGTTTGTTTAAGTCAGGCACCCGGGGAGACACCTGTTGTCCGTGGGAGGAATATGGCCGTTGACATGCCAGGTGAAAATACCAAAAAAATCAGCTCTTCGGTGTGGAGGTATTTCACCAGAAATGCGGACAACAGGTGTCAAGCCGTGTGTTCCCTTTGTCAAGCTGTAATAAGTAGGGGTAAGGACGTTAACCACCTCGGAACATCCTCCCTTATACGTCACCTGCAGCGCATTCATAATAAGTCAGTGACAAGTTCAAAAACTTTGGGTGACAGCGGAAGCAGTCCACTGACCAGTAAATCCCTTCCTCTTGTAACCAAGCTCACGCAAACCACCCCACCAACTCCCTCAGTGTCAATTTCCTCCTTCCCCAGGAATGCCAATAGTCCTGCAGGCCATGTCACTGGCAAGTCTGACGAGTCCTCTCCTGCCTGGGATTCCTCCGATGCATCCTTGCGTGTAACGCCTACTGCTGCTGGCGCTGCTGTTGTTGCCGCTGGGAGTCGATGGTCATCCCAGAGGGGAAGTCGTAAGCCCACTTGTACTACTTCCAGTAAGCAATTGACTGTTCAACAGTCCTTTGCGAGGAAGATGAAATATCACAGCAGTCATCCTACTGCAAAGCGGATAACTGAGTCCTTGACAACTATGTTGGTGTTAGACGTGCGTCCGGTATCCGCCGTTAGTTCACAGGGAACTAGACAATTTATTGAGGCAGTGTGCCCCCGTTACCAAATACCATCTAGGTTCCACTTCTCTAGGCAGGCGATACCGAGAATGTACACGGACGTCAGAAAAAGACTCACCAGTCTCCTAAAAAATGCAGTTGTACCCAATGTCCACTTAACCACGGACATGTGGACAAGTGGAGCAGGGCAGGGTCAGGACTATATGACTGTGACAGCCCACTGGGTAGATGTATGGACTCCCGCCGCAAGAACAGCAGCGGCGGCACCAGTAGCAGCATCTCGCAAACGCCAACTCTTTCCTAGGCAGGCTACGCTTTGTATCACCGCTTTCCAGAATACGCACACAGCTGAAAACCTCTTACGGCAACTGAGGAAGATCATCGCGGAATGGCTTACCCCAATTGGACTCTCCTGTGGATTTGTGGCATCGGACAACGCCAGCAATATTGTGTGTGCATTAAATATGGGCAAATTCCAGCACGTCCCATGTTTTGCACATACCTTGAATTTGGTGGTGCAGAATTTTTTAAAAAACGACAGGGGCGTGCAAGAGATGCTGTCGGTGGCCAGAAAAATTGCGGGACACTTTCGGCGTACAGGCACCACGTACAGAAGACTGGAGCACCACCAAAAACTACTGAACCTGCCCTGCCATCATCTGAAGCAAGAAGTGGTAACGAGGTGGAATTCAACCCTCTATATGCTTCAGAGGTTGGAGGAGCAGCAAAAGGCCATTCAAGCCTATACAATTGAGCACGATATAGGAGATGGAATGCACCTGTCTCAAGTGCAGTGGAGAATGATTTCAACGTTGTGCAAGGTTCTGATGCCCTTTGAACTTGCCACACGTGAAGTCAGTTCAGACACTGCCAGCCTGAGTCAGGTCATTCCCCTCATCAGGCTTTTGCAGAAGAAGCTGGAGGCATTGAAGAAGGAGCTAACACGGAGCGATTCCGCTAGGCATGTGGGACTTGTGGATGCAGCCCTTAATTCGCTTAACAAGGATTCACGGGTGGTCAATCTGTTGAAATCAGAGCACTACATTTTGGCCACCGTGCTCGATCCTAGATTTAAAGCCTACCTTGGATCTCTCTTTCCGGCAGACACAGGTCTGCTGGGGTTGAAAGACCTGCTGGTGACAAAATTGTCAAGTCAAGCGGAACGCGACCTGTCAACATCTCCTCCTTCACATTCTCCCGCAACTGGGGGTGCGAGGAAAAGGCTCAGAATTCCGAGCCCACCCGCTGGCGGTGATGCAGGGCAGTCTGGAGCGACTGCTGATGCTGACATCTGGTCCGGACTGAAGGACCTGACAACGATTACGGACATGTCGTCTACTGTCACTGCATATGATTCTCTCAACATTGATAGAATGGTGGAGGATTATATGAGTGACCGCATCCAAGTAGGCACGTCACACAGTCCGTACTTATACTGGCAGGAAAAAGAGGCAATTTGGAGGCCCTTGCACAAACTGGCTTTATTCTACCTAAGTTGCCCTCCCACAAGTGTGTACTCCGAAAGAGTGTTTAGTGCCGCCGCTCACCTTGTCAGCAATCGGCGTACGAGGTTACATCCAGAAAATGTGGAGAAGATGATGTTCATTAAAATGAATTATAATCAATTCCTCCGCGGAGACATTGACCAGCAGCAATTGCCTCCACAAAGTACACAGGGAGCTGAGATGGTGGATTCCAGTGGGGACGAATTGATAATCTGTGAGGAGGGGGATGTACACGGTGATATATCGGAGGGTGAAGATGAGGTGGACATCTTGCCTCTGTAGAGCCAGTTTGTGCAAGGAGAGATTAATTGCTTCTTTTTTGGGGGGGGTCCAAACCAACCCGTCATATCAGTCACAGTCGTGTGGCAGACCCTGTCACTGAAATGATGGGTTGGTTAAAGTGTGCATGTCCTGTTTTGTTTATACAACATAAGGGTGGGTGGGAGGGCCCAAGGATAATTCCATCTTGCACCTCTTTTTTCTTTTCTTTTTCTTTGCATCATGTGCTGATTGGGGAGGGTTTTTTGGAAGGGACATCCTGCGTGACACTGCAGTGCCACTCCTAGATGGGCCCGGTGTTTGTGTCGGCCACTAGGGTCGCTAATCTTACTCACACAGCTACCTCATTGCGCCTCTTTTTTTCTTTGCGTCATGTGCTGTTTGGGGAGGGTTTTTTGGAAGGGACATCCTGCGTGACACTGCAGTGCCACTCCTAGATGTGCCCGGTGTTTGTGTCGGCCACTAGGGTCGCTAATCTTACTCACACAGTCAGCTACCTCATTGCGCCTCTTTTTTTCTTTGCGTCATGTGCTGTTTGGGGAGGGTTTTTTGGAAGGGCCATCCTGCGTGACACTGCAGTGCCACTCCTAGATGGGCCCGGTGTTTGTGTCGGCCACTAGGGTCGCTTATCTTACTCACACAGCGACCTCGGTGCAAATTTTAGGACTAAAAATAATATTGTGAGGTGTGATGTGTTCAGAATAGGCTGAAAATGAGTGTAAATTATGTTTTTTGAGGTTAATAATACTTTGGGATCAAAATTACCCCCAAATTCTATGATTTAAGCTGTTTTTTAGGGTTTTTTTAAAAAAACACCCGAATCCAAAACACACCCGAATCCGACAAAAAAAATTCGGTGAGGTTTTGCCAAAACGCGGTCGAACCCAAAACACGGCCGCGGAACCGAACCCAAAACCAAAACACAAAACCCGAAAAATTTCCGGCGCTCATCTCTAGTGGCAAGTTGAAAGGGTTGCAGAACCTTGCACAACATTGAAATCATTCTCCACTGCGCTTGAGTCAGGTGCATTCCCCGTCCTTTGCCTATATCGTGGGCAGATGTATAGGCTTGAATGGCCTTTTGCTGATCCTCCATCCTCTGAAGCATATAGAGGGTTGAATTCCACCTCGTTACCACCTCTTGCTTCAGATGATGGCAGGGCAGGTTCAGGACTGTTTGCTGGTACTCCAGTCTTCGGCACGCGGTGGCTGAATGCCAAAAGTGGCCCGCAATTCTTCGGGCCACCGACAGCATCTCTTGCATGCCCCTGTCGTTTTTTAAATAATTCTGCACCACCAAATTCAATGTATGTGCAAAACATGGGACGTGCTGGAATTTGCCCAGATGTAATGCACGCACAATATTGCTGACGTTGTCCGATGTCACAAATCCCCAGGAGAGTCCAATTGGGGTAAGCCATTCTGCGATGATGTTCCTCAGTTTCCGTAAGAGGTTGTCAGCTGTGTGCCTCTTATGAAAAGCGGTGATACAAAGCGTAGCCTGCCTATGAACGAGTTGGCGTTTGCGAGATGCTGCTACTGGTGCCACCGCTGCTGTTCTTGCTGCGGGAGGAAATACATCTACCCAGTGGGCTGTCACAGTCATATAGTCCTGAGTCTGCCCTGCTCCACTTGTCCACATGTCTGTGGTTAAGTGGACATTGGGTACAACTGCATTTTTTAGGACACTGGTGACTCTTTTTCTGACGTCTGTGTACATTTCGGTATCGCCTGCCCAGAGAAATGGAACCTAGATGGTATTTGGTACCGGGGACACAGTGTTAGGGTCTCCTGCCCTGTGCTGCCATGTCGTCATGGCAACCGGGAGACAAGTGCTAGCGGAGTAACCTGAGCGCAGCTGATACTCCGGTTCGGGTCTTTTGCTGTGCAGTGGTTACAGGCTTTGTGCGCGGCAGGGGATCCGGTGCTGGTTTTTGTGCTCACAGTCTGTGAGGTCTGAGTGGGGCGTGGACAGCACCTGCTATATAAACCCTCTTTTCAGGTTAAGCAGATGCTGCTGAATCTTTGTTGGTTAGTCAGTTCCTGAAAGTTAGCCAGTACTGTGTAACTTTGTATTTGTTTGTTGCTTACTGCAAATAGGCCTTGGGATTTGGTACTACACTCTGCCAATCCAGACCTAGCAGTAAGACTGGAGTCAGTCATTTAACTTGCTGGGGTTCTTTTGCTACTCTGTGAACTTAGCAAGTTTGCGGCTGTATTCTCAGACTTGCCTTCCAAAATCCTTCCTCACTGTGCAAGGTGTTCAGGTGTCAGTTTAGTGGCAGTAAGCTGAACCAGTGCACTGCAAGTGAGGACTAGGATTGTGGAGACTCTCCTTGTGTCTATTATTCCATCTCTGACCAAGGAGTTTACTGCCACACCCGTTGGTAACCCTTTAGGGTTTTGCTGTTGCCCTTAGCAACAGCATTTCGGGTTCTCTACGTATTAAAACACAACATCTCGCTTCTTTCCATCTGAGCATTCCTAATACTAGGGAGACACCCAGTTTCTTAGCCTCTGGGCTTCTCTGTTCACTTTGTGTTTATTTTGTTACCCTATCACCTTCTGTGTACGTAATGTCATATTCCCCAGTCTGTCTGTGAGTTCATTTGTTTTGCATCCCTCTCCATTCAGACACCAGTACATTCCTGCAGGCACTGGTGTGCATAACATATTCAGCAGCCCAATACTCCTGTGGAAATTTTGTGGGAATATGGAGCATACCCCTCAAAATACTTTGCAACAGGTGGTCGATCAGGTGCAGGTCTTGACTCGACAATTTAATGATTTGTCCATTAAAATGCACACCTCCCAGGCCGCTGGCGGATATCCCGCAGCAGCAGCACCTTCAGGGGTTAAGGAGCCGAAAGTAAATCTCCCGGATCGTTTTTCTGGAGATCACTCGCAGTTCTTTTGTTTCAAGGAGAGCTGCAAGCTATATTTCCAGCTTAGGCCTCAGTCTACTGGGTCGGAGATTGAGCGGGTGGGCATAGTGATTTCCTTGCTACAAGGAGACCCACAGGTCTGGGCATATGGGTTGCATCCTGACTGTCCGTCGCTTAAAAGTGTTGATGCTTTTTTTACGGCACTGTGCATGTTGTATGATGAGCCTGACAAGACGGCCTCAGCCGAGGCTCAGATTTCGATCCTTAAGCAACGGCAAAGGCCAGTTGAGGTTTACTGTACGGAGTTTCGGAGGTTGGCCCATGATACCCAGTGGAATGACCCAGCCCTGAGACACCAGTACCGAAGATGTCTTTCTAACCAGATAAAAGACCAACTGGTACAATATCCCTTGCCTGATAGCTTGGATCAGCTCATGCAGTTATCCATCCCGGTGGATAGACGGCTGAGAGAGCGTAGGCTTGAAAGGGAGACCGAGGTTTACTTCTTTCCAAAGGGAACCTCAGACTCTGAGGAATTTTCCGAGGAGCCTATGCAGATTGGGGCTACCCGCCTCTCCTCGCGTGCGAAGACGCGGAGGAGACAGCAGGGGTTGTGTTTGTACTGTGGGAATAAAGGTCATGTGGTAGTATCATGCCCAGAAAAGCTGGAAAACTTCAGGGCCTGAGGGTGATAGGAAATATCCTGTCAGGCCAGAAGTCAGAATTTCCCAAGAAGACTTTTATCATTCCAGTGACCTTGAAGATCCTCGGTCAAACTGTCAAGACTGAGGCCTTTGTGGACAGTGGGGCTGACGAGGTTTTTATGGACCACCAATTCACCCTGAAACACTCTGTTCCCTTAGTACCCTTGGCATCGGAAATTGAGATCTGTGGGTTAAACGGGGAACCATTATCCCAGGGTAAAATTACCTCTTGCACTAGCCAGATTTCTTTGTTTATTGGAGCCACACACACTGAAAAATTGTCCTTTTATGTGACTGTCTGTACTTTTGCCCCATTGGTGTTGGGGTTACCCTGGTTAAGGGCCCACAATCCTCAATTTGACTAGGTCTCTGGGGAGATTCTTAGTTGGGGTACTGATTGTTTCAGGAGTTGCTTGAGCCTTCCAGTCAGGCTTTCGCAGCTAAGTTTGCCAGGATTGCCAGGATGTTATGCAGATTTTGCGGACGTGTTCTCCAAAAAAGTTGCAGAGGTACTACCTCCCCATCGCCCCTATGACTGTGCCATTGATTTGTTGCCGAATGCTAAGCTTCCCAAGAGCAGGTTGTGCTCCCTGTCACGTCCTGAGACTCAGGCTATGGCAGAGTACATTCAGGAGAACTTGGCTAAGGGATTTATCAGACCTTCACAGTCTCCAGTTGGGTCGGGGTTCTTCTTCATGGGTAAAAAGGACGGTTCGTTGCGACCCTGCATCGACTTCAGGGAATTGAACCGTATCACGATTAAAAACTCATACCCACTGCCTCTCATTTCGGTCTTGTTTGACCAGCTTCTTATTGCCACCATTTTTTCTAAGATTGACCTACGCGGTGCGTACAATCTAATCCGAATAAGAGAGGGGGATGAATGGAAGACTGCCTTTAATACCCACTCAGGGCATTATGAATATTTGGTGATGCCTTTTGGGCTCGGTAATGCTCCGGCAGTCTTCCAGGATTTCATGAACGATGTGCTCAGGGAATATTTGGATAGATTCTTAGTTGTATACTTAGATGACATCCTAATCTTCTCCCATTCCCTGGAGGAACATCGGAAGCATGTACGCTTAGTCCTCCAGAAACTCAGAGACCACCGGCTTGGGGCGAAGCTGGAGAAGTGCGAATTTGAAGTTCAGCAAATCGCATTTCTAGGATATATTATCTCCCCAGAAGGTTTCCAAATGGAGGGTTCCAAGGTACAGGCAGTCCTGGATTGGGTGCAGCCCACTAGTTTGAAGGCGCTTCAGCGTTTCCTGGGCTTTGCGAATTTTTATAGACGATTTATCGCTGGATTTTCGTCTATAGTGGCGCCCTTGGTGGCACTCACTAAGAAAGGGGCGGATGTTGCTCACTGGTCTTGTGAGGCCAAAGCGGCTTTTGCCCGTCTCAAAAGGGCATTTGTCTCGGCCAAGGTGCTGCGACACCCAGATCCAGAGTGTCCTTTTGTGGTGGAGGTGGATGCCTCTGAGATGGGTATTGGGGCAGTGCTCTCTCAGATGGGAGTGTCTGATAATCGCCTTCATCCCTGTGCTTACTTTTCCCGTAAATTTTCGCCTGCCGAGATGAATTATGACGTGGGTAACCGGGAATTGTTGGCTATTAAGGATGCACTCGAGGAGTGGAGACACTGGCTTGAGGGGGCTAAGTTTGTGGTCTCAATTCTCACCGACTATAAGAATTTGGCATATTTAGAGTCAGCGAAGCGTCTCAATGCCAGGCAGGCATGATGGGCTTTGTTTTTTGCTCGCTTTAATTTTTTGATAACATATCGCCCTGGGTCAAAAAACATCAAGGCTGATGCGCTCTCGCAGAGTTTTGCTCCAATCCAGGAGACCACCGTGGAGCCATTGCCCATTGTGTCCCCATCATGTATTAAAGTGGGCATTACCCAGGACCTCTTGTCATTAGTCCTTAGAGCATAGGAGCAGGCTCCTCCAGACCTTCCGGTAGGTCTTTTGTTTGTGCCTCCTAGGTTAAGACAGCGAGTGTTCCTGGAATTCCATGCCAAGAAGTCGGCAGGTCACCAGAACTCGGGAGTTGCTATCTAGGGCGGTGTGGTGACCCTCGGTGGCTAAGGATGTGGATCAGTGGGTTCGGGCATGTGACATCTGTGCACGAAATAAGACTCCTAGAGGGTTCCTGTTGGCCCATTACATCCACTCTCTATTCCATCTAAGCCATGGACCCACATTTCAATGGATTTTGTGGTGGACTTGCCCAAATCCTCGGGGATGAGAGCCATCTGGGTTGTCGTTGACAGGTTTTCGAAGATGGCGCACTTCGTTCCACTGGTTGGGCTGCCATCGGCCAGACGCCTGTCTGAATTATTTATGCTGCATGTTGTGCGCCTCCACGGGTTGCCACTTGATGTGGTCTCTGACCGCGGATCCCAGTTTGTGGCCAAATTCTGGAGGGCATTTTGTTCCGATCTCCATATTTCTGTCAGCTTGTCGTCAGGCTACCATCCGCAGTCTAATGGGCAGACTGAAAGGGTGAACCAGTCCTTGGAGCAGTTCCTCAGGAGTTATGTCTCCAAGTGTCAGACTGACTGGGTTGCTCATCTGTCCATGGCGGAGTTTGCCTATAACAACTAGTGATGAGCGGGTTCGGTTCCTCGGAATCCGAACCAGCCCGAACTTCAGCTTTTTTTACACGGGTCCGAGCGACTCGGATCCTCCCGCCTTGCTCGGTTAACCCGAGCGCGCCCGAACGTCATCATCCCGCTGTCGGATTCTCGCGAGGCTCGGATTCTATCGCGAGACTCGGATTCTATATAAGGAGCCGCGTGTCGCCGCCATTTTCACACGTGCATTGAGATTGATAGGGAGAGGACGTGGCTGGCGTCCTCTCCGTTTAGAATAGATAGAGAGTGAGACAGAGACACTTGATTTACTGGAGCATTAGGAGGAGTACTCAGAGAGTGCAGAGTTTTGCTGATAGTTAGTTATACTAGTGATTGACCACCAGTGCAGTTTTATTTATTTTTATTATTTAATATAATCCGTTCTCTGCCTGAAAAAAAACGATACACAGTCACATACCATATCTGTGCTCAGCCTCAGTGTGCTGCATCATCTATGTATATCTGACTGTGCTGAGTACTCACTGCTCACACAGCTTAATTGTGGGGGAGACTGGGGAGCAGTTATAGCAGGAGTACATATTTAACAGTGCACACTTTTGCTGCCAGAGTGCCACTGCCAGTGTGACTGACCAGTGACCACTGACCACCAGTATATTGTGATTGTCTGCCTGAAAAAGTTAAACACTCGTCGTGTGGTATTTTTATTCTATAAACGCATTCTGCTGACAGTGTCCAGCAGGTCCGTCATTATATAATATATACCTGTCCTGCAGTAGTGATATATATATATTTTTTATATCATTATCATCCAGTCTATACTAGCAGCAGACGCAGTACGGTAGTCCACGGCTGTAGCTACCTCTGTGTCGGCAGTCGCTCGTCCATCCATAATTGTATACCTACCTGTGGTGTTTTTTTTTTTATATCTAATTCATACTAGTAGTTTACTTTAGGAGTCTGCAGTGCTGACAGTGTCCAGCAGGTCCGTCATTATATAATATATACCTGTCCTGCAGTAGTGATATATATATATTTTTTATATCATTATCATCCAGTCTATACTAGCAGCAGACGCAGTACGGTAGTCCACGGCTGTAGCTACCTCTGTGTCGGCAGTCGCTCGTCCATCCATAATTGTATACCTACCTGTGGTGTTTTTTTTTTTCTATCTACTTCATACTAGTAGTTTACTTTAGGAGTCTGCAGTGCTGACAGTGTCCAGCAGGTCCGTCATTATATAATATATACCTGTCCTGCAGTAGTGATATATATATATTTTTTATATCATTATCATCCAGTCTATACTAGCAGCAGACGCAGTACGGTAGTCCACGGCTGTAGCTACCTCTGTGTCGGCAGTCGCTCGTCCATCCATAATTGTATACCTACCTGTGGTGTTTTTTTTTTTCTATCTACTTCATACTAGTAGTTTACTTTAGGAGTCTGCAGTGCTGACAGTGTCCAGCAGGTCCGTCATTATATAATATATACCTGTCCTGCAGTAGTGATATATATATATATTTTATATCATTATCATCCAGTCTATACTAGCAGCAGACGCAGTACGGTAGTCCGCGGCTGTAGCTACCACTGTGTCGGCAGTCGCTCGTCCATCCATAATTGTATACCTACCTGTGGTGTTTTTTTTTTTTCGATCTACTTCATACTAGTAGTTTACTTTAGGAGTCTGCAGTGCTGACAGTGTCCAGCAGGTCCGTCATAATATAATATATACCTGTCCTGCAGTAGTGATATATATATTTTTTTTATATCATTATCATCCAGTCTATACTAGCAGCAGACGCAGTACGGTAGTCCACGGCTGTAGCTACCTCTGTGTCGGCAGTCGCTCGTCCATCCATAATTGTAGACCTACCTGTGGTGTTTTTTTTTTTTTCTATCTACTTCATACTAGTAGTTTACTTTAGGAGTCTGCAGTGCTGACAGTGTCCAGCAGGTCCGTCATTATATAATATATACCTGTCCTGCAGTAGTGATATATATATATTTTTTATATCATTATCATCCAGTCTATACTAGCAGCAGACGCAGTACGGTAGTCCACGGCTGTAGCTACCTCTGTATCGGCAGTCGCTCGTCCATCCATAATTGTAGACCTACCTGTGGTGTTTTTTTTTTTCTATCTACTTCATACTAGTAGTTTACTTTAGGAGTCTGCAGTGCTGACAGTGTCCAGCAGGTCCATCATTATATAATATATACCTGTCCTGCAGTAGTGATATATATATATTTTTTATATCATTATCATCCAGTCTATACTAGCAGCAGACGCAGTACGGTAGTCCACGGCTGTAGCTACCTCTGTGTCGGCAGTCGCTCGTCATCCATAAGTATACTAGTATCCATCCATCTCCATTGTTTACCTGAGCTGCCTTTTAGTTGTGCCTATTAAAATATGGAGAACAAAAATGTTGAGGTTCCAAAAATAGGGAAAGATCAAGATCGACTTCCACCTCGTGCTGAAGCTGCTGCCACTAGTCATGGCCGAGACGATGAAATGCCATCAACGTCGTCTGCCAAGGCCGATGCCCAATGTCATAGTACAGAGCATGTAAAATCCAAAACACCAAATATCAGTAAAAAAAGGACTCAAAAATCTAAAATAAAATTGTCGGAGGAGAAGCGTAAACTTGCCAATATGCCATTTACCACACGGAGTGGCAAGGAACGGCTGAGGCCCTGGCCTATGTTCATGGCTAGTGGTTCAGCTTCACATGAGGATGAAAGCACTCAGCCTCTCGCTAGAAAAATGAAAAGACTCAAGCTGGCAAAAGCACAGCAAAGAACTGTGCGTTCTTCGAAATCCCAAATCCACAAGGAGAGTCCAATTGTGTCGGTTGCGATGCCTGACCTTCCCAACACTGGACGTGAAGAGCATGCGCCTTCCACCATTTGCACGCCCCCTGCAAGTGCTGGAAGGAGCACCCGCAGTCCAGTTCCTGATAGTCAGATTGAAGATGTCAGTGTTGAAGTACACCAGGATGAGGAGGATATGGGTGTTGCTGGCGCTGGGGAGGAAATTGACGAGGAGGATTCTGATGGTGAGGTGATTTGTTTAAGTCAGGCACCCGGGGAGACACCTGTTGTCCGTGGGAGGAATATGGCCATTGACATGCCTGGTGAAAATACCAAAAAAATCAGCTGTGTGTTGCCTTTGTCAATCTGTAATAAGTAGGGGTAAGGACGTTAACCACCTCGGAACATCCTCCCTTATACGTCACCTGCAGCGCATTCATCATAAGTCAGTGACAAGTTCAAAAACTTTGGGCGACAGCGGAAGCAGTCCACTGACCAGTAAATCCCTTCCTCTTGTAACCAAGCTCGCGCAAACCACCCCACCAACTCCCTCAGTGTCAATTTCCTCCTTCCCCAGGAATGCCAATAGTCCTGTAGGCCATGTCACTGGCAATTCTGACGAGTCCTCTCCTGCCTGGGATTCCTCCGATGCATCCTTGCGTGTAACGCCTACTGCTGCTGGCGCTGCTGTTGTTGCTGCTGGGAGTCGATGGTCATCCCAGAGGGGAAGTCGTAAGACCACTTTTACTACTTCCACCAAGCAATTGACTGTCCAACAGTCCTTTGCGAGGAAGATGAAATATCACAGCAGTCATCCTGCTGCAAAGCGGATAACTGAGGCCTTGGCATCCTGGGCAGTGAGAAACGTGGTTCCAGTATCCATCATTACTGCAGAGCCAACTAGAGACTTGTTGGAGGTGCTGTGTCCCCGGTACCAAATACCATCTAGGTTCCATTTCTCTAGGCAGGCGATACCGAAAATGTACACAGACCTCAGAAAAAGACTCACCAGTGTCCTAAAAAAATGCAGTTGTACCCAATGTCCACTTAACCACGGACATGTGGACAAGTGGAGCAGGGCAGGCTCAGGCCTATATGACTGTGACAGCCCAGGGAGCTGAGATGGTGGATTCCAGTGGGGACGAATTGATAATCTGTGAGGAGGGGGATGTACACGGTGATATATCGGAGGATGATGATGAGGTGGACATCTTGCCTCTGTAGAGCCAGTTTGTGCAAGGAGAGATTAATTGCTTCTTTTTTGGTGGGGGTTCAAACCAACCCGTCATTTCAGTCACAGTCGTGTGTCAGACCCTGTCACTGAAATGATGGGTTGGTTAAAGTGTGCATGTCCTGTTTATACAACATAAGGGTGGGTGGGAGGGCCCAAGGACAATTCCATCTTGCACCTCTTTTTTCTTTCATTTTTCTTTGCGTCATGTGCTGTTTGGGGAGTAGTTTTTGGAAGGGCCATCCTGCGTGACACTGCAGTGCCACTCCTAGATGGGCCAGGTGTTTGTGTCGGCCACTAGGGTCGCTTAGCTTACTCACACAGCTACCTCATTGCGCCTCTTTTTTTCTTTGCGTCATGTGCTGTTTGGGGGGTGTTTTTTGGAAGGGCCATCCTGCGTGACACTGCAGTGCCACTCCTAGATGGGCCAGGTGTTTGTGTCGGCCACTAGGGTCGCTTATCTTAGTCACACAGCTACCTCATTGCGCATCTTTTTTTTTCTTCTTTGCGTCATGTGCTGTTTGGGGAGTAGTTTTTTGAAGGGCCATCCTGCGTGACACTGCAGTGCCACTCCTAGATGGGCCCGGTGTTTGTGTCGGCCACTTGGGTCGCTTATCTTAGTCACACAGCTACCTCATTGCGCCTCTTTTTTCCTTTGCGTCATGTGCTGTTTGGGGGGTGTTTTTTGGAAGGGCCATCCTGCGTGACACTGCAGTGCCACTCCTAGATGGGCCAGGTGTTTGTGTCGGCCACTAGGGTCGCTTATCTTAGTCACACAGCTACCTCATTGCGCATCTTTTTTTTCTTCTTTGCGTCATGTGCTGTTTGGGGGGTGTTTTTTGGAAGGGCCATCCTGCCTGACACTGCAGTGCCACTCCTAGATGGGCCAGGTGTTTGTGTCGGCCACTAGGGTCGCTTATCTTAGTCACACAGCTACCTCATTGCGCATCTTTTTTTTCTTCTTTGTGTCATGTGCTGTTTGGGGAGTAGTTTTTTGAAGGGTCATCCTGCGTGACACTGCAGTGCCACTCCTAGATGGGCCAGGTGTTTGTGTCGGCCACTTGGGTCGCTTATCTTAGTCACACAGCTACCTCATTGCGCCTCTTTTTTTCTTTGCGTCATGTGCTGTTTGGGGGGTGTTTTTTGGAAGGGCCATCCTGCGTGACACTGCAGTGCCACTCCTAGATGGGCCAGGTGTTTGTGTCGGCCACTTGGGTCGCTTATCTTAGTCACACAGCTACCTCATTGTGCCTCTTTTTTTCTTTGCGTCATGTGCTGTTTGGGGGGTGTTTTTTGGAAGGGCCATCCTGCGTGACACTGCAGTGCCACTCCTAGATGGGCCAGGTGTTTGTGTCGGCCACTTGGGTCGCTGAGCTTAGTCATCCAGCGACCTCGGTGCAAATTTTAGGACTAAAAATAATATTGTGAGGTGTGAGGTGTTCAGAATAGACTGAAAATGAGTGGAAATTATGGTTATTGAGGTTAATAATACTTTGGGATCAAAATGACCCCCAAATTCTATGATTTAAGCTGTTTTTTAGGGTTTTTTGAAAAAAACAACCGAATCCAAAACACACCCGAATCCGACAAAAAAAATTCGGTGAGGTTTTGCCAAAAAACGTTCGAACCCAAAACACGGCCGCGGAACCGAACCCAAAACCAAAACACAAAACCCGAAAAATTTCCGGTGCTCATCACTAATAACAACGCGGCTCACTCTGCTACAGGGATCTCTCCCTTCCTTTGTGTGTATGGGCATCATCCTAAGGCCAATTCTTTTGACCCCCTGGACTCCACGCCTGGTGGTTCCTCTGTGGTTTCGGTCCTTAGGGGTATTTGGAGGAAAGTGAAGAAAGCCCTTGTGTCTGTGTCATTAGTGACCAAAAGGGTTTTTGATAAGCGGAAAAGACCCTGCAGCTTCAAATTAGGAGACTTCGTCTGGTTGTCTACCAAGAATTTGAAGTTGAGACAGCCATCTCATAAGTTAGGCCCCCGGTTCATCGGCCCTTATAAGATCACTAGGGTTATCAATCCGGTGGCATTTCAGTTAGATCTGCCCCGTTCTTTGGGTATCAATAAAACATTTCATTGTTCCCTTTTAAAATGGGCGATCAGTAATCCTTCTTCCAGTGGAAGACCTTCTCCTCTTCTGATGGTGGCCAGAAGGAGTTTGTTGTTGAAAGGATTCTTGACTCCAAGATGGTTCGGGGTCAGCTGTCATTTTTGGTGCACTGGAAGGGGTATGGCCCGGAGGAGCGGTCGTGGGTGCGCAGTTGTGATCTTCATGCCCCCAGACTGATACGCTCTTTCTTCTCGCAGTTCCCCGATAAACCCGGTGGTAGGGGTTCTTTGACCCCTCGTCGGAGGGGGGGTACTGTTAGGGTCTCCTGCCCTGTGCTGCCACGTCGTCATGGCAACCGGGAGACAAGTGCTAGCGGAGTAACCTGAGCGCAGCTGATACTCCGGTTCGGGTCTTTTGCTGTGCAGTGGTTACAAGCTTTGTGCACGGCAGGGGATCCGGTGCTGGTTTTTGTGCTCACAGTCTGTGAGGTCTGAGTGGGGCGTGGACAGCACCTGCTATATAAAACCTCTTCTTAGGTTAAGCAGATGCTGCTGAATCTTTGTTGGTTAGTCAGTTCCTGAAAGTTAGCCAGTACTGTGTAACTTTGTATTTGTTTGTTGCTTACTGCAAATAGGCCTTGGGATTTGGTACTACACTCTGCCAATCCAGACCTAGCAGTAAGACTGGAGTCAGTCGTTTAACTTGCTGGGGTTCTTTTGCTACTCTGTGAACTTAGCAAGTTTGCGGCTGTATTCTCAGACTTGCCTGCCTAAATCCTGTCTCACTGTGCAAGGTGTTCAGGTGTCAGTTTAGTGGCAGTAAGCTGAACCAGTGCACTGCAAGTGAGGACTAGGATTGTGGAGACTCTCCTTGTGTCTATTATTCCATCTCTGACCAAGGAGTTTACTGCCACACCCGTTGGTAACCCTTTAGGGTTTTGCTGTTGCCCCTAGCAACAGCATTTCGGGTTCTCTACGTATTAAAACACAACATCTCGCTTCTTTCCATCTGAGCATTCCTAATACTAGGGAGACACCCAGTTTTTTTAGCTTCTGGGCTTCTCTGTTCACTTTGTGTTTATTTTGTTACCCTATCACCTTCTGTGTACGTAATATCATATTCCCCAGTCTGTCTGTGAGTTCATTTGTTTTGCATCCCTCTCCGTTCAGACACCAGTACATTCCTGCAGGCACTGGTGTGCATAACACACAGTACCTCAAACAAGTCTCTAGTTGCCTGTGAATAAACGGTGGATACCGGAACCACGTTTCTCACCACCCAGGCTGACAAGACCTGAGTTATCCGCTATGCAGCAGGATGACTGCTGTGATATTTCATCTTCCTCGCAAAGGACTGTTGGACAGTCAGTTGTTTACTGGAAGTAGTACAAGTGGTCTTCCGACTTCCCCTCTGGGATGATGATCGACTCCCAGCAGCAACAACAGCAGTGCCAGCAGCAGTAGGCGTTACACTCAAGGATGCATCGGAGGAATCCCAGGCAGGAGAGGACTCGTCAGACTTGCCAGTGACATGGCCTGCAGGACTATTGGCTTTCCTGTGTAAGGTGGAAATTGACACTGAGGGAGTTGGTGGTGTGATTTGCAGGAGCTTGGTTACAAGAGGAAGGGATTTACTGGTCAGTGGACTGCTTACGCTGTCATCCAAAGTTTTTGAACTTGTCACTGACTTCTGATGAATGCGGACCAGGTGATGTATAAGGGAGGATGTTCCTAGGTGGTTAACGTCCTTACCCCTACTTATTACAGCTTGACAAAGGCAACACACGGCTTGACACCTGTTGTCCGCATTTGTGTTGAAATAATTCCACACCGAAGAGGTGATTTTTTTTTGTATTTTGACCAGACATGTCAATGGCCATATTCGTCCCATGGACAACAGGTGTCTCCCCGTGTGCCTGACTTAAACAAACCACCTAACCATCAGAATCCTCCTTGTCAATTTCCTCCACAGCGCCAGCAACACCCATATCCTCATCCTGGTGCACTTCAACAGTGACATTTTCAATTTGACTATCAGGAACTGGACTGCGGGTGCTCCTTCCAGCACTTGCAGGGGGCGTGCAAATGGTGGAAGGCGCAAGCTCTTCCCGTCCAGTGTTGGGAAGGTCAGGCATCGCAACCGACACAATTGGACTCTCCTTGGGGATTTGTGATTTAGAAGAACGCACAGTTCTTTGCTGTGCTTTTGCCAGCTTAAGTCTTTTCATTTTTCTAGCGAGAGGATGAGTGCTTCCATCCTCATGTGAATCTGAACCACTAGCCATGAACATAGGCCAGGGCCTCAGCCGTTCCTTGCCACTCTGTGTCGTAAATGGCATATTGGCAAGTTTACGCTTCTCATCAGATGCTTTCAATTTTGATTTTTGGGTCATTTTACTGAACTTTTGTTTTTTGGATTTTACATGCTCTCTACTATGACATTGGGAATCGGCCTTGGCAGACGACGTTGATGGCATTTCATCGTCTCGGCCATGACTAGTGGCAGCAGCTTCAGCACGAGGTGGAAGTGGATTTTGATCTTTCCCTATTTTAACCTCCACATTTTTGTTCTCCATTTTTTAATGTGTGGAATTATATGCCAGTATCAATAGCAATGGCCTACTACTATATATACTGCGCACAACTGAAATGCACCACAGGTATGGATGGATAGTATACCTGACGACACAGAGGTAGGTAGAGCAGTGGCCTTCCGTACCGTACTGCTATATATACTGGTGGTCACTGTCAGGAAACTGCAAAACTAAAATGCACCACAGGTATAGAATCTAGATGGATAGTATACTTGACAACACAGAGGTAGGTAGAGCAGTGGCCTTCCGTACCGTACTGCTATATATACTGGTGGTCACTGTCAGCAAACTGCAAAACTAAAATGCACCACAGGTATAGAATCTAGATGGATAGTATACTTGACGACACAGAGGTAGGTAGAGCAGTGGCCTTCCGTACCGTACTGCTATATATACTGGTGGTCACTGTCAGCAAAACTCTGCACTGTACTCCTCCTATATAATACTGCTGGTTCCCAGTCCCCACAATAAAGCAGTGTGAGCACAGATATATGCAGCACACTGAGCACAGATATGGAGTGTTTTTCAGGCAGACAACGTATACTGGTGGTCACTGGTCAGCAAAACTCTGCACTGTACTCCTCCTATATAATATACTGGTGGTCCCCAGTCCCCACAATAAAGCAGTGTGAGCACAGATATATGCCGCACACTGAGCACAGATATGGAGTGTTTTTCAGGCAGACAACGTATACTGGTGGTCACTGTCAGCAAAACTCTGCACTGTACTACTCCTATATAATACAGCTGCTCCCCAGTCCCCACAATATAGCAGTGTGAGCACAGATATATGCAGCACACTGAGCACAGATATGGAGTGTTTTTCAGGCAGACAATGTATACTGGTGGTCACTTTCAGCAAAACTTTGCACTGTACTGCTCCTATATAATACTGCTGGTCCCCAGTCCCCACAATAAAGCAGTGTGAGCACAGATATATGCAGCACACTGAGCACAGATATGGAGTGTTTTTCAGGCAGACAATGTATACTGGTGGTCACTGTCAGCAAAACTCTGCACTGTACTGCTCCTATATAATACTGCTGGTCCCCAGTCCCCACAATAAAGCAGTGTGAGCACAGATATATGCAGCACACTGAGCACAGATATGGAGTGTTTTTCAGGCAGACAACGTATACTGGTGGTCACTGTCAGCAAAACTCTGCACTGTACTCCTCCTACTAATACAGCTGCTCCCCAGTCCCCACAATTAAGCAGTGTGAGCAGAGATATATGCAGCACACTGAGAACATATATGGAGTGTTTTTCAGGCAGACAACGTATACTGGTGGTCACTGTCAGCAAAACTCTGCACTGTACTGCTCCTATATAATATACTGGTGGTCCCCAGTCCCCACAATAAAGCAGTGTGAGCACAGATATATGCAGCACACTGAGCACAGATATGGAGTGTTTTTCAGGCAGACAACGTATACTGGTGGTTACTGTCAGCAAAACTCTGCACTGTACTCCTCCTATATAATACAGCTACTCCCCAGTCCCCACAATTAAGCAATAAGCACAAATATTTTTGCATCAAGAATTCAAGATTAATAAACGGAGAGGATGCCAGCCACGTCCTCTCCCTAACATTTCCAATGCACGAGTGAAAATGGCGGCGACGCGCGGCTGCTTATATAGAATCAGAATCTCGCGAGAATCCGACAGCGGGATGATGACGTTCGGGCGCACTCGGGTTAACCGAGCCAAACGGGAGAATCCGAGTATGCCTCGGACCCCTGTAAAATGGGTGAAGTTCGGTGGGGTTCGGTTTCCGAGGAACCGAACCCGCTCATCACTAATATATATATATATATATATACACACACATACACACACATACACACACACTCCTGCTACAATTTGTTAGGAAATATATATATATATATATATACACATATATATTTTTATATATATATATATATATCTCCAAGAGTTTAGGCTATGAATGTTATTACCTCAGATTTCTAAATGTCTGGTTTCTAATCTGTTAGCTATAATTGAGTTTCTCTTCAGTCAACCTAGTTTCCTGAATATTGTCTTTCTGTTTGTCCTGTCTTTAGCTAAGACAATGACAATCCAGTATTTATTGTCTTTGACAGATACTGGACAACTCTAAGACAATGGGGGTAACCAAAGGTATTTGCCTTCTTCATAGGATTTCAAAGCTTTGTGTAAATAAGGCCATCTGGTACCTTGTATTTGAGTTTCTGGGAGGATAATTTATGTGTGAACCATCTTCATGCTATTAGTAGGATGAGCAGACAGTGGGTGATTTATGCAATATATGGATTAAATATATGATATGTCTTTGTGGCTTTTCCATGTGAGTACAAATGCCTCCATAATTACTCATACCACACGCTAACACGCACGATCGTGAGCGATCATACGCAATTTGTGAATATGTGCACGCACGACCGAATAAGTACGCGCACGGAGGCCATCTATGTGGTGTTTGTACGTGATGTGTGTACTGTAATATTTTCCGACTTCGACACTAGTAATGGCCCAGCGTGGTTGTAGAGTGTGGTGCTTCAGGGTGGCTGCTGCTGGAGACAGGAAAATAAATTGTCCTCTCTGCAGCAGCACACCAATCCTGTGGGCCTATTTTGATGGGGGACCTGAAATGCAGCTCCCTCCACTCCATTGTTAATCTGGCCCTGGGATGGACAAGTATTTAATAAATAGGTGCAGGATGTGTGGTGTGCTCGCACATGGACCCAGGGGCCCGTGTGCACCACACACCATGTACCCATCATAGATACGCCATTGGGTAGGAGAGAGACTACATTTGTTGTAATAGTCTGGGAAGTATGACGAGGCACCTGACAGTGCAGTAACCTGATGATCCATTTGGAAGAGATATTGTCAATACAAATTTCCCCAGTGGGTAAAAGTTGGTGTCTACAGATTGGGGTCAAGTTTAAGAATACACAGTGATGAGATTTAACCAGGGTTTCTCAGAGGTTAAGGTAGAATGAAATGATGGGCACCAAGTTTGCTGAAGCTTTTCTGTCCTTTCTGGGAGGCCAAGGTAAGGAATTTAGGAGGCTTGGCATCTTCTATGTCTACCCACTTTTTTTTCCAATTATTTTTATTGGAGTAAATAACATACAAAATGCATATCAGTAAAGAATGTCACAGTAAGTGTGTAAAAACTAGAGATGAGCGGGTTCGGTTCTCAGAGAACCGAACCTTTCCGAAATTCAGCATTCGAGTCTGGTTCCGAGCCAGGCTCGGGTTTTCCCACCTGACTTGAAAATCAGAACGAGGCAAAACGTCATCATCCCGCTGTCAGATTCTCGCAGGGTTTGGAGCCGTGCGTCACCGCCATTTTCACTCCAGCATTGGAGAGTGTAGAGAGAGGATGTGTCTCCATCCTCAGTGTCCTCTGTGGTAGTGTCTTGTGCTGTATTTGTCCAGTCACAGTGTTTGTGTCCTCTTGCTGCCATATGTCCATTGCTGCTCTGTTGTGCTGCATCAGTCCAGTGGTAGTGTCCTGTGCATCAGACATCAGTCATTCCAGTGACCAGGCAGTCACAATGTTTGTGTCCTCTTGCTGCCATATGTCCATTGCTGCTGTGTTGTGCTGCATCAGTTCAGTGTTGCTGTGTTGTGCTGCATCAGACCAGTGGTAGTGTCCTGGCCATCAGTCATTCCAGTGACCAGGTAGTCACAGTGGTATACGCTGCTGCTATATGTCCACTGCTGCCATATAATAATAATAATAATAATAATAATAACAACAACAACAAGTCCCTTACAGTGTTGCTGTGTTGTGCTGCATCAGACCAGTGGTAGTGTCCTGGCCATCGGTCATTCCAGTGACCAGGCAGTCACAGTAGTATATGCTGCTGCTGTATGTCCACTGCTGCTCTATTATAATAATAATAATAATAACAACAGCAACAACAACAAGTCCCTTACAATGTTGCTGTGTTGTGCTGCATCAGACCAGTGGTAGTGTCCTGGTCTTCAGTCATTCCAGTGACCAGGCAGTCACAGCGTTTGTGTCATACACTGCTGCTATATGTCCACTGCTGCTGTATTATAATAATAATAATAATAATAATAATAATAACAACAACAAGTCCCTTACAGTGTTGTTGTGTTGTGCTGCATCAGACCAGTGGTAGTGTCCTGGCCATCAGTCATTCCAGTGACCAGGCAGTCACAGTGGTATACGCTGCTGCTATATGTCCACTGCTGCCGTATTATAATAATAATAATAATAACAACAACAAAAACAAGTCCCTTACAGTGTTGCTGTGTTGTGGTGCCTCAGACCAGTGGTAGTGTCCTGGCCATTAGTCATTCCAGTGACCAGTAGGGATGAGCGGGTTCGGTTCCTCGGAATCCGAACCCGCCCGAACTTCAGTTTTTTTTACACGGGGCCGAGCGACTCGGATCTTCCCGCCTTGCTCGGTTAACCCGAGCGCGCCCGAACGTCATCATCCCGCTGTCGGATTCTCGCGAGGCTCGGATTCTATCGCGAGACTCGGATTCTATATAAGGAGCCGCGCGTCGCCGCCATTTTCACACGTGCATTGAGATTCATAGGGAGAGGACGTGGCTGGCGTCCTCTCCGTTTATAGAGAAGAGAGTGAGACAGTAGAGAGAGACACAGTAGTAATTTTGGGGAGCATTAGGAGGAGTACTAGTAGTTACTTGCTGAAGTGATAGATAGTGTGACTGTATTATCTGACTTGTGGGGGAGACACTGACAGTGGGGAGCAGTTAGAGTCTGAGAGCAGGACTCAGGAGTACATATAACGTACAGTGCACACTTTTGCTGCCAGAGTGCCACACTGCCATTGTGACCACACTGACCACCAGTATAATATATATTGTGATTGTCTGCTTAGGAGTACTACTTGCAAGTTGCTGATAGTGTGACCAGTGACCTGACCACCAGTTTAATAATCACCACCAGTGAGTTTAATATATATATATATATATATATATATATATAATTGTATATAATATATATATAATATTGTATACCACCTACCCGTGGTTTTTTCTTTTTCTTTCTTCTTTATACATACTACTATAGTAGCTTACTGTAGCAGTCTGCGGTGCTGCTGAGCTGACAGTGTCCAGCAGGTCCGTCATCAGTCATTACATAATAAATATATATACCAGTCCGGCTGCAGTACTAGTGATATTATATATATATATATTGATTTCATCTCATTATCATCCAGTCTATATTAGCAGCAGACACAGTACGGTAGTCCACGGCTGTAGCTACCTCTGTGTCGGCAGTCGCTCGTCCATCCATAATTGTATACCACCTACCCGTGGTTTTTTTTTTTTTTTCTTCTTTATACATACTACTATAGTAGCTTACTGTAGCAGTCTGCGGTGCTGCTGAGCTGACAGTGTCCAGCAGGTCCGTCATCAGTCATTACATAATAAATATATATACCTGTCCGGCTGCAGTACTAGTGATATTATATATATATATATTGATTTCAACTCATTATCATCCAGTCTATATTAGCAGCAGACACAGTACGGTAGTCCACGGCTGTAGCTACCTCTGTGTCGGCAGTCGCTCATCCATCCATAATTGTATACCACCTACCCGTGGTTTTTTTTCTTTTTCTTTCTTCTTTATACATACTACTATAGTAGCTTACTGTAGCAGTCTGCGGTGCTGCTGAGCTGACAGTGTCCAGCAGGTCCGTCATCAGTCATAACATAATAAATATATATACCTGTCCGGCTGCAGTACTAGTGATATTATATATATATATATTGATTTCAACTCATTATCATCCAGTCTATATTAGCAGCAGACACAGTACGGTAGTCCACGGCTGTAGCTACCTCTGTGTCGGCAGTCGCTCGTCCATCCATAATTGTATACCACCTACCCGTGGTTTTTTTCTTTTCTTTCTTCTTTATACATACTACTATAGTAGCTTACTGTAGCAGTCTGCGGTGCTGCTGAGCTGACAGTGTCCAGCAGGTCCGTCATCAGTCATTACATAATAAATATATATACCTGTCCGGCTGCAGTACTAGTGATATTATATATATATATATTGATTTCATCTCATTATCATCCAGTCTATATTAGCAGCAGACACAGTACGGTAGTCCACGGCTGTAGCTACCTCTGTGTCGGCAGTCGCTCGTCCATCCATAATTGTATACCACCTACCCGTGGTTTTTTTTTTTTCTTTCTTCTTTATACATACTACTATAGTAGCTTACTGTAGCAGTCTGCGGTGCTGCTGAGCTGACAGTGTCCAGCAGGTCCGTCATCAGTCATTACATAATAAATATATCTACCTGTCCGGCTGCAGTACTAGTGTGATATAATATATATTGATTTCATCTCATTATCATCCAGTCTATATTAGCAGCAGACACAGTACGGTAGTCCACGGCTGTAGCTACCTCTGTGTCGGCAGTCGCTCGTCCATCCATAATTGTATACCACCTACCCGTGTTTTTTTTTTTTATTTCTTCTTTATACATACTACTATAGTAGCTTACTGTAGCAGTCTGCGGTGCTGCTGAGCTGACAGTGTCCAGCAGGTCCGTCATCAGTCATTACATAATAAATATATCTACCTGTCCGGCTGCAGTACTAGTGTGATATAATATATATTGATTTCATCTCATTATCATCCAGTCTATATTAGCAGCAGACACAGTACGGTAGTCCACGGCTGTAGCTACCTCTGTGTCTTTTAGTTGTGCCTATTAAAATATGGAGAACAAAAATGTTGAGGTTCCAAAATTAGGGAAAGATCAAGATCCACTTCCACCTCGTGCTGAAGCTGCTGCCACTAGTCATGGCCGAGACGATGAAATGCCAGCAACGTCGTCTGCCAAGGCCGATGCCCAATGTCATAGTACAGAGCATGTAAAATCCAAAACACCAAATATCAGTAAAAAAAGGACTCCAAAATCTAAAATAAAATTGTCGGAGGAGAAGCGTAAACTTGCCAATATGCCATTTACGACACGGAGTGGCAAGGAACGGCTGAGGCCCTGGCCTATGTTCATGGCTAGTGGTTCAGCTTCACATGAGGATGGAAGCACTCAGCCTCTCGCTAGAAAACTGAAAAGACTCAAGCTGGCAAAAGCACCGCAAAGAACTGTGCGTTCTTCGAAATCCCAAATCCACAAGGAGAGTCCAATTGTGTCGGTTGCGATGCCTGACCTTCCCAACACTGGACGTGAAGAGCATGCGCCTTCCACCATTTGCACGCCCCCTGCAAGTGCTGGAAGGAGCACCCGCAGTCCAGTTCCTGATAGTCAGATTGAAGATGTCAGTGTTGAAGTACACCAGGATGAGGAGGATATGGGTGTTGCTGGCGCTGGGGAGGAAATTGACAAGGAGGATTCTGATGGTGAGGTGGTTTGTTTAAGTCAGGCACCCGGGGAGACACCTGTTGTCCGTGGGAGGAATAGGGCCGTTGACATGCCTGGTGAAAATACCAAAAAAATCAGCTCTTCGGTGTGGAAGTATTTCACCAGAAATGCGGACAACATTTGTCAAGCCGTGTGTTGCCTTTGTCAAGGTGTAATAAGTAGGGGTAAGGATGTTAACCACCTCGGAACATCCTCCCTTATACGTCACCTGCAGCGCATTCATAATAAGTCAGTGACAAGTTCAAAAACTTTGGGCGACAGCGGAAGCAGTCCACTGACCAGTAAATCCCTTCCTCTTGTAACCAAGCTCACGCAAACCACCCCACCAACTCCCTCAGTGTCAATTTCCTCCTTCCCCAGGAATGCCAATAGTCCTGCAGGCCATGTCACTGGCAATTCTGACGAGTCCTCTCCTGCCTGGGATTCCTCCGATGCATCCTTGCGTGTAACGCCTACTGCTGCTGGCGCTGCTGTTGTTGCTGCTGGGAGTCGATGGTCATCCCAGAGGGGAAGTCGTAAGCCCACTTTTACTACTTCCACCAAGCAATTGACTGTCCAACAGTCCTTTGCGAGGAAGATGAAATATCACAGCAGTCATCCTGTTGCAAAGCGGATAACTGAGGCCTTGACAACTATGTTGGTGTTAGACGTGCGTCCGGTATCCGCCGTTAGTTCACAGGGAACTAGACAATTTCTTGAGGTAGTGTGCCCCCGTTACCAAATACCATCTAGGTTCCACTTCTCTAGGCAGGCGATACCGAGAATGTACACGGACGTCAGAAAAAGACTCACCAGTGTCCTAAAAAATGCAGTTGTACCCAATGTCCACTTAACCACGGACATGTGGACAAGTGGAGCAGGGCAGGGTCAGGACTATATGACTGTGACAGCCCACTGGGTAGATGTATGGACTCCCGCCGCAAGAACAGCAGCGGCGGCACCAGTAGCAGCATCTCGCAAACGCCAACTCTTTCCTAGGCAGGCTACGCTTTGTATCACCGGTTTCCAGAATACGCACACAGTTATAAACCTCTTACGGCAACTGAGGAAGATCATCGCGGAATGGCTTACCCCAATTGGACTCTCCTGTGGATTTGTGGCATCGGACAACGCCAGCAATATTGTGTGTGCATTAAATATGGGCATATTCCAGCACGTCCCATGTTTTGCACATACCTTGAATTTGGTGGTGCAGAATTTTTTAAAAAACGACAGGGGCGTGCAAGAGATGCTGTCGGTGGCCAGAAGAATTGCGGGACACTTTCGGCGTACAGGCACCACGTACAGAAGACTGGAGCACCACCAAAAACGCCTGAACCTGCCCTGCCATCATCTGAAGCAAGAAGTGGTAACGAGGTGGAATTCAACCCTCTATATGCTTCAGAGGTTGGAGGAGCAGCAAAAGGCCATTCAAGCCTATACAATTGAGCACGATATAGGAGGTGGAATGTACCTGTCTCAAGCGCAGTGGAGAATGATTTCAACGTTGTGCAAGGTTCTGCAACCTTTTGAACTTGCCACACGTGAAGTCAGTTCAGACACTGCCAGCCTGAGTCAGGTCATTCCCCTCATCAGGCTTTTGCAGAAGAAGCTGGAGGCATTGAAGGAGGAGCTAAAAGGGAGCGATTCCGCTAGGCATGTGGGACTTGTGGATGGAGCCCTTAATTCGCTTAACAAGGATTCACGGGTGGTCAATCTGTTGAAATCAGAGCACTACATTTTGGCCACCGTGCTCGATCCTAGATTTAAAACCTACCTTGGATCTCTCTTTCCGGCAGACACAAGTCTGCTGGGGTTCAAAGACCTGCTGGTGACAAAATTGTCAAGTCAAGCGGAACGCGACCTGTCAACATCTCCTCCTTCACATTCTCCCGCAACTGGGGGTGCGAGGAAAAGGCTCAGAATTCCGAGCCCACCCGCTGGCGGTGATGCAGGGCAGTCTGGAGCGACTGCTGATGCTGACATCTGGTCCGGACTGAAGGACCTGACAACGATTACGGACATGTCGTCTACTGTCACTGCATATGATTCTCTCACCATTGAAAGAATGGTGGAGGATTATATGAGTGACCGCATCCAAGTAGGCACGTCAGACAGTCCGTACTTATACTGGCAGGAAAAAGAGGCAATTTGGAGGCCCTTGCACAAACTGGCTTTATTCTACCTAAGTTGCCCTCCCACAAGTGTGTACTCCGAAAGAGTGTTTAGTGCCGCCGCTCACCTTGTCAGCAATCTGCGTACGAGGTTACTTCCAGAAAATGTGGAGAAGATGATGTTCATTAAAATGAATTATAATCAATTCCTCCGTGGAGACATTGACCAGCAGCAATTGCCTCCACAAAGTACACAGGGAGCTGAGATGGTGGATTCCAGTGGGGACGAATTGATAATCTGTGAGGAGCGGGATGTACACGGTGATATATCGGAGGATGATGATGAGGTGGACATCTTGCCTCTGTAGAGCCAGTTTGTGCAAGGAGAGATTAATTGCTTCTTTTTCGGTGGGGGTTCAAACCAACCCGTCATTTCAGTCACAGTCGTATGGCAGACCCTGTCACTGAAATGATGGGTTGGTTAAAGTGTGCATGTCCTGTTTATACAACATAAGGGTGGGTGGGAGGGCCCAAGGACAATTCCATCTTGCACCTCTTTTTTCTTTCATTTTTCTTTGCGTCATGTGCTGTTTGGGGAGTGTTTTTTGGAAGGGCCATCCTGCGTGACACTGCAGTGCCACTCCTAGATGGGCCAGGTGTTTGTGTCGGCCACTAGGGTCGCTTATCTTACTCACACAGCTACCTCATTGCGCCTCTTTTTTTCTTCTTTGCGTCATGTGCTGTTTGGGGAGTGTTTTTTGGAAGGGCCATCCTGCGTGACACTGCAGTGCCACTCCTAGATGGGCCAGGTGTTTGTGTCGGCCACTAGGGTCGCTTAGCTTACTCACACAGCTACCTCATTGCGCCTCTTTTTTTCTTCTTTGCGTCATGTGCTGTTTGGGGAGTGTTTTTTGGAAGGGCCATCCTGCGTGACACTGCAGTGCCACTCCTAGATGGGCCAGGTGTTTGTGTCGGCCACTAGGGTCGCTTAGCTTACTCACACAGCTACCTCATTGCGCCTCTTTTTTTCTTCTTTGCGTCATGTGCTGTTTGGGGAGTGTTTTTTGGAAGGGCCATCCTGCGTGACACTGCAGTGCCACTCCTAGATGGGCCAGGTGTTTGTGTCGGCCACTAGGGTCGCTTATCGTACTCACACAGCTACCTCATTGCGCCTCTTTTTTTCTTCTTTGCGTCATGTGCTGTTTGGGGAGTGTTTTTTGGAAGGGCCATCCTGCGTGACACTGCAGTGCCACTCCTAGATGGGCCAGGTGTTTGTGTCGGCCACTAGGGTCGCTTATCTTACTCACACAGCTACCTCATTGCGCCTCTTTTTTTCTTCTTTGCGTCATGTGCTGTTTGGGGAGTGTTTTTTGGAAGGGCCATCCTGCGTGACACTGCAGTGCCACTCCTAGATGGGCCAGGTGTTTGTGTCGGCCACTAGGGTCGCTTAGCTTACTCACACAGCTACCTCATTGCGCCTCTTTTTTTCTTCTTTGCGTCATGTGCTGTTTGGGGAGTGTTTTTTGGAAGGGCCATCCTGCGTGACACTGCAGTGCCACTCCTAGATGGGCCAGGTGTTTGTGTCGGCCACTAGGGTCGCTTAGCTTACTCACACAGCTACCTCATTGCGCCTCTTTTTTTCTTTGCGTCATGTGCTGTTTGGGGAGTGTTTTTTGGAAGGGCCATCCTGCGTGACACTGCAGTGCCACTCCTAGATGGGCCAGGTGTTTGTGTCGGCCACTAGGGTCGCTTAGCTTAGTCATCCAGCGACCTCGGTGCAAATTTTAGGACTAAAAATAATATTGTGAGGTGTGAGGTATTCAGAATAGACTGAAAATGAGTGGAAATTATGGTTTTTGAGGTTAATAATACTTTGGGATCAAAATGACCCCCAAATTCTATGATTTAAGCTGTTTTTTAGCGTTTTTTGAAAAAAACACCCGAATCCAAAACACACCCGAATCCGACAAAAAAAATTCGGTGAGGTTTTGCCAAAACGCGGTCGAACCCAAAACACGGCCGCGGAACCTAACACAAAACCAAAACACAAAACCCGAAAAATTTCAAGTGCACATCCCTAGTGACCAGGCAGTCACCGTGTTATACGCTGCTGCTATATGTCCACTTCTGCCATATTATAATAATAATAATAACAACAACAACAACAAGAAGTCCCTTACAGTATTGCTGTGTTGTGCTGCATCAGACCAGTGGTAGTGTCCTGGCCATCAGCCATCAGTCATTCCTGTGCCGCATATTGTGTTATATAACTCCAGAAAAATAATGGCGAACAAACATTTGGAGGCTAAAATAGGGAAAGATCAAGATCCACTTCCTCCTAGTTCAGAAGCTGCTGCCACTACCCATGACATAGACGATGAAATGCCATCAACGTCGTCTGCAAGGCCGATGCCCAATGTGAGAGGGCATGTAAAATCCAAAAAGCCAAAGCTCAGTAAAATGACCCAAAAAAATTAATTGAAATGGTCTGAGGAGAAACGTAAACTTGCCAATATGCCATTTACGACACGGAGTGATAAGGAACGGCTGAGGCCCTGGCCTATGTTCATGACTAGTGGTTCAGCTTCACATGACGATGGAAGCCCTCTTATCTGAGGCCTTGACACTTATGTTGGTGTTAGACGTGCGTCCGGTATCCGCCATTAGTGCAGTGGGATTTAGAAAATTGATGGAGGTATTGTGTCCCCGGTACCAAATCCCATCTAGATTCCACTTCACTAGGCAGGCGATACCAAGATTTTGCCATTTAATTCCAGTGATTTGGATTTATAATTCCAGTGATTTTGCCATTTAATTCCAGTGATTTTGCCATTTAATTCCAGTGATTTGGACATATAATTCCAGTGATTTGGACGTATAATTACAGTGATTTTGCAGTATTATTACAGTGATTTTGCAGTAGAATTCCAGTGATTTAAATTCAGTGATTTGGACATATAATTCCAGTGATTTTGCCATTTAATTCCAGTGATTTTGCCATTTAATTCCAGTGATTTGGACGTATAACGCCAGTGATTTTGCCATTTAATTCCAGTGATTTTGCCATTTAATTCCAGTGATTTGCTCGTATAATTCCAGTGATTTGGATGTATAATTACAGTCATTTTGCAGTATAATTCCAGTGATTTGGACATATAATTACAGTGATTTTGCAGTATAATTCCATTGAATTTGCAGTATAATTCCAGTGATTTTGCAGTATAATTCCAGTGAATTTGCAGTATAATTCCAGTGATTTTGCCATTTAATTCCAGTGATTTTGACATTTAATTCCAGTGATTTGGACATATAATTACTGTGATTTTGCGATTTCATTCCAGTGATTTTGCCATTTAATTCCAGTGATTTGCTCGTATAATTCCAGTGATTTGGACGTATAATTACAGTGATTTTGCAGTGTAATTACAGTGATTTGGACGTATAATTACAGTGATTTTGCAGTATAATTCCATTGAATTTGCAGTATAATTCCAGTGATTTTGCCATTTAATTCCAGTGATTTTGCCATTTAATTCCAGTGATTTGGACGTATAATTTCAGTGATTTGGATGTATAATTCCAGTTGGAATTGTTTGTGTCGCTTGGCTTAGTCATACAGCTACCTCATTGCACATTTTTGCATGAGGCGCTGTTTGGGGACTAGTTTTTGAAAAGGGCCATCCTGTCTGACACTGCCGCATAAGTCCACCAATTGCAGAACTTTAAAAAAATGACAGGGGAGTGCTGGAGATGCTGTCAGTGGACCGAACAATTGTGGCCCACTCTCGACGTTCAGCCACTGCGTGACACTACTTGATGGGCCAGGTGGTTGTGTCGCTTAGCTTAGTCATACAGCAACCTCGGTGCACCTATTTTTTTCTTATTTGCCTCATGTGCTGTTTGGGGACTATTTTTTTAAAGTGCCATGCTGTCTGACACTTCCGTATATGTCCAGTGGTACTGCCATTTAATTCCAATGATTTGGACGTATAATTCCAGTGATTTTGACATTTTATTCAATCGATTTTGCAATTTAATTCCAGTGATTTGGACGTATAATTCCAGTGATTTGGACTTATAATTACAGTGATTTTGCCATTTAATTCCAGTGATTTTGCCATTTAATTCCAGTGATTTGGACGTATAATTCCAGTGATTTGGACGTATAATTACAGTGATTTTGCAGTATAATTCCAGTTATTTGGACATATAATTATAGTTATTTTGCAGTATAATTACAGGGACTCTGCCATTTAATTCCAGTGATTTGGATGTATAATTCCAGTGTTTTTGCCATTTAATTCCAGTGATTTTGCCATTTAATTCCAGTGATTTTCCCATTTAATTCCAGTGATTTGGATGTATAATTCTAGTGATTTCAACGTATAATTCCAGTGGGAATTGTTTGTGTCACTTGGCTTAGTCATACAGCTATCTCATTGCACCTCTTTGACATCTTTGCATGAGCTGCTGTTTGGGGCCTAGTTTTTGAAAAGTGCCATCCTGTCTGACACTGCCGTATGAGTCCAGGGGTACTGCTGTATTAGTCCTGGGGTACTGGGGTATAAGTCCACCAATTGCAGAATTTTAAAAAAATGACAGAGACGTGCTGGAGATGCTGTCATTGGACTGAACTATTGCGGCCCACCTTGCGTGACACTACTAGATGGGCCAGGTGGTTGTGTCACTTAGCTTAGTCATACAGCAACCTCTGTGCACCTTTTTTTCTTCTTTGCATCATGTGCTGTTTGGGGCCTTTTTTGATATCTGCCCTTCTGTCTGCCACTGCAGTGCCACTCCTAGATGGGCCTATTGTTTGTGTCGCTTGGCTTAGTCATACAGCTACCTCATTGCACCTTTTCTACATCTTTGCATGAGGTGCTGTTTGGGGCCTAGTTTTAGAAAAGTGCCATTCTGTCTGACACTGCAGTGCCACTCCTAGATGAGCCAGGTGTTTGTGCTGCAAACTTGTGTCGCTTAGCTTGGCCATCCAGCTACCTAATTGCACCTCTTTTTCTTCTTTGCATTATGTGCTCTTTGGGGACTAGTTTTTGAATAGTGTCATCATGTCTGCAACTGCAGTGCCACTCCTAGATGGGCCAGGTGTTTGTGCCGCACACTTGTGTCCTTAGCTTAGTCATACAGCCACCTCGGTGTAACTTTTAGGCATAAAAAAAATATTGTGAGGTGTGAGGCGTTCAGAATAGACTGGAAATGAGTGGAAATGAATGTTATTGAGGTTAATAATATCGTAGGAGCAAAATTACCCCCAAATTCTGTGATTTTAGCAGTTTTTTTCAAAAATCATCCAGATCCAAAACCAAAACCAAAACACGAAAGGGTGGTTTTGGCAAAACCAAGCCAAAACCAAAACACAAAAATGGAATTAGAACCAAAACCAAAACACAAAACACGAAAAGTGCCAGCTGCACATCTCTACAATACATGTACCGAGATGTAGTTAAAATACTGCCGGCCAGGTTCCCGGCAGTCGAAATACTGACGACGGAATCCCGAGCAACGGCATAAGGCTGGCGTCAAAATCCCGATGGAGGTCGGGATCCTGGCATCAAAATCCTGATGCCCGGAATCCCGATCGTTCTTCCAGCGTGACGCACGCGGGGGGGTTCGTGTGGAGGTTAGGTTTAGGCATCAGAAAGAGGGTTAGGATTAGGGTACAGCAGAGATTTTCAGCCTTTTACAACTCACGGCACACTGAAGAAGATTTCAATATTGCCAAGGCACATTCAAATATAATGGTGATGCATGGTACAGTTGCATGTCCTAGGATGTCATGTCACAGCTTCTTCATAATTAACGCCTGAGCCACATCTGAGAAAGCCAGAAGAGCCCTACACTGCCCGGGCCCAAAATTAGAACTGGCTCTGCAATCACTAAACCCACCAGTATTGATCGTTCCAGGGCCTCAGTAGCGGCAAAACACTGACGGGCCTGGCTGTTCTTCTATGGCGGCACACCTGGAGACTGCTCAGGGCACACTAGTGTGCCACGACACAGTGGTTGAAAAACACTGGGGTACAGGCAGGGCCGGTTCTTGCCCTTTTGGCGCCCCAGGCGGGAAATAGGGGCGTGGCTTCATACAGAGTGCGTGGTCAGTTACGCCCCCTGTACAGTAGAGTAGTGCCGCTGAAAAAAGGAAATACTTACTATCCCCGCTCCCGACCACTGCAGACCTCCGCCGGCGCCGCTCCTCTCCTCGTATCTGGCAAAGACAGACACTAGAGGTCAATTATGACCCCTAGCGTCTGTGTCAGTCCCACAATGCTGTGCAGTGCACGATGACGTCATCGTGCACCGCACAGCAAAGGTCCTTTCCACGAAGGGAACTAGACGCATAGCGTCTAGTTCCCTTCACAGCGGGGAACCAGCGGGACCAGCGGGGGGGACAGCGGGCACAGCAGTAGCAGATCTTGCCATGGTGCGGCACCCTCCGGATGGCACCGGCGCCCTCCGGAAGGCGGCGCCCCGGGCAAAAGTCCTGCTTGCCCGTGGCAAGATCCGCTACTGGGTACAGGGATGGGAAGGTTGTGGTTAGGTACAGGAGAGGGGGGGGGGTAAGGTTTAGGCATTTGGAAGGGGAGATTTGGGTTAGGCACCACTAAGGAGGGCTAGGTACCACCGGGGAGGGTTAGGCAACCACAAGGGAGGGTTAGGGTAGGGTGAAGGGGAAGGTTAGGGTGCTTTTGGAGTGGCTATCAGGATTCTGATGGCTGGGATGCCGCTGTTGGGATTCTGACCGCCTGCATCTTGTCCATCGAGATATTATATTGAAACCCATGTACATAGTTAATATTGATAATACTGATATTTAAAAAAAATTAAATGGTATTATAAATATATTAAATACAAATATAAAAAGGACAAAGGACAGGGCAGGGGCAGAGGTGTCCAGTTACAGACCCACTGCTAATACAGTGCCCAGCACCATCGGTACCAGCCCGGTGTCCAGCCTCAGATCAGCTGGTAATACAGCATCCATCACCATCAGTACCAGACTGGTGTTAAGCCTCATATCCACTGCTTATACAGCATCCAGCACCATTGGTGCCAGGTCAGTGTCCAGGTAACACAGCATCCATAACCACCAGTACCAGCCTAGTGTCCAGCCTCAGTTAAACTGCTAACATCCAGAACCACTGGTCCAGGTCCGATATCCAATCTCAGACTAGGTGCTAACACAGCATTCAGTATAACCGGTTCCTGTCCGGAGTTCAACTGCAGTCCTACTACAGTTTCAGTATCCAGTGTTACTAATACCATTTCTCTTTGCAGCCGCTCCCACAGTTCTGGTACAGTTCTCACTCCTCAAGTTATCTCTGCTAACTTTACAACCAGAACCATCTAGAGAACCCGAGTCTATGGGACTATTTCCCAGCGTGTTTACTGACCATTCCATTGTCATCATCCTTTACTACGGTCACTGAACTGTATATCTTCCTATTCATGGGGGTTATTCAGGTTTGTTAGGAAACCAAAAAAGTAAGCACCTGGGCAAAACCATGTTGTACTGCAGGCGGGGCAGATGTAACATGTGCAGAGAGATTTAGATTTGGGTGAATTATATTGCTTCTGTGCAGGGTAATTACTGGCTGCTTAAATTTTATACTGCAATTTAGATTTCAGTTTGAAAACACCCCACCTAAATCTAACTCTCTCTGCACGTTACATCTGCCCCACCTGCAGTGCAACAAGGTTTTGCCCAGTTGTGTGCTTTTTTGGTTTGCTGAATCATGCCCCATGTGCAAGAACTTTATTTAACCACCCAGTTTTCTCCATATAGCTTCTACTCCAACTCCAGGCTTCCATTCCAGACAGGGAACAGAAACTAATCAAGTTTCAAGTGTGACAAATTTTTGTAGAATTCCATAGCGGAGGACAGTGCCGTAACTAGGCATTTTAGCGCTGTGTGCAAGAAACGACAGTGGCGCCCCCCCCCCCCCCCCCACCATGTAAGATAGGGGCAGTGGGGGCCGTAGACGCGCAAAAAAATTATAGGGGCGTGGCTTCACGTGGAAGGGACGTGGCCACAAAATAATAGCAATTCATACTACGGTGCACAGTAGTCTACATTATTCAAATTACGCTGCACAGTAGCGCCACTACACCAGGTAGAGCCCCTTTTACACAGAACGGCAGACAGTCCCCCTTTTAACACATTGCGGCAGACAGCGTCCCCTTTTTTAACATTACGGCAGACAGGGTCCCCTTTTTACACATTACAGCAGAGAGTGTCCCCGTTTTTACACATTACGGCGGACGGTGTCCCCCTTTATACACATTGCGGCAGCCAGTCCCCCTTTTTACACATTACAGCAGCCAGTCCCCCTTTTTACACATTGCGGCAGCCAGTCCCCCTTTTTACACATTGCGGCAGCCAGTCCCCATTTTTACACATTGCGGCAGCCAGTCCCCATTTTTACACATTGCGGCAGCCAGTCCCCTTTTTACACATTGCGGCAGCCAATCCCCCTTTTTACACATTGCGGCAGCCAGTCAGCCAGTCCCCCTTTTTACACATTGCGGCAGCCAGTCCCCCTTTTTACACATTGCGGCAGCCAGTCCCCTTTTTACACATTGCAGCAGCCAGTCAGCCAGTCCCCCTTTTTACACATTGCAGCAGCCAGTCCCCCTTTTTACACATTGCGGCAGCCAGTCCCCTTTTTACACATTGCAACAGCCAGTCCCCCTTTTTACACATTGCGGCAGCCAGTCCCCTTTTTTACACATTGCGGCAGCCAGTCCCCATTTTTACACATTGCGGCAGCCAGTCCCCTTTTTACACATTGCGGCAGCCAGTCCCCATTTTTACACATTGCGGCAGCCAGTCCCCCTTTTTACACATTGCGGCAGCCAGTCAGCCAGTCCCCCTTTTTACACATTGCGGCAGCCAGTCCCCCTTTTTACACATTGCGGCAGCCAGTCAGCCAGTCCCCCTTTTTACACATTGCGGCAGCCAGTCAGCCAGGCCCCCTTTTTACACATTGCGGCAGCCAGTCCCCCTTTTTACACATTGCGGCAGCCATGCCCCCTTTTTACACATTGCGGCAGCCAGTCCCCATTTTTACACATTGCGGCAGCCAGTCCCCATTTTTACACATTGCGGCAGCCAGTCCCCTTTTTACACATTGCGGCAGCCAATCCCCCTTTTTACACATTGCGGCAGCCAGTCAGCCAGTCCCCCTTTTTACACATTGCGGCAGCCAGTCCCCCTTTTTACACATTGCGGCAGCCAGTCCCCTTTTTACACATTGCAGCAGCCAGTCAGCCAGTCCCCCTTTTTACACATTGCGGCAGCCAGTCCCCCTTTTTACACATTGCGGCAGCCAGTCCCCTTTTTACACATTGCGACAGCCAGTCCCCCTTTTTACACGTTGCGGCAGCCAGTCCCCTTTTTAACACATTGCGGCAGCCAGTCCCCATTTTTACACATTGCGGCAGCCAGTCCCCTTTTTACACATTGCGGCAGCCAGTCCCCATTGTTACACATTGCGGCAGCCAGTCCCCCTTTTTACACATTGCGGCAGCCAGTCAGCCAGTCCCCCTTTTTACACATTGCGGCAGCCAGTCCCCCTTTTTACACATTGCGGCAGTCTGTCAGCCAGTCCCCCTTTTTACACATTGCGGCAGCCAGTCCCCCTTTTTACACATTGCGGCAGCCATGCCCCCTTTTTACACATTGCGGCAGCCAGTCCCCCTTTTTACACATTGCGGCAGCCAGTCCCCATTTTTACACATTGCGGCAGCCAGTCCTCTTTTTACACATTGCGGCAGCCAGTCCCCCTTTTTACACATTGCGGCAGCCAGTGACTCTTTTTACACAGTGCGGCAGCCAGTCAGCCAGTCCCCCATTTTACACATTGCGGCAGCCAGTCCCCCTTTTTACACATTACGGCATCCAGTCCCATTTTTACACATTGCGGCAGCCAGTCCCCCTTTTTACACATTGCTGCAGCCAGTCCCCCTCTTTACACATTGCGGCAGCCAATCAGCCAGTCCCCCTTTTTACACATTGTGGCAGCCAGTCCCCCTTTTTACACATTGCGGCAGCCAGTCCCCCTTTTTACACATTGCGGCAGCCAGTCCCCCTTTTTACACATTGCGGCAGCCAGTCATCCAGTCCTCCTTTTTACACATTGCGGCAGCCAGTCCCCATTTTTACACATTGCGGCAGCCAGTCCCCTTTTTTACACATTGCGGCAGGCATGCCCCCTTTTTACACATTGCGGCAGCCAGTCAGCCAGTCCCCCTTTTTACACATTGCGGCAGCCAGGCCCCCTTTTTACACATTATGGCAGACGGTGTCCCCCAGAGAGAGAGAGACAGAGAGAGAGAGGGATATACTTACCTTCTCCCCGCTGACAGGCTCCTCGTGCAGCTCCCTCGGTGCAGGCAGGTGAGAAGGAGGAGGAGGGAGGGGGACTGGAGCCACAGCAGCGCTATTTCATTGGTAGTAAGCGCCGCTGCAGCATCCGCCTCTTCCTCCGTATTGGCTGCCCGGCGCTGCTGTGGATGCTGGGATGGAGGAACCGCATCCCAGCAGCCACAGCAGCGCCGGGCAGCCAATACGGAAGGAGAGGGGGATGCTGCAGCGGCGCTTACTACCAATGAAATAGCGCTGCTGCGGCTCTCTGCTCCCCCTCCCTCCTCCTCCTTCTCTGCTGCCCGGCGCTGCTGACTTCTCCCTCCACAGCGCGGCGCACGGCGCACACAGCAGAGGCGGCATGTAAGGAGTAAATTTGACTCATTACATGCCACTGGCCGTGCGCCCTCAGGGCAATTGCGCTGTGTGCCAAGCCCCCTTGGCACACACGTAGTTACGGCCCTGCTGCAAGGTACCTGGGTTCCATTCCTGGGTCACTGGACCCAGGTTAACCCTTTTCCACTGAGCTGCCCACAGGTTATCATGGCAATAAAAATCAGACTTTAAACCTACCGATAAATCTTTTTCTCGTAGTCAGTAGAGGATGCTGGGGACTCCGTAAGGACTAGTGATGTGCACCGGAAATTTTTCAGGTTTTGTGTTTTGGTTTTGGATTCGGATCCACGGCCCTGTTTATGATTCGGACGCGTTTTGGCAAAACCTCCCTGAAAATATTTTGTCGGATTAGGGTGTGTTTTGGATTCGGGTGTCTTTTTACAAAAAACCCTCAAAAACAGCTTAAATCATAGAATTTGGGGGTCATTTTGATCCCATAGTATTATTAACCTCATTAACCATAATTTCCACTAATTTCCAGTCTATTCTGAACACCTCACACCTCACAATATTATTTTTAGTCCTAAAATTTGCACAGAGGTCGCTGGATGACTAAGCTTAGCGAGCCAAATGACCGACACAAACACCTGGCCCATCTAGGAGTGGCACTGCAGTGTCAGACAGGATGGCACTTCCAAAAAATACTCCCCAAACAGCACTTGATGCAAAGAAAAAAAGAGGCACAATGAGGTAGCTGTGTGACTAACCTAAGCGACCCAAGTGGCCGACACAAACACCTGGCCCATCTAGGAGTCGCACTGCAGTGTCAGACAGGATGGCACTTCCAAAAAATAGTCCCCAAACAGCACATGATGCAAAGAAAAAAGAGGCGCAATGAGGTCGCTGGATGACTAAGCTAAGCGACCCAAGTGGCCGACACAAACACCTGGCCCATCTAGGAGTGGCACTGCAGTGTCAGACAGGATGGTATATTTAAAAAATAGTCCCCAAACAGCACATGATGCAAAGAAAAAAAGAGGTGCACCAAGGTCGCTGGATGGCTAAGCTAAGCGACACAAGTGGCCGACACAAACACCTGGCCCATCTAGGCGTGGCACTGCAGTGTCAGACAGGATGGCAGATTTAAAAAATAGTCCCCAAACAGCACATGATGCAAAGAAAAAAAGAGGTGCACCAAGCTCACTGGATGGCTAAGCTAAGCGACACAAGTGGCCGACACAAACACCTGGCCCATCTAGGAGTTGCACTGCAGTGTCAGGCAGGATGGTACTTCAAAAAAATAGTCCCCAAACAGCACATGATGCAAAGAAAAATGAAAGAAAAAAGAGGTGCAAGATGGAATTGTCTTGGGCCCTCCCACCCACCCTTATGTTGTATAAACAGTACGTGAACACTTTAACGAACCCATCATTTCAGCGACAGGGTCTGCCACACGACTGTGGCTGAAATCACTGGTTGGTTTGGGCCCCCACCAAAAAAGAAGCAATCAATCTCTCCTTGCACAAACTGGCTCTTCAGAGGCAAGATGTCCACCTCCTCCTCATCGTTCGATTCCTCACCCCTTTCACTGTGTACATCCCCCTCCTCACAGATTATTAATCCGTCCCCACTGGACTCCACCATCTCAGGTCCCTGTGTACTTTTTGGAGGCAATTGCTGGTGAATGTCTCCACGGAGGAATTGATTATAATTAATTTTGATGAACATCATCTTCTCCATATTTTCTGCAAGTAACCTCGCACGCCGATTGCTGACAAGGTGAGCGGCTGCACTAAACACTCTTTCGGAGTACACACTGGAGGGGGGGCAACTTAGGTAAAATAAAGCAAGTTTGTGCAAGGGCCTCCAAATTGCCTCTTTTTCCTGCCAGTATACGTACGGACTGTCTGACGTGCCTACTTGGATGCGGTCACTCATATAATCCTCCACCATTCTTTCAATGGTGACAGAATCATATGCAGTGACAGTAGACGACATGTCAGTAATTGTTGGCAGGTCCTTCAGTCCGGACCAGATGTCAGCACTCGCTCCAGACTGCCCTGTATCACCGCCAGCCGGTGGGCTCGGAATTCTTAGCCTTTTCCTCCCACCCCCAGTTGCGGGAGAATGTGAAGGAGGAGCTGTTGACGGGTCATGTTCCGCTTGACTTGACAATTTTCTCACCAGCAGGTCTTTGAACCTCTGCAGACTTGTGTCTGCCGGAAAGAGGGATACAACGTAGGTTTTAAATCTAGGATCGAGCACGGTGGCCAAAATGTAGTGCTCTGATTTCAACAGATTGACCACCCGTGAATGCTGGTTAAGCGAATTAAGGGCTCCATCCACAAGTCCCACATGCCTAGCGGAATCGCTCTGTTTTAGCTCCTCCTTCAATGTCTCCAGCTTCTTCTGCAAAAGCCTGATGAGGGGAATGACCTGACTCAGGCTGGCAGTGTCTGAACTAACTTAACGTTTGGCAAGTTCAAAGGGTTGCAGAACCTTGCACAACGTTGAAATCATTCTCCACTGCGCTTGAGTCAGGTGCATTCCACCTCCTTTGCCTATATCGTAGGCAGATGTATAGGCTTGAATGGCCTTTTGCTGCTCCTCCATCCTCTGAAGCATATAGAGGATTGAATTCCACCTCGTTACCACCTCTTGCTTCAGATGATGGCAGGGCAGGTTCAGGACTGTTTGCTGGTGCTCCAGTCTTCGGCACGCGGTGGCTGAATGCCGAAAGTGGCCCACATTTTTCGGTTCACCGACAGCCTCTCTTGCACGCCCCTGCCGTTTTTTAAAATATTCTGCACCACCAAATTCACTGTATGTGCAAAACATGGGACGTGCTGGAATTTGCCCAGATGTAATGCACGCACAATATTGGTGGCGTTGTCCGATGTCACAAATCCCCAGGAGAGTCCAATTGGGGTAAGTCATTCGGCGATGATGTTCCTCAGTTTCCGTAAGAGGTTGTCAGCTGTGTGGCTCTTACGGAAAGCGGTGATACAAAGCGTAGCCTGCCTAGGAACGAGTTGGCGTTTGCGAGATCCTGCTACTGGTGCCGCCGCTGCTGTTCTTGCTGCGGGAGGCAATACATCTACCCAGTGGGCTGTCACAGTCATGTAGTCCTGAGTCTGCACTGCTCCACTTGTCCACATGTCCGTGGTTAAGTGGACATTGGGTACAACTGCATTTTTTAGGACACTAATGAGTCTTTTTCTGACGTCCGTGTACATTCTCGGTATCGCCTGCCTAGAGAAGTGGAACCTAGAAGGTATTTGGTAACGGGGGCACACTGCCTCAATAAATTGTCTAGTTCCCTGTGAACTAACGGCGGATACCGGACGCACGTCTAACACCAACATAGTTGTCAAGGCCTGAGTTATCCGCTTTGCAGCAGGATGACTGCTGTGATATTTCATCTTCCTCGCAAAGGACTGTTGGACAGTCAATTGCTTACTGGAAGTAGTACAAGTGGTCTTCCGACTTCCCCTCTGGGATGACGATCGACTCCCAGCAGCAACAACAGCAGCGCCAGCAGCAGTAGGCATTACACTCAAGGATGCATCGGCGGAATCCCAGACAGGAGAGGACTCGTCAGACTTGCCAGTGACATGGCCTGCAGGACTATTGGCTTTCCTGGGTAAGGAGGAAATTGACACTGAGGGAGTTGGTGGTGTGGTTTGCGCGAGCTTGGTTACAAGAGGAAGGGATTTACTGGTCAGTGGACTGCTTCCGCTGTCGCCCAAAGTTTTTGAACTTGTCACTGACTTATTATGAATGCGCTGCAGGTGACGTATAAGGGAGGATGTTCCGAGGTGGTTAACGTCCTTACCCCTACTTATTAAAGCTTGACAAAGGCAACACACGGCTTGACACCTGTTGTCCGCATTTCTGTTGAAATACTTCCACACTGAAGAGCTGATTTTTTTGGTATTTTCACCAGGCATGTCAATGGCCATATTCCTCCCACGGACAACAGGTGTCTCCCCGGGTGCCTGACTTATACAAACCACCTCACCATCAGAATCCTCCTTGTCAATTTCCTCCCCAGCCCAAGCAACACCCATATCCTCATCCTGGTGTACTTCAACACTGACATCTTCAATTTCGCTATCAGGAACTGGACTGCGGGTGCTCCTTTCAACACTTGCAGGGGGCGTGCAATTGGTGGAAGGCGCAAGCTCTTCCCGTCCAGTGTTGGGAAGGTCAGGCATCGCAACCGACACAATTGGACTCTCCTTTGGGATTTGTAATTTCGAAGAACGCACAGTTCTTTGCTGTGCTTTTGCCGCAAGTCTTTTCTTTTTTCTAGCGAGAGGAGTGCTTTCATCCTCATGTGAAGCTGAACCACTAGCCATGAACATAGGCCAGGGCCTCAGCCGTTCCTTGCCACTCCGTGTCGTAAATGGCATATTGGCAAGTTTACGCTTCTCCTCAGACGCTTTTAATTTTGATTTTTGGGTAATTTTTTTACTGATCTTTTGTGTTTTGGATTTTACATGCTCTGTACTATGACATTGGGCATCGGCCTTGGCAGACGACGTTGATGGCATTTCATCGTCTCGGTCATGACTAGTGGCAGCAGCTTCAGCACGAGGTGGAAGTGGATCTTGATCTTTCCCTATTTTTTTAACCTCCACATTTGTGTTCTCCATATTTTGCGCACAACTAAAAGCCACCACAGGTATACAATGTAGATGGATGGATAGTATAGTATTACTTATACTTATGGACAACGAGTGCACTGACAACACAGAGGTAGGTACAGCCGTGGCCTACCGTACTGCTGCTTAGTGCTTATATATATGATATACTGTATAACGGACCTGGTGGACAGTGTCAGCAGACTGCTAAACTAGTATGAAGAAAGAAAAAAAAAACACCACAGGTATACAATGTAGATGGATGGATAGTATAGTATTACTTATACTTATGGACGACGAGAGCACTGACGACACAGAGGTAGGTACAGCTGTGGCCTACCGTACTGCTGCTTAGTGCTTATATATATGATATACTGTATAACGGACCTGGTGGACAGTGTCAGCAGACTGCTAAACTAGTATGAAGAAAGAGAAAAAAAACACCACAGGTATACAATGTAGATGGATGTATGTATAGTATTACTTATACTTATGGACGACGAGTGACGACACAGAGGTAGGTACAGCTGTGGCCTACCGTACTGCAGCTTAGTGCAGAGGCAGAGAGGGTTCTGCATTAGGAGGAGGTGCAGGCCCTGACATGCCACATGGAGCATTATGGGGTTGCTCCAAGGTAGGTAGCTCTTAGCTTAGACATATTTTAGTAAGGAGCCATTATCATGTGGCTCCTTGCTGGTTAATATTAGACCCAGATTGGGGTAATGGAGGTGTGAGGTGTGGTGCCTCTGGACTGGCTGGGCTGGATGGTTTTAGTGTGGCATACCTTTACATTCTATTAACACTTTTCACTTATTAATTTTCTAACACTATTTCTCTATTTTAATTACATTTCATGTTTGTATCACCCTCTCTATAGCTTCGGCTTCCTAAATACTAATTTATTAACACTATAGTTTTTTACACTGGTATGCCACGCTGGGCTTTCTGGCTCATTCTGGTGTTTTGGGGTGCCACACCCTGCACCTAGATATAGCGCTAGGGACCCCAAATATACAGAGAGGCCTTGATGCGGCTTTGGGGCTTAACCACACATTTGCGCAAATATGTGTAACGAAGATCTCTGAATTCTATTATCATGTGGGATTTATATCTGGTTACTGTTATCATTCAGAGTGCTGGGGAAACCAATTGCTTTTTTTCTTGCTCAGAAATACCCCTTCCTTTCGAGCACCTGAATGATATCACTAAGCTAATTGAGCATTTACCAATCTATATGTCTGTTGTGAGAGGCAGAGAGGGTTCTGCATTAGGAGGAGGTGCAGGCCCTGACATGCCACATGGAGCATTATGGGGTTGCTCCAAGGTAGGTAGCTCTTAGCTTAGACATATTTTAGTAAGTAGCCATTATCATGTGGCTCCTTGCTGGTTAATATTAGACCCAGATTGGGGTAATGGAGGTGTGAGGTGTGGTGCCTCTGGACTGGCTGGGCTGGATGGCTTTAGTGTGGCATACCTTTATATTCTATTAACACTTTTCACTTATTAATTTCCTAACACTATTTCTCTATTTTAATTACATTTCATGTTTGTATCACCCTCTCTATAGCTTCGGCTTCCTAAATACTAATTTATTAACACTATAGTTTTTTACACTGGTATGCCACGCTGGGCTTTCTGGCTCATTCTGGTGTTTTGGGGTGCCACACCCTGCACCTAGATATAGCGCTAGGGACCCCAAATATACAGAGAGGCCTTGATGCGGCTTTGGGGCTTAACCACACATTTGCGCAAATATGTGTAACGAAGATCTCTGAATTCTATTATCATGTGGGATTTATATCTGGTTACTGTTATCATTCAGAGTGCTGGGGAAACCAATGGCTTTTATCTAAACTAGTATGAAGAAAGAAAAAAAAACACCACAGGTATATAATGTAGATGGATGGATAGTATAGTATTACTTATACTTATGGACGACGAGTGCACTGACGACACAGAGGTAGGTACAGCCGTGGCCTACCGTACTGCTGCTTAGTGCTTATATATATGATATACTGTATAACGGACCTGGTGGACAGTGTCAGCAGACTGCTAAACTAGTATGAAGAAAGAAAAAAAAAAACACCACAGGTATACAATGTAGATGGATGGATAGTATAGTATTACTTATACTTATGGACGATGAGTGCACTGACGACACAGAGGTAGGTACAGCCGTGGCCTACCGTACTGCTGCTTAGTGCTTATATATATGATATACTGTATAACGGACCTGGTGGACAGTGTCAGCAGACTGCTAAACTAGTATGAAGAAAGAAAAAAAAAACACCACATGTATACAATGTAGATGGATGGATAGTATAGTATTACTTATACTTATGGACGACGAGTGCACTGACGACACAGAGGTAGGTACAGCTGTGGCCTACCGTACTGCTGCTTAGTGCTTATATATATGATATACTGTATAACGGACCTGGTGGACAGTGTCAGCAGACTGCTAAACTAGTATGAAGAAAAAGAAAAAAAACACCACAGGTATACAATGTAGATGGATGGATGTATAGTATTACTTATACTTATGGACGACGAGTGACGACACAGAGGTAGGTACAGCCGTGGCCTACCGTACTGCAGCTTAGTGCAGAGGCAGAGAGGGTTCTGCATTAGGAGGAGGTGCAGGCCCTGACATGCCACATGGAGCATTATGGGGTTGCTCCAAGGTAGGTAGCTCTTAGCTTAGACATATTTTAGTAAGGAGCCATTATCATGTGGCTCCTTGCTGGTTAATATTAGACCCAGATTGGGGTAATGGAGGTGTGAGGTGTGGTGCCTCTGGACTGGCTGGGCTGGATGGCTTTAGTGTGGCATACCTTTACATTCTATTAACACTTTTCACTTATTAATTTTCTAACACTATTTCTCTATTTTAATTACATTTCATGTTTATATCACCCTCTCTATAGCTTCGGCTTCCTAAATACTAATTTATTAACACTATAGTTTTTTACACTGGTATGCCACGCTGGGCTTTCTGGCTCATCTGGTGTTTTGGGGTGCCACACCCTGCACCTAGATATAGCGCTAGGGACCCCAAATATACAGAGAGGCCTTGATGCGGCTTTGGGGCTTAACCACACATTTGCGCAAATATGTGTAACGAAGATCTCTGAATTCTATTATCATGTGGGATTTATATCTGGTTACTGTTATCATTCAGAGTGCTGGGGAAACCAATGGCTTTTTTTCTTGCTCAGAAATACCCCTTCCTTTCGAGCACCTGAATGATATCACTAAGCTAATTGAGCATTTACCAATCTATATGTCTGTTGTGAGAGGCAGAGAGGGTTCTGCATTAAGAGGAGGTGCAGGCCCTGACATGCCACATGGAGCATTATGGGGTTGCTCCAAGGTAGGTAGCTCTTAGCTTAGACATATTTTAGTAAGTAGCCATTATCATGTGGCTCCTTGCTGGTTAATATTAGACCCAGATTGGGGTAATGGAGGTGTGAGGTGTGGTGCCTCTGGACTGGCTGGGCTGGATGGCTTTAGTGTGGCATACCTTTATATTCTATTAACACTTTTCACTTATTAATTTCCTAACACTATTTCTCTATTTTAATTACATTTCATGTTTGTATCACCCTCTCTATAGCTTCGGCTTCCTAAATACTAATTTATTAACACTATAGTTTTTTACACTGGTATGCCACGCTGGGCTTTCTGGCTCATTCTGGTGTTTTGGGGTGCCACACCCTGCACCTAGATATAGCGCTAGGGACCCCAAATATACAGAGAGGCCTTGATGCGGCTTTGGGGCTTAACCACACATTTGCGCAAATATGTGTAACGAAGATCTCTGAATTCTATTATCATGTGGGATTTATATCTGGTTACTGTTATCATTCAGAGTGCTGGGGAAACCAATGGCTTTTTTCTAAACTAGTATGAAGAAAGAAAAAAAAAACACCACAGGTATACAATGTAGATATATGGATAGTATAGTATTACTTATACTTATGGACGATGAGTGCACTGACGACACAGAGGTAGGTACAGCCGTGGCCTACCGTACTGCTGCTTAGTGCTTATATATATGATATACTGTATAACGGACCTGGTGGACAGTGTCAGCAGACTGCTAAACTAGTATGAAGAAAGAAAAAAAAAACACCACAGGTATATAATGTAGATGGATGGATAGTATAGTATTACTTATACTTATGGACGACGAGTGCACTGACGACACAGAGGTAGGTACAGCCGTGGCCTACCGTACTGCTGCTTAGTGCTTATATATATGATATACTGTATAACGGACCTGGTGGACAGTGTCAGCAGACTGCTAAACTAGTATGAAGAAAGAAAAAAAAAACACCACAGGTATACAATGTAGATGGATGGATAGTATAGTATTACTTATACTTATGGACGACGAGTGCACTGACGACACAGAGGTAGGTACAGCCGTGGCCTACCGTACTGCTGCTTAGTGCTTATATATATGATATACTGTATAACGGACCTGGTGGACAGTGTCAGCAGACTGCTAACTAGTATGAAGAAAGAAAAAAAAAACACCACAGGTATACAATGTAGATGGATGGATAGTATAGTATTACTTATACTTATGGACGACGAGTGCACTGACGACACAGAGGTAGGTACAGCCGTGGCCTACCGTACTGCTGCTTAGTGCTTATATATATGATATACTGTATAACGGACCTGGTGGACAGTGTCAGCAGACTGCTAAACTAGTATGAAGAAAGAAAAAAAAACACCACAGGTATACAATGTAGATGGATGGATAGTATAGTATTACTTATACTTATGGACGACGAGTGACGACACAGAGGTAGGTACAGCCGTGGCCTACCATACTGCTGCTTAGTGCTTATATATATAATATACTGTATAATGGACCTGGTGGACACTGTCAGCAGACTGCTAAACTAGTATGAAGAAAGAAAAAAAAAACACCACAGGTATACAATGAAGATGGATAGTATAGTATTACTTATACTTATGGACGACGAGTGACGACACAGAGGTAGGTACAGCCGTGGCCTACCGTACTGCTGCTTAGTGCTTATATATATAATATACTGTATAACGGACCTGGTGGACACTGTCAGCAGACTGCTAAACTAGTATGAAGAAAGAAAAACAAAACACCACAGGTATACAATGTAGATGGATGGATAGTATAGTATTACTTATACTTATGGACGACGAGTGCACTGACGACACAGAGGTAGGTACAGCCGTGGCCTACCGTACTGCTGCTTAGTGCTTATATATATGATATACTGTATAACGGACCTGGTGGACAGTGTCAGCAGACTGCTAAACTAGTATGAAGAAAGAAAAAAAAACACCACAGGTATACAATGTAGATGGATGGATAGTATAGTATTACTTATACTTATGGACGACGAGTGCACTGACGACACAGAGGTAGGTACAGCCGTGGCCTACCGTACTGCTGCTTAGTGCTTATATATATGATATACTGTTATACTGTATAACGGACCTGGTGGACAGTTTCAGCAGACTGCTAAACTAGTATGAAGAAAGAAAAAAAAAAACACCACAGGTATACAATGTAGATGGATGGATAGTATAGTATTACTTATACTTATGGACGACGAGTGCACTGACAACACAGAGGTAGGTACAGCCGTGGCCAACCGTACTGCTGCTTAGTGCTTATATATATATGATATACTGTATAACGGACCTGGTGGACAGTGTCAGCAGACTGCTAAACTAGTATGAAGAAAGAAAAAAAAAACACCACAGGTATACAATGTAGATGGATGGATAGTATAGTATTACTTATACTTATGGACGACGAGTGCACTGACGACACAGAGGTAGGTACAGCTGTGGCCTACCGTACTGCTGCTTAGTGCTTATATATATGATATACTGTATAACGGACCTGGTGAACAGTGTCAGCAGACTGCTAAACTAGTATGAAGAAAGAGAAAAAAAACACCACAGGTATACAATGTAGATGGATGGATAGTATAGTATTACTTATACTTATGGACGACGAGTGACGACACAGAGGTAGGTACAGCCGTGGCCTACCGTACTGCTGCTTAGTGCTTATATATATAATATACTGTATAACGGACCTGGTGGACACTGTCAGCAGACTGCTAAACTAGTATGATTACATTGGACATTGCACAGCACAGTGGACTAAGGGAGTGTGTTTTTTTAACAATACATGTTACACTGTGTCTTGCACCTGTCTTTAGCAATTTTAATATTTCACAGTTATTGGCTCTTTTAATTTAATGAAATAAAAGTTATATTTTATTGTATGATTATTCATTCTTTGTGCCCCACCCAAAAGCCCAATCTCTTTCCTTCCCTTTAAAACTTGTTTCATATATTGGCAACAATATATGGTGTGGCAGCACCCCCACAAATTGTGACCAGATAATAGATGGCATGATATAATTTTGGGGCATTTTGTATGCAATTGTTATAAATTTCAATACTAGTGCAGTGGACTTCCCACCTCCCCTTTTCCCTGTGATTAAACTAGTATGAAGAAAGAAAAAAAAAAACACCACAGGTATACAATGTAGATGGATAGTATAGTATTACTTATACTTATGGACGACGAGTGACGACACAGAGGTAGGTACAGCCGTGGCCTACCGTACTGCTGCTTAGTGCTTATATATATAATATACTGTATAACGGACCTGGTGGACACTGTCAGCAGACTGCTAAACTAGTCTGAAGAAAGAAAAAAAAAACACCACAGTTATACAATGTAGATGGATGGATAGTATAGTATTACGTATACTTATGGACGACGAGTGACGACACAGAGGTACGTACAGCCGTGGTCTACCGTACTGCTGCTTAGTGCTTAATTATATATATAATATACTGTATAACGGACCTGGTGGACACTGTCAGCAGACTGCTAAACAAACTAGCATGAAGAAAGAAAAAAAAACACCACAGTGTTTTTCAGGCAGACAAACGTATACTGGACTGGTGGTCACTGTCAGCAAAACTGTGCACTGTACTCCTGCTATAACTGCTCCCCAGTCCCCACAATTAGGCAGTGTGAGCAGTGCACTCAGCACAGATATATCATGCAGCAGTGCTGCACACTGAGTGAGCACAGATATGGTGGAGCGTTTTTTTTTCAGGCAGAGAAACAACGGATTAAACTCAAAACCCTGCACTGTACTCCCTAACAGCTGCTCCCGTCCCCAATCCTCCCCACAATTAAAACTAAGTCACTCAGTTTTTTTTTTCTAATACAACGGAGAGGACGCCAGCCACGTCCTCTCCCTATCAATCTCAATGCACGTGTGAAAATGGCGGCGACGCGCGGCTCCTTATATAGAATCCGAGTCTCACGAGAATCCGACAGCGGGATGATGACGTTCGGGCGCGCTCGGGTTAACCGAGCAAGGCGGGAGGATCCGAGTCGCTCGGACCCGTGTAAAAAAAAGGTGAAGTTCGGGCGGGTTCGGATTCCGAGGAACCGAACCCGCTCATCACTAATACAGATAGGTAGAGAGATAGATTTGAGATACATATGACCAGGGGTTAAAGTGAGCCGGAACGGGCCGGAACTGCGTTCCGTCAGTTCCACCAGGAGACGGAACGCAGTTCCGCCTCCCCCGGCTCACCTAACCCGATGTCCCGGGCGGCGCTGCAGGGAGATGCCGGGCGCCCGATCAGATTGCGTTACCAGCGGGTGCCCGTCTCCCTCTCCGCAGTGGCAGCCGGAGGCAGGAGCTCAGTACTGAGCTCCGGCTTCCGGCTCTGTCAGTGCGCGCTATGGGAGAGACGTCATGACGTCTCTCTCATAGTGCAGAGGAGCGGGCGGCGAGAGAGGACTGTGGCGTGAGCGGGACTTGGTAAGTATAGTGCTTCCCCCCCCCTCCCTCCCTCCTATATGTGTACCACAGGCGTTTCTACTGGGGGCCTTTACTACTGGGGCAAACTACTGGGGGGGGCTCTAGTACTGGGGGCAAACTACTGGGGGGCTTTACTGCTGGGGCAAACTACAAGGGGCAAACTACTGGGGGGCTCTAGTACTGGGGGCAAACTACTGGGGGGCTTTACTGCTGGGGCAAACTACAAGGGGCAAACTACTGGGGGGCTCTAGTACTGGGGGCAAACTACTGGGGGCCTTTACTACTGGGGCAAACTACAGAGGGGCAAACTACTGGGGGGCTCTAGTACTGGGGGGCTTTACTGCTGGGGCAAACTACAAGGGGCAAACTACTGGGGGGCTCTAGTACTGGGGGCAAACTACTGGGGGCCTTTACTACTGGGGCAAACTACAGAGGGGCAAACTACTGGGGGGCTCTAGTACTGGGGGCAAACTACTGGGGGCCTTTACTACTGGGGCAAACTACAGAGGGGCAAACTACTGGGGGGCTCTAGTACTGGGGGCAAACTACTGGGGGGCTTTACTGCTGGGGCAAACTACAAGGGGCAAACTACTGGGGGCATTACTACAAGGGGGCAAGCTACAAAGGGGGCAAGCTACTGGCAGCATTACTACTGGGGGCTAAACTACAAGGGGGCATAATTACAGGAGCTAAACTACTGGGGGTATAACTACAAGGGGGCAAACTACTGGGGACATTACTAACTTTGGCAAACTACATGGGGGCTAAATTACAGGGGCTAAACAACTGGGGGCACAACTGCAGGGGGCATTACCACTGGGGGCTAAACTACATGGGGCAAACTACATGAGGGCAAAACTACTGGGGGCATTACCACTCAGAGGCTAAACTAAAGGGGGGGGGGGAGTAAATTGCTGGGGTCATAACTGCAGGGGCATTACTAGTATGGGCATGACTACTGGGGCTAAACTACAGGGGCTAAACGACTAGGGGCAATACTACACAGGGGCATTACCACTAAGGGCATTACTGATGGGGTGCACAGCTAATGAGGGCATTGTAAAGGGGGCACTTCATAAGGGGCACTACTGTTGGGGGCATTGCATAAGGGGCACTACTACTCTGGGCATTGTATAAGGGGTGCTACTGCTGTGGGCATTACTGTATGGGCCGACAAAGAAGCTGCGTTCCCGGTCCGCCCTCCGTCGCTCCGCCCCTACCATCGCAGCCGCACTGGAAGCCCAGGTTCCAGACTCCCAGCTGCAGCGGATCTGGGACCAGGTCGGCTTTATTATCCCTGCCGCTGCATCGAGCTTCTGTGATCGCGGCACTACTAGTTCAAATCAGTCGCTGATTGGCTGCCGGTCCGCAGCAGTTTTGAAATATTAGCGCCGTGGTCACAGGAGCTCGATGCGGCGGCAGGGATAATAAAGCCAGCCTGGTTCCAGATCCACTGCAGCTACCCTCAGCCTCTTCTGCCGCCCCGCCCTCGGACCTCTGCGCACCCACAGCCTCCTCCTCCGCACTATCGCCGAGGCTCACAGCCTCCTCCACGTCACGCCTACCACAGCCTACTCATCCACAGCACCGCAGACCACCGCCGCTGCTAAACAGGTAATCTAACCTGCTGCCTTTCTCTCTCCCTAGTCCCTACTGTATTCCCCTGCTGCCACTTTCCATGTCCCTGCTGTCACTTTCCATGTCCCTGCTGTCACTCTCCCTGTCACTCTATAATGTGAATTTCGGCTCATTCCCTGTGCTATACTGTGAATTTTGGCTCATTCTGTGTGCTATAATGTGAATTTCGTCTCATACCGTGTGCTATAATGTGAATTTCCGCTCATACTGTGTGGTGTAATGTGAATTTCGGCTCAAACTGTGTGGTGTAATGTGAATTTCGGCTCATACCGTGTGGTGTAATGTGAATTTGGCTCATACTGTGTGGTGTAATGTGAATTTGGCTCATACTGTGTGGTGTAATATGAATGTGGCTCATACTGTGTGGTATAAATGTGAATTTCGGCTCATACTGTGAGCTATAATGTGAAAGGGGTCTTACTATTGTGGTGCATAATGTGTATAAGGGGTATATGATGTGGTAAACTACACTGAAGGGCACGCCCCCTTTTGCGTGGCCACGCCCCCTTGTCAGGAGTGCGCGCGCCTTCGGCGCGCACATAATTGCACCCTTCACTTTTCCATGCCCCCACTTCAAAATTTACACTTGGGTACTACTACTGTGGGCATTACTACTATTGTGTGACCACGCCCCTTCCTTTTTGAGACCACACCCCCTTTTTGCTGCGCGCGCAGTACCTTTGTTACTTGGGCGCCGTGGGGAGGGGGGTGAGTTCCACCACCTCTCTAGGACCACTTTAAGCACTGCATATGACATATATAGATATAAGGTAAGGAGATAGATATGAGATAGATATGACCTATAAAGATAAAAGGTAAGGAGATAGAAATGAGATAGATATGACCTATATAGATATAAGGTAGGGAGATAGATATGACCTATACAGATATAATGTAGGGAGATAGATATGACATATAAAGATATAATGTAGGGAGATAGATATGACCTATACAGATATAAGGTAGGGAGATAGATATGAGATAGATATGACCTATACAGATATAAGGTAGGGAGATAGATATGTCCTATATAGATATAAGGTAGGGAGATAGATATGAGATAGATATGACCTACATAGATGTAAGGTAGGTAGATAGATATAAGATAGATATGACCTATATAGATATAAGGTAGGGAGATAGATATGAGATAGATATGACCTATATACTGTTGATATAAGGTAGGGAGATATATATGAGATAGATATGACCTACTGTATATAGATATAATGTAGGGAGATAGATATGAGATAGATATGATTTATATAGATATAAGGTAGGGAGATAGATATGAGATAGATATGACCTATATAGATATAAGGTAGGGAGATAGATATGAGATAGATATGACCTATACAGATATAACGTAGGGAGATAGATATGAGATAGATATGACCTATACAGATATAAGGTAGGGAGATAAATATGAGATAGATATGACATATATAGATATAAGGTAGGGAGATAGATATAAGATAGATATGACCTATATATATATAATGTAGGGAGATAGATATGAGATAGATATGACATATAAAGATATAATGTAGGGAGATAGATATGACCTATACAGATATAAGGTAGGGAGATAGATATGAGATAGATATGACCTATACATATATAAGGTAGGGAGATAGATATGAGATAGATATGACCTATACAGATATAAGGTAGGGAGATAGATATGTCGTTTAAAGATATAAGGTAGGGAGAAAGATATGAGATAGATATGACCTATATAGATGTAAGGTAGGTAGATAGATATGAGATATATATGACCTATATAGATATAAGGTAGGGAGATAGATATGTGATAGATATGACCTATATACTGTTGATATAAGGTAGGGAGATACATATGAGAAAGATATGACCTACTGTATATAGATATAATGTAGGGAGATAGATATGAGATAGATATGACCTATATAGATATAAGGTAGGGAGATAGATATGAGATAGTTATGACCTATATACTGTTGATATAAGATAGGGAGATATATATGAGATAGATATGACCTACTGTATATAGATATAATGTAGGGAGATAGATATGAGATAGATATGACCTATATAGATATAAGGTAGGGAGATAGATATGAGATAGATATGACCTATACAGATATAACGTAGGTAGATAGATATGAGAAAGATATGACCTATATATATATATAAGGTAGGGAGATAGATATGAGATAGATATGACCTATACAGATATAACGTAGAGAGATAATTATGAGATAGATATGACCTATATAGATATAAGGTAGGGAGATAGATATGAGATAGATATGACCATTATAGATATAAGGTAAGAAAATAGCTATAACCTATACAGATATAAGGTAGAGAGATAGATATGAGATAGAAATTACCTATATAGATATAAGGTAGGGAGATAGATATGAGATAGATATGACCTATATAGATATAAGGTAAGGAGATAGATATGACCTATATAGATATAAGGTAGAGAGATAGATATGAGATAGATATGACCTATGTAGATATAAGGTAAGAAGATAGATATAACCTATACAGATATAAGGTTGAGAGATAGATATGATATAGATAAGACCTATATAGATATAAGGTAAGGAGATGGATATGACCTATATAGATATAAGGTAGGGAGATAGATATGAGATAGGAATGACCTATATAGATATAAGGTAGAAAGATAGATATGAGATAGATATGACCTATATAGATATAAAGTAGGGAGAAAGATATGAGATAGATATGACTTATATAGATATAAGGTAGAAAGATGGATATGATATAGATATGACCTATATAGATATAAGAAAGGGAGAAAGATATGAGATAGATATGACCTATACACATATAAGGTAGGGAGACAGATATGAGACAGATATGACCTATACAGATATAAGGTAGGGAGATAGATATGACATATACAGATATAAGGTAGAGAGATAGATATGAGATAGATATGACCTATATAGATATAAGGTAAGGAGATAGATATGACCTATATAGATATAAGGTAGGGAGATAGATATGATATAGATATGACCTATATAGATATAAGGTAAGAAGATAGATATAACCTATACAGATTTCAGGTAGAGAGATAGATATGACCTATATAGATATAAGGTAGGGAGATACATATGACCTATATAGATATAAGGTAGAGAGATAGATATGACTTATATAGATATAAGGTAAGGAAATAGATATGAGATAGATATGACCAATACAGATATAATGTAGGGAGATAGATATGAGATAGGTATTACATATACAAATATAAGGTAGGGAGATAGATATGAGATAGATATGACCTATACAGATATAAGGTAGGGAGATAGATATGAGATAGATATGTCCTATACAGATATAAGGTAGGGAGATAAATATGACCTATAAAGATAAAAGGTAGGGAGATAGATATGAGATAGATATGACCTATACAGATATAAGGTAGGGAGATAGATATGAGATAGATATGACCTATACATATATAAGGTAGTGAGATAGATATGTGATAGATATGACCTATATAGATATAAGGTAGGGAGATAGATATGAGATAGATATGACCTATATGGATATAAGTTAGGGAGATAGATGTGAGATAGATATGACCTATAAAGATATAATGTAGGGAGATAGATATGACCTATACAGATATAAGGTAGGGAGACAGATATGATATAGATATGACCTATATCGATATAATGTAAGGAGATAGATATGACTTATATAGATATAAGTTAGGGAGATAGATATGAGATAGATATGACCTATATAGATATAAGGTTAGAATATAGATATAACCTATACAGATATAAGGTAGAGAGATAGATATGACCTATATAGATATAAGGTAGGGAGATAGATATAACCTATATAGATATAAGGTAGGGAGATAGATATGTGATAGATATGACCTATACAGATATAAGGTAGAGAGATAGATATGAGATACATATGACCTATACAGATATAAGGTAGAGAGATAGATATGACCTATATAGAATAGATATAAGGTAGGGAGATAGATATGAGATAGATATGACCTATATAGATATAAGGTAAGAAGATAGATATAACCTACACAGATATAAGGTAGAGAGATAGATATGAGATAGATATGACCTATATAGATATAAGGTAAGGAGATAGATATGACCTATATAGATATAAGGAAAGGAGATAGATATGAGATAGATAATAAGATTTTAGACCTTCCGGCAAATCTTTTTCTCCTAGTCCATAGAGGATGCTGGGGACTCCGTAAGGACCAGGGGGTATAGATGGGCTCCGCAGGAGACATGGGCACTATAAAGAACTTTTAGTATGGGTGTTCACTGGCTCCTCCCTCTGTGCCCCTCCTATCTCATATATCTATATATATATATCATATATCTATCTCATATCTATGTCTCTACCTTATATCTGTATAGGTTATATCTATCTTCTTACCTTATATCTATATAGGTCATATCTATCTCATATCTATCTCTCTACCTTATATCTATATAGGTCATATCTATCTCCTTACCTTATATCTATACAGGTCATATCTATCTCTCTACCTCATATATGTATATGTTATAGCTATCTTCTTACCTTATATCTATACAGGTCATATCTATCTCATATCTATCTCCCTACCTTATATCTATATAGGTCATATCTATCTCTCTACCTTATAGCTGTATAGGTCATATCTATCTCCCTACCTTATATCTGTATAGGTCATATCTATTTCATATCTATCTCCCTACCTTATATCTGTATAGGTCATATCTATCTCATATCTATCTCTCTACCTTATATCTGTATAGGTCATATCTATCTCATATCTATCTCTCTACCTTATATCTATAAAGGTCATATCTATCTCATGTCTATCTCATATCTATCTCTCTACCTTATATATATATAGGTCATATCTATCTCATATCTATCTCCCTACCTTATATCTATATAGGTCATATCTATCTCCTTACCTTATATTTATATAGGTCATATCTATCTCATATCTATCTCTCTACCTTATATCTGTATAGGTCATATCTATCTTCTTACCTTATATCCACTGTACTGTGTGTCGCCATACCTCCCAACATTTTGTTTCTGTGAAGAGGGACACACGCGCGGCTTAGTCAAGCGCGCTCCCAAAAAGGGGAGTGGCATAAGAAAGGGGGCGTGGCTTCGCGGAGGACCCGCGATCGCGAGCCACGCCCTCGTTTTCATCACTGAGGGGGCATGCCCAGTGCTCTGTGAGCCACTGGCATGCCCCTTCTCCCTCTGACTCCAGTGAATAGACGCTGATCTATTCGCTGCTGTTCTGCTAAGCAGGGCAGCAAGAGACAGATCCTCCCAACTGCCCCCCCACCCCCACCCCCCACCGCGGGACACTGCGGCCCGCGGGTGGGACAGCGGGACAGTCCCCAAAAAACGGGACTGTCCCGCGAAATTCGGGACAGTTGGGAGGTATGGTGTCGCATTAGAAGGATACAAGCCTGTGATCTGCTGTGAACTTACCTACAGGGTCAGTTTTACCAATACTACATTATATAAGAAAAGAAACTACATAACAAGGATATGCACAAGATTATTAAGAAAATACATCAGGAGCTGATTCTAAGCATCCATCGCATGTATCCACCAAATGTCCAATATTCAGCCATACACCCTCAGTTTCTGTTACATTATTACTTCAGTGCCAGCTGACATAGCCAGTGACCCGCTATTATCTCAGCGTTACATTCACAGACATGAAAGCATCTGACGTTATCTCATATTAAAGAGGATGAACAATTTTTCTTAAAACACAGAAAGAGTAGGAGAAGCGTTATGGATCCATTGCTGAAGGGAAATAATTTTGTATTTGTTTTATTTTCAACTAATTATCTCTCAGATTATTCAAAATATCTTATTATTTATTTATTTTACATATATTCCCTCCCTTACAGGGCTGTAATGAGGGGATAATACCTTCTACATTTTCACCAATTTTCAGCACTTGTTGAATTACCTACATGTAGCTCATTTGCATATAGAGGCACAAAAGTCACCAGCTCATTTGCATAAACAACGCATCACAATCACCAGCTCAGTTGCATCACAGTGATGTCACAATGCCACAGTAAGCATGGAAAACCTCTGATTACGACCTGCTGGACTCAATTGCTGCCTAGTGTTGAACCGGGCAGCATCAGTCACGTGCTGGAAACAGACCGTAGCTATTGGATAACTTTCTACAATCAGACTCACCACAGATTACAGACACCGGATTTGCTGGCATTCCTTGAATAAGAATGTGGAACTGTATGCCATTTCCGTGCAGCCGCAAGGCGAGGCGGCCTGATGAGGACTCAAGTGGGAACCATCGCACTGAGAACAGCGAGACTGCAAGACCTGCTGAGAGACGTTCGCTCATCGCGCGCTTTAGGAGATTCATGTCTAAGAGGAGGCAAGGCAAAATGGGTGGAACCAACATTACCCACCTCATCACTGAGAGCAGGAAGGATTCCATGCTATCCTGTGTGGATCTCCCAGCCTTAATACAGGCCTCACATGATGCTCCTGACAAAGAACCTGGTAGAGACCAGGAAGTGCGCTCACCTGCAAAATCCAATATGGTGCAGGCATCGACCAGCGACCTGTTCAGCTGTCTAATGGAGTTCCTCTGCCGCAGGTGTAAAGAATTCGTGGAGTTATCACCAACATATATTGCTCTATGGATAACCGCTGTAGACAGCTTCCTCTATCAATACTGGCGGAATGTCAGTTTCATCACTCCGACCAATCTAGTGTTTCTCTACATGCTCTGCCGAGAGGTCATGTCATCCGAGCTGCTCAGCGAGTGGGAGCTAATAGCAAGTCTATCAACATGTCTGTATGTATCCTATGCATACGTGGGCAGTGAGCTCTCCTACCCACTGATGCCGTTCCCTGTTGAATGCTCGAAGGAAGCCTTTTGGAATCGTTGCCTCTATGTTATCAACCTAATGAGTGCAAAGATGCTCCGCTTCCATGCTGACCCCCAGTATTTTGCCCAGGTCTTTGAGGATCTTAAAGCTGAGGGTGGACAGCAGGATATTACATCAGCTTAAAATCATACTGGACAGGCCCCGTTACCAAAACCGGCGGTGCGGCCTCAAAAGTGGATCAGCCTCCCATCAGAGGTGGTAGAGGCTAACAGTAAACAGTAACTGTGGTGAGCGTTGATGAAAATTCTGTTGCCATGAATTAAAGCAACAGCTCTGGCTTGAGAACCATAAAGTAGCTCAAATTCAGGCTTGGGAACCTAAGGCAAAAGAAACCCCATTTCAGGCTTGGGAACCTAAGGCAAAAGAAACCCAATTTCAGGCTTGGGAACCTAAGGCAAAGAAACCCAATTTCAGGCTTGGGAACCTAAGGCAAAGAAACCCACCCGTGGCTGTTATTGCATGGCTATCGGGTGTGGCCCCTTGGCGATGGGGTTACCAGTTCTTTAAGAATTGGTAGTGGCACAGCCACCATGGACCAATGCAATATTAGTTTTTTGTTAAGTTAGAACAGTCTAAATGCGCAGTCAAACTTGCCATGACAGACTTTTTTGACAACTTTCAGCTTAAATTGCAAAAAGAGGATTTTTGGTCACTTACCATTGAATCCTTTTCTCTGAAGCAGGCTGTGGGACGCTGGACCATGGGACTGCAAGATGGGCTGGAGTTTGGCACTCAAACTACTGTCATTTTAATTCTAAGCTCCTCCCCCTGCAACCCCACAATACTAGCACTTCTTTTAAAAGAGTACGGTAAGGATTAGCAGTAACCCAGTGAAACTGTTACAACAAACCATCAGGGAAATGACAGTCAAGAACCTGCGTGTGAGGGAGGGAACACATTGTCCCACAGCAAGGGAAGAAATTAGATCGTTTTTCTGTCTGTAAATAGCAGAGGGGAGAAGTACGGGTGAATTATGGAAAGTGTACAAAAGTTTAGGGAGTAGCACCATCTTAGATACATATAAATTATTGGCAGATAAGAAGATCTTGGCCCATTTAATCTGCCCTTAGATAGATATGAAATAAAGAAATAAATACATAAATATCAGAAATACTGTATGTGAGATAGCAGAGGTGTAGCTAGGCACCAAGGTGCCCGGAACAAGGGCATGTTTTGGTGCCACCCTCCCCTATACTGAATTGGAGGCCTAGCCAACACGTGGTGGAATGTTTCATTTGAAAAGAAACACTATTTAAAAATCCAAAATTGGTGACAAGGGTGGTTGTAGACCTTGTGGAGCTCATGGTAATCTGATAATCTCCAAATATCTCAATTAAAATAATGCCCCAAATGTGACCCCCCACATACCCAAACCCTCCCTAAACTCTCAATGGAAATACTGCATCAAAATTGCCCCACCACCACCCCCACATATACTCTTTCATAGTCCCCAATGCCTTAACCCTATAACTGATATCCAGACTTAATAATCCCACTATGCTTCAATGAAAATAATGTCCCAGAATTTCCTGAGAGGCAGAGAGAGGTGCTGCAACATCAACGTAGAGAGAAGTGCTGCAGCAGCCGGGGCAGAGAGATGGCACAGCAGCCTGGGCAGGACAGAAGTAACCCTGCTGCACAGCTACAAGCAGACAGTGAGACATATAAAGTGGGTGGGCAGAGCTCCGGCATGTGCCGGCTGTCAGTGTCTCCTGCTGTCGCCTCTGGCCTGCCCTGTTCCCTACCTAGTCTCCGAGTCAGTGTGTGCCCCCTGCTTCTCCTGTTCTGTGGCTGCCAGTATAGTGGCCTGTGGGAAGGGTGTGTGGGTGGGTGACAGCGCGCCCTCTAACTATTCCGCGCTCCACTGGAGCCACCCTCGCTACACCCCTGCTTGCGAGCAGGGCCTTCCTGCCTCTATGACTGTTATTACCCAGTTTTGTTTTATCTCTGTTGTTTCCAAATATAAAGCGCAACAGAATTTGCTGCGCTATCGAAGAAACTGTTAATAAAAGAATAATAAATAGGAGATTGGGGATCTGGTCGGTGTCCCAGCGGCCTGTATTCTGTCGGTTGTGAGACAGACACCGGAACACAGACTGCCGGAAAGTCGAAGGTGAGTATCAGGGTATATGCACTAGGGGGGGTTGTTAGCCGTAGCCGCCACCTCCCCACAGGTTAGCCCTAGATGGCACCCCCCAAGGGTTATGGTAGGGGGCAGGAGAGGGGTAAAATACTTACCCGTGTACAGTGTCGGGATGCCGCAGTCGGTGTTGTAACTGTTGGCATGCTGACAGCCGGTATTTCATACACAACCCGTAGATAGACATGACATATATAGATACACGGTAGGGAGATAGATATGAGATAGATATGACCTATATAGATATAAGGTAGGGAGATAGATATGAGATAGATATGACCTATACAGCTATAAGGTAGGGAGATAGATATGAGATAGATATGACCTATATAAATATAAGGTAGGGAGATAGATATGAGATAGATATGACCTATATAGATGTAAGGTAAGTAGATAGATATGAGATATATATGACCTATATAGATATAAGGTAGGGAGATAGATATGAGATAGATATGACCTATACAGCTATAAGGTAGGGAGATAGATATGACCTATACAAATATAAGGTAGAAAGATAGATATGAGATAGATATGACCTATATAGATATAAGGTAAGGAGATAGATATGAGATAGATATGACCTATACAGACATAAGGTAGGGAGATAGATATGTCCTTTAAAGATATAAGGTAGGGAGATAGATATGAGATAGATATGACCTATATAGATGTAAGGTAGGTAGATAGATATGAGATATATATGACCTATATAGATATAAGGTAGGGAGATAGATATGAGATAGATATGACCTATACAGCTATAAGGTAGGGAGATAGATATGACCTATACAAATATAAGGTAGAAAGATAGATATGAGATAGATATGACCTATATAGATATAAGGTAAGGAGATAGATATGAGATAGATATGACCTATACAGACATAAGGTAGGGAGATAGATATGTCCTTTAAAGATATAAGGTAGGGAGATAGATATGAGATAGATATGACCTATATAGATGTAAGGTAGGTAGATAGATATGAGATATATATGACCTATATAGATATAAGGTAGGGAGATAGATATGTGATAGATATGACCAATATACTGTTGATATAAGGTAGGGAGATATATATGAGATAGATATGACCTACTGTATATAGATATAATGTAGGGAGATAGATATGAGATAGATATGACCTATATAGATATAAGGTAGGGAGATAGATATGAGATAGATATGACCTATATAGATATAAGGTAAGGAGATACATATGAGATAGATATGACCTATACAGATATAACGTAGGGACATAAATATGAGATAGATATGACCTATATATATATATAAGGTAGGGAGATAGATATGAGATAGATATGACCTATACAGATATAACGTAGGGAGATAATTATGAGATAGATATGACCTATATTGATATAAGGTAGAGAGATAGATATGAGATAGATATGACCTATATAGATTTAAGGTAAGGAGATAGATATGAGATAGATAATAAGATTTTAGACCTTCCGGTAAATCTTTTTCTCCTAGTCCATAGAGAATGCTGGGGACTCCGTAAAGACCAGGGGGTATAGATGGGCTATGCATTATACATGGGCACTATAAAGAACTTTTAGTATGGGTGTTCACTGGCTCCTCCCTCTGTGCCCCTCCTATCTCATATATCTATATATATCATATATCTATCTCATATCTATGTCTCTACCTTATATCTGTATAGGTTATATCTATCTTCTTACCTTATATCTATATAGGTCATATCTATCTCTCTACCTTATATATGTATAGGTTATAGCTAACTTCTTACCTTATATCTATATAGGTCATATCTATCTCATATCTATCTCTCTACCTTATAACTGTATAGGTCATATCTATCTCCCTACCTTTTATCTGTATAGGTCATATCTATCTCACATCTATCTCCCTACCTTATATCTATATAGGTCATATCTATCTCATATCTATCTCCCTACCTTATATCTATATAGGTCATATCTATCTCCTTACCTTATATCTATATAGGTCATATCTATCTCATATCTATCTCTCTACCTTATAGCTGTATAGGTCATATCTGTCTCCCTACCTTTTATTTGTATAGGTCATATCTATCTCACATCTATCTCCCTACCTTATATCTATATAGGTCATATCTATCTCATATCTATCTCCCTACCTTATATCTATATAGGTCATTTCTATCTCCTTACCTTATATCTATATAGGTCATATCTATCTCATATCTATCTCTCTACCTTATATTTATATAGGTCATATCTATCTCATATCTATCTCTCTACCTTATATCTATATAGGTCATATCTATCTCATATCTATCTAATATCTATCTCTCTACCTTATATCTATATAGGTCATATCTATCTCCCTACCTTATATCTATATAGGTCATATCTATCTCATATCTATCTCCCTACGTTATATCTATATAGGTCATATCTATCTCATATCTATCTCCCTACCTTATATCTATATAGGTCATATCTATCTCATATCTATCTCCCTACGTTATATCTGTATAGGTCATATCTATCTCATATCTATCTCTCTACCTTATATCTGTATAGGGGATATCCGCTCATATCTATCTCTCTACCTTATATCTGTATAGGTCATCTCTATCTCATATCTATCTCCCTACCTTATATCTGTATAGGTCATATCTATCTCATATCTATCTCTCTACCTTATATCTATATAGGTCATATCTATCTCCTTACCTTATATTTATATAGGTCATATCTATCTTATATCTATCTCTCTACCTTATATCTGTATAGGTCATATCTATCTCCCTACCTTATATCTATATAGGTCATATCTATCTCATATCTATCTCTCTACCTTATATCTGTATAGGTCATATCTATCTCATATCTATCTCCCTACCATATATCTATATAGGTCATATATATCTCATATCTATCTCTCTACCTTATATCTATATAGGTCATATCTATCTCCTTACCTTATATTTATATAGGTCATATCTATCTTATATCTATCTCTCTACCTTATATCTGTATAGGTTATATCTATCTTCTTACCTTATATCCACTGTACTGTGTGTCGCCATACCTCCCAACATTTTGTTTCTGTGAAGAGGGACACACGCGCGGCTTAGTCGAGCGCGCTCCCAAAAAGGGGAGTGGCATATGAAAGGGGGCGTGGCTTCGTGGAGTACCCGCGATCGTGAGCCACGCCCTCGTTTTCATCACTGAGGGGGCATGCCCAGCGCTCTGTGAGCCACTGGCATGCCCCTTCTCCCTCTGACTCCAGTGAATAGACGCTGTGCGCATGCACACAGCATCTATTCACTGCTGTTCTGCTAAGCAGGGCAGCAAGAGACAGATCCTCCCAACTGCCCCCACCGCGGGACACTGCGGCCCGCGGGTGGGACAGCGGGACAGTCCCCAAAAAACGGGACTGTCCCGCAAAAATCGGGACAGTTGGGAGGTATGGTGTCGCATTAGAAGGATACAAGCGTGTGATCCACTGTGCACTTACCTACAGGGTCAGTTTTACCAATACTACATTATATAAGAAAAGAAACTACATAACAAGGATAGGCACAAGATTATTAAGAAAATACATCAGGTGCTGATTCTAAGCATCCATCGCATGTATCCACCAAATGTCCAATATTCAGCCATACACCCTCAGTTTCTGTTACATTATTACTTCAGTGCCAGCTGACATAGCCAGTGACCCGCTATTATCTCAGCGTTACATTCACAGACATGAAAGCATCTGACGTTATCTCATATTAAAAAGGAAGAATAATTTTTCTTAAAACACAGAAAGAGTAGGAGAAGCGTTATGGATCCATTGCTGAAGGGAAATAATTTTGTATTTGTTTTATTTTCAACTAATTATTTATCTCTCAGATTATTCAAAATATCTTATTATTTATTTATTTTACATATATTCCCTCCCTTACAGGGCTGTAATGAGGGGATAATACCTTCTACATTTTCACCAATTTTCAGCACTTGTTGAATTACCTACATGTAGCTCATTTTCATATAAAGGCACAAAAGTCACCAGCTCATTTGCATAAACAACGCATCACAATCACCAGCTCAGTTGCATCACAGTGATGTCACAATGCCACAGTAAGCAGGGAAAACCTCTGATTACGACCTGCTGGACTCAATTGCTGCCTAGTGTTGAACCGGGCAGCATCAGTCACGTGCTGGAAACAGACCGTAGCTATTGGATAACTTTCTACAATAGACTCACCACAGATTACAGACACCGGATTTGCTGGCATTCCTTGAATAAGAATGTGGAACTGTATGCCATTTCCGTGCAGCCGCAAGGCGAGGCGGCCTGATGAGGACTCAAGTGGGAACCATCGCACTGAGAACAGCGAGACTGCAAGACCTGCCGAGAGACGTTCGCTCATCGCGCGCTTTAGGAGATTCATGTCTAAGAGGAGGCAAGGCCAAATGGGTGGAACCAACATTACCCACCTCATCACTGAGAGCAGGAAGGATTCCATGCTATCCTGTGTGGATCTGCCAGCCTTAATACAGGCCTCACATGATGCTCCTGACAAGGAACCTGGTAGAGACCAGGAAGTGCGCTCACCTGCAAAATCCAATACGGTGCAGGCATCGACCAGCGACCTGTTCAGCTGTCTAATGGAGTTCCTCTGCCGCAGGTGTAAAGAATTCGTGGAGTTATCACCAACATATATTGCTCTATGGATAACCGCTGTAGACAGCTTCCTCTATCAATACTGGCGGAATGTCAGTTTCATCACTCCGACCAATCTAGCGTTTCTCTACATGCTCTGCCGAGAGGTCATGTCATCCGAGCTGCTCAGCGAGTGGGAGCTAATAGCAAGTCTATCAACATGTCTGTATGTATCCTATGCATACGTGGGCAGTGAGCTCTCCTACCCACTGATGCCGTTCCCTGTTGAATGCTCGAAGGAAGCCTTTTGGAATCGTTGCCTCTATGTTATCAACCTAATGAGTGTAAAGATGCTCCGCTTCCATGCTGACCCCCAGTATTTTGCCCAGGTCTTTGAGGATCTTAAAGCTGAGGGTGGACAGCAGGATATTACATCAGCTTAAAATCATACTGGACAGGCCCCGTTACCAAAACCGGCGGTGCGGCCTCAAAAGTGGATCAGCCTCCCATCAGAGGTGGTAGAGGCTAACAGTAAACAGTAACTGTGGTGAGCGTTGATGAAAATTCTGTTGCCATGAATTAAAGCAACAGCTCTGGCTTGAGAACCATAAAGTAGCTCAAATTCAGGCTTGGGAACCTAAGGCAAAAGAAACCCCATTTCAGGCTTGGGAACCTAAGGCAAAAGAAACCCAATTTCAGGCTTGGGAACCTAAGGCAAAGAAACCCAATTTCAGGCTTGGGAACCTAAGGCAAAGAAACCCACCCGTGGCTGTTATTGCATGGCTATCGGGCGTGGCCCCTTGGCGATGGGGTTACCAGTTCTTTAAGAATTGGTAGTGGCACAGCCACCATGGACCAACGCAATATTCATTTTTTGTTAAGTTAGAACAGTCTAAATGCGCAGTCAAACTTGCCATGACAGACTTTTTTGACAACTTTCAGCTTAAATTGCAAAAAGAGGATTTTTGGTCACTTACCTTTGAATCCTTTTCTCTGAAGCAGGCTGTGGGACGCTGGACCATGGGATTGCAAGATGGGCTGGAGTTTGGCACTCAAACTACTGTCATTTTAATTCTAAGCTCCTCCCCCTGCAACCCCACAATACTAGCACTTCTTTTAAAAGAGTACGGTAAGGATTAGCAGTAACCCAGTGAAACTGTTACAACAAACCATCAGGGAAATGACAGTCAAGAACCTGCGCGTGAGGGAGGGAACACAGTGTCCCACAGCAAGGGAAGAAATTAGATAGTTTTTCTGTCTGTAAATAGCAGAGGGGAGAAGTACGGGTGACTTATGAAAAGTGTACAAAAGTTTAGGGAGTAGCACCATCTTAGATACATATAAATTATTGACAGATAAGAAGATCTTGGCCCATCTAATCTGACCTTAGATAGATATGAAATAAAGAAATAAATACATAAATATCAGAAATACTGTATGTGAGATAGCAGAGGTGTAGCTAGGCACCAAGGTGCCCGGAGCAAGGGCATGTTTTGGTGCCACCCTCCCCTATACTGAATTGGAGGCCTAGCCAACACGTGGTGGAATGTTACATTTGAAAAGAAACACTATTTAAAAATCCTAAATTGGTGACAAGGGTGGTTGTAGACCTTGTGGAGCTCATGGTAATATGATAATCTCCAAATATCTCAATTAAAATAATGCCCCAAATGTGACCCCCCACATACCCAAACCCTCCCTAAACTCTCAATGGAAATACTGCATCAAAATTGCCCCACCACCACCCCCACATATACTCTTTCATAGTCCCCAATGCCTTAACCCTATAACTGATATCCAGACTTAATAATCCCACTATGCTTCAATGAAAATAATGTCCCAGAATTTCCTGAGAGGCAGAGAGAGGTGCTGCAACATCAACGTAGAGAGAAGTGCTGCAGCAGCCGGGGCAGAGAGATGGCACAGCAGCCTGGGCAGGACAGAAGTAACCCTGCTGCACAGCTACAAGCAGACAGTGAGACATATAAAGTGGGTGGGCAGAGCTCCGGCATGTGCCGGCTGTCAGTGTCTCCTGCTGTCGCCTCTGGCCTGCCCTGTTCCCTACCTAGTCTCCGAGTCAGTGTGTGCCCCCTGCTTCTCCTGTTCTGTGGCTGCCAGTATAGTGGCCTGTGGGAAGGGTGTGTGGGTGGGTGACAGCGCGCCCTCTAACTATTCCGCGCTCCACTGGAGCCACCCTCGCTACACCCCTGCTTGCGAGCAGGGCCTTCCTGCCTCTATGACTGTTATTACCCAGTTTTGTTTTATCTCTGTTGTTTCCAAATATAAAGCGCAACAGAATTTGCTGCGCTATCGAAGAAACTGTTAATAAAAGAATAATAAATAGGAGATTGGGGATCTGGTCGGTGTCCCAGCGGCCTGTATTCTGTCGGTTGTGAGACAGACACCGGAACACAGACTGCCGGAAAGTCGAAGGTGAGTATCAGGGTATATGCACTAGGGGGGGTTGTTAGCCGTAGCCGCCACCTCCCCACAGGTTAGCCCTAGATGGCACCCCCCAAGGGTTATGGTAGGGGGCAGGAGAGGGGTAAAATACTTACCCGTGTACAGTGTCGGGATGCCGCAGTCGGTGTTGTAACTGTTGGCATGCTGACAGCCGGTATTTCATACACAACCCGTAGATAGACATGACATATATAGATACACGGTAGGGAGATAGATATGAGATAGATATGACCTATATAGATATAAGGTAGGGAGATAGATATGAGATAGATATGACCTATACAGCTATAAGGTAGGGAGATAGATATGACCTATACAAATATAAGGTAGAAAGATAGATATGAGATAGATATGACCTATATAGATATAAGGTAAGGAGATAGATATGAGATAGATATGACCTATACAGACATAAGGTAGGGAGATAGATATGTCCTTTAAAGATATAAGGTAGGGAGATAGATATGAGATAGATATGACCTATATAGATGTAAGGTAGGTAGATAGATATGAGATATATATGACCTATATAGATATAAGGTAGGGAGATAGATATGTGATAGATATGACCAATATACTGTTGATATAAGGTAGGGAGATATATATGAGATAGATATGACCTACTGTATATAGATATAATGTAGGGAGATAGATATGAGATAGATATGACCTATATAGATATAAGGTAGGGAGATAGATATGAGATAGATATGACCTATATAGATATAAGGTAAGGAGATACATATGAGATAGATATGACCTATACAGATATAACGTAGGGACATAAATATGAGATAGATATGACCTATATATATATATAAGGTAGGGAGATAGATATGAGATAGATATGACCTATACAGATATAACGTAGGGAGATAATTATGAGATAGATATGACCTATATTGATATAAGGTAGAGAGATAGATATGAGATAGATATGACCTATATAGATTTAAGGTAAGGAGATAGATACTGTATGAGATAGATAATAAGATTTTAGACCTTCCGGTAAATCTTTTTCTCCTAGTCCATAGAGAATGCTGGGGACTCCGTAAAGACCAGGGGGTATAGATGGGCTATGCATTATACATGGGCACTATAAAGAACTTTTAGTATGGGTGTTCACTGGCTCCTCCCTCTGTGCCCCTCCTATCTCATATATCTATATATATCATATATCTATCTCATATCTATGTCTCTACCTTATATCTGTATAGGTTATATCTATCTTCTTACCTTATATCTATATAGGTCATATCTATCTCTCTACCTTATATATGTATAGGTTATAGCTAACTTCTTACCTTATATCTATATAGGTCATATCTATCTCATATCTATCTCTCTACCTTATAACTGTATAGGTCATATCTATCTCCCTACCTTTTATCTGTATAGGTCATATCTATCTCACATCTATCTCCCTACCTTATATCTATATAGGTCATATCTATCTCATATCTATCTCCCTACCTTATATCTATATAGGTCATATCTATCTCCTTACCTTATATCTATATAGGTCATATCTATCTCATATCTATCTCTCTACCTTATAGCTGTATAGGTCATATCTGTCTCCCTACCTTTTATTTGTATAGGTCATATCTATCTCACATCTATCTCCCTACCTTATATCTATATAGGTCATATCTATCTCATATCTATCTCCCTACCTTATATCTATATAGGTCATTTCTATCTCCTTACCTTATATCTATATAGGTCATATCTATCTCATATCTATCTCTCTACCTTATATTTATATAGGTCATATCTATCTCATATCTATCTCTCTACCTTATATCTATATAGGTCATATCTATCTCATATCTATCTAATATCTATCTCTCTACCTTATATCTATATAGGTCATATCTATCTCCCTACCTTATATCTATATAGGTCATATCTATCTCATATCTATCTCCCTACGTTATATCTATATAGGTCATATCTATCTCATATCTATCTCCCTACCTTATATCTATATAGGTCATATCTATCTCATATCTATCTCCCTACGTTATATCTGTATAGGTCATATCTATCTCATATCTATCTCTCTACCTTATATCTGTATAGGGGATATCCGCTCATATCTATCTCTCTACCTTATATCTGTATAGGTCATCTCTATCTCATATCTATCTCCCTACCTTATATCTGTATAGGTCATATCTATCTCATATCTATCTCTCTACCTTATATCTATATAGGTCATATCTATCTCCTTACCTTATATTTATATAGGTCATATCTATCTTATATCTATCTCTCTACCTTATATCTGTATAGGTCATATCTATCTCCCTACCTTATATCTATATAGGTCATATCTATCTCATATCTATCTCTCTACCTTATATCTGTATAGGTCATATCTATCTCATATCTATCTCCCTACCATATCTATATAGGTCATATATATCTCATATCTATCTCTCTACCTTATATCTATATAGGTCATATCTATCTCCTTACCTTATATTTATATAGGTCATATCTATCTTATATCTATCTCTCTACCTTATATCTGTATAGGTTATATCTATCTTCTTACCTTATATCCACTGTACTGTGTGTCGCCATACCTCCCAACATTTTGTTTCTGTGAAGAGGGACACACGCGCGGCTTAGTCGAGCGCGCTCCCGAAAAGGGGAGTGGCATATGAAAGGGGGCGTGGCTTTGTGGAAGACCCGTGATCGTGAGCCACGCCCTCGTTTTCATCACTGAGGGGGCATGCCCAGCGCTCTGTGAGCCACTGGCATGCCCCTTCTCCCTCTGACTCCAGTGAATAGACGCTGTGCGCATGCACACAGCATCTATTCACTGCTGTTCTGCTAAGCAGGGCAGAAAGAGACAGATCCTCCCAACTGCCCCCACCGCGGGACACTGCGGCCCGCGGGTGGGACAGCGGGACAGTCCCCAAAAAACGGGACTGTCCCGCAAAAATCGGGACAGTTGGGAGGTATGGTGTCGCATTAGAAGGATACAAGCGTGTGATCCACTGTGCACTTACCTACAGGGTCAGTTTTACCAATACTACATTATATAAGAAAAGAAACTACATAACAAGGATAGGCACAAGATTATTAAGAAAATACATCAGGTGCTAATTCTAAGCATCCATCGCATGTATCCACCAAATGTCCAATATTCAGCCATACACCCTCAGTTTCTGTTACATTATTACTTCAGTGCCAGCTGACATAGCCAGTGACCCGCTATTATCTCAGCGTTACATTCACAGACATGAAAGCATCTGACGTTATCTCATATTAAAAAGGAAGAATCATTTTTCTTAAAACACAGAAAGAGTAGGAGAAGCGTTATGGATCCATTGCTGAAGGGAAATAATTTTGTATTTGTTTTATTTTCAACTAATTATCTCTCAGATTATTCAAAATATCTTATTATTTATTTATTTTACATATATTCCCTCCCTTACAGGGCTGTAATGAGGGGATAATACCTTCTACATTTTCACCAATTTTCAGCACATGTAGCTCATTTGCATATAAAGGCACAAAAGTCACCAGCTCATTTGCATAAACAACGCATCACAATCACCAGCTCAGTTGCATCACAGTGATGTCACAATGCCACAGTAAGCAGGGAAAACCTCTGATTACGACCTGCTGGACTCAATTGCTGCCTAGTGTTGAACCGGGCAGCATCAGTCACGTGCTGGAAACAGACCGTAGCTATTGGATAACTTTCTACAATAGACTCACCACAGATTACAGACACCGGATTTGCTGGCATTCCTTGAATAAGAATGTGGAACTGTATGCCATTTCCGTGCAGCCGCAAGGCGAGGCGGCCTGATGAGGACTCAAGTGGGAACCATCGCACTGAGAACAGCGAGACTGCAAGACCTGCCGAGAGACGTTCGCTCATCGCGCGCTTTAGGAGATTCATGTCTAAGAGGAGGCAAGGCCAAATGGGTGGAACCAACATTACCCACCTCATCACTGAGAGCAGGAAGGATTCCATGCTATCCTGTGTGGATCTGCCAGCCTTAATACAGGCCTCACATGATGCTCCTGACAAGGAACCTGGTAGAGACCAGGAAGTGCGCTCACCTGCAAAATCCAATACGGTGCAGGCATCGACCAGCGACCTGTTCAGCTGTCTAATGGAGTTCCTCTGCCGCAGGTGTAAAGAATTCGTGGAGTTATCACCAACATATATTGCTCTATGGATAACCGCTGTAGACAGCTTCCTCTATCAATACTGGCGGAATGTCAGTTTCATCACTCCGACCAATCTAGCGTTTCTCTACATGCTCTGCCGAGAGGTCATGTCATCCGAGCTGCTCAGCGAGTGGGAGCTAATAGCAAGTCTATCAACATGTCTGTATGTATCCTATGCATACGTGGGCAGTGAGCTCTCCTACCCACTGATGCCGTTCCCTGTTGAATGCTCGAAGGAAGCCTTTTGGAATCGTTGCCTCTATGTTATCAACCTAATGAGTGTAAAGATGCTCCGCTTCCATGCTGACCCCCAGTATTTTGCCCAGGTCTTTGAGGATCTTAAAGCTGAGGGTGGACAGCAGGATATTACATCAGCTTAAAATCATACTGGACAGGCCCCGTTACCAAAACCGGCGGTGCGGCCTCAAAAGTGGATCAGCCTCCCATCAGAGGTGGTAGAGGCTAACAGTAAACAGTAACTGTGGTGAGCGTTGATGAAAATTCTGTTGCCATGAATTAAAGCAACAGCTCTGGCTTGAGAACCATAAAGTAGCTCAAATTCAGGCTTGGGAACCTAAGGCAAAAGAAACCCCATTTCAGGCTTGGGAACCTAAGGCAAAAGAAACCCAATTTCAGGCTTGGGAACCTAAGGCAAAGAAACCCAATTTCAGGCTTGGGAACCTAAGGCAAAGAAACCCACCCGTGGCTGTTATTGCATGGCTATCGGGCGTGGCCCCTTGGCGATGGGGTTACCAGTTCTTTAAGAATTGGTAGTGGCACAGCCACCATGGACCAACGCAATATTAATTTTTAGTTAAGTTAGAACAGTCTAAATGCGCAGTCAAACATGACATGACAGACTTTTTTGACAACTTTCAGCTTAAATTGCAAAAAGAGGATTTTTGGTCACTTACCATTGAATCCTTTTCTCTGAAGCAGGCTGTGGGACGCTGGACCATGGGATTGCAAGATGGGCTGGAGTTTGGCACTCAAACTACTGTCATTTTAATTCTAAACTCCTCCCCCTTCAACCCCACAATACTAGCACTTCTTTTAAAAGAGTACGGTAAGGATTAGCAGTAACCCAGTGAAACTGTTACAACAAACCATCAGGGAAATGACAGACAAGAACCTGTGTGTGATGGAGGGAACACATTGTCCCACAGCAAGGGAAGAAATTAGATAGTTTTTCTGTCTGTAAATAGCAGAGGGGAGAAGTACGGGTGAATTATGGAAAGTGTACAAAAGTTTAGGGAGTAGCACCATCTTAGATACATATAAATTATTGACAGATAAGAAGATCTTGGCCCATCTAATCTGCCCTTAGATAGATATGAAATAAAGAAATAAATACATAAATATCAGAAATACTGTATGTGAGATAGCAGAGGTGTAGCTAGGCACCAAGGTGCCCGGAGCAAGGGCATGTTTTGGTGCCACCCTCCCCTATACTGAATTGGAGGCCTAGCCAACACGTGGTGGAATGTTACATTTGAAAAAAAACACTATTTAAAAATCCTAAATTGGTGACAAGGGTGGTTGTAGACCTTGTGGAGCTCATGGTAATCTGATAATCTCCAAATATCTCAATTAAAATAATGCCCCAAATTTGACACCCCCCCCCCCACATACCCAAACCCTCCCTAAACTCTCAATAAAAATACTGCATCAAAATTGCCCCACACCCACCCCCACATATACTCTTTCATAGTCCCCAATGCCTTAACCCTATAACTGATATCCAGACTTGATAATCCCACTATGCTTCAATGAAAATAATGTCCCAGAATTTCCTGAGAGGCAGAGAGAGGTGCTGCAACATCAATGTAGAGAGAAGTGCTGCAGCAGCCGGGGCAGAGAGATGGCACAGTAGCCTGGGCAGGACAGAAGTAACCCTGCTGCACAGCTACAAGCAGACAGTGAGACATATAAAGAGGGTGGGCAGAGCTCCGGCATGTGCCGGCTGTCAGTGTCTCCTGCTGTCGCCTCTGGCCTGCCCTGTTCCCTACCTAGTCTCCGAGTCAGTGTGTGCCCCCTGCTTCTCCTGTTCTGTGGCTGCCAGTACAGTGGCCCGTGGGAAGGGTGTGTGGGTGGGTGACAGCGCGCCCTCTAACTATTCCGCGCTCCACTGGAGCCACCCTCGCTACACCCCTGCTTGCGAGCAGGGCCTTCCTGCCTCTATGACTGTTATTACCCAGTTTTGTTTTATCTCTGTTGTTTCCAAATATAAAGCGCAACAGAATTTGCTGCGCTATCGAAGAAACTGTTAGTAAAAGAATAATAAATAGGAGATTGGGGATCTGGTCGGCGTCCCAGCGGCCTGTATTCTGTCGGTTGTGAGACAGACACCGGAACACAGACTGCCGGAAAGTCGAAGGTGAGTATCAGGGTATATGCACTAGGGGGGGCTGTTAGCCGTAGCCGCCACCTCCCCACAGGTTAGCCCTAGATGGCACCCCCCAAGGGTTATGGTAGGGGGCAGGAGAGGGGTAAAATACTTACCCGTGTACAGTGTCTAGATGCCGAAGTCGGTGTTGTAACTGTTGGCATGCTGACAGCCGGTATTTCATACACAACCCGTAGATAGACATGACATATATAGATACACGGTAGGGAGATAGATATGAGATAGATATGACCTATATAGATATAAGGTAGGGAGATAGATATGAGATAGATATGACCTATACAGATATAAGGTAGGGAGATAGATATGACCTATACAAATATAAGGTAGAAAGATAGATATGAGATAGATATTACCTATATAGATATAAGGTAAGGAGATAGATATGAGATAGATATGACCTATACAGACATAAGGTAGGGAGATAGATATGTCCTTTAAAGATATAAGGTAGGGAGATAGATATGAGATAGATATGACCTATATAGATGTAAGGTAAGTAGATAGATATGAGATATATATGACCTATATAGATATAAGGTAGGGAGATAGATATGTGATAGATATGACCAATATACTGTTGATATAAGGTAGGGAGATATATATGAGATAGATATGACCTACTGTATATAGATATAATGTAGGGAGATAGATATGAGATAGATATGACCTATATATATATAAGGTAGGGAGATAGATATGAAATAGATATGACCTATATACTGTTGAGATAAGATAGGGAGATATATATGAGATAGATATGACCTACTGTATATCGATATAATGTAGGGAGATAGATATGAGATAGATATGACCTATATAGATATAAGGTAGGGAGATAGATATGAGATAGATATGACCTATATAGATATAAGGTAAGGAGATAGATATGAGATAGATATGACCTATACAGATATAACGTAGGGACATAGATATGAGATAGATATGACCTATATATATATATATAAGGTAGGGAGATAGATATGAGATAGATATGACCTATACAGATATAACGTACGGAGATAATTATGAGATAGATATGACCTATATTGATATAAGGTAGGGAGATAGATATGAGATAGATATGACCATTATAGATATAAGGTAAGAAGATAGCTATAACCTATACAGATATAAGGTAGAGAGATAGATATGAGATAGATATTACCTATATAGATATAAGGTAGGGAGATAGATATGAGATAGATATGACCTAAATAGATATAAGGTAAGGAGATAGATATGACCTATATAGATATAAGGTAGAGAGATAGATATGAGATAGATATGACCTATGTAGATATAAGGTAAGAAGATAGATATAACCTATACAGATATAAGGTAGAGAGATAGATATGAGATAGATATGACCTATATAGATATAAGGTAAGGAGATGGATATGACCTATATAGATATAAGGTAGGGAGATAGATATGAGATAGGTATGACCTATATAGATATAAGGTAGAGAGATAGATATGAGATAGATAAGACCTATATAGATATAAAGTAGGGAGAAAGATATGACCTATATAGATATAAGGTAGAAAGATAGATATGAGATAGATATGACCTATATAGATATAAGGAAGGGAGATAGATATGAGATAGATATGACCTATACACATATAAGGTAGGGAGACAGATATTAGACAGATATGACCTATACAGATATAAGGTAGGGAGATAGATATGACATATACAGATATAAGGTAGAGAGATAGATATGAGATAGATATGACCTATATAGATATAAGGTAAGAAGATAGATATAACCTATACAGATATCAGGTAGAGAGATAGATATGACCTATAGAGATATAAGGTAGGGAGATACATATGACCTATATAGATATAAGGTAGAGAGATAGATATGACCTATATAGATATAAGGTAAGGAGATAGATATGAGATAGATATGACCTATACAGATATAATGTAGGGAGATAGATATGAGATAGGTATTACATATACAAATATAAGGTAGGGAGATAGATATGACCTATACAGATGTAAGGTAGGGAGATAGATATGAGATAGATATGTCCTATACAGATATAAGGTAGGGAGATAAATATGACCTATAAAGATAAAAGGTAGGGAGATAGATATGAGATGGATATGACCAGGGCCGGTGCTAGGGTGTTCGGCGCCCTCCTGCAAACAATAAATTTAGCGCCCTTCTACAAATGGAATACATGATTTGCTAGCTGTCAGGATGCTGGCAATCACATGACCAACAGCGGCATCCTGACAGCGGAGGGTTACGTATATTTATCCCGCCCACCCTAACCCTTGGGGGTTGTGGCTAGGGCTACCCCCCTTGGGTGTTGGCTATGGATAACCCTTGCTTGGTGGTGGCTAGGGCTAACCCCCCATACTTAGCTTCGTGATGGCGGCATTTTGTGTTACTGATTGGGGTCGTGATTCCGGCATTGGTCCCATGACTGCTGGCACCCCGACAGCCAGGATGCTAAACATATCCCCAAATATGTCCTATTGACATGTCTAACTACAATATTTCATAGTTTCAAATGTAATGTGCAATATGTTGGAAAATAAGTGATTGAACTCGTGTCTATGCTGACTTTGTTTAATGTTCCAATAAAGAGATGTTAAAAAAAATTACACCTTCCTGTTTTAAGTTTTCCATTTTTAACACTATGTATGTATTCAACTCATATAATAAACTACAACAAAGAGAGGTAAAACATTGCAAACAGCAAACATTTATTGAATAATAAATTATTTTTAAATAAGTATTAACTTAAAATGACAAACTTTAGTGGGGAGTTCAGAAGATAAAGACTAATACTGAGGTACATTATTTCCAGTATATCCTATAACAGTGAGAGATAGTGGCCTTATCATAATTTGTTTAGTGCAAATAAAGTACAGTACCAAAATAACTAAACAACATTTATTTATATAGTCTAGGCTTATACTGTACTTTGGGTATTCAACCAGTGAAGAAGCTTTATGTCCAGATACTTTAGCTGAAGTGATCATGGCATTCTCAGGGTTTATGGGAACAGGTTACAGCCATTTAGCCCTGCGTGCTTTCATACTTGCAAACTTTGATACCAATTCTTCAATTTTCAGCTGGTCACAAACATCACACTCAATAGCAACCATTGAGAGACTGACAAGCCTCTCCTGTGAAATGCTTGATCGCAAATAGTTTTTTATTAATTTTAACCTGGAAAAAGATCTTTCTCCACTTGCCACACTAACCGGAAGAGTTAGTAATATTCTGAATGCAATTTTTAAATTTGGGAATGACAGTTCATTGGAATGTATAAACTTAATTGCTTCATATGGATTTTCTAAATTTTCCAATTCTGTTGAAAACAGATCCCTGAAGGCACACAGTTCATCGAATAATTTGTTTCCATTGATGTCTCTGTTACCACCATCTGATAAGTGGTTTTCCAAGTTAATGCACTGCTGTCTCAAATTTTCTTTGTCTTGTTCAGCAATGTTCTTTAGGTCATATAAAAACTTGAATCTATTGGTATGTTGCTGCAACTGTTCAAATCTTTCCTTGAGGGATGACATCACTACATCTAAAACAGTGTAGAAAAAATTAACTCGGAATACATCTGCAGGAGCTTGAGGGTATTCATCTGCGTGCTCATAATCAAATTGTGTAGCCTTTCTTCTTTGACATATTTTTGAAGCAGGTTTAAATTGAGGCTCCCCATCAAGATCTTGGCATAGCTGTCTGGAAGTTTCAAGCAAAGACTCGTAACTTGCATCTGTGCGGTAGTCAGAAACAAAAACTCTTAAATTATCAATTGCAGTCAAAGCAATGGAAATATTTTCCCCAGCATTTTGAAGCATCTTGCTCACAGGATTAATATGATTTAGCAGGTCATGCCATAGTACAAGGGAGCACAAGAATTGGAAATCCTTTAAACTGGAGCAGAAATTCTTGGCTTGATTTCTTGAATCTCTATCAAATTTTTCATCACAAAAGATTTCGTATAACGAGTCATAAATTTCTCCAGTTTGATATCTGAGTGGCCGTAGAGCATCAATGTGACTTTCCCACCTTGTTTCATATACAGGCTTAAGTGTCAAGGACGAAATATGTTTCTTGAGAACTCCCCAACGCTTCACAGATGCTGAGAAAAACTTAAATATCTCTTGAACAGTTCCAAAAAAGCTGACTGTTTCACAATTGACTTTGGCGGCATCATTTACAACCAAATTAAGGCTGTGAGCAGCACAGGGCTCATAGAAGGCACGTGGGTTCTTGTTTAAAATTAATTTTTGCAAGCCAATCTTTTTTCCTCGCATATTGGCACCATTGTCGTAGCCTTGTCCTCTAATATTCTCTATATTAAGATTCCAGGAAGACATTTTAGTCAGAATGATCTCACACAAGCCTTCACCACTTGAATTATCCACTTCAAGGAAACCCAAAAAGTGTTCTTCAATTAGAACATTGTTTTCCTTGCACGAAACAAAACGTATGACAACAGTCATTTGCTCAGTGTGGCTAATGTCTGGTGTACAGTCCAGAATGATTGAAAAATATCTGGCCTCCTTGATAGAAGAAACAATCTTTTCTGTGATGGCATTGCCCAGTAATTCAATCATTTCATTTTGAATATCCTTGCTTAAATAATGAACTTTCGATTCTGTCCGGATTGTTCTCTCTATATGAGTAGCGATAACAGGATCAAATTTTCCAAATAGTTCCACTAGTTTCAGAAAATGTCCATTGTTCTTCTGGTAGATTTTATCAGATGAACCTATTAGTGCAAGACACTGAGAACCAAGATATTTAATCATTTCAATAAGTCTTGTTATTACATCGATCCAATGTTTCTTTTCTAGTTCGAACAATCGTTGATTTTGGGAATCTAGTGTGGACTTATTCTTCAGATTTTTTTGTAAGTCATACCATGTCTTCAAATGTTGTATGTGACTCAGACTTGTTTCGTGTGCATGAAGAGCTTTGGATAAACTCTGCCATCGATTATAGCCCATAGATACAAAGCTGGAAGAGCCACTTGTATCTGATGGTGAAAATAATTTGCAGCAGAAGCAAAAAACACAATCTTTATCTGCTGAATAAACTAGCCAAGGCCTTGGCAGTAATTCACCATTTTCCATTTTACGATTATAGTACGTGTTGCTGAACTTCCGTCTATTGGCATCCATAGGGTAAACAATGTTTTTTTTCTGAATAGGGCCTGCTTCTATAAGAATCATTCTTATTTTGTCTGTGATTTTGGGCCATTTAGCTGGATTCTCTAACTGAAGAGAATGCGATGATGATAATGGTAAATTTGTTTCTTCCCCTGTTTGGTTTGTTTCGTCTCCTGTCGCTATATCTTCTTCTGTTATGCCATACAGATCTTGGCTAGTTTCAGAAGTGCTAGCTACATTTTCTTCCAGTTGTGGGTACTGACTTGTTGAAGTAATTGGTAGACTTTCTTCTTTTCGTGATAATTCAATTGTAGAGGTACTTTCTTGGTCTTCATCCAACTGGACGTTCTCACTTGTAGAAGTACCAGATTCAATGTCTTCAGTTTGTGTGTTGTCAATAGTACTTTTTGCTTTTTTTATATAATTATAAAGTGCACCAGCTTGTTTTTTGAGGGCCTCCTCTTTTGCTGCCTTTCTTTTCTTGTTTTGCCAGCCTGATAATTTTTTTTTCCCTTCCATTGTAACAATGGAAACGTAACACCATTTAGGTATTGGTAGATCTAGGAAAAATATACAAGTATTGTTTACACATGGATATGAATGATCTCAACTCACTTCAACCAAATAAAAGATGAATTATGAGATTTAGAAATATACATCAAAGACGGAACACACATACCAGAAATTTTAGGAGATATGTAGATTTTAACAGCTGTATATTACCTGCGTCATGGTTATGCCTTGCAAATGATTGCCGCTTTAAAAAAAACGTGCAAAATCAGCCGGGGTCTCACAGCTCCAATCATCTCTTACAGCATTACATCCAGCACTTTGTGTCATCTTCAATCGGTCAAGTTAAAGCTGAGCAACAAAAAATGCGCATGGCTGGTCTTGGGTGGGGGGAGAGGTCCTTTAGACTCGCATCCACTTGAATAGGATAGGCTACAAAATAGTCTGTGCACAGGGCACACAGCAACATTGGTGTGAGTGGTGGGTGAAGCCACTGCTGCCAGTATGTATAGCACTGCTGGTTACCAGGGCAACTCCTGTGACAGGGTAAAGCAATACAACTATAAGAACTTAAATAAAAAAGAAAGAAGGGTGAGTGACAGAGAGGGTGAGAGTCAGTGGGTGACAGGGAGAGGATAATGACCGGGGAAAGGCAGTGGGAGATGGGCAATGGTGAAATTAGGGAGAGGCAGTGGGTGAGGGGGAGAAGAAGTGTTGGACGGATAGATGGTGACACCAAAGAAAGGCAGTAGGAGATGGGCAGAGGGTGATGCTGGGAAAGGTAGAGTATGACGCTGGGGACAGGCACTGTGAGACAGGCAGAGGGTGACATTGAGGAGAGGAAGTGGGAGATGGGCAGAAGATCCAATAGGTATCAATGATTTTGAGTAACACAAGAAAACTCCTACTTGGGGCATGCTTCAATTAGATATGATTGTAGTAGTTGAAACTACTTTTTATTAGTACCATTTAATATAGAGGATAAAAAAAGATTTTATTAAGGTAAAACATACAATTTATAGTAGGTATCCATTAGTATGGTATAGCAATAACCGAGGTGAAATTGTTGTAAAATACAACCAGTACCAGCAACAGGTGTGGTTAAAGGGGACACCTGTACCGGGCCCCAAGGATCAGAGGGTCCCCAAGGATATGCCGCTTAGTGCCTGGCAGGGATTTGAATGTCTTGTCTAAATAGGGCAGTGAGCTGTAGGCAGTGTGGCCGCAGTCTCAGAGTGACAGGAGACTCTCACACACAGTGACTGTGCACCCACTCTATCAGGTCCAGCTCTGTTGCAGGCAGTGACATGGCAGCAGATCCGCTAGCCGGGAATCCCGTGCCCTGCGCTGACCTCTTCTAGTGTTGTGTGGTGTTCGGATCTGGGTACTGGGGAGTGCAGGACAGGTGAGTCTCTCCCCAGGGTAAGAGTGGCTTGGTGAGGGGACAAATGGTTTTGGGATGAGGTCTGGGAGCTGGGAATACAGCATGGAGTCATTGGGGACAGACAGATTGTGGGGTGTGTTGGAGGAAGATAAAGGCTGTGGTTTGTGTGAGTGAGTAAGAATACATATTTCGCAGAAAATCCGTTGCACTTCAATATATATATATGTATATATATATATATATATATATATATAGTCACAACTGAGGGCTAGGGCTGACGAGAGGAAGCCTCAGTTGTAGGGGCTGAGATGTACTTAAACTTAGAGGGCTGTATCAGACCCTTAGACATGCAGGTGGACTTGCAGTACCAGTGCCCGAAGGCGTGACCACGACAACATCAGTAAAAGTCAATGGGTTTTTATTAAGCACAGTTCTAAAAATACATCAGCAGTACTATTCAGTATGGAATGAGCAAATGGAAACAAGACACAGTTCCTTGAAGTGCTGCAGAATAGAGGATGCCTGTGGGTGTGGTAATATCAGGTACAGTTCTAATAGACCTGGAGATGGAATGTCCTCAACCAAGACCTGTCTGCAGAATAGTGAAATAATAATAGGAACTGGACAGCAGGTGTTTCACTGGAAGCTGGTACTATTGTTGAATGAGAGTAGACTGCCGAGTATGCCGGGTGGAACCGGGACAGATGATGAACTGTGAATTATTATGCACAAATTAAGCTAGAGTTCGATTATTCTGAAGATCGATGGTTAGTTGATAATCGATGGCGGAGCAACGATGATTCTTGGAAGCTGGACACCGCTGGAAGCTGAATGCAGGATGCCGGTGTTAGTAATAGCCTGGAGTAGAATGCAATGGCTGACTGGGCACCGCTGGAAGCTGAATGCTGGAAGCTGGTGTTAGCAATAGCCAGGAGTCAGGCTGCACCGCAAGGTGGTAGGCTGGTGCGGGTCTCTAGTGGAGTTTGGAAGCAGGAGCTGGAAAACCTGAGCAGAAACAACCACAAGGAGGAGAGTCCGGTACACAGGGTTTGACAACCAAAGCACTGACAATTTCCTGGTTCAGGCACAGGATACTTATACCTGCAGCAAGGCAGGCATTGGCTGAGCAATTATGCAGATTCAGTAGAGCAGCGGATTGTTGGGAACTGAAGCATGTGACTGAAACCAACATGGCTGCGCCCGTGTTAGCACTTGGAGGGAAAGCCAGCCTGGGAAACCACATGGAGATTCAGCGGCAATGGCAGCGGAGACCGCGGAGGGCAGGAGGCACCACACTGGCAACTTGCATACTGGAACCACATGGATGACAGCGGAGCCCGCGGCAGGCATGAGACGTTACACTGAGAAATCTTTATACTAGGAAAATTGGAACGGCGGCGAAGGCCACAGAAGGCTGGAGATGCCATTCTGAGATTTAAAATGAGGCCGCTGTGACAGTGCTGCAAGATGGCAGGAGAGAAATGTAGAGTGTGGACATCAGCAACACAGATGAGATACGGCCCTGAACCGCTGAGCCAGCTTCAGGAGACTTCTGAATTGTAAGTAATGGCGTCCAGTTACCCGGATCATGACACACACACACACATATATATATATATATATATATATATACACACATACATACATATACATATATATATATATATACATACATATATACATACATACATACTGTATATGTATGTGTGTGTGTTTGTGTGTATATATATATATATATATATATAAAATAATCTGAGAGTACCCCAGGGATATCACTGTACCGGGCACCAAGATTTCTGTTGCCGGCCCTGAAAATACTGTCCCAGATTTCCTAGGTAAGTCAATCTGGGTTAGTCTGGGGTAAAGAGGAATCAATAAATCCCTGTAGTAGGGTTTTCACAGAGAGTGTCCCTCTAAATTTTACACATGAACTCTTTTTAAATACACCTGTTTTTTATAGTTGAGTTGGTAGAAGCCCTGAACGGATCAGTGAGGTCCGTGTGGATTTCAGTGTCAAAAAAAGGCATAGTTAAAAAAAAAAATGACGTGGGATCCCCCCTCCTAAGTATAACCAGCCCCGGGCTCCTGTGAGCTGGTCCTGGTTGCTTAAATACGGGGGGAAAATTGCGTAGGGGTCCCCCGTATTTTAACAACCAGCACTGGGCTCTTGGACCGGTCCTGGTTTAAAAAATACGAGGAACAAAAGATGTAGGGGGTCCCCATATTTTTGAAACCAGCACCGGGCTCCACTAGCCAGGGGGGTAATGCCACAGCCCGGGGACACGTTTATATCGGTCCACAGGGCCAAAGCATTTAGCTCCCCCAACTAGTCATCCCTGGCCGGGGAGCAATGGAAGAGTGGCGACCCCCTAAATAAAGGGGTCCCCCCCCTCCAGGCACCCAAGGGCCAGGGATGAAGCCCGGGGCTGTCCCCAGCACCCCTGGGCTGTGGGTGCTGGGCTGATAGTTGTGTTAAAAAAAAGATAATATTGTCTTTGACTTGAGGAACTACAGGTCCTAGCAAGCCTCCCCCGCATGCTGGTACTTGAAGAACCACAAGTACCAGCATGTGGGACATTAAAGGGCTCGCTTGTACCTGCAGTTCCAAGAGTCAAAGAAATATTAAAATAAACACAGTACACACACACCGTGACAGTACAATTTTATTAAAGCATACAGTACATACACACACATACTTACCTACCTTCTCACGTCGCATCGGTCCCCTTGTCAAGTAGAATCCAAATGCGTTACCTGTAAAAATAATAATAATGAAAAAAAAATATATATATATATATACTCAACCAAATCCAGAGCTGAATGGTCCTCTTCGTTCCATGTAGGCATCCAGGGTTAAAGATGGCAACGTCTCTGTGATTGGCTATGCGTAGCTCCATAGGTATTAATGGAGCGTCTTTTTTCCATTACCCTAAGCATTTAACGAGGGTAACCATAAAGGGCATAACCAATTGACCTGCGGTTACAGTGGAAACTGCAGTTCAGTTGGGGATGCCCTTTTTTATTTCCCTTGTTAAGCACATGGGAAATAAGAAAAGACACTCCATTGGCTGTGGGTGATGCTGAGTATGATGCTAGGGAAAGGCAGCGTAAGATGGACTGGTGGTCACACTGGGGAGAGAATGTGGGTGAAAGGCAGTGCGAAACCGCATTAAACAAAAAAAAAAACATAAAAAAGTAAGCTTACCTCACTATTACTTGATTCCAATTTATCCAATCGGAAATTGAAAGTAGGTCCTCACCTTCGCCAATACCTACAAAGTACAAAATATATGTTCATATTATAATTAATGTAGGAATTCTACATAATAATAAATTATAATATAATAAATAATATAATTCATATTTTAAAGGGCGGTAGGGAAAGGCAACAAAAAACGGGCAGAGGGTGACACTGGGGAGACATAAAGCATAACGGCCGTGGAGAGGCAGTGGTAGAGGGTGACACTGAGGGGAGGGAGACGGTGATGTTGGGAAAGGGCAGTGGGAGATGGGCAGTCGGTAACACTGGGGTGAGGTAGAGGATAACTGCGCTGGGGAGAGGCAGTGGGTGACACTGGGGATGGATAGAGGGTGGCGCTGGGGAGAGGCAGTGGTATAAGGTGACACTGAGGAGAGGGAGACGGTGATGTTGGGAAAGGGCAGTGGGTGACACTGGGGTGAGGTAGAGCGTAACCGTGCTTGGGAGAGGTAGTGGGAGATGGGCAGTGGGTGACACTGGGGTGAGGTAGAGGGTAACCACGCTTGGGAGAGGCAGTGGGAGATGGGCAGGGGTGACACTGGTAGATTTACAGGGTGACGCTGGGGACTGATAGTGGGTGATGGCTGAGGGTGATGCTGGGGAACAGCAGCGGGAGATAGGCAGGGGGTTGTCCTGGGGAGAGAGTGTTGGTGACAGACAGTGGGAAAATGCATTAAACAAAAAAAAAATAACTCACTATTACTTTACTCCAATTGGTCCAATCGGACAGCGACAGAAGGTCCTCACCAGGTGCCAATACCTGCAATGTACAAAATATATGTTTAGAATTTAATCTAAAAAAATACATATAGAGAGAGAGAGAGAGAGAGAGAGAGCAGGCAGCAGCTATAATACAATAGTGCGGGCCAAATATACAATTAGCTTTGATCGTTTTGGAGTTAATGAATTCACCCCCCTAAATATTCAATTACGAACCGTGTTCGTCCATTTTAGAGCCATTTTTGCCGATATCTTTTCCCCTCTTTATGTAAGTGAAAAGGCATTGGTGAAAAATGCCTCAAAATCGGCGAAAATGGTCTGCGGTTCGACGGAAAACACATGGATTTCCCGATCCACGTGTTTTCCGCCCGTGCCGCATTTTTCACCTAGGCAAAAAAATGGCCCTGCTATTGCATAGGGCGAATCACCATTCGGACTAAAAACAGCACAAAGCTAAGGCCCTCCTTCCGAGTTGTTCGCTCGCAAGCTGCTTTTAGCAGCATTGCACACGCTAAGCCGCCGCCTACTGGGAGTGAATCTTAGCTTCTCAAAATTGCGAACGACAGAATCGCAATATTGCGATTAGCACACTTCTTAGCAGTTTCTGAGTAGCTCGAGACTTACTCTGCCATTGCGATCAGTTCAGTCAGTTTCGTTCCTGGATTGACGTCACACACACGCCCAGCGTTCACCCAGGCACTCCCCCGTTTCTCCAGCCACTCCCGCGTTTTTCAAAAATACGTCAGCGTTTTTTCACACACACCCATAAAACGGTCAGTTTCCGCCCAGAAGCACCCACTTCCTGTCAATCACATTACAATCGCCAGAACGAAGAAAAAACCTCGTAATGCCGTGAGTAAAATACCTAACTGCATAGCAAATTTACTTGGCGCAGTCGCAGTGCGGACATTGTGCATGCGCGTTAGCGACTGACCGCTCCGTTGCGAAAAAAAAATAAAGAGCGATCAACTCGGAATGACCACCTAAATTTTTTCGTCTAGGTGAATTTTTTTTTAGATAATTGCATACCCCCCGCTACCTGATACAGAGTCACACACCTACATATACATGGTTGGGTGTGCGTTACCGCCGCTGGGGATCCAGTCGGTCAGCATACTGACCGTGGGATCCTGGCGTAGAAATGCCGGCGGGGGGGCCAGCGCAACAAGCCACTTGCGGCCTTGCTGCGCTCGCCGTGCTTCGGGGTGGTTGGTGACTCTATGGGTGTCGTGGACATCCACAAGTGGGAATAGTCCCTGCTAGTCGGCATGCCGACTGTCAAATTTAGAGGGGGCGGGATATAGCCGTCGGTACTCCGTCGGTCACACAACTAAATCCCCATACACATACCCCGCCCCACCCCCTACCATTATCTAAACCCCAGTAAAGTTAAAATAAATAAACACTATTAAATAATTATTTTAAACATTTATAATAAAAATAAAACACTTACCTTTTTTTCTGTAACTGCTTCTTCTGTCTTCACTCTTCAGCGTTTCCTGCTCCTCCTGTCTGCGTAGACTGGCTCCTCTTCAGCGGCCATTACACTCCTCTCCACACCAGAGTCCAGTCCTAGGGGAGTCCAGTCCTAGGTCATATCTATCTCATATCTATCACTCTACCTTATATCTATATAGGTCATATCTATCTCCTTACCTTATATCTATATAGGTCATATCTATCTATCCAAAAAACGGGACTGTCCCTCAAAAATCGGGACAGTTGGGAGGTATGGTGTCTCATTAGAAGGATACAAGCGTGTCATCCACTGTGCACTTACCTACAGGGTCAGTTTTACCAATACTACATTATATAAGAAAATAAACTACATATCAAGGATAGGCACAAGATTATTAAGAAAATACATCAGGTGCTGATTCTAAGCATCCATCGCATGTATCCACCAAATGTCCAATATTCAGCCATACACCCTCAGTTTCTGTTACATTATTACTTCAGTGCCAGCTGACATAGCCAGTGACCCGCTATTATCTCAGCGTTACATTCACAGACATGAAAGCATCTGACGTTATCTCATATTAAAAAGGAAGAATCATTTTTCTTAAAACACAGAAAGAGTAGGAGAAGCGTTATGGATCCATTGCTGAAGGGAAATAATTTTGTATTTGTTTTATTTTCAACTAATTATCTCTCAGATTATTCAAAATATCTTATTATTTATTTATTTTACACATATTCCCTCCCTTACAGGGCTGTAATGAGGGGATAATACCTTCTACATTTTCACCAATTTTCAGCACTTGTTGAATTGCCTACATGTAGCTCATTTGCATATAAAGGCACAAAAGTCACCAGCTCATTTGCATAAACAACGCATCACAATCACCAGCTCAGTTGCATCACAGTGATGTCACAATGCCACAGTAAGCATGGAAAACCTCTGATTACGACCTGCTGGACTCAATTGCTGCCTAGTGTTGAACCGGGCAGCATCAGTCACGTGCTGGAAACAGACCGTAGCTATTGGATAACTTTCTACAATCAGACTCACCACAGATTACAGACACCGGATTTGCTGGCATTCCTTGAATAAGAATGTGGAACTGTATGCCATTTCCGTGCAGCCGCAAGGCGAGGCGGCCTGATGAGGACTCAAGTGGGAACCATCGCACTGAGAACAGCGAGACTGCAAGACCTGCCGAGAGACGTTCGCTCATCGCGCGCTTTAGGAGATTCATGTCTAAGAGGAGGCAAGGCCAAATGGGTGGAACCAACATTACCCACCTCATCACTGAGAGCAGGAAGGATTCCATGCTATCCTGTGTGGATCTGCCAGCCTTAATACAGGCCTCACATGATGCTCCTGACAAGGAACCTGGTAGAGACCAGGAAGTGCGCTCACCTGCAAAATCCAATACGGTGCAGGCATCGACCAGCGACCTGTTCAGCTGTCTAATGGAGTTCCTCTGCCGCAGGTGTAAAGAATTTGTGGAGTTATCACCAACATATATTGCTCTATGGATAACCACTGTAGACAGCTTCCTCTATCAATACTGGCGGAATGTCAGTTTCATCACTCCGACCAATCTAGCGTTTCTCTACATGCTCTGCCGAGAGGTCATGTCATCCGAGCTGCTCAGCGAGTGGGAGCTAATAGCAAGTCTATCAACATGTCTGTATGTATCCTATGCATACGTGGGCAGTGAGCTCTCCTACCCACTGATGCCGTTCCCTGTTGAATGCTCGAAGGAAGCCTTTTGGAATCGTTGCCTCTATGTTATCAACCTAATGAGTGCAAAGATGCTCCGCTTCCATGCTGACCCCCAGTATTTTGCCCAGGTCTTTGAGGATCTTAAAGCTGAGGGTGGACAGCAGGATATTACATCAGCTTAAAATCATACTGGACAGGCCCCGTTACCAAAACCGGCGGTGCGGCCTCAAAAGTGGATCAGCCTCCCATCAGAGGTGGTAGAGGCTAACAGTAAACAGTAACTGTGGTGAGCGTTGATGAAAATTCTGTTGCCATGAATTAAAGCAACAGCTCTGGCTTGAGAATCATAAAGTAGCTCAAATTCAGGCTTGGGAACCTAAAGCAAAAGAAACCCCATTTCAGGCTTGGGAACCTAAGGCAAAAGAAACCCAATTTCAGGCTTGGGAACCTAAGGCAAAAGAAACCCAATTTCAGGCTTGGGAACCTAAGGCAAAGAAACCCACCCGTGGCTGTTATTGCATGGCTATCGGGCGTGGCCCCTTGGCGATGGCGTTACCAGTTCTTTAAGAATTGGTAGTGGCACAGCCACCATGGACCAACGCAATATTAATTTTTTGTTAAGTTAGAACAGTCTAAATGCGCAGTCAAACTTGCCATGACAGACTTTTTTGACAACTTTCAGCTTAAATTGCAAAAAGAGGATTTTTGGTCACTTACCTTTGAATCCTTTTCTCTGAAGCAGGCTGTGGGACGCTGGACCATGGGATTGCAAGATGGGCTGGAGTTTGGCACTCAAACTACTGTCATTTTAATTCTAAGCTCCTCCCCCTTCAACCCCACAATACTAGCACTTCTTTTAAAAGAGTACGGTAAGGATTAGCAGTAACCCAGTGAAGCTGTTACAACAAACCATCAGGGAAATGACAGTCAAGAACCTGCGTGTGAGGGAGGGAACACACAGCAAGGGAAGAAATTAGATAGTTTTTCTGTCTGTAAATAGCAGAGGGGAGAAGTACGGGTGACTTATGGAAAGTGTACAAAAGTTTAGGGAGTAGCACCATCTTAGATACATATGAATTATTGGCAGATAAGAAGATCTTGGCCCATCTAATCTGCCCTTAGATAGATATGAAATAAAGAAATAAATACATAAATATCAGAAATACTGTATGTGAGATAGCAGAGGTGTAGCTAGGCACCAAGGTGCCCGGAGCAAGGGCATGTTTTGGTGCCACCCTCCCCTATACTGAATTGGAGGCCTAGCCAACACGTGGTGGAATGTTACATTTGAAAAGAAACACTATTTAAAAATCCTAAATTCGTGACAAGGGTGGTTGTAGACCTTGTGGAGCTCATGGTAATCTGATAATCTCCAAATATCTCAATTAAAATAATGCCCCAAATGTGACCCCCCAACATACCCAAACCCTCCCTAAACTCTCAATGAAAATACTGCATCAAAATTGCCCCACCCCCACCCCCACATATACTCTTTCATAGTCCCCAATGCCTTAACCCTATAACTGATATCCAGACTTGATAATCCCACTATGCTTCAATGAAAATAATGTCCCAGAATTTCCAGAGGCAGAGAGAGGTGCTGCAACATCAATGTAGAGAGAAGTGCTGCAGCAGCCGGGGCAGAGAGATGGCACAGCAGCCTGGGCAGGACAGAAGTAACCCTGCTGCACAGCTACAAGCAGACAGTGAGACATATAAAGAGGGTGGGCAGAGCTCCGGCATGTACCGGCTGTCAGTGTCTCCTGCTGTCGCCTCTGGCCTGCCCTGTTCCCTACCTAGTCTCCGAGTCAGTGTGTGCCCCCTGCTTCTCCTGTTCTGTGGCTGCCAGTACAGTGGCCCGTGGGAAGGGTGTGTGGGTGGGTGACAGCGCACCCTCTAACTATTCCGCGCTCTACTGGAGCCACCCTCGCTACACCCCTGCTTGCGAGCAGGGCCTTCCTGCCTCTATGACTGTTATTACCCAGTTTTGTTTTATCTCTGTTGTTTCCAAATATAAAGCGCAACAGAATTTGCTGCGCTATCGAAGAAACTGTTAATAAAAGAATAATAAATAGGAGACTGGGGATGTGGTCGGCGTCCCAGCGGCCTGTATTCTGTCGGTTGTGAGACAGACACCGGAACACAGACTGCCGGAAAGTCGAAGGTGAGTATCAGGGTATATGCACTAGGGGGGGTTGTTAGCCGTAGCCGCCACCTCCCCACAGGTTAGCCCTAGATGGCACCCCCCAAGGGTTATGGCAGGGGGCAGGAGAGGGGTAAAATACTTACCCGTAAACAGTGTCGGGATGCCGCAGTCGGTGTTGTAACTGTTGGCATGCTGACAGCCGGTATTTCATACCCAACCCGTAGATAGACATGACATATAAAGATACACGGTAGGGAGATAGATATGAGATAGATATGACCTATATAGATATAAGGTAGGGAGATAGATATGAGATAGATATGACCTATACAGATATAAGGTAGGGAGATAGATATGAGATAGATATGACCTATATAGATATAAGGTAGGGAGATAGATATGAGATAGATATGACCTATACAGATATAAGGTAGGGAGATAGATATGACCTATACAAATATAAGGTAACTAGAAAGATAGATATGAGATAGATATTACCTATATAGATATAAGGTAAGGAGATAGATATGAGATAGATATGACCTATACAGACATAAGGTACAGATGTAGCCAACTTTATCTTGACTGTTTCTCCGCCGAGACGGGCGTTTAGCCACGCTAAGGCGATAGCTGAGTTTAATCACAGGCAGGCGCGTTGAGACGATCTAGATACTCATCATGCATTACACATCTCCACCACTGTGTGGCTAATGCTCCACTAATCCAGTACTTTCGATCGTACAGTATAGCGGCGGATTGATCTACAGCTCTGGCAATACTGTAGGCGTAACGGGAAGCGGTGGAAAAAGTATGGAGTACAGTACTGTATGTGTATGGAGACGCAACTACAGTAATTGTGTAAAAGGAATAATGTACAGTACAATGTATAAACACCGTGCTTTTTAAAATATAAAATATATGAGCGTCTGAGTTCGCTAATGCATAATGGGAATGGAGGACTAGCAGGAGGCGGAGGAAAACACCGTGCTTTACAAATGCGAGCGTCCGAGTCCTCTAAGGCATAAACCAACAGCAATGGGGCGAGGGCCGGGCGCTGTTTGCAGTACTTTCACACATGAAATTAGAAATCTCTCATGAGGCGTCGTGGGCTAGGGGTGAAGGCTCCCACCTCCCTCACTGGGGGTCCAGGGTTCGAGACATGATGTGCTTTCTTTCTTTTTTTTTTTTTTTTTTTCTGTAATAATGCACTGTATTATTTTATTTACATTGTAAGACAGTCAATGGAAGGATGCACACAGGTTTCACATAAATCAAAGTACATCTGCAGGAGCGATTCTTTACGCTAAATGCACCCAAACAGCGTGAATGAAATGAGTGTATTCTGGCGCTACCAACTAAGCAAAACAGTACTGTAGATCTTCAGCGTTTGTGCATTGCACAGGACCTGAATTTCCTCCCTGTGCAGGCCCCCAGGGGGGAAGGGCGATGGGGGTAGGGGGGAGACGATGGAAAATACTGTGCCTTTGAAATGCAATTACATGAGCGTCCGAGTACACTACGGCATACTGTAAACCAACACCAATGGGAAGGAAGTGCCAACCTTATTTTTAATGTGTTCCCGTGACATTCACTTTAACATTTTTTTTTTCTCTCCAATACAGTACATCCAATGGAAGGATGCACACAGGTTTCACATAAATCAAAGTACATCTGCAGGAGCGATTCTTTACGCTAAATGCAACCTACAGTACGGTACTGTAAGTGAGCAAAATAGTACTACAGTGGGCGTTTGTGTATTGCACATGACCTGCATTCCCTCCCTGTCTACTGCATGATCTGTGCAGGCTCCCATGGGGGAAGGGCAACAGGCTAGCAGGAGGCGGAGGAAAACACCGTGCTTTACAAATGCGAGCGTCCGAGTCCTCTAAGGCATAAACCAACAGCAATGGGGCGAGGGCCGGGCGCTGTTTGCAGTACTTTCACACATGAAATTAGAAATCTCTCATGAGGCGTCGTGGGCTAGGGGTGAAGGCTCCCACCTCCCTCACTGGGGGTCCAGGGTTCGAGACATGATGTGCTTTCTTTCTTTTTTTTTTTTTTTTTTTCTGTAATAATGCACTGTATTATTTTATTTACATTGTAAGACAGTCAATGGAAGGATGCACACAGGTTTCACATAAATCAAAGTACATCTGCAGGAGCGATTCTTTACGCTAAATGCACCCAAACAGCGTGAATGAAATGAGTGTATTCTGGCGCTACCAACTAAGCAAAACAGTACTGTAGATCTTCAGCGTTTGTGCATTGCACAGGACCTGAATTTCCTCCCTGTGCAGGCCCCCAGGGGGGAAGGGCGATGGGGGTAGGGGGGAGACGATGGAAAATACTGTGCCTTTGAAATGCAATTACATGAGCGTCCGAGTACACTACGGCATACTGTAAACCAACACCAATGGGAAGGAAGTGCCAACCTTATTTTTAATGTGTTCCCGTGACATTCACTTTAACATTTTTTTTTTCTCTCCAATACAGTACATCCAATGGAAGGATGCACACAGGTTTCACATAAATCAAAGTACATCTGCAGGAGCGATTCTTTACGCTAAATGCAACCTACAGTACGGTACTGTAAGTGAGCAAAATAGTACTACAGTGGGCGTTTGTGTATTGCACATGACCTGCATTCCCTCCCTGTCTACTGCATGATCTGTGCAGGCTCCCATGGGGGAAGGGCAACAGGCTAGCAGGAGGCGGAGGAAAACACCGTGCTTTACAAATGCGAGCGTCCGAGTCCTCTAAGGCATAAACCAACAGCAATGGGGCGAGGGCCGGGCGCTGTTTGCAGTACTTTCACACATGAAATTAGAAATCTCTCATGAGGCGTCGTGGGCTAGGGGTGAAGGCTCCCACCTCCCTCACTAGGGGTCCAGGGTTCGAGACATGATGTGCTTTCTTTCTTTTTTTTTTTTTTTTTTTCTGTAATAATGCACTGTATTATTTTATTTACATTGTAAGACAGTCAATGGAAGGATGCACACAGGTTTCACATAAATCAAAGTACATCTGCAGGAGCGATTCTTTACGCTAAATGCACCCAAACAGCGTGAATGAAATGAGTGTATTCTGGCGCTACCAACTAAGCAAAACAGTACTGTAGATCTTCAGCGTTTGTGCATTGCACAGGACCTGAATTTCCTCCCTGTGCAGGCCCCCAGGGGGGAAGGGCGATGGGGGTAGGGGGGAGACGATGGAAAATACTGTGCCTTTGAAATGCAATTACATGAGCGTCCGAGTACACTACGGCATACTGTAAACCAACACCAATGGGAAGGAAGTGCCAACCTTATTTTTAATGTGTTCCCGTGACATTCACTTTAACATTTTTTTTTTCTCTCCAATACAGTACATCCAATGGAAGGATGCACACAGGTTTCACATAAATCAAAGTACATCTGCAGGAGCGATTCTTTACGCTAAATGCAACCTACAGTACGGTACTGTAAGTGAGCAAAATAGTACTACAGTGGGCGTTTGTGTATTGCACATGACCTGCATTCCCTCCCTGTCTACTGCATGATCTGTGCAGGCTCCCATGGGGGAAGGGCAACAGGCTAGCAGGAGGCGGAGGAAAACACCGTGCTTTACAAATGCGAGCGTCCGAGTCCTCTAAGGCATAAACCAACAGCAATGGGGCGAGGGCCGGGCGCTGTTTGCAGTACTTTCACACATGAAATTAGAAATCTCTCATGAGGCGTCGTGGGCTAGGGGTGAAGGCTCCCACCTCCCTCACTGGGGGTCCAGGGTTCGAGACATGATGTGCTTTCTTTCTTTTTTTTTTTTTTTTTTCTGTAATAATGCACTGTATTATTTTATTTACATTGTAAGACAGTCAATGGAAGGATGCACACAGGTTTCACATAAATCAAAGTACATCTGCAGGAGCGATTCTTTACGCTAAATGCACCCAAACAGCGTGAATGAAATGAGTGTATTCTGGCGCTACCAACTAAGCAAAACAGTACTGTAGATCTTCAGCGTTTGTGCATTGCACAGGACCTGAATTTCCTCCCTGTGCAGGCCCCCAGGGGGGAAGGGCGATGGGGGTAGGGGGGAGACGATGGAAAATACTGTGCCTTTGAAATGCAATTACATGAGCGTCCGAGTACACTACGGCATACTGTAAACCAACACCAATGGGAAGGAAGTGCCAACCTTATTTTTAATGTGTTCCCGTGACATTCACTTTAACATTTTTTTTTTTCTCTCCAATACAGTACATCCAATGGAAGGATGCACACAGGTTTCACATAAATCAAAGTACATCTGCAGGAGCGATTCTTTACGCTAAATGCAACCTACAGTACGGTACTGTAAGTGAGCAAAATAGTACTACAGTGGGCGTTTGTGTATTGCACATGACCTGCATTCCCTCCCTGTCTACTGCATGATCTGTGCAGGCTCCCATGGGGGAAGGGCAACAGGCTAGCAGGAGGCGGAGGAAAACACCGTGCTTTACAAATGCGAGCGTCCGAGTCCTCTAAGGCATAAACCAACAGCAATGGGGCGAGGGCCGGGCGCTGTTTGCAGTACTTTCACACATGAAATTAGAAATCTCTCATGAGGCGTCGTGGGCTAGGGGTGAAGGCTCCCACCTCCCTCACTGGGGGTCCAGGGTTCGAGACATGATGTGCTTTCTTTCTTTTTTTTTTTTTTTTTTTCTGTAATAATGCACTGTATTATTTTATTTACATTGTAAGACAGTCAATGGAAGGATGCACACAGGTTTCACATAAATCAAAGTACATCTGCAGGAGCGATTCTTTACGCTAAATGCACCCAAACAGCGTGAATGAAATGAGTGTATTCTGGCGCTACCAACTAAGCAAAACAGTACTGTAGATCTTCAGCGTTTGTGCATTGCACAGGACCTGAATTTCCTCCCTGTGCAGGCCCCCAGGGGGGAAGGGCGATGGGGGTAGGGGGGAGACGATGGAAAATACTGTGCCTTTGAAATGCAATTACATGAGCGTCCGAGTACACTACGGCATACTGTAAACCAACACCAATGGGAAGGAAGTGCCAACCTTATTTTTAATGTGTTCCCGTGACATTCACTTTAACATTTTTTTTTTTCTCTCCAATACAGTACATCCAATGGAAGGATGCACACAGGTTTCACATAAATCAAAGTACATCTGCAGGAGCGATTCTTTACGCTAAATGCAACCTACAGTACGGTACTGTAAGTGAGCAAAATAGTACTACAGTGGGCGTTTGTGTATTGCACATGACCTGCATTCCCTCCCTGTCTACTGCATGATCTGTGCAGGCTCCCATGGGGGAAGGGCAACAGGCTAGCAGGAGGCGGAGGAAAACACCGTGCTTTACAAATGCGAGCGTCCGAGTCCTCTAAGGCATAAACCAACAGCAATGGGGCGAGGGCCGGGCGCTGTTTGCAGTACTTTCACACATGAAATTAGAAATCTCTCATGAGGCGTCGTGGGCTAGGGGTGAAGGCTCCCACCTCCCTCACTGGGGGTCCAGGGTTCGAGACATGATGTGCTTTCTTTCTTTTTTTTTTTTTTTTTTTCTGTAATAATGCACTGTATTATTTTATTTACATTGTAAGACAGTCAATGGAAGGATGCACACAGGTTTCACATAAATCAAAGTACATCTGCAGGAGCGATTCTTTACGCTAAATGCACCCAAACAGCGTGAATGAAATGAGTGTATTCTGGCGCTACCAACTAAGCAAAACAGTACTGTAGATCTTCAGCGTTTGTGCATTGCACAGGACCTGAATTTCCTCCCTGTGCAGGCCCCCAGGGGGGAAGGGCGATGGGGGTAGGGGGGAGACGATGGAAAATACTGTGCCTTTGAAATGCAATTACATGAGCGTCCGAGTACACTACGGCATACTGTAAACCAACACCAATGGGAAGGAAGTGCCAACCTTATTTTTAATGTGTTCCCGTGACATTCACTTTAACATTTTTTTTTTCTCTCCAATACAGTACATCCAATGGAAGGATGCACACAGGTTTCACATAAATCAAAGTACATCTGCAGGAGCGATTCTTTACGCTAAATGCAACCTACAGTACGGTACTGTAAGTGAGCAAAATAGTACTACAGTGGGCGTTTGTGTATTGCACATGACCTGCATTCCCTCCCTGTCTACTGCATGATCTGTGCAGGCTCCCATGGGGGAAGGGCAACAGGCTAGCAGGAGGCGGAGGAAAACACCGTGCTTTACAAAGCTTTACTGTAATGTGCATAGACCTCGCTTACAGTATCTCTGTGTATTTTGGCTAGGGGATTGTGACGCTCCTTCAGCATCGCCCCGTAGCCTGCACAGCTTATGCCATTTCTCATTCCATACCCAACTGCTGCCTGCCACGAGGTGGGGGTTCAGGAGGTGGGGGTTCATGGGTAGTGGTCGTTTTGACAGTGTGCTATGCGATTGAGTCCGGTGTACCGTAATACTGTATGCAATCCTACAGTAGCTTATCCCTCCCCTGTGTATTTTGGCTAGGGGATTGTGACGCTCCTTCAGCATTGCCCCATAACCTGCACAAGGGTTCAGGGGCGGCGGCCATTTTGCCAGTGTGCTACAGTATGTCATCGAGTCCGGTGTACCATAATATGCATACTGTGTATTTTAGCTAGGGGATTGTGACGCTCATTCAGCATTGCCCCATAGTCTGTACAATCTGGACTATTACTTGCTCCGTAGCCTAGGGCCTCTGTGGGGCAAGGAGTCATAGGTGGTAGCCATTTCTATTCAGTCTGCCCAGCTACAGAATTGTATGTGTACTGTGTACGGAGCATAGTACCTTAACCTGCATAGAACCTGCACATTATGGTACACCGGACTCGATCGCATAGAACCGCTCATGCAGCTACTGTATGCCCTGGTTTGCAGTATGTGAATAAAAAAAATAATAAAGTGTCTGAAAAAAACTACAGTAACATGCATTCGTACAGTACTTAAGGAATCGAACCCTGGACTCTGAGTATAGGAAGCGAAACACTTCACCACTTCGCCGCAGACAAATGTATAAATCCGTTGGTTTTGATTATGCTGTAATGGCTACGGGATTAGGACGATAACACTGTAGAAAATTCCTAATCTTGAGAGGCAATAGTGAACTTGTAACACACATCCATTTGCGACAGTGTACACTACTGGTTTTACAGTACTGTGTTTTGTCTGCGGGACTTGCACGCTCACATACAGTATTCATAAAGTATTGTAGATGGATCATATACTGTATGCTGTACTACTGTATTTGCGTCGGTGTCGTACTGTATATACTGTACAGTACTGTATTAAATAATGCAGCGTAATGAGTACAGTATTTGCTGTATGCAGCGTAATGAGACGCCTTAGTAAAGTAGTCCTTATTATGTATGTCAGTATTGTATTTTACGGGAGACCACACGCATGCGCAGTGGTGATTGTAAAAAGCGACATCTGGTGGCTGATCGCAGGTATTACACGTAAAGGTAACGCCAAACGTCAAATGTCTGTCTCCGTGCGATTAGATAGCCTCTCTGTGGCTAGGCGCGCCTCGCTACGCCACAGTACGCTGCGTATGGTCGAACGGGACAACCGCCGCGGCCACTCAAGATAAAGGTGGCTACATCTGTAGGGAGATAGATATGAGATAGATATGACCTACAGATGTAGCCACCTTTATCTTGAGTGGCCGCGGCGGTTGTCCCGTTCGACCATACGCAGCGTACTGTGGCGTAGCGAGGCGCGCCTAGCCACAGAGAGGCTATCTAATCGCACGGAGACAGACATTTGACGTTTGGCGTTACCTTTACGTGTAATACCTGCGATCAGCCACCAGATGTCGCTTTTTACAATCACCACTGCGCATGCGTGTGGTCTCCCGTAAAATACAATACTGACATACATAATAAGGACTACTTTACTAAGGCGTCTCATTACGCTGCATACAGCAAATACTGTACTCATTACGCTGCATTATTTAATACAGTACTGTACAGTATATACAGTACGACACCGACGCAAATACAGTAGTACAGCATACAGTATATGATCCATCTACAATACTTTATGAATACTGTATGTGAGCGTGCAAGTCCCGCAGACAAAACACAGTACTGTAAAACCAGTAGTGTACACTGTCGCAAATGGATGTGTGTTACAAGTTCACTATTGCCTCTCAAGATTAGGAATTTTCTACAGTGTTATCGTCCTAATCCCGTAGCCATTACAGCATAATCAAAACCAACGGATTTATACATTTGTCTGCGGCGAAGTGGTGAAGTGTTTCGCTTCCTATACTCAGAGTCCAGGGTTCGATTCCTTAAGTACTGTACGAATGCATGTTACTGTAGTTTTTTTCAGACACTTTATTATTTTTTTTATTCACATACTGCAAACCAGGGCATACAGTAGCTGCATGAGCGGTTCTATGCGATCGAGTCCGGTGTACCATAATGTGCAGGTTCTATACAGGTTAAGGTACTATGCTCCGTACACAGTACACATACAATTCTGTAGCTGGGCAGACTGAATAGAAATGGCTACCACCTATGACTCCTTGCCCCACAGAGGCCCTAGGCTACGGAGCAAGTAATAGTCCAGATTGTACAGACTATGGGGCAATGCTGAATGAGCGTCACAATCCCCTAGCTAAAATACACAGTATGCATATTATGGTACACCGGACTCGATGACATACTGTAGCACACTGGCAAAATGGCCGCCGCCCCTGAACCCTTGTGCAGGTTATGGGGCAATGCTGAAGGAGCGTCACAATCCCCTAGCCAAAATACACAGGGGAGGGATAAGCTACTGTAGGATTGCATACAGTATTACGGTACACCGGACTCAATCGCATAGCACACTGTCAAAACGACCACTACCCATGAACCCCCACCTCCTGAACCCCCACCTCGTGGCAGGCAGCAGTTGGGTATGGAATGAGAAATGGCATAAGCTGTGCAGGCTACGGGGCGATGCTGAAGGAGCGTCACAATCCCCTAGCCAAAATACACAGAGATACTGTAAGCGAGGTCTATGCACATTACAGTAAAGCTTTGTAAAGCACGGTGTTTTCCTCCGCCTCCTGCTAGCCTGTTGCCCTTCCCCCATGGGAGCCTGCACAGATCATGCAGTAGACAGGGAGGGAATGCAGGTCATGTGCAATACACAAACGCCCACTGTAGTACTATTTTGCTCACTTACAGTACCGTACTGTAGGTTGCATTTAGCGTAAAGAATCGCTCCTGCAGATGTACTTTGATTTATGTGAAACCTGTGTGCATCCTTCCATTGGATGTACTGTATTGGAGAGAAAAAAAAAAATGTTAAAGTGAATGTCACGGGAACACATTAAAAATAAGGTTGGCACTTCCTTCCCATTGGTGTTGGTTTACAGTATGCCGTAGTGTACTCGGACGCTCATGTAATTGCATTTCAAAGGCACAGTATTTTCCATCGTCTCCCCCCTACCCCCATCGCCCTTCCCCCCTGGGGGCCTGCACAGGGAGGAAATTCAGGTCCTGTGCAATGCACAAACGCTGAAGATCTACAGTACTGTTTTGCTTAGTTGGTAGCGCCAGAATACACTCATTTCATTCACGCTGTTTGGGTGCATTTAGCGTAAAGAATCGCTCCTGCAGATGTACTTTGATTTATGTGAAACCTGTGTGCATCCTTCCATTGACTGTCTTACAATGTAAATAAAATAATACAGTGCATTATTACAGAAAAAAAAAAAAAAAAAAAGAAAGAAAGCACATCATGTCTCGAACCCTTGACCCCCAGTGAGGGAGGTGGGAGCCTTCACCCCTAGCCCACGACGCCTCATGAGAGATTTCTAATTTCATGTGTGAAAGTACTGCAAACAGCGCCCGGCCCTCGCCCCATTGCTGTTGGTTTATGCCTTAGAGGACTCGGACGCTCGCATTTGTAAAGCACGGTGTTTTCCTCCGCCTCCTGCTAGCCTGTTGCCCTTCCCCCATGGGAGCCTGCACAGATCATGCAGTAGACAGGGAGGGAATGCAGGTCATGTGCAATACACAAACGCCCACTGTAGTACTATTTTGCTCACTTACAGTACCGTACTGTAGGTTGCATTTAGCGTAAAGAATCGCTCCTGCAGATGTACTTTGATTTATGTGAAACCTGTGTGCATCCTTCCATTGGATGTACTGTATTGGAGAGAAAAAAAAAATGTTAAAGTGAATGTCACGGGAACACATTAAAAATAAGGTTGGCACTTCCTTCCCATTGGTGTTGGTTTACAGTATGCCGTAGTGTACTCGGACGCTCATGTAATTGCATTTCAAAGGCACAGTATTTTTCATCGTCTCCCCCCTACCCCCATCGCCCTTCCCCCCTGGGGGCCTGCACAGGGAGGAAATTCAGGTCCTGTGCAATGCACAAACGCTGAAGATCTACAGTACTGTTTTGCTTAGTTGGTAGCGCCAGAATACACTCATTTCATTCACGCTGTTTGGGTGCATTTAGCGTAAAGAATCGCTCCTGCAGATGTACTTTGATTTATGTGAAACCTGTGTGCATCCTTCCATTGACTGTCTTACAATGTAAATAAAATAATACAGTGCATTATTACAGAAAAAAAAAAAAGAAAGAAAGCACATCATGTCTCGAACCCTGGACCCCCAGTGAGGGAGGTGGGAGCCTTCACCCCTAGCCCACGACGCCTCATGAGAGATTTCTAATTTCATGTGTGAAAGTACTGCAAACAGCGCCCGGCCCTCGCCCCATTGCTGTTGGTTTATGCCTTAGAGGACTCGGACGCTCGCATTTGTAAAGCACGGTGTTTTCCTCCGCCTCCTGCTAGTCCTCCATTCCCATTATGCATTAGCGAACTCAGACGCTCATATATTTTATATTTTAAAAAGCACGGTGTTTATACATTGTACTGTACATTATTCCTTTTACACAATTACTGTAGTTGCGTCTCCATACACATACAGTACTGTACTCCATACTTTTTCCACCGCTTCCCGTTACGCCTACAGTATTGCCAGAGCTGTAGATCAATCCGCCGCTATACTGTACGATCGAAAGTACTGGATTAGTGGAGCATTAGCCACACAGTGGTGGAGATGTGTAATGCATGATGAGTATCTAGATCGTCTCAACGCGCCTGCCTGTGATTAAACTCAGCTATCGCCTTAGCGTGGCTAAACGCCCGTCTCGGCGGAGAAACAGTCAAGATAAAGTTGGCTACATCTGTATATAGATGTAAGGTAGGTAGATAGAAATTAGATATATATGACCTATATAGATATAAGGTAGGGATATATATATATGAGATAGATATGACCTACTGTATATAGATATAATGTAGGGAGATAGATATGAAATACATATGACCTATATACTGTTGAGATAAGATAGGGAGATATATATGAGATAGATATGACCTACTGTATATCAAGATAATGTAGGGAGATAGATATGAGATAGATATGACCTATATAGATATAAGGTAGGGAGATAGATATGAGATAGATATGACCTATATAGATATAAGGTAAGGAGATAGATATGAGATAGATATGACCTATACAGATATAACGTAGGGACATAGATATGAGATAGATATGACCTATATATATATATAAGGTAGGGATATAGATATGAGATAGATATGACCTATTCAGATATAACATAGGGAGATAATTATGAGATAGATATGACCTATATTGATATAAGGTAGGGAGATAGATATGAGATAGATATGACTATTATAGATATAAGGTAAGAAGATAGCTATAACCTATACAGATATAAGGTAGAGAGATAGATATGAGATAGATATTACCTATATAGATATAAGGTAGGGAGATAGATATGAGATAGATATGACCTATATAGATATAAGGTAAGAAGATAGATATGACCTATATAGATATAAGGTAGAGAGATAGATATGAGATAGATATGACCTATGTAGATATAAGGTAAGAAGATAGATATAACCTATACAGATATAAGGTAGAGAGATAGATATGAGATAGATATGACCTATATAGATATAAGGTAAGGAGATGGATATGACCTATATAGATATAAGGTAGGGAGATAGATATGAGATAGGTATGACCTATATAGATATAAGGTAGAGAGATAGATATGAAATAGATATGACCTATATAGATATAAAGTAGGGAGAAAGATATGACCTATATAGATATAAGGTAGAAAGATAGATATGAGATAGATATGACCTATATATAGATATAAGGAAGGGAGATAGATATGAGATAGATATGACCTATACACATATAAGGTAGGGAGACAGACATTAGACAGATATGACCTATACAGATATAAGGTAGGGAGATAGATATGACATATACAAATATAAGGTAGAGAGATAGATATGAGATAGATATGACCTATATAGGTATAAGGTAAGGAGATAGATATGACCTATATAGACATAAGGTAGGGAGATAGATATGAGATAGATATGACCTATATAGATATAAGGTAAGAAGATAGATATAACCTATACAGATATCAGGTAGAGAGATAGATATGACCTACATAGATATAAGGTTGGAAGATACATATGACCTATATAGATATAAGGTAGAGAGATAGATATGACCTATATAGATATAAGGTAAGGAGATAGATATGAGATAGATATGACCTATACAGATATAATGTAGGGAGATAGATATGAGATAGGTATTACATATACAAATATAAGGTAGGGAGATAGATATGAGATAGATATGACCTATACAGATATAAGGTAGGGAGATAGATATGAGATAGATATGTCCTATACAGATATAAGGTAGGGAGATAAATATGACCTATACAGATATAAGGTAGCGAGATAGATATGAGATAAATATGACCTATACATATATAAGGTAGGGAGATAGATATGAGATAGATATGACCTATATAGATATAAGGTAGGGAGATAGATATGAGATAGATATGACCTATATGGATATAAGGTAGGGAGATAGATGTGAGATAGATGTGACCTATAAAGATATAATGTAGGGAGATAGATATGACCTATACAGATATAAGGTAGGGAGATAGATATGAGATAGATATGACCTATATCGATATAAGGTAAGGAGATAGATATGACTTATATAGATATAAGTTAGGGAGATAGATATGAGATAGATATGACCTATATAGATATAAGGTTAGAAGATAGATATAACCTATACAGATATAAGGTAGAGAGATAGATTTGACCTATATAGATATAAGGTAGGGAGATAGATATGACCTATATAGATATAAGGTAGGTCGATAGATATGAGATAGATATGACCTATACAGATATAAGTTAGAGAGATAGATATGAGATACATATGACCTATACAGATATAAGGTAGAGAGATAGATATGAGATATATATGACCTATATAGAATAGATATAAGGTAGGGAGATAGATATGAGATAGATATAACCTATATAGAATAGATATAAGGCAAGAAGATAGATATAACCTACACAGATATAAGGTAGAGAGATAGATATGAGATAGATATGACCTATATAGATATAAGGTAAGGAGATAGATATGAGATAGATAATAAGATTTTAGACCTTCCGGTAAATCTTTTTCTCCTAGTCCATAGAGGATGCTGGGGACTCCGTAAGGACCAGGGGGTATAGATGGGCTCCACAGGAGACATGGGCACTATAAAGAACTTTTAGTATGGGTATTCACTGGCTCCTCCCTCTGTGCCCCTCCTATCTCATATATCTATATATATCATATATCTATCTCATATCTATGTCTCTACCTTATATCTGTATAGGTTATATCTATCTTCTTACCTTATATCTATATAGGTCATATCTATCTCATATCTATCACTCTACCTTATATCTATATAGGTCATATCTATCTCCTTACCTTATATCTATATAGGTCATATCTATCTATCCAAAAAATGGTACTGTCCCGCAAAAATCGGGACAGTTGGGAGGTATGGTGTCTCATTAGAAGGATACAAGCGTGTCATCCACTGTGCACTTACCTACAGGGTCAGTTTTACCAATACTACATTATATAAGAAAATAAACTACATAACAAGGATAGGCACAAGATTATTAAGAAAATACATTAGGTGCTGATTCTAAGCATCCATCGCATGTATCCACCAAATGTCCAATATTCAGCCATACACCCTCAGTTTCTGTTACATTATTACTTCAGTGCCAGCTGACATAGCCAGTGACCCGCTATTATCTCAGCGTTACATTCACAGACATGAAAGCATCTGACGTTATCTCATATTAAAAAGTGATAAAGCTAAATATTTATCGTATATAATACCCTTTATGAGGTCTAAGAACACTGTACGCTATCTACGTATGAAGTACCGTAAGGGTACGCTAGTTGCGTAACAATCGCTTTGCCGTGATCGAGACGCTCAAGCGTCACGTTCACTCACGGCCAAGAGATCACAGGCAGGCACGTTATTGGCTGTTAACTAACGTAATGATTCGCTATAGCGTAGCGGACGCTCGGGACCACGAGGAGATCACCAGCGGCGCTGACGCTCACTATATTAAACCTTTGTATCTAAACCATAAACAGTGTATTGTGCAGTAAAACCTTAGTGTAATGTTAGAGTGTAAATGCAACACAGTATAACCTTATTACCTTAAAAGCTGTTTGAGCGTCACCGACGCTCTGAGAATACTTAATACTATAAGAAACACACAGATACCGTGCTCAGGGTCCAACGCCTTATATATATATTATGAATGCTATACTTGCAAAAGAGTTAAACACAATACAAGTCATACACTACAATATAACATAGACTACCTAACCAGATAACTACACAGGAAATACAATACAATTTAAGGGAAAATGAGTGAGAAAGAGAAGGAGAGAGAGAGAGAAATTGAGAGAGATTGGCCCACAATAACAAGAAGATCAATATAGTTGCGGAGAAACACTTACGCACAAGGGGAAACGATCGCATGCGCCTCGATATCCAGCTCCCGATTATCAGCAATGAGAACCGTTGAAGAGAGTGAACTGGATATGGTCGGCCTGCCTATTTATGCCCCACACACAATACAATTCAATGGTCCCTACAATCTCATTGTTCATTGGACACAGGAATTCGGCTTCGCATTATAACAAAAGGTCATAGGTTGATTCATACAGGTGGGTTGTGACTGTTTCCAACTGTTCAGGTGGGTGGGATACTGAGTTTCCCACCGCATGACTAAATAAGAACAAATAATAGTAAATGGACATAAACTTCTTATGTCCATAACGATTCGCACGAGCGATTAATCCGCTCCAAACCAACACCGGAATATTGCTATTTAAATACTCTTCCGATGGGTACCAAACACCACTGTATGACCCCTGTTAGACCCTTCGTACAATACAAAGAGGGATCTCTCTGTTCAGGAACATGCTATGTTAACTAAACTTTCAGAATCTATCAAAGGGACCATGATCTACAAAATACATTATTACTGAAAATATGTAACGATTGAGTCGCACGCTACGATCACATAAACTCTACCGTAAATACGCGTACCGTGCGCCTGCGGGTGCCCGCGACTGTGAGTATGCGCACGCACGGGAGAGCGTACGCATGCGCAGCACGGACCTGTGTGAGGTGCAAATATGGTAGTGTGCATAGAGATATTTTTCTGACTTTGACAGTCCACCCTTTGGCAGTCAACAATAACTGCCACTTCCTGAAAACATTTCAAAAAGAGAAAAATATATGTTAGGGGTTAATACATTTACATGGTTGGGTAAGGGAGGAGAGGAGATGGTAGGAAAAGGGTATGACCTAGTGAGATAGCAGAAGCATGTGTGTATGAATCCGTGCTTGGGGGTCATGTATCATCGTGCCGTACGTGTTTTAAATCAAGCTTCGAGGTATTGCGAAGTATACATGTGAATTCCTTCTTATCCCGTGGTACGGGTCTGTGGATGGGCTGTCAAACTTTTCCGAGCTCTTTTCGGTTTTGGTTGTAACAAAATGGGGGAGCACATTTTAGTTGATGATACATGAATGGGGGAGATATGTGATTGCTGATATCTGTGCCTGTATTCCCTATCGACTATGTGTGTCATTACCTGAGGGTTGTAGAAATGAAGAAAAGACATAATTACGGTAAATGCGGTGGTATTCTATGTCAGGTAAATGTACAGTCGTCGATTGAGGTCTTGTTTGGTGTCTGTTGAATGCAGTCTTCTTTGTGCTTTTGCCCATAAGGTGCGAGCAAAAGCTGTCAATGTCCATAGATTTACAAAAGTGTTGGGCTAGCGTAATTTTAAAATTTCTAGGGAAACTGGGGATCCATGGCATAGTTCATCAAAAATCTGTGTATCAGGTTGTCAAACTTCTTCTTTAATCGCTCTGTTGTCTGTATATCGGCTCATCAAATTCCTCGTCCAAGTGGGTCTTGTTACCTTGGAGGAAACGGAAAAACAGGTGAAAGAAACGGACCGTAGAAATCGCATTTTCATCACATCATTGTTTCTACATTTGGGTCATAAATCAAGTCCAGGTTAATTACAGTTTCCTCACTCCTTAAACTCATTACCCTAGTACGATGATTGCACTTCATTAAAGCCTGACCGCATCTAAATATCAATCCAATCGATATGACAACACCTAAGATACATAGGAGAAACTTCCCAACATCCATTATGACTCCTTGAGCCCAGTCTCCTAAACCAGAAAACCAATTTCGCGGGTTCAACCATGACACCCAACCAGTCAGCTCATTACCTACAGCAGCAAGAGTGAGATTGTGTCTCCTGCGAAATTCCCACTTCAATTGGAGAATATCGTCCATCTTTTGGTCTATGACCTCGACCGGATCCTCGGTGCTATTCGTAATATATGTGCAACATTTCACGCCGTATTGTGTTGCCAGTGTGACACAATATCCGCCTGTCACTGCTGTGAGGTAATTGAGAACCATTCTATGCTGTACCAGTTCTGTTTTGTAAGCCTGAAGTTCTCTTCCAGTATACCTAAACGTGTCATCATACATTTCAGTGATATTATCTAACAAATTGGCGAGCGCAGAAATGTATTTATAATTCAGCACTCCTCTAGCGGTGCGGGTGAAATCTAACGCGATTAAGAATTGAATCCCGGTGGATTCACTTATCAGATCAGAGGCCGGATGCTCTGTCTTCTCTATCAGGTGCCTTTTAACAACGTGCTCGTAATGGGTGTGAGTATAAGGAGCTTGGGCACCACGGTGTATGTCTTTCATTTTGTCATGTGATACAGTCATTACTTCAGGCAGTACTTTTCCAATATAACACAATCCTTCAGAGTTTGGGGCAAGCCACTTGTACGCCTTTCTCCCGCATATGAAATATGCATCATCGGGGAGAACATATGGGACGGAGTAGGACATAACCATATTACACACCTTCCATGTGAAATCTCCTAACCCTAATTCTTCCATCTGCTTAGTACACGTATCAGGTTGTACGATATGTGCACAGTATCCTGGTGATACCTCTCCAACTTTAGTAATCCTATTTCCTAAGGTATACCTATACCGGAAAGATTTTCCTCTACTGGCTATGTGGCGTACAAGCTCTGTATCTGTAGGCATTCTATCTGCTCTATGCGAAAAGGTCATGGTTTGGTTACTCCATGACACTTCCCAATTTCCCGGCTTTCGGGGATTGGAGATGTTGAAACATAATAGGGACCTATCCACATGGTATTGGTGGAGCTTCAAACTAGGAGGACTGGAGATATTAAACCTCCGGTCCACCGGTCTCCCACCATTTAACTCAAGTACCTCCTCTATCGTTAAAGGAAATGGTACTAGCCCTGATTTGCTATGACCCTGAGGTACTTGAGAGCATACCCAACAATCTGTTTTGTTTAACACATTACCCACTAAGGAGTGATAGTCACTCAATGGATGCCGGTCCATGTGGATATTAAAACTGGATTGGCATTTCTTAATGCACCCATCCTCAATGACATTGTTACAGAGCCTACAGATACAGTTTTCTTCAGCTAACAATCCTTCACAATTCCTTCTATGGTCAATGCTATCGGATCGTTTTCTGATACTCGCCTTTACTTGTTGGTTAAGTTGTTCTTGGAAAACTACGCCTCCATCTTTATCATCAGAACCCATTCCAGAACCTCTCTCGACCTCCATGGTACTCTCGCCGGAACAGACTGCTCTGGTCAACATCATGGTCAACAGGAAAATCCGGATCACAGTCTCTTGGGGCAAGTCCATCTTATAGGAGGAGACGAAGAAGAATGAGAGGGGGAAAAAAAATAATTGAGGGAGATGGGATGGGAAGTTGGAGAAAAACAATAAAAGGGAACAGGGGATCGACAACTGCTTTTGATCTTGTGGTTCTCGATGCTCAGGTGCCGCCTCAATCTTCCTGGAACAGACACTCCAGTGATACAACCTCTACCGTCTGTTCCTTATCGCGGGACCTCTCTGGATCAGCAACCTTCTTACAGTGGGACGAATGAACCCAAGTCTCTCTCTCAGCAACCTTCAATGCTGTAGTGCTAGTCAATAAGACCTGGTATGGTCCTTCCCATCTGTCAATAAGGCAACCTGAGCGTAGAAAATTCCGTATCATTACATAATCCCCAGGTTCAATGTCATGACAATTACTATCTGGTAAATCAGGAATCACTAACTTCAGATTATCATTTTGATTCCTTAACTGTTTACTCATGTTAATCAAGTATTTTACAGTCACTTCATTGTTACACTTCAAATCATCCTGAGGGTTAATCATAACATGCGGTTGTCGACCAAACAAGATTTCAAAGGGAGACAGATTAAGAGGGGACCTGGGAGTGGTTCTGATGCTGTACAGTACAATGGGTAAAGCTTCTGGCCATGTCAATCCTGTCTCTGCCATCACTTTACTCAGTTTATTTTTAATAGTGCTGTTCACTCTTTCCACTTTCGCACTCGCCTATGGACGGTATGGAGTATGCAGCTTGCTATCAATTCCCATCAATTTACACATTCCTTGAAAGACATCACCTGTAAAATGGGTACCCCTATCACTTTCGATAATTCTAGGGATACCATATCTACATACAAATTCCTGCACAATTTTCTTAGCAGTAAACATAGCGGTATTTGTGGCCGCCGGAAATGCTTCGACCCAATTTGAGAAAACATCTATACAAACAAGTACATATTTCAAATTTCGACAAGGGGGTAATTGAATGAAGTCAATCTGTATTACCTGGAAAGGGCCGCCGGCAGGTGGGATATGGGATGGTTCTGTAGGTATTGCCTTTCCAATATTCTTTCTCAAACAGGTAAGGCATGACATGGCTCTTTTACTCGCATGAGAGGAGAATCCTGGGGCGCACCAATATGCTCTTACCAACTTGCACACCCCTTCCTTGCCAAGATGAGTCAGCCCGTGAGCTGCCTCAGCCAAACATGGAAGGTATGCTCTGGGGGCCACCGGTTTACCTTGTCCATCCGTCCAGAGTCCTGAGGACTCCTGGCCATATCCCTTTGCCCTCCAGACTGCCTTTTCCTGTGTGGAACACAAATTTTGCATCTCACACAACTTCTGTGTGTTGATGGTATTAAATACCGTCAGTTGTGTGGTGTCTGTCTGTCTGGGGGTAGCAGCTGCTAACTTAGCTGCTTCGTCTGCTCGGCTGTTACCAAGCGATACTGGGTCTTGGCTATATGTATGTGCTTTACATTTGATAACAGCCACTCTGTCGGGTTCCTGTATCGCTGTTAGAAGCCTTTTTATGTGAGCTGCATGCGCTACCGGTGTACCAGCTGCCGTCATGAAATTTCTGAGGCGCCATAGGGCTCCGAAATCATGGACTACCCCGAATGCGTATCTAGAATTGGTGTAGATATTGGCTGATTTGCCCTTAGCCAATTCACATGCTCTGGTTAGGGCGACCAGCTCAGCAACCTGGGCTGAGTGAGGTGGGCCTAGCGGTTCCGCTTCTATGGTGCCTTGGTCATCTACGACTGCGTATCCAGTACACAAGTCTCCCGAGTCTGACTGTCTATGACAACTACCGTCCGTGTAGAACGTAAGTTCTGCATCTTCCAGTGGGTTGTCACTGATGTCAGGCCTTGCGGTAAAATTTTGGGTCAAATATTCCATACAATCATGAGTGTCTTCCTTTGTATTAAATCCTCTTTCCCCAGTACTCTCATCCTCCACCTTTTGGGTCTGTCCAGACACACTTGGGAGATATGTTGCAGGATTTAATGTACTGCATCTCCTTATGGTGATGTTTACGGGGGCCATTAGTGCCAATTCCCATCTTGTAAACCGCACTGATGAGACGTGCCTGGTTTGGGCAGAATTTAACAAGGCTGACACTGCATGTGGTGTATGAATTGTGAGGTTGTGACCTAGCACGACGTCTTCGCTTTTCGTTACTAGCAATGCTATTGCAGCAACGCTTCGCAAGCATGTGGGGAGGGATCGCGCTACCGTGTCTAGCTGAGCGCTGTAATATGCTACTGGCCTGCTGGCATCACCGTGCTTTTGGGTTAGTATGCCTGCCGCGCAACCAGCACTTTCTGTTCCGTATAGTTCAAAGGGTTTCCCATAGTCCGGCATACCTAATGCTGGTGCCTGCGTTAGGCACTGTTTAAGTCTCTCAAATGCTGCCTCAGACTCGTCTGTATGCGAAATCCGATCAGGTTTGTTTGAGGAGACCATTTCCTGCAAAGGTAACGCTAAAATGGAAAACCCTGGGATCCAATTACGGCAATACCCACACATTCCTAAAAATGTTCTGATCTGTTGCTGGGTTTGTGGCAGAGTCATGTCTCTAATTGCTTGAATTCTATCAGCGGTCAGGTGTCTCAGTCCTTGTGTTAAACAGTGTCCCAAATATTTTACCTTAGTTTGGCATAATTGCAACTTGTCTTTGGAAACCTTGTGTCCTGTGTCTGAAAGATGAAACAGGAGCTGTTTCGTATCCTTCAGGGATGCCTCCAATGAATCAGAACACAGTAGTAGATCATCCACGTACTGTATTAATACTGATCCACTCACTGGTTGGAAAGACTGTAAACAATCATGCAAAGCCTGAGAAAATATACTTGGGCTATCTATGAATCCTTGTGGTAATCGAGTCCATGTGTATTGGACTCCTCTGTATGTAAATGCAAACAAATATTGACTGTCAGGGTGCAGAGGTACCGAAAAGAAAGCGGAGCAGAGGTCAATAACAGTGAAAAATTTCGCAGTGGGAGGGATTTGCATTAGGATGACAGCTGGATTTGGCACTACGGGGAACTGACTCTCAACTATTTTGTTAATCCCCCTTAGATCCTGCACTAGCCGGTAACCCCTCCCCCCACTCTTTTTCACAGGGAAGATGGGACTATTAGCAGTGCTGGACGTTCTTACCAGAATGCCCTGTTGTAGCAAGCGCTCTATTACTGGGTAAACTCCTAACTCCACCTCTGGCTTCAGAGGGTACTGTGGGATTTTTGGAGCTATCCTACCATCTTTTACTTGTACAACTACCGGAGCTACGTTTGCCATTAATCCAGTGTCCTGTCCATCTTTAGTCCAAAGTGACTCTGGTATCTGAGATGTCATTTCTTCTACTTGGGAGGGAGTCCTATTTGTCATAGTGGTATGCGACATTAATTTTGACGGGGAGTCTAACATGTCTCGTACTTCCTGAGCGTGATTCTCAGGTATGTCCAAGAATACACCTTCAGGAGTACAATAAATGACGCATCCCATTTTACACAGTAAGTCTCTTCCCAGGAGATTGGTCGGTGCCGATGCAGCCAGCAAAAAGGAATGCTTGGTATGTAAAGGCCCTATTGTAATCTCTGCTGGTTTGCTAACAGGGTAATGCTGGACTACTCCTGTTACTCCCACGGCTGGAATTGTCCTACCAGTGGTCCTCATGCCCACTGTCGAATTTATCACTGATTTGGCCGCCCCTGTGTCTACAAGAAAGTTTAATGATTTACCAGCTACATTGATTGCAATTTCTGGTTCACTTCCAAGACTTGCAATCAATTTTACTGGCTGCAGATTACAGGTATGGCCACACCCCTATTGGGTATGGTGACCTCCCTGAATCCCGCTGGCAGCAACTACTTGTGAGGGAGTTAGCTGGGAACTACCAGAGGTTTGCCAATCTCTGTTTGGGGGGTATCTTTTTGTTTCCCCTGCATGTGGCTCATAACTCCGTTTCTGCGGACCTTGCTCCCAATGTCGTGTGTCGTGTCGTTGTCTAGGGGGTTGGTATGAGTTTCGTACATTCTTTACTCTACAATCTCGTGCCATGTGTCCCTGTTTATGACAAGAATAACAAGTAACCACACTTGACTTACCCACAGGGTTTGGTGATACATACAAAGGCTGCCTTGTGGTCAGGGCCTGTATACTTACGGCCATTAACTTATCACTTTGTTGTTCCCTGTGTCTGGTGATGTTCCTATCGTGATCAATAGCAGCCTCTCTCAAAGTAGCCACAGACAGACCTCACCAACATGGTTGTGTGGTCTGTACCCTAGTCTTTAATGATTCTTTTAAACCATCCATCAGTACCGATACTGCTACTTCTCGATGGTTTATGTTTGTTTTAATGTCCTCTATGCCTGTGTATTTTGCCATTTCTAATAATGCTCTGTGAAAATACTCTGCAGCTGTCTCTGACTCCTTCTGTTTAATGGAGAATATCTTGTTCCATCTGACTACCGCTGGGAAATACTCTTTTAACTGTAAGTTTATTCTTTTTACATTGTCTTTGTTGTACACATCTGTAAGAGGTACATCCTGATCTAATCCGCAATCAGCTAAAAATTGAGTTGCGTCAACATTGGAGGGTAAACATGCTCTCAGCAATATCTGCCAGTCTTTATTGTTGGGCTCTACAGTGTTACCTAAGTCTCTGATGTATTTTTGACTGGCAACTAAATCTTTTCTAGGGTCAGGGAATTCAGACACTATGGTCCTTAATTCCATTCTGGAAAATGGGCTATACATGGCAATGTTCCTCACAGGGGTGACCCCTGATGTGTCAGTTTTCCCATTTGGAACAGCTATTACCCTAACAGGAGTAACTCTAACAACATCACTCTGTGTGGGTTCTACAGCCTGTGGTGAAATGGCTTCAGCATAGTGTATGGTGCCGTACTTACCTGTAGATACGACCTCACCTATCCCTCCGCTAGGGGCCTTTGTCACTAATCTCGTGGGTGGAGCTGTGCCTACTGTGGTCTCTGCTATGGTGGCTGCTAGAGAGAGCGCTGAAATTGTTGCCGATTCGTCTTCTTGATCACACTCCTGAGGAAAGTTCAAAACAGGGTACAACTTGCACGGGTTAATACTTGCATTGGTTAATTGGTTAACATTATCTTTAACATTTATACAGTTGCTAAGTGTTTGTGTGTTACACCTTAGTGCGTCATTCTCCGCAACCAATTTCTCTCCTGATATGTATGGTGGCGGTGGGGCCGTGGCTATCAGTTTTCTGATTGAGCCAGATCCCGCCGCCTGAGCCAATCCTCTCTGTATGTCACCTTCCTGTTGCCACAACTGCAAATAATCGTAATGTTTGATTCGTCTCTTTGTTGATTTAATGAGACATATCCTTCTCCTTAAATTCGTTAACACTTCTGTGCTGAAGCTACCTACTCTTGGGAATTTCTCCCCGTCATGTACTGTCATTCTCTCCCATTCATCACATAAAGCTTCTGTGTGACTTCCGTATTTCTCACACATTACATACCTTGCCGACCCAATTGGTCGGTTCACTGAATCAACCCGAACCGAGGTTGATCGCCCCCTACCTGAACAAGTGGCCCCCATAGTTCGAAGGTGTTGCTTTATTCAACTAACCCTTACGCAAACCAAATGTCCAAAATAGGCTGACGGTGGCGGTTTACCGAGTACCCCACTCACTCGCCCACGCCGACCAATACGACCTGATCACACCGATATGGTGCTGGCGTACTCGACCTAGGGCCCCTGCGACCTGAACCTCTATTTACTGGAACCTGTGAGGGTGCTCCGAAGAACACTTACTCTTTCCAGTAACTATTGGTTGCTGGATAGTTCCTGAGTGAGCAGCGAACTTCCCTTAAAATAAAAAAAGTTACACAAATCACGTTAGAATGTACAAATAGCGTTTATGACCTTCGTACACAAATAGTACCGGTCAGGTTTACTAATGCACACAATTACGTGCGGTACAATCGTTTAGTACACAAGCAACTAATCTTATGTACTGAGCGACCAGTGGAATCGAAAATTTCGGCTGCGAATTCCTTCAGCCAGAGCTTATATGGCCTATATGGGTGTTGCACCAACCCTTTCTTGGTGTTGTGCCTGTGGACTGTATAGCGGACTTCCTTGTCTGCTGTACCTGAACCTGTTGGTCTGCTATGACCTCCTGGTCTGTTACAGTATGACCTCCTGGTCTGCTACACTCTAATGCTCAAATTGTATATTTAACCAGGGATGCCTCCCTAGCCACCATGTACGTCACTTACACGCATGTACCTCACGAGAACTCGACTTTTCTTGTGGTTCAACCTGTAAAATTGTATACAACACACTCACTCACCACCTGTACACTTTTGTTTCTATTTCTATTTCTGCGCAGAAATTTCTCTTTAGACCAGATGTGTTTACAAATTAGGAGAAGGATCTATTAATTTAAATTTGGAATTAAAAAAAAATTGTGCGATTTATCGCCTGGCGTTATTTACCGCGTGGCGCTACTTATCGCGTTGAGAGGAGAGAAAAAAAAAAACTTGTGATTTGAGTTACGTGGGCGTACCCGTACGCTCCGTTGCGTAATATACGCTGCGTGCGTCGGCCCTTGGATTGCGTACGCAAGTCTCAGTCTTTTGTTAGAGACACGTGTACGCAAAGCAAAGATCCACCGTAACACAATTTATACGTTTATCAACTATAGAACTGGCAAACAGGAGAGTGACATACGAAAATACACCAATGAAAAGGAAATGCAGATATATATGTGTGCGTGCGTGTGTACGCAAGACAGAAAAATAAACAGTTTTAAAAAGACACTATTGTTTTGTTCTTACCTCCGGTTCCCGGATTCCTTCAGCACCCTTTACTAAGAGAAGCAGACACTTATCCAAACAGCACTACGAGGAATATGATCTCCCGCCCTTTGCTGCTGGATAATGTCTGCTGAAATTACCTAGTGTAGATATGTGAAGGACGGGCGAGCTGCCAATTGATAAAGCTAAATATTTATCGTATATAATACCCTTTATGAGGTCTAAGAACACTGTACGCTATCTACGTATGAAGTACCGTAAGGGTACGCTAGTTGCGTAACAATCGCTTTGCCGTGATCGAGACGCTCAAGCGTCACGTTCACTCACGGCCAAGAGATCACAGGCAGGCACGTTATTGGCTGTTAACTAACGTAATGATTCGCTATAGCGTAGCGGACGCTCGGGACCACGAGGAGATCACCAGCGGCGCTGACGCTCACTATATTAAACCTTCGTATCTAAACCATAAACAGTGTATTGTGCAGTAAAACCTTAGTGTAATGTTAGAGTGTAAATGCAACACAGTATAACCTTATTACCTTAAAAGCTGTTTGAGCGTCACCGACGCTCTGAGAATACTTAATACTATAAGAAACACACAGATACCGTGCTCAGGGTCCAACGCCTTATATATATATTATGAATGCTATACTTGCAAAAGAGTTAAACACAATACAAGTCATACACTACAATATAACATAGACTACCTAACCAGATAACTACACAGGAAATACAATACAATTTAAGGGAAAATGAGTGAGAAAGAGAAGGAGAGAGAGAGAGAAATTGAGAGAGATTGGCCCACAATAACAAGAAGATCAATATAGTTGCGGAGAAACACTTACGCACAAGGGGAAACGATCGCATGCGCCTCGATATCCAGCTCCCGATTATCAGCAATGAGAACCGTTGAAGAGAGTGAACTGGATATGGTCGGCCTGCCTATTTATGCCCCACACACAATACAATTCAATGGTCCCTACAATCTCATTGTTCATTGGACACAGGAATTCGGCTTCGCATTATAACAAAAGGTCATAGGTTGATTCATACAGGTGGGTTGTGACTGTTTCCAACTGTTCAGGTGGGTGGGATACTGAGTTTCCCGCCGCATGACTAAATAAGAACAAATAATAGTAAATGGACATAAACTTCTTATGTCCATAACTATTCGCACGAGCGATTAATCCGCTCCAAACCAACACCGGAATATTGCTATTTAAATACTCTTCCGATGGGTACCAAACACCACTGTATGACCCCTGTTAGACCCTTCGTACAATACAAAGAGGGATCTCTCTGTTCAGGAACATGCTATGTTAACTAAACTTTCAGAATCTATCAAAGGGACCATGATCTACAAAATACATTATTACTGAAAATATGTAACGATTGAGTCGCACGCTACGATCACATAAACTCTACCGTAAATATGCATACCGTGCGCCTGCGGGTGCCCGCGACTGTGAGTATGCGCACGCACGAGAGAGCGTACGCATGCGCAGCACGGACCTGTGTGAGGTGCAAATATGGTAGTGTGCATAGAGATATTTTTCTGACTTTGACAAAAGATAGAATCATTTTTCTTAAAACACAGAAAGAGTAGGAGAAGCGTTATGGATCCATTGCTGAAGGGAAATAATTTTGTATTTGTTTTATTTTCAACTAATTATCTCTCAGATTATTCAAAATATCTTATTATTTATTTATTTTACATATATTCCCTCCCTTACAGGGCTGTAATGAGGGGATAATACCTTCTACATTTTCACCAATTTTCAGCACTTCTTGAATTGCCTACATGTAGCTCATTTTCATATAAAGGCACAAAAGTCACCAGCTCATTTGCATAAACAACGCATCACAATCACCAGCTCAGTTGCATCACAGTGATGTCACAATGCCACAGTAAGCAGGGAAAACCTCTGATTACGACCTGCTGGACTCAATTGCTGCCTAGTGTTGAACCGGGCAGCATCAGTCACGTGCTGGAAACAGACCGTAGCTATTGGATAACTTTCTACAATAAGACTCACCACAGATTACAGACACCGGATTTGCTGGCATTCCTTGAATAAGAATGTGGAACTGTATGCCATTTCCGTGCAGCCGCAAGGCGAGGCGGCCTGATGAGGACTCAAGTGGGAACCATCGCACTGAGAACAGCGAGACTGCAAGACCTGCCGAGAGACGTTCGCTCATCGCGCGCTTCAGGAGATTCATGTCTAAGAGGAGGCAAGGCAAAATGGGTGGAACCAACATTACCCACCTCATCACTGAGAGCAGGAAGGATTCCATGCTATCCTGTGTGGATCTGCCAGCCTTAATACAGGCCTCACATGATTCTCCTGACAAGGAACCTGGTAGAGACCAGGAAGTGCGCTCACCTGAAAAATCCAATACGGTGCAGGCATCGACCAGCGACCTGTTCAGCTGTCTAATGGAGTTCCTCTGCCGCAGGTGTAAAGAATTCGTGGAGTTATCACCAACATATATTGCTCTATGGATAACCGCTGTAGACAGCTTCCTCTATCAATACTGGCGGAATGTCAGTTTCATCACTCCGACCAATCTAGCGTTTCTCTACATGCTCTGCCGAGAGGTCATGTCATCCGAGCTGCTCAGCGAGTGGGAGCTAATAGCAAGTCTATCAACATGTCTGTATGTATCCTATGCATACGTGGGCAGTGAGCTCTCCTACCCACTGATGCCGTTCCCTGTTGAATGCTCGAAGGAAGCCTTTTGGAATCGTTGCCTCTATGTTATCAACCTAATGAGTGCAAAGATGCTCCGCTTCCATGCTGACCCCCAGTATTTTGCCCAGGTCTTTGAGGATCTTAAAGCTGAGGGTGGACAGCAGGATATTACATCAGCTTAAAATCATACTGGACAGGCCCCGTTACCAAAACCGGCGGTGCGGCCTCAAAAGTGGATCAGCCTCCCATCAGAGGTGGTAGAGGCTAACAGTAAACAGTAACTGTGGTGAGCGTTGATGAAAATTCTGTTGCCATGAATTAAAGCAACAGCTCTGGCTTGAGAATCATAAAGTAGCTCAAATTCAGGCTTGGGAACCTAAGGCAAAAGAAACCCCATTTCAGGCTTGGGAACCTAAGGCAAAAGAAACCCAATTTCAGGCTTGGGAACCTAAGGCAAAGAAACCCAATTTCAGGCTTGGGAACCTAAGGCAAAGAAACCCACCCGTGGCTGTTATTGCATGGCTATCGGGCGTGGCCCCTTGGCGATGGGGTTACCAGTTCTTTAAGAATTGGTAGTGGCACAGCCACCATGGACCAACGCAATATAAATTTTTTGTTAAGTTAAGTTAAATGCGCAGTCAAACTTGCCATGACAGACTTTTTTGACATCTTTCAGCTTAAATTGCAAAAAGAGGATTTTTGGTCACTTACCTTTGAATCCTTTTCTCTAAAGCAGGCTGTGGGACGCTGGACCATGGGATTGCAAGATGGGCTGGAGTTTGGCACTCAAACTACTGTCATTTTAATTCTAAGCTCCTCCCCCTTCAACCCCACAATACTAGCACTTCTTTTAAAAGAGTACGGTAAGGATTAGCAGTAACCCAGTGAAACTGTTACAACAAACCATCAGGGAAATGACAGTCAAGAACCTGCGTGTGAGGGAGGGAACACGTTGTCCCACAGCAAGGGAAGAAATTAGATAGTTTTTCTGTCTGTAAATAGCAGAGGGGAGAAGTACGGGTGACTTATGGAAAGTGTACAAAAGTTTAGGGAGTAGCACCATCTTAGATACATATAAATTATTGGCAGATAAGAAGATCTTGGCCCATCTAATCTGCCTTTAGATAGATATGAAATAAAGAGATAAATACATAAATATCAGAAATACTGTATGTGAGATAGCAGAGGTGTAGCTAGGCACCAAGGTGCCCGGAGCAAGGGCATGTTTTGGTGCCACCCTCCCCTATACTGAATTGGAGGCCTAGCCAACACGTGGTGGAATGTTACATTTGAAAAGAAACACTATTTAAAAATCCTAAATTGGTGACAAGGGTGGTTGTAGACCTTGTGGAGCTCATGGTAATCTGATAATCTCCAAATATCTCAATTAAAATAATGCCCCAAATGTGACCCCCCACATACCCAAACCCTCCCTAAACTCTCAATGAAAATACTGCATCAATATTGCCCCACCCCCACCCCCCCATACACTATTCCATAGTCCCCAATGCCTTAACCCTAGAACTGATATCCAAACCTGATAATCCCACTATGCTTCAATGAAAATAATGTCCCAGAATTTCCTGAGAGGCAGAGAGAGGTGCTGCAACATCAATGTAGAGAGAAGTGCTGCAGCAGCCGGGGCAGAGAGATGGCACAGCAGCCTGGGCAGGACAGAAGTAACCCTGCTGCACAGCTACAAGCAGACAGTGAGACATATAAAGAGGGTGGGCAGAGCTCCGGCATGTGCCGGCTGTCAGTGTCTCCTGCTGTCGCCTCTGGCCTGCCCTGTTCCCTACCTAGTCTCCGAGTCAGTGTGTGCCCCCTGCTTCTCCTGTTCTGTGGCTGCCAGTACAGTGGCCTGTGGGAATGGTGTGTGGGTGGGTGGCAGCGTGCCGTCTAACTATTCCGTGCCCAGAGCTCGCGCTCCACTGGAGCCACCCTTGCTACACCCCTGCTTGCGAGCAGGGCCTTCCTGCCTCTATGACTGTTATTACCCAGTTTTGTTTTATCTCTGTTGTTTCCAAATATAAAGCGCAACAGAATTTGCTGCGCTATCGAAGAAACTGTTACTAAAAGAATAATAAATAGGAGATAGGGGATGTGGTCGGCGTTCCGGCGGCCTGTATTCTGGCAGTTGTGTGACAGACACCGGAACACAGACTGCCGGAATGTCGAAGGTGAGTATCAGGGTATATGCACTAGGGGGGGTTGTTAGCCGTAGCCGCCACCTCCCCACAGGTTAGCCCTAGATGGCACCTCCCAAGGGTTATGGTAGGGGGCAGGAGAGGGGTAAAATACTTACCCGTGTACAGTGTCGGGATGCCGCAGTCGGTGTTGTAACTGTTGGCATGCTGACAGCCGGTATTTCATACACAACCCGTAGATAGACATGGCATATATAGATACACGGTAGGGAGATAGATATGAGATAGATATGACCTATATAGATATAAGGTAGGGAGATAGATATGAGATAGATATGACCTATACAGCTATAAGGTAGGGAGATAGATATGACCTATACAAATATAAGGTAGGGAGATAGATATGAGATAGATATGACCTATATAGATATAAGGTAGGGAGATAGCTATGAGATAGATATGACCCATATAGATATAAAGTAGGGAGATAGATATGAGATAGATATGACCAGAGCCGGCCTTAGCTATAGGCAGGCTAGGCATTTGCCTAGGGCATCCACGCATGTCTAGGGGCATCCAAGCATGTCCCTGCAGTATCTCATGCTGGGAGGGACAGTCCGCAAACTAACTGTTACTTTCCAAATTTATTCAATCAGTACTTGTATACACTGCTGTTTACATTTGTAAAAAAATATGCACACTGTGCCTTAAACTTCCTCCGACATGCTTGAATGCCCCTGACTTGTGAGACCTCAGACAGACAGCAGAAGCCCAGTAAATGCAATTCCTGGACCTGTGACATTTTCACTGACTATATAAGGTTATTATTACTGGATGGCTTCTTATGATAACACATGTGTATTTTGGAAGACTGCTTCACAGAAACCTGACATCACCGATACTGCTTGTGCACATTGGGGAGGGGGACCCTGTTATCCTGTGTCCCTTATCCCTGTGCACTTCCCAGGTGTCTGCAGGGACCAGAGGCGGATTGTCCATAGGCCTTACAGGGAAGATTCCCGGTGGGCCGACGCACCCGTGGGGCCTGTTTAGTTTGAGGACATGTGGTCCTATTTATAGACATAATGAATAAGATGCAAAATAATTTGCATATATGAAAATGACTTTGCCACTTAGCCTGTGATTGCAGATGATCTAGTGTATGCTCTGTCTGCCTGCTTGGCTGACATATAAGATTGAGTGAATAGTGATTGGGATACGGTTGCTGTAATAAGCAAGAAAATATATCTTTCTAAATAATTATATAGTTTCCTAAATTCTAAAGGTGTATCATATAATGTGCTCATTATATTTAATTTTATTGCCTTTTAACTTTAACTTCCCCCTTGATGCTGGACATGCCCACAATCTGGAAAGTCTTGGGGGTGGGGGGGGGGGGTTGTTGCTGCCATGGCTAGACCTTACACCTCTGGTGCTGCCCATGTGTGGCCACTAGTACAACTTTTTCATGGGTCGCTTTTTGTTCCCAATCCGCCCCTGCATATTATGTTTGCAATCCCATACCCTGGGCAGACTTGGTGAAAAGAATCACCATGAACCCATTATCTATAAATATAATATAACATCTTGAGATGATTTCCCTCATTCAACCATTTTACATGGGTGTTAAGTTCTGGGGCCACCAATTATCTACTTTCCCATAGAGCAGGAATTCCAAACTCCAGCCCCTCCAACAGGTAGGGCTTGTCTATTTTTGCCCCTGCACAGATGAATTCATCTATATTGGTGGGTCAGTAATTATTCCTCCATAGACAGAAATCTACAAGACATGTCCTGTTGGGAAATGGTTTATGCAGAGGACCACTGTGTTAGAGGTCTGCCTCCACCTACCATGGAGTCCAGCACAAAGAGCCGGATTAAGGAGGGGGTCCCGGGGATACGTACCCCGGACCCCCCTTTCTAAAAGGGGCCCCCTTCCACAGAACGGATCGCTTTTACCGATCCGCTCTGTGGTGCTGCTGCGCTCCCGGCTCCCCGCAGCGGCGCTGCATAGAACAGAGTAGAGGACAGCTGAGCGACGGCTCAGCTGTCCAATAGCGGTCTAAGCAACAGCCTGCGACTCAGTCATTGGCTGGGCGCGCAGGCTGCAGAGGGGAGAAAGGAAGACGAACCCGAACCCTGGCAACATGTGGAGCCAGCCCAGCACAGGAAGCCTGGAGTCCTTAATGGAGACTAGAGGCAGAGAGAATCTAGCTCACGGACTCCTCTGTCTCAGCAGACACTGACAGCACCCTGAGCAAGTAAGGCTGACTATCTTTTAGAGATGAGCGGGTTCGGTTTCTTTGAATCCGAACCCGCACGAACTTCACTTTTTTTTCCACGGGTCCGAGCGACTCGGATCTTCCCGCCTTGCTCGGTTAACCCGAGCGCGCCCGAACGTCATCATGACGCTGTCGGATTCTCGCGAGGCTCGGATTCTATCGCGAGACTCGGATTCTATATAAGGAGCCGCGCGTCGCCGCCATTTTCACTCGTGCATTGAGATTGATAGGGAGAGGACGTGTCTGGCGTCCTCTCCATTAGAATAGAGATAGATAGATTAGATAGAGAGAGATTGTGCAGAGTCGCAGACAGAGTTAGTTTACCACAGTCAGTGACCAGTGCAGTTGCTAGTTAACTTTTATTTAATATAATATATCCGTTCAGTTCTCTCTGCTATATCCGTTCTCTGCCTGAAAAAAAAAACGATACACAGCACAGTCAGTCACACAGTGTGACTCAGTCTGTGTGCACTCAGCTCAGCCCAGTGTGCTGCACAGTCATCAATGTATAAATTAAAAGCTTATAATTAATTGTGGGGGAGACTGGGGAGCACTGCAGGTTGTTAGCAGGAGCCAGGAGTACAATTATATTAATTAACAGTGCACACTTTTGCTGCAGGAGTGGTGACCAGTGCCTGACCACCAGTATAGTATTGTTGTATACTACTAATATCTCTTTAAATATCAACCAGTCTATATTAGCAGCAGACACAGTACAGTGCGGTAGTTCACGGCTGTGGCTACCTCTGTGTCGGCACACGGCAGGCAGTCCGTCCGACCAGAATTGTATTATTTATTATTATATACCTACCACCTAACCGTGGTTTTTTTTTCATTCTTTATACCGTCATAGTGTCATCCTAATTGTTACGAGTATACTACTATCTCTTTATCAACCAGTGTACAGTGCGGTAGTTCACGGCTGTGGCTACCTCTGTGTCGGCACACGGCAGGCAGTCCGTCCGACCAGAATTGTATTATTTATTATTATATACCTACCACCTAACCGTGGTTTTTTTTTCATTCTTTATACCGTCATAGTGTCATCCTAATTGTTACGAGTATACTACTATCTCTTTATCAACCAGTGTACAGTGCGGTAGTTCACGGCTGTGGCTACCTCTGTGTCGGCACACGGCAGGCAGTCCGTCCGACCAGAATTGTATTATTTATTATTATATACCTACCACCTAACCGTGGTTTTTTTTTCATTCTTTATACCGTCATAGTGTCATCCTAATTGTTACGAGTATACTACTATCTCTTTATCAACCAGTGTACAGTGCGGTAGTTCACGGCTGTGGCTACCTCTGTGTCGGCACACGGCAGGCAGTCCGTCCGACCAGAATTGTATTATTTATTATTATATACCTACCACCTAACCGTGGTTTTTTTTTCATTCTTTATACCGTCATAGTGTCATCCTAATTGTTACGAGTATACTACTATCTCTTTATCAACCAGTGTACAGTGCGGTAGTTCACGGCTGTGGCTACCTCTGTGTCGGCACACGGCAGGCAGTCCGTCCGACCAGAATTGTATTATTTATTATTATATACCTACCACCTAACCGTGGTTTTTTTTTCATTCTTTATACCGTCATAGTGTCATCCTAATTGTTACGAGTATACTACTATCTCTTTATCAACCAGTGTACAGTGCGGTAGTTCACGGCTGTGGCTACCTCTGTGTCGGCACACGGCAGGCAGTCCGTCCGACCAGAATTGTATTATTTATTATTATATACCTACCACCTAACCGTGGTTTTTTTTTCATTCTTTATACCGTCATAGTGTCATCCTAATTGTTACGAGTATACTACTATCTCTTTATCAACCAGTGTACAGTGCGGTAGTTCACGGCTGTGGCTACCTCTGTGTCGGCACACGGCAGGCAGTCCGTCCGACCAGAATTGTATTATTTATTATTATATACCTACCACCTAACCGTGGTTTTTTTTTCATTCTTTATACCGTCATAGTGTCATCCTAATTGTTACGAGTATACTACTATCTCTTTATCAACCAGTGTACAGTGCGGTAGTTCACGGCTGTGGCTACCTCTGTGTCGGCAGTCGGCAGGCAGTCCGTCCATCCATAATTGTATTATTATTATAATATATACCACCTAACCGTGGTTTTTTTTTCATTCTTTATACCGTCGTCATAGTGTCATACTAGTTGTTACGAGTATACTACTATCTCTTTATCAACCAGTGTACAGTGCGGTAGTTCACGGCTGTGGCTACCTCTGTGTCGGCAGTCGGCAGGCAGTCCGTCCATCCATAATTGTATTATTATTATAATATATACCACCTAACCGTGGTTTTTTTTGCATTCTTTATACCGTCGTCATAGTGTCATACTAGTTGTTACGAGTATACTACTATCTCTTTATCAACCAGTGTACAGTGCGGTAGTTCACGGCTGTGGCTACCTCTGTGTCGGCAGTCGGCAGGCAGTCCGTCCATCCATAATTGTATTATTATTATAATATATACCACCTAACCGTGGTTTTTTTTCCATTCTTTATACCGTCGTCATAGTGTCATACTAGTTGTTACGAGTATACTACTATCTCTTTATCAACCAGTGTACAGTGCGGTAGTTCACGGCTGTGGCTACCTCTGTGTCGGCAGTCGGCAGGCAGTCCGTCCATCCATAATTGTATTATTATTATAATATATACCACCTAACCGTGGTTTTTTTTGCATTCTTTATACCGTCGTCATAGTGTCATACTAGTTGTTACGAGTATACTACTATCTCTTTATCAACCAGTGTACAGTGCGGTAGTTCACGGCTGTGGCTACCTCTGTGTCGGCAGTCGGCAGGCAGTCCGTCCATCCATAATTGTATTATTATTATAATATATACCACCTAACCGTGGTTTTTTTTCCATTCTTTATACCGTCGTCATAGTGTCATACTAGTTGTTACGAGTATACTACTATCTCTTTATCAACCAGTGTACAGTGCGGTAGTTCACGGCTGTGGCTACCTCTGTGTCGGCAGTCGGCAGGCAGTCCGTCCATCCATAATTGTATTATTATTATAATATATACCACCTAACCGTGGTTTTTTTATACCACCTAACCGTGGCAGTCCGTCCATAATTGTATACTAGTAAACTATCCAATCCATCCATCTCCATTGTTTACCTGAGGTGCCTTTTAGTTCTGCCTATAAAATATGGAGAACAAAAAAGTTGAGGTTCCAAAATTAGGGAAAGATCAAGATCCACTTCCACCTCGTGCTGAAGCTGCTGCCACTAGTCATGGCCGAGACGATGAAATGCCAGCAACGTCGTCTGCCAAGGCCGATGCCCAATGTCATAGTACAGAGCATGTCAAATCCAAAACACCAAATATCAGAAAAAAAAGGACTCCAAAACCTAAAATAAAATTGTCGGAGGAGAAGCGTAAACTTGCCAATATGCCATTTACCACACGGAGTGGCAAGGAACGGCTGAGGCCCTGGCCTATGTTCATGGCTAGTGGTTCAGCTTCACATGAGGATGGAAGCACTCAGCCTCTCGCTAGAAAACTGAAAAGACTCAAGCTGGCAAAAGCACCGCAAAGAACTGTGCGTTCTTTGAAATCCCAAATCCACAAGGAGAGTCCAATTGTGTCGTTTGCGATGCCTGACCTTCCCAACACTGGACGTGAAGAGCATGCGCCTTCCACTATTTGCATGCCCCCTGCAAGTGCTGGAAGGAGCACCCGCAGTCCAGTTCCTGATAGTCAGATTGAAGATGTCAGTGTTGAAGTACACCAGGATGAGGAGGATATGGGTGTTGCTGGCGCTGGGGAGGAAATTGACCAGGAGGATTCTGATGGTGAGGTGGTTTGTTTAAGTCAGGCACCCGGGGAGACACCTGTTGTCCGTGGGAGGAATATGGCCGTTGACATGCCAGGTGAAAATACCAAAAAAATCAGCTCTTCGGTGTGGAGGTATTTCACCAGAAATGCGGACAACAGGTGTCAAGCCGTGTGTTCCCTTTGTCAAGCTGTAATAAGTAGGGGTAAGGACGTTAACCACCTCGGAACATCCTCCCTTATACGTCACCTGCAGCGCATTCATAATAAGTCAGTGACAAGTTCAAAAACTTTGGGTGACAGCGGAAGCAGTCCACTGACCAGTAAATCCCTTCCTCTTGTAACCAAGCTCACGCAAACCACCCCACCAACTCCCTCAGTGTCAATTTCCTCCTTCCCCAGGAATGCCAATAGTCCTGCAGGCCATGTCACTGGCAAGTCTGACGAGTCCTTTCCTGCCTGGGATTCCTCCGATGCATCCTTGCGTGTAACGCCTACTGCTGCTGGCGCTGCTGTTGTTGCCGCTGGGAGTCGATGGTCATCCCAGAGGGGAAGTCGTAAGCCCACTTGTACTACTTCCAGTAAGCAATTGACTGTTCAACAGTCCTTTGCGAGGAAGATGAAATATCACAGCAGTCATCCTACTGCAAAGCGGATAACTGAGTCCTTGACAACTATGTTGGTGTTAGACGTGCGTCCGGTATCCGCCGTTAGTTCACAGGGAACTAGACAATTTATTGAGGCAGTGTGCCCCCGTTACCAAATACCATCTAGGTTCCACTTCTCTAGGCAGGCGATACCGAGAATGTACACGGACGTCAGAAAAAGACTCACCAGTGTCCTAAAAAATGCAGTTGTACCCAATGTCCACTTAACCACGGACATGTGGACAAGTGGAGCAGGGCAGGGTCAGGACTATATGACTGTGACAGCCCACTGGGTAGATGTATGGACTCCCGCCGCAAGAACAGCAGCGGCGGCACCAGTAGCAGCATCTCGCAAACGCCAACTCTTTCCTAGGCAGGCTACGCTTTGTATCACCGCTTTCCAGAATACGCACACAGCTGAAAACCTCTTACGGCAACTGAGGAAGATCATCGCGGAATGGCTTACCCCAATTGGACTCTCCTGTGGATTTGTGGCATCGGACAACGCCAGCAATATTGTGTGTGCATTAAATATGGGCAAATTCCAGCACGTCCCATGTTTTGCACATACCTTGAATTTGGTGGTGCAGAATTTTTTAAAAAACGACAGGGGCGTGCAAGAGATGCTGTCGGTGGCCAGAAAAATTGCGGGACACTTTCGGCGTACAGGCACCACGTACAGAAGACTGGAGCACCACCAAAAACTACTGAACCTGCCCTGCCATCATCTGAAGCAAGAAGTGGTAACGAGGTGGAATTCAACCCTCTATATGCTTCAGAGGTTGGAGGAGCAGCAAAAGGCCATTCAAGCCTATACAATTGAGCACGATATAGGAGATGGAATGCACCTGTCTCAAGTGCAGTGGAGAATGATTTCAACGTTGTGCAAGGTTCTGATGCCCTTTGAACTTGCCACACGTGAAGTCAGTTCAGACACTGCCAGCCTGAGTCAGGTCATTCCCCTCATCAGGCTTTTGCAGAAGAAGCTGGAGGCATTGAAGAAGGAGCTAACACGGAGCGATTCCGCTAGGCATGTGGGACTTGTGGATGCAGCCCTTAATTCGCTTAACAAGGATTCACGGGTGGTCAATCTGTTGAAATCAGAGCACTACATTTTGGCCACCGTGCTCGATCCTAGATTTAAAGCCTACCTTGGATCTCTCTTTCCGGCAGACACAGGTCTGCTGGGGTTGAAAGACCTGCTGGTGACAAAATTGTCAAGTCAAGCGGAACGCGACCTGTCAACATCTCCTCCTTCACATTCTCCTGCAACTGGGGGTGCGAGGAAAAGGCTCAGAATTCCGAGCCCACCCGCTGGCGGTGATGCAGGGCAGTCTGGAGCGACTGCTGATGCTGACATCTGGTCCGGACTGAAGGACCTGACAACGATTACGGACATGTCGTCTACTGTCACTGCATATGATTCTCTCAACATTGATAGAATGGTGGAGGATTATATGAGTGACCGCATCCAAGTAGGCACGTCACACAGTCCGTACTTATACTGGCAGGAAAAAGAGGCAATTTGGAGGCCCTTGCACAAACTGGCTTTATTCTACCTAAGTTGCCCTCCCACAAGTGTGTACTCCGAAAGAGTGTTTAGTGCCGCCGCTCACCTTGTCAGCAATCGGCGTACGAGGTTACATCCAGAAAATGTGGAGAAGATGATGTTCATTAAAATGAATTATAATCAATTCCTCCGCGGAGACATTGACCAGCAGCAATTGCCTCCACAAAGTACACAGGGAGCTGAGATGGTGGATTCCAGTGGGGACGAATTGATAATCTGTGAGGAGGGGGATGTACACGGTGATATATCGGAGGGTGAAGATGAGGTGGACATCTTGCCTCTGTAGAGCCAGTTTGTGCAAGGAGAGATTAATTGCTTCTTTTTTGGGGGGGGTCCAAACCAACCCGTCATATCAGTCACAGTCGTGTGGCAGACCCTGTCACTGAAATGATGGGTTGGTTAAAGTGTGCATGTCCTGTTTTGTTTATACAACATAAGGGTGGGTGGGAGGGCCCAAGGATAATTCCATCTTGCACCTCTTTTTTCTTTTCTTTTTCTTTGCATCATGTGCTGATTGGGGAGGGTTTTTTGGAAGGGACATCCTGCGTGACACTGCAGTGCCACTCCTAGATGGGCCCGGTGTTTGTGTCGGCCACTAGGGTCGCTAATCTTACTCACACAGCTACCTCATTGCGCCTCTTTTTTTCTTTGCGTCATGTGCTGTTTGGGGAGGGTTTTTTGGAAGGGACATCCTGCGTGACACTGCAGTGCCACTCCTAGATGTGCCCGGTGTTTGTGTCGGCCACTAGGGTCGCTAATCTTACTCACACAGTCAGCTACCTCATTGCGCCTCTTTTTTTCTTTGCGTCATGTGCTGTTTGGGGAGGGTTTTTTGGAAGGGCCATCCTGCGTGACACTGCAGTGCCACTCCTAGATGGGCCCGGTGTTTGTGTCGGCCACTAGGGTCGCTAATCTTACTCACACAGCTACCTCATTGCGCCTCTTTTTTTCTTTGCGTCATGTGCTGTTTGGGGAGGGTTTTTTGGAAGGGCCATCCTGCGTGACACTGCAGTGCCACTCCTAGATGGGCCCGGTGTTTGTGTCGGCCACTAGGGTCGCTAATCTTACTCACACAGCTACCTCATTGCGCCTCTTTTTTTCTTTGCGTCATGTGCTGTTTGGGGAGGGTTTTTTGGAAGGGACATCCTGCGTGACACTGCAGTGCCACTCCTAGATGGGCCCGGTGTTTGTGTCGGCCACTAGGGTCGCTTATCTTACTCACACAGCGACCTCGGTGCAAATTTTAGGACTAAAAATAATATTGTGAGGTGTGATGTGTTCAGAATAGGCTGAAAATGAGTGTAAATTATGTTTTTTGAGGTTAATAATACTTTGGGATCAAAATTACCCCCAAATTCTATGATTTAAGCTGTTTTTTAGGGTTTTTTGAAAAAAACACCCGAATCCAAAACACACCCGAATCCGACAAAAATAATTCGGTGAGGTTTTGCCAAAACGCGTTCGAACCCAAAACACGGCCGCGGAACCGAACCCAAAACCAAAACACAAAACCCGAAAAATTTCAGGCGCTCATCTCTACTATCTTTCATTGGATTTTTCCCTGCTGCTGAAAATGAAAAAATGTAGGCTCTGGGTTATATATATCTATATCTATCTATCTATATATTTATTATATATATAGTATATAGATAGATAGATAGATTACCTATCTATCTATATATAAATATTTAATCTACTTCCTCTTTAGTAAGGGCCCCACACTCTGAAGTGCCCCGAGCCCCCCATAGCCTTAATCCGGCTCTGCCAGCACCCAGGTACAACAGGCCTCACAGGGGGCATGGCACCTGTGGAGCCTGATGAGCAGTCACTGGTCAGTATCTCCAGACAGTGGGCATGGCGTAGGCAGAGAGGCTCCCGCTGCACCACTAGTATAGAGACACTGATCCTAGGTCCTGTGTGCTTCGGGCTCATTCACTGATCTCCCCTGTGGTGGAAGTGAGATCAGCAGCAGTATGCACTCTGATGGAATACCGGTGCAGAGAGTTGTGTCTGGGGATCGAGGGGAAGGGAAGCCGAGAGTGTGAGGGGAAGGGAAGCCGAGAGTATTCTCAGTTTTAAATGTGTTCGTAACGTTAAAATTTGATTTAAAAAAAAATTGCTGTGCATGTAATAGGTGCAATAAGAGGAACAGAAAGAGGATCCAGGTGCAGAGCGGAAGATGCTACGTATACTAGGTAAAGGTAGAATTACAGATGGCTAAGCTGTGCATACTGCAGAAAGAGGCACAGATAGCGATAGGTTTAATGTAGAGATGAGCGGGTTCGGTTCCTCGGAATCCGAACCCGCCCGAACTTCAGCTTTTTTTCCACGGGTTCGAGCAGGCTCGGATCCTCCCGCCTTGCTCGGTTAACCCGAGCGCGCCCGAACGTCATCATCCCGCTGTCGGATTCTTGCGAGACTCGGATTCTATATAAGGAGCCGCGCGTCGCCGCCATTTTCACACGTGCATTGAGATTGATAGGGAGAGGACGTGGCTGGCGTCCTCTCCGTTTAGATTAGATTAGAGACACTTGAGTTGATTTACTAATTTTGGGGAGCATTAGGAGGAGTACTCAGTACAGTGCAGCAGAGTTTTGCTGATAGTGTGACCACCAGTTTAATTTTAATCCGTTCTCTGCCTGAAAAAAAATGATACACAGTCACATACCATATCTGTGCTCAGCCTCAGTGTGCTGCATGATAATATGATATATCATCTATGTATGTATGTCTGACTGTGCTGAGTGCTCACTGCTAGTGCTCACACAGCTGAATTGTGGGGGAGACTGGGGAGCAGTTATAGCAGGAGTACAGTGCACACTTTTGCTGCCAGTGTGACCACTGACCACCAGTATATTGTCTGCCTGAAAAAGTTAAACAAACACTCCTGTGGTGTTTTTTTTATTTATTCTATAAACGCATTCTGCTGACAGTGTCCAGCAGGTCCGTCATTCATTATATTATATAAATATTTACCTGCAGTAGTGTTATATTTTTTTTGTTCATCTCTATCATCTTTATCATCTCTATATTAGCAGACGCAGTACGGTAGTCCACGGCTGTGGCTATCTCTGTGTCGTCAGTGCTCGTCCATAATTGTATACCTACCTGTGGTGGGTTTTTTTTTTCTATCTTCTTCATACTAGTAGTTTAGGAGTCTGCTGACAGTGTCCAGCAGGTCCGTCATTATATTATATATACCTGCAGTAGTGATATATATATATTTTTTTATATCATTATCATCTCTATACTAGCAGACACAGTACGGTAGTCCACGGCTGTAGCTACCTCTGTGTCGTCAGTGCTCGTCCATAATTGTATACCTACCTACCTACCTACCTGTGGTGGGGTTTTTTTTTCTATCTTCTTCATACTAGTAGTTTAGGAGTCTGCTGACAGTGTCCAGCAGGTCCGTCATTATATTATATATACCTGCAGTAGTGATATATATATATATTTTATATCATTATCATCTCTATACTAGCAGACACAGTACGGTAGTCCACGGCTGTAGCTACCTCTGTGTCGTCAGTGCTCATCCATAATTGTATACCTACCTGTGGTGGTTTTTTTTTTTTCTATCTTCTGCATACTAGTAGTTCAGCAGTCTGCTGACAGTGTCCAGCAGGTCCGTCATTATATTATATATACCTGCAGTAGTGATATATATATATATATTTTATATCATTATCATCTCTATACTAGCAGACACAGTACGGTAGTCCACGGCTGTAGCTACCTCTGTGTCGTCAGTGCTCGTCCATAATTGTATACCTACCTGTGGTGGGGTTTTTTTTTCTATCTTCTTCATACTAGTAGTTCAGCAGTCTGCTGACAGTGTCCAGCAGGTCCGTCATTATATTATATATACCTGCAGTAGTGATATATATATATTTTTTATATCATTATCATCTCTATACTAGCAGACACAGTACGGTAGTCCACGGCTGTAGCTACCTCTGTGTCGTCAGTGCTCATCCATAATTGTATACCTACCTGTGGTGGGTTTTTTTTTTCTATCTTCTTCATACTAGTAGTTCAGCAATCTGCTGACAGTGTCCAGCAGGTCCGTCATTATATATTATATATACCTGCAGTAGTGATATATATATATTTTTTATATCATTATCATCTCTATACTAGCAGACACAGTACGGTAGTCCACGGCTGTAGCTACCTCTGTGTCGTCAGTGCTCGTCCATAATTGTATACCTACCTGTGGTGGGGTTTTTTTTTTCTATCTTCTTCATACTAGTAGTTCAGCAGTCTGCTGACAGTGTCCAGCAGGTCCGTCATTATATATTATATATACCTGCAGTAGTGATATATATATATTTTTTATATCATTATCATCTCTATACTAGCAGACACAGTATGGTAGTCCACGGCTGTAGCTACCTCTGTGTCGTCAGTGCTCGTCCATAATTGTATACCTACCTGTGGTGGTTTTTTTTTTTTCTATCTTCTTCATACTAGTAGTTCAGCAGTCTGCTGACAGTGTCCAGCAGGTCCGTCATTATATATTATATATACCTGCAGTAGTGATATATATATATTTTTTATATCTTTATCATCTCTGTACTAGCAGACACAGCACGGTAGTCCACGGCTGTAGCTACCTCTGTGTCGTCAGTGCTCGTCCATAATTGTATACCTACCTGTGGTGGGGTTTTTTTTTCTATCTTCTTCATACTAGTAGTTCAGCAGTCTGCTGACAGTGTCCACCAGGTCCGTCATTATATATTATATATACCTGCAGTAGTGATATATATATATTTTTTATATCATTATCATCTCTATACTAGCAGACACAGTACGGTAGTCCACGGCTGTAGCTACCTCTGTGTCGTCAGTCACTCGTCATCCATAAGTATACTAGTATCCATCCATCTCCATTGTTTACCTGAGGTGCCTTTTAGTTGTGCCTATTAAAATATGGAGAACAAAAATGTTGAGGTTCCAAAAATAGGGAAAGATCAAGATCCACTTCCACCTCGTGCTAAAGCTGCTGCCACTAGTCATGGCCGAGACGATGAAATTCCATCAACGTCGTCTGCCAAGGCCGATGCCCAATGTCATAGTACAGAGCATGTAAAATCCAAAACACAAAAGATCAGTAAAAAAAGGACTCAAAAATCTAAATTAAAATCGTCGGAGGAGAAGCGTAAACTTGCCAATATGCCATTTACCACACGGAGTGGCAAGGAACGGCTGAGGCCCTGGCCTATGTTCATGGCTAGTGGTTCAGCTTCACATGAGGATGGAAGCACTCAGCCTCTCGCTAGAAAAATGAAAAGACTTAAGCTGGCAAAAGCACAGCAAAGAACTGTGCGTTCTTCGAAATCACAAATCCACAAGGAGAGTCCAATTGTGTCGGTTGCGATGCCTGACCTTCCCAACACTGGACGTGAAGAGCATGCGCCTTCCACCATTTGCACGCCCCCTGCAAGTGCTGGAAGGAGCACCCGCAGTCCAGTTCCTGATAGTCAGATTGAAGATGTCAGTGTTGAAGTACACCAGGATGAGGAGGATATGGGTGTTGCTGGCGCTGGGGAGGAAACTGACCAGGAGGATTCTGATGGTGAGGTGGTTTGTTTAAGTCAGGCACCCGGGGAGACACCTGTTGTCCGTGGGAGGAATATGGCCATTGACATGCCTGGTGAAAATACCAAAAAAATCAGCTCTTCAGTGTGGAAGTATTTCAACAGAAATGCGGACAACAGGTGTCAAGCCGTGTGTTGCCTTTGTCAAGCTGTAATAAGTAGGGGTAAGGACGGTAACCACCTCGGAACATCCTCCCTTATACGTCACCTGCAGCGCATTCATCATAAGTCAGTGACAAGTTCAAAAAATTTGGGCGACAGCGGAAGCAGTCCACTGACCAGTAAATCCCTTCCTCTTGTAACCAAGCTCACGCAAACCATCCCACCAACTCCCTCAGTGTCAATTTCCTCCTTCCCCAGGAATGCCAATAGTCCTGCAGGCCATGTCACTGGCAATTCTGACGAGTCCTCTCCTGCCTGGGATTCCTCCGATGCATCCTTGAGTGTAACGCCTACTGCTGCTGGCGCTGCTGTTGTTGCTGCTGGGAGTCGATGGTCATCCCAGAGGGGAAGTCGTAAGACCACTTTTACTACTTCCGCCAAGCAATTGACTGTCCAACAGTCCTTTGCGAGGAAGATGAAATATCACAGCAGTCATCCTGCTGCAAAGCGGATAACTGAGGCCTTGGCATCCTGGGCGGTGAGAAACGTGGTTCCGGTATCCATCATTACTGCAGAGCCAACTATAGACTTGTTTGAGGTACTGTGTCCCCGGTACCAAATACCATCTAGGTTCCATTTCTCTAGGCAGGCGATACCGAAAATGTACACAGACCTCAGAAAAAGACTCACCAGTGTCCTAAAAAATGCAGTTGTACCCAATGTCCACTTAACCACGGACATGTGGACAAGTGGAGCAGGGCAGACTCAGGACTATATGACTGTGACAGCCCACTGGGTAGATGTATTGACTCCCGCCGCAAGAACAGCAGCGGCGGCACCATTAGCAGCATCTCGCAAACGCCAACTCTTTCCTAGGCAGGCTACGCTTTGTATCACCGCTTTCCAGAATACGCACACAGCTGAAAACCTCTTACGGCAACTGAGGAAGATCATCGCAGAATGGCTTACCCCAATTGGACTCTCTGTGGATTTGTGGCATCGGACAACGCCAGCAATATTGTGCGTGCATTATATCTGGGCAAATTCCAGCACGTCCCATGTTTTGCACATACCTTGAATTTGGTGGTGCAGAATTATTTAAAAAACGACAGGGGCGTGCAAGAGATGCTGTCGGTGGCCAGAAGAATTGCGGGACACTTTCGGCGTACAGGCACCACGTACAGAAAACTGGAGTAACACCAAAAACGCCTGAACCTGCCCTGCCATCATCTGAAGCAAGAAGTGGTAACGAGGTGGAATTCAACCCTCTATATGCTTCAGAGGTTGGAGGAGCAGCAAAAGGCCATTCAAGCCTATACATCTGACCACGATATAGGAGGTGGAATGCACCTGTCTCAAGCGCAGTGGAGAATGATTTCAACGTTGTGCAAGGTTCTGCAACCTTTTGAACTTGCCACACGTGAAGTCAGTGCCAGCCTGAGTCAGGTCATTCCCCTCATCAGGCTTTTGCAGAAGAAGCTGGAGACATTGAAGAAGGAGCTAAGACAGAGCGATTCCGCTAGGCATGTGGGACTTGTGGATGGAGCCCTTCATTCGCTTAACCAGGATTCACGGGTGGTCAATCTGTTGAAATCAGAGCACTACATTTTGGCCACCGTGCTCGATCCTAGATTTAAAACCTACGTTGTATCTCTCTTTCCGGTAGACACAAATCTGCAGGGGTTGAAAGACCTGCTGGTGAGAAAATTATCAAGTCAAGTGGAACTTGATCGGTCAACAGCTCCTCCTTCACATTCTCCCGCAATTGGCGGTGCGAGGAAAAGGCTCAGAATTCCGAGCCCACCCGCTGGCGGTGATGCAGGGCAGTCTGGAGCGACTGCTGATGCTGACATCTGGTCCGGACTGAAGGACCTGCCAACGATTACGGACATGTCGTCTACTGTCACTGCATATGATTCTCTCACCATTGAAAGAATGGTGGAGGATTATATAAGTGACCGCATCCAAGTAGGCACGTCAGACAGTCCGTACGTATACTGGCAGGAAAAAGAGGCAATTTGGAGGCCCTTGCACAAACTGGCTTTATTCTACCTAAGTTGCCCTCCCACAAGTGTGTACTCTGAAAGCGAAAGAGTGTTTAGTGCCGCCGCTCACCTTGTCAGCAATCGGCGTACGAGGTTACTTCCAGAAAATGTGGAGAAGATGATGTTCATTAAAATGAATTATAATCAATTCCTCCGTGGAGACATTCACCAGCAGCAATTGCCTCCACAAAGTACACAGGGAGCTGAGATGGTGGATTCCAGTGGGGACGAATTGATAATCTGTGATGAGGGGGATGTACATGGTGATGAATCGGAGGATGATGATGAGGTGGACATCTTGCCTCTGTAGAGCCAGCTTGTGCAAGGAGAGATTAATTGCTTCTTTTTTGGTGGGGGTCCAAACCAACCCGTCATTTCAGTCACAGTCGTGTGGCAGACCCTGTCACTGAAATGATGGGTTGGTTAAAGTGTGCATGTCCTGTTTATACAACATAAGGGTGGCTGGAAGGGCCCAAGGACAATTCCATCTCACACCTCTTTTTTCTTTAATTTTTCTTTGCGTCATGTGCTGTTTGGGGAGTGTTTTTTGGAAGGGCCATCCTGCGTGACACTGCAGTGCCACTCCTAGATGGGCCAGGTGTTTGTGTCGGCCACTAGGGTCGCTTAGCTTACTCACACAGCTACCTCATTGCGCCTCTTTTTTTTCTTCTTTGCGTCATGTGCTGTTTGGGGAGTGTTTTTTGGAAGGGCCATCCTGCGTGACACTGCAGTGACACTCCTAGATGGGCCAGGTGTTTGTGTCGGCCACTAGGGTCGCTTAGCTTACTCACACAGCTACCTCATTGCGCCTCTTTTTTTTCTTCTTTGCGTCATGTGCTGTTTGGGGAGAGTTTTTTGGAAGGGCCATCCTGCGTGACACTGCAGTGCCACTCCTAGATGGGCCAGGTGTTTGTGTCGGCCACTAGGGTCGCTTAGCTTACTCACACAGCTACCTCATTGCGCCTCTTTTTTTCTTTGCGTCATGTGCTGTTTGGGGAGTAGTTTTTTGAAGGGCCAGCCTGCGTAACACTGCAGTGCCACTCCTAGATGGGCCAGGTGTTTGTGTCGGCCACTAGGGTCGCTTAGCTTACTCACACAGCTACCTCATTGCGCCTCTTTTTTTTCTTCTTTGCGTCATGTGCTGTTTGGGGAGTGTTTTTTGGAAGGGCCATCCTGCGTGACACTGCAGTGCCACTTCTAGATGGGCCAGGTGTTTGTGTCGGCCACTAGGGTCGCTTAGCTTACTCACACGGCTACCTCATTGCGCCTCTTTTTTTCTTCTTTGCGTCATGTGCTGTTTGGGGAGAGTTTTTTGGAAGGGCCATCCTGCGTGACACTGCAGTGCCACTCCTAGATGGGCCAGGTGTTTGTGTCGGCCACTAGGGTCGCTTAGCTTACTCACACAGCTACCTCATTGCGCCTCTTTTTTTTCTTCTTTGCGTCATGTGCTGTTTGGGGAGTGTTTTTTGGAAGGGCCATCCTGCGTGACACTGCAGTGACACTCCTAGATGGGCCAGGTGTTTGTGTCGGCCACTAGGGTCGCTTAGCTTACTCACACGGCTACCTCATTGCGCCTCTTTTTTTTCTTCTTTGCGTCATGTGCTGTTTGGGGAGAGTTTTTTGGAAGGGCCATCCTGCGTGACACTGCAGTGCCACTCCTAGATGGGCCAGGTGTTTGTGTCGGCCACTAGGGTCGCTTAGCTTACTCACACAGCTACCTCATTGCGCCTCTTTTTTTCTTTGCGTCATGTGCTGTTTGGGGAGTAGTTTTTTGAAGGGCCAGCCTGCGTAACACTGCAGTGCCACTCCTAGATGGGCCAGGTGTTTGTGTCGGCCACTAGGGTCGCTTAGCTTACTCACACAGCTACCTCATTGCGCCTCTTTTTTTTCTTCTTTGCGTCATGTGCTGTTTGGGGAGTGTTTTTTGGAAGGGCCATCCTGCGTGACACTGCAGTGCCACTTCTAGATGGGCCAGGTGTTTGTGTCGGCCACTAGGGTCGCTTAGCTTACTCACACGGCTACCTCATTGCGCCTCTTTTTTTCTTCTTTGCGTCATGTGCTGTTTGGGGAGAGTTTTTTGGAAGGGCCATCCTGCGTGACACTGCAGTGCCACTCCTAGATGGGCCAGGTGTTTGTGTCGGCCACTAGGGTCGCTTAGCTTACTCACAAAGCAACCTCATTGCGCCTCTTTTTTTTCTTCTTTGCGTCATGTGCTGTTTGGGGAGTGTTTTTTGGAAGGGCCATCCTGCGTGACACTGCAGTGCCACTCCTAGATGGGCCAGGTGTTTGTGTCGGCCACTAGGGTCGCTTAGCTTACTCACACAGCTACCTCATTGCGCCTCTTTTTTTCTTTGCGTCATGTGCTGTTTGGGGAGTAGTTTTTTAAAGGGCCAGCCTGCGTGACACTGCAGTGCCACTCCTAGATGGGCCAGGTGTTTGTGTCGGCCACTAGGGTCGCTTAGCTTACTCACACAGCTACCTCATTGCGCCTCTTTTTTTTCTTCTTTGCGTCATGTGCTGTTTGGGGAGAGTTTTTTGGAAGGGCCATCCTGCATGACACTGCAATGCCACTCCTAGATGAGCCAGGTGTTTGTGTCGGCCACTAGGGTCGCTTAGCTTACTCACACAGCTACCTCATTGCGCCTCTTTTATTTCTTCTTTGCGTCGTGTGCTGTTTGGGGAGTGTTTTTTGGAAGGGCCATCCTGCGTGACACTGCAGTGCCACTCCTAGATGGGCCAGGTGTTTGTGTCGGCCACTAGGGTCGCTTAGCTTACTCACACAGCTACCTCATTGCGCCTCTTTTATTTCTTTTTTGCGTCATGTGCTGTTTGGGGAGTGTTTTTTGGAAGGGCCATCCTGCGTGACACTGCAGTGACACTCCTAGATGGGCCAGATGTTTGTGTCGGCCACTAGGGTCGCTTAGCTTACTCACACAGCTACCTCATTGCGCCTCTTTTATTTCTTCTTTGCGTCATGTGCTGTTTGGGGAGTGTTTTTTGGAAGGGCCATCCTGCGTGACACTGCAGTGCCACTCCTAGATGGGCCAGGTGTTTGTGTCGGCCACTAGGGTCGCTTAGCTTACTCACACAGCTACCTCATTGCGCCTCTTTTTTTCTTTGCGTCATGTGCTGTTTGGGGAGTAGTTTTTTGAAGGGCCAGCCTGCGTGACACTGCAGTGCCACTCCTAGATGGGCCAGGTGTTTGTGTCGGCCACTAGGGTCGCTTAGCTTACTCACACAGCTACCTCATTGCGCCTCTTTTTTTTCTTCTTTGCGTCATGTGCTGTTTGGGGAGTGTTTTTTGAAAGGGCCATCCTGCGTGACACTGCAGTGCCACTCCTAGATGGGCCAGGTGTTTGTGTCGGCCACTAGGGTCGCTTAGCTTACTCACACGGCTACCTCATTGCGCCTCTTTTTTTCTTCTTTGCGTCATGTGCTGTTTGGGGAGAGTATTTTGGAAGGGCCATCCTGCGTGACACTGCAGTGCCACTCCTAGATGGGCCAGGTGTTTGTGTCGGCCACTAGGGTCGCTTAGCTTACTTACACAGCTACCTCATTGCGCCTCTTTTTTTCTTTGCGTCATGTGCTGTTTGGGGAGTAGTTTTTTAAAGGGCCAGCCTGCGTGACACTGCAGTGCCACTCCTAGATGGGCCAGGTGTTTGTGTCGGCCACTAGGGTCGCTTAGCTTACTCACACAGCTACCTCATTGCGCCTCTTTTTTTCTTTGCGTCATGTGCTGTTTGGGGAGTAGTTTTTTGAAGGGCCAGCCTGCGTGACACTGCAGTGCCACTCCTAGATGGGCCAGGTGTTTGTGTCGGCCACTAGGGTCGCTTAGCTTACTCACACGGCTACCTCATTGCGCCTCTTTTTTTCTTCTTTGCGTCATGTGCTGTTTGGGGAGAGTATTTTGGAAGGGCCATCCTGCGTGACACTGCAGTGCCACTCCTAGATGGGCCAGGTGTTTGTGTCGGCCACTAGGGTCGCTTAGCTTACTCACACAGCTACCTCATTGCGCCTCTTTTTTTCTTTGCGTCATGTGCTGTTTGGGGAGTAGTTTTTTAAAGGGCCAGCCTGCGTGACACTGCAGTGCCACTCCTAGATGGGCCAGGTGTTTGTGTCGGCCACTAGGGTCGCTTAGCTTACTCACACAGCTACCTCATTGCGCCTCTTTTTTTTCTTCTTTGTGTCATGTGCTGTTTGGGGGGTGTTTTTTGGAAGGGCCATCCTGCGTGACACTGCAGTGCCACTCCTAGATGGGCCAGGTGTTTGTGTCGGCCACTAGGGTCGCTTAGCTTACTCACACGGCTACCTCATTGCGCCTCTTTTTTTTCTTCTTTGCGTCATGTGCTGTTTGGGGAGTGTTTTTTGGAAGGGCCATCCTGCGTGACACTGCAGTGCCACTCCTAGATGGGCCAGGTGTTTGTGTCAGCCACTAGGGTCGCTTAGCTTACTCACACAGCTACCTTATTGCGCCTCTTGTTTTTCTTCTTTGCGTCATGTGCTGTTTGGGGAGTGTTTTTTGGAAGGGCCATCCTGCGTGACACTGCAGTGCCACTCCTAGATGGGCCAGGTGTTTGTGTCGGCCACTAGGGTCGCTTAGCTTACTCACACGGCTACCTCATTGCGCCTCTTTTTTTTCTTCTTTGCGTCATGTGCTGTTTGGGGAGTGTTTTTTGGAAGGGCCATCCTGCGTGACACTGCAGTGCCACTCCTAGATGGGCCAGGTGTTTGTGTCGGCCACTAGGGTCGCTTAGCTTACTCACACAGCTACCTCATTGCGCCTCTTTTTTTCTTTGCGTCATGTGCTGTTTGGGGAGTAGTTTTTTGAAGGGCCAGCCTGCGTAACACTGCAGTGCCACTCCTAGATGGGCCAGGTGTTTGTGTCGGCCACTAGGGTCGCTTAGTGTTAGGCGCCGGGGTCCGCTCGTCGGTGCGGCCCGGCGCCTAGCAACCAGGGACGCCGTGCGCGTACAGCCGCCGGCTCCCTGGCAACGCTAGACGCCGGGCGCACGGAGCCGCTCAGACCCTAGCAACGGGGACGCCACGTTCGGGCCGCGTTCCCCGTTGCTGGGTCTTTTCTAATTGTATAATGGTGTGCTGGCCGTGCAGCATGCAAGCTGCACGGCATTACTTGTGATTACCCAGTCTGGCTCCTGATTGGGGAGCTCACAGTTATAAGCACCCTTTGGACTTCTCACAGACGCCGGTGATAGCTTCCTGTTTGCCTGTGTCGGTTACAGAGAGTTCCAGTCCTGCTCAATCCGGTTGTTCCTGTCCTCAGTGATCCTGTACTCGGAAGTTGTCATCTGTTCCTGGAGTCTGACCGAGCACCTTTAACATCCTGTGGTGTTCGTGAGTCGCGGCGTAGCCGTGTGTTGCGGCTTGACCGCTTACTGTTTATTATTTTGTATCTTTGTGTTCTGGAGCTTTTGCGGAGGATTCCGCTCCCCCTGATCCACTCTGGTATCCAGCGGTGCTGGATAGGAGTTACGGATCAGTGGATCTTTGGTTGTCCTTTTCCCTGGCGGCTAGTCCGCACATACTTTTTGGTTTAGTTAGTTAGCTTGTAACCCCTGGCCTGGTTGCTTAGTCAGAGGGCCCCTTGTTATCACCCTGTCTCGGATTTCCCTTTGTCTCCCATTAAGACCTGAGGGGGCATCGGGGTTGGGCAGACATAATCCGCCCTTCGAACGCGGCTGCCATGGGCTCAAGCAACCATAGTCTCGCAGGGGATTTCTGATAACACGGGCGAGACAACGGAGTTAGGGCGCCAGGGGTTACTAGGCTCTCCTGCTCCCACAACCAGTATATCTTTCCAGTACTCAGACCTCTGCCATAAGATCTCCTCTGGTCTGGAGTACGGGAATCATAACATTATCACCGGCCAGACTAAAATTTAAAATTAAACAGGAGTTTATTTTTCCCTTGTTCAGTTGGGAGATTTGTCGGCCTCATGAATCCCACCGGTGTCGGGCCAAATCCTGGCCAGCTTCTAGTTAGCCAGATTCAAGAACTTACTCAGATGGTTCAGGATCTGTCCCTTCGGGTGAGGTCACAGGAAGATCTGTTACGGACTTCCCCGAGGGTCATTCCTGAACCAAAAATGCATCTGCCTGACCGTTTTTCTGGGGATAGAAAACAGTTTTTCCTATCCTATCTCAGAAGGATCCGGATTCCCTTGAATTACACCCTTGTGCCTTTATGTCCAGGAAATTCTCTTCTGCTGAATCCAACTACGATGTTGGTAACCGGGAATTGCTGGCTATTAAATGGGCTTTCGAGGAGTGGAGGCATTGGCTTGAGGGAGCGACTCATATCATTTCAGTTTTGACTGATCACAAAAATCTTCAATACATTGAATCAGCTAAACGACTGAATGCCCGGCAGGCTCGTTGGGCTATATTTTTTACTCGTTTCAAATTCATTATCACCTTCAGGCCAGGTTCCAAGAATACCAAGGCAGATGCCCTGTCACGCAGTTTTCTTCCAGTTCAAGACAACAGTCCTGTTACTCCCATACTTCCGTCTTCAGTCATTCGGGCAGGCCTCACACAGGATTTATTTACCCAGTTAAAGCTGCTTCAACATCAGGCTCCTGGAAATACTCCTGCTGGTCGTCTTTTTGTCCCTGAGTTTTTGAGAGCAACTGTTTTGACGGAGTTTCATGATAGCAAAGTTGCCGGGCATCCGGGAATCGCTAAGACTTTGGAATTAGTCTCCCGCTCAGTATGGTGGCCTGGTCTTTCCAAAGACATTAAGGAGTTTGTTTTTTCATGTCAGGTCTGTGCACAGCATAAAGTTCCCCGTTCTTTGCCTATCGGTCAGCTTATGCCCTTGAATGTTCCTCTTAGGCCATGGTCTCATATCTCCATGGATTTTGTGGTGGACCTCCCTCTGTCAGCCGGATGCCGAGTCATATGGGTGGTAGTGGACCGTTTTAGTAAAATGGCCCATTTCATTGCTCTTCCCCGATTGCCATCTGCCCAGGGATTGGCAGTCTTGTTCCTCCGCCATGTTTTCAGACTCCATGGGTTACCCACTGATATTGTTTCCGATCGGGGTCCACAATTCATTGCACAGTTTTGGAAATCTTTTTGTGTCTCATTGAAGATGAAATTATCTTTAACGTCAGGCTACCATCCCCAATCCAACGGGCAGACTGAGCGAGTTAACCAATCACTAAAACAATATTTGCGGTTGTACTCGGCCAAACTCCAAAATGACTGGTCTGAGTTTCTTCCATTGGCGGAGTTCGCTTACAATAATGCCTGTCATTCCTCCACCAATGTGTCTCCATTTTTTGCAGTTTTTGGTTTTCACCCCAGAGCTAATTCCTTTCTTCAACATTCCTCTGTCTCCTCACTGACCTTGACCTCTCATCTTAGGCTCATTTGGAGAAAAGTGCACCTGGCTCTCAGAAAAGCGGCATTTCAGGAAAAGAGATTTTCTGACAGGCTCCGGCGGCCGTGCACTTTTAAAGTAGGAGATAGGGTGTGGTTGTCGACTCGCAACATTAAACTTCGACAAACCTCAGCCAGATTGGGTCATAAATTTATTGGACCATTTCACATTATCAAAAAAGTCAATCCAGTTGCCTTCCGGTTACGTTTACCAAAAACTTTACGGATCGGAAATACCTTCCATTGCTCATTGCTGAAACCATATGTTTCGTCCAGTAGATTTCCTCGTAAGATATCTCAGGAGAGATCACCAATAGTTGTACAGGGTCAGCAGGAGTTCTTGGTGGAGAAGGTTCTCGATTCCAAGTTGTCCCGGGGTCGGCTTTATTTTTTGGTGCATTGGAGAGGTTATGGTCCAGAAGAAAGGTCTTGGGTCCTGGATAAGGATCTCCATGCCCCGAGGCTCAAGAGGGCATTTTTTCGAGAATTTCCTCGGAAACCTGGCTTTAGGGGTTCCTTGACCCCTCCTCAAGGGGGGGGGGTACTGTTAGGCACCGGGGTCCGCTCGTCGGTGCGGCCCGGCGCCTAGCAACCAGGGACGCCGTGCGCGTACAGCCGCCGGCTCCCTGGCAACGCTAGACGCCGGGCGCACGGAGCCGCTCAGACCCTAGCAACGGGGACGCCACGTTCGGGCCGCGTTCCCCGTTGCTGGGTCTTTTCTAATTGTATAATGGTGTGCTGGCCGTGCAGCATGCAAGCTGCACGGCATTACTTGTGATTACCCAGTCTGGCTCCTGATTGGGGAGCTCACAGTTATAAGCACCCTTTGGACTTCTCACAGACGCCGGTGATAGCTTCCTGTTTGCCTGTGTCGGTTACAGAGAGTTCCAGTCCTGCTCAATCCGGTTGTTCCTGTCCTCAGTGATCCTGTACTCGGAAGTTGTCATCTGTTCCTGGAGTCTGACCGAGCACCTTTAACATCCTGTGGTGTTCGTGAGTCGCGGCGTAGCCGTGTGTTGCGGCTTGACCGCTTACTGTTTATTATTTTGTATCTTTGTGTTCTGGAGCTTTTGCGGAGGATTCCGCTCCCCCTGATCCACTCTGGTATCCAGCGGTGCTGGATAGGAGTTACGGATCAGTGGATCTTTGGTTGTCCTTTTCCCTGGCGGCTAGTCCGCACATACTTTTTGGTTTAGTTAGTTAGCTTGTAACCCCTGGCCTGGTTGCTTAGTCAGAGGGCCCCTTGTTATCACCCTGTCTCGGATTTCCCTTTGTCTCCCATTAAGACCTGAGGGGGCATCGGGGTTGGGCAGACATAATCCGCCCTTCGAACGCGGCTGCCATGGGCTCAAGCAACCATAGTCTCGCAGGGGATTTCTGATAACACGGGCGAGACAACGGAGTTAGGGCGCCAGGGTTTACTAGGCTCTCCTGCTCCCACAACCAGTATATCTTTCCAGTACTCAGACCTCTGCCATAAGATCTCCTCTGGTCTGGAGTACGGGAATCATAACACTTAGCTTACTCACACAGCTACCTCATTGCGCCTCTTTTTTTTCTTCTTTGCGTCATGTGCTGTTTGGGGAGTGTTTTTTGGAAGGGCCATCCTGCGTGACACTGCAGTGCCACTCCTAGATGGGCCAGGTGTTTGTGTCGGCCACTGGGGTCGCTTAGCTTACTCACACGGCTACCTCATTGCGCCTCTTTTTTTCTTCTTTGCGTCATGTGCTGTTTGGGGAGAGTTTTTTGGAAGGGCCATCCTGCGTGACACTGCAGTGCCACTCCTAGATGGGCCAGGTGTTTGTGTCGGCCACTAGGGTCGCTTAGCTTACTCACACGGCTACCTCATTGCGCCTCTTTTTTTTCTTCTTTGCGTCATGTGCTGTTTGGGGAGTGTTTTTTGGAAGGGCCATCCTGCGTGACACTGCAGTGCCACTCCTAGATGGGCCAGGTGTTTGTGTCGGCCACTAGGGTCGCTTAGCTTACTCACACAGCTACATTATTGCGCCTCTTGTTTTTCTTCTTTGCGTCATGTGCTGTTTGGGGAGTGTTTTTTGGAAGGGCCATCCTGCGTGACACTGCAGTGCCACTCCTAGATGGGCCAGGTGTTTGTGTCGGCCACTAGGGTCGCTTAGCTTACTCACACGGCTACCTCATTGCGCCTCTTTTTTTTCTTCTTTGCGTCATGTGCTGTTTGGGGAGAGTTTTTTGGAAGGGCCATCCTGCGTGACACTGCAGTGCCACTCCTAGATGGGCCAGGTGTTTGTGTCGGCCACTAGGGTCGCTTAGCTTACTCACACAGCTACCTCATTGCGCCTCTTTTTTTCTTTGCGTCATGTGCTGTTTGGGGAGTAGTTTTTTGAAGGGCCAGCCTGCGTGACACTGCAGTGCCACTCCTAGATGGGCCAGGTGTTTGTGTCGGCCACTAGGGTCGCTTAGCTTACTCACACAGCTACCTCATTGCGCCTCTTTTTTTTCTTCTTTGCGTCATGTGCTGTTTGGGGAGTGTTTTTTGAAAGGGCCATCCTGCGTGACACTGCAGTGCCACTCCTAGATGGGCCAGGTGTTTGTGTCGGCCACTAGGGTCGCTTAGCTTACTCACACGGCTACCTCATTGCGCCTCTTTTTTTCTTCTTTGCGTCATGTGCTGTTTGGGGAGAGTATTTTGGAAGGGCCATCCTGCGTGACACTGCAGTGCCACTCCTAGATGGGCCAGGTGTTTGTGTCGGCCACTAGGGTCGCTTAGCTTACTTACACAGCTACCTCATTGCGCCTCTTTTTTTCTTTGCGTCATGTGCTGTTTGGGGAGTAGTTTTTTAAAGGGCCAGCCTGCGTGACACTGCAGTGCCACTCCTAGATGGGCCAGGTGTTTGTGTCGGCCACTAGGGTCGCTTAGCTTACTCACACAGCTACCTCATTGCGCCTCTTTTTTTCTTTGCGTCATGTGCTGTTTGGGGAGTAGTTTTTTGAAGGGCCAGCCTGCGTGACACTGCAGTGCCACTCCTAGATGGGCCAGGTGTTTGTGTCGGCCACTAGGGTCGCTTAGCTTACTCACACAGCTACCTCATTGCGCCTCTTTTTTTTCTTCTTTGCGTCATGTGCTGTTTGGGGAGTGTTTTTTGAAAGGGCCATCCTGCGTGACACTGCAGTGCCACTCCTAGATGGGCCAGGTGTTTGTGTCGGCCACTAGGGTCGCTTAGCTTACTCACACGGCTACCTCATTGCGCCTCTTTTTTTCTTCTTTGCGTCATGTGCTGTTTGGGGAGAGTATTTTGGAAGGGCCATCCTGCGTGACACTGCAGTGCCACTCCTAGATGGGCCAGGTGTTTGTGTCGGCCACTAGGGTCGCTTAGCTTACTCACACAGCTACCTCATTGCGCCTCTTTTTTTCTTTGCGTCATGTGCTGTTTGGGGAGTAGTTTTTTAAAGGGCCAGCCTGCGTGACACTGCAGTGCCACTCCTAGATGGGCCAGGTGTTTGTGTCGGCCACTAGGGTCGCTTAGCTTACTCACACAGCTACCTCATTGCGCCTCTTTTTTTTCTTCTTTGTGTCATGTGCTGTTTGGGGGGTGTTTTTTGGAAGGGCCATCCTGCGTGACACTGCAGTGCCACTCCTAGATGGGCCAGGTGTTTGTGTCGGCCACTAGGGTCGCTTAGCTTACTCACACGGCTACCTCATTGCGCCTCTTTTTTTTCTTCTTTGCGTCATGTGCTGTTTGGGGAGTGTTTTTTGGAAGGGCCATCCTGCGTGACACTGCAGTGCCACTCCTAGATGGGCCAGGTGTTTGTGTCAGCCACTAGGGTCGCTTAGCTTACTCACACAGCTACCTTATTGCGCCTCTTGTTTTTCTTCTTTGCGTCATGTGCTGTTTGGGGAGTGTTTTTTGGAAGGGCCATCCTGCGTGACACTGCAGTGCCACTCCTAGATGGGCCAGGTGTTTGTGTCGGCCACTAGGGTCGCTTAGCTTACTCACACGGCTACCTCATTGCGCCTCTTTTTTTTCTTCTTTGCGTCATGTGCTGTTTGGGGAGTGTTTTTTGGAAGGGCCATCCTGCGTGACACTGCAGTGCCACTCCTAGATGGGCCAGGTGTTTGTGTCGGCCACTAGGGTCGCTTAGCTTACTCACACAGCTACCTCATTGCGCCTCTTTTTTTCTTTGCGTCATGTGCTGTTTGGGGAGTAGTTTTTTGAAGGGCCAGCCTGCGTAACACTGCAGTGCCACTCCTAGATGGGCCAGGTGTTTGTGTCGGCCACTAGGGTCGCTTAGTGTTAGGCGCCGGGGTCCGCTCGTCGGTGCGGCCCGGCGCCTAGCAACCAGGGACGCCGTGCGCGTACAGCCGCCGGCTCCCTGGCAACGCTAGACGCCGGGCGCACGGAGCCGCTCAGACCCTAGCAACGGGGACGCCACGTTCGGGCCGCGTTCCCCGTTGCTGGGTCTTTTCTAATTGTATAATGGTGTGCTGGCCGTGCAGCATGCAAGCTGCACGGCATTACTTGTGATTACCCAGTCTGGCTCCTGATTGGGGAGCTCACAGTTATAAGCACCCTTTGGACTTCTCACAGACGCCGGTGATAGCTTCCTGTTTGCCTGTGTCGGTTACAGAGAGTTCCAGTCCTGCTCAATCCGGTTGTTCCTGTCCTCAGTGATCCTGTACTCGGAAGTTGTCATCTGTTCCTGGAGTCTGACCGAGCACCTTTAACATCCTGTGGTGTTCGTGAGTCGCGGCGTAGCCGTGTGTTGCGGCTTGACCGCTTACTGTTTATTATTTTGTATCTTTGTGTTCTGGAGCTTTTGCGGAGGATTCCGCTCCCCCTGATCCACTCTGGTATCCAGCGGTGCTGGATAGGAGTTACGGATCAGTGGATCTTTGGTTGTCCTTTTCCCTGGCGGCTAGTCCGCACATACTTTTTGGTTTAGTTAGTTAGCTTGTAACCCCTGGCCTGGTTGCTTAGTCAGAGGGCCCCTTGTTATCACCCTGTCTCGGATTTCCCTTTGTCTCCCATTAAGACCTGAGGGGGCATCGGGGTTGGGCAGACATAATCCGCCCTTCGAACGCGGCTGCCATGGGCTCAAGCAACCATAGTCTCGCAGGGGATTTCTGATAACACGGGCGAGACAACGGAGTTAGGGCGCCAGGGGTTACTAGGCTCTCCTGCTCCCACAACCAGTATATCTTTCCAGTACTCAGACCTCTGCCATAAGATCTCCTCTGGTCTGGAGTACGGGAATCATAACATTATCACCGGCCAGACTAAAATTTAAAATTAAACAGGAGTTTATTTTTCCCTTGTTCAGTTGGGAGATTTGTCGGCCTCATGAATCCCACCGGTGTCGGGCCAAATCCTGGCCAGCTTCTAGTTAGCCAGATTCAAGAACTTACTCAGATGGTTCAGGATCTGTCCCTTCGGGTGAGGTCACAGGAAGATCTGTTACGGACTTCCCCGAGGGTCATTCCTGAACCAAAAATGCATCTGCCTGACCGTTTTTCTGGGGATAGAAAACAGTTTTTCCTATCCTATCTCAGAAGGATCCGGATTCCCTTGAATTACACCCTTGTGCCTTTATGTCCAGGAAATTCTCTTCTGCTGAATCCAACTACGATGTTGGTAACCGGGAATTGCTGGCTATTAAATGGGCTTTCGAGGAGTGGAGGCATTGGCTTGAGGGAGCGACTCATATCATTTCAGTTTTGACTGATCACAAAAATCTTCAATACATTGAATCAGCTAAACGACTGAATGCCCGGCAGGCTCGTTGGGCTATATTTTTTACTCGTTTCAAATTCATTATCACCTTCAGGCCAGGTTCCAAGAATACCAAGGCAGATGCCCTGTCACGCAGTTTTCTTCCAGTTCAAGACAACAGTCCTGTTACTCCCATACTTCCGTCTTCAGTCATTCGGGCAGGCCTCACACAGGATTTATTTACCCAGTTAAAGCTGCTTCAACATCAGGCTCCTGGAAATACTCCTGCTGGTCGTCTTTTTGTCCCTGAGTTTTTGAGAGCAACTGTTTTGACGGAGTTTCATGATAGCAAAGTTGCCGGGCATCCGGGAATCGCTAAGACTTTGGAATTAGTCTCCCGCTCAGTATGGTGGCCTGGTCTTTCCAAAGACATTAAGGAGTTTGTTTTTTCATGTCAGGTCTGTGCACAGCATAAAGTTCCCCGTTCTTTGCCTATCGGTCAGCTTATGCCCTTGAATGTTCCTCTTAGGCCATGGTCTCATATCTCCATGGATTTTGTGGTGGACCTCCCTCTGTCAGCCGGATGCCGAGTCATATGGGTGGTAGTGGACCGTTTTAGTAAAATGGCCCATTTCATTGCTCTTCCCCGATTGCCATCTGCCCAGGGATTGGCAGTCTTGTTCCTCCGCCATGTTTTCAGACTCCATGGGTTACCCACTGATATTGTTTCCGATCGGGGTCCACAATTCATTGCACAGTTTTGGAAATCTTTTTGTGTCTCATTGAAGATGAAATTATCTTTAACGTCAGGCTACCATCCCCAATCCAACGGGCAGACTGAGCGAGTTAACCAATCACTAAAACAATATTTGCGGTTGTACTCGGCCAAACTCCAAAATGACTGGTCTGAGTTTCTTCCATTGGCGGAGTTCGCTTACAATAATGCCTGTCATTCCTCCACCAATGTGTCTCCATTTTTTGCAGTTTTTGGTTTTCACCCCAGAGCTAATTCCTTTCTTCAACATTCCTCTGTCTCCTCACTGACCTTGACCTCTCATCTTAGGCTCATTTGGAGAAAAGTGCACCTGGCTCTCAGAAAAGCGGCATTTCAGGAAAAGAGATTTTCTGACAGGCTCCGGCGGCCGTGCACTTTTAAAGTAGGAGATAGGGTGTGGTTGTCGACTCGCAACATTAAACTTCGACAAACCTCAGCCAGATTGGGTCATAAATTTATTGGACCATTTCACATTATCAAAAAAGTCAATCCAGTTGCCTTCCGGTTACGTTTACCAAAAACTTTACGGATCGGAAATACCTTCCATTGCTCATTGCTGAAACCATATGTTTCGTCCAGTAGATTTCCTCGTAAGATATCTCAGGAGAGATCACCAATAGTTGTACAGGGTCAGCAGGAGTTCTTGGTGGAGAAGGTTCTCGATTCCAAGTTGTCCCGGGGTCGGCTTTATTTTTTGGTGCATTGGAGAGGTTATGGTCCAGAAGAAAGGTCTTGGGTCCTGGATAAGGATCTCCATGCCCCGAGGCTCAAGAGGGCATTTTTTCGAGAATTTCCTCGGAAACCTGGCTTTAGGGGTTCCTTGACCCCTCCTCAAGGGGGGGGGTACTGTTAGGCACCGGGGTCCGCTCGTCGGTGCGGCCCGGCGCCTAGCAACCAGGGACGCCGTGCGCGTACAGCCGCCGGCTCCCTGGCAACGCTAGACGCCGGGCGCACGGAGCCGCTCAGACCCTAGCAACGGGGACGCCACGTTCGGGCCGCGTTCCCCGTTGCTGGGTCTTTTCTAATTGTATAATGGTGTGCTGGCCGTGCAGCATGCAAGCTGCACGGCATTACTTGTGATTACCCAGTCTGGCTCCTGATTGGGGAGCTCACAGTTATAAGCACCCTTTGGACTTCTCACAGACGCCGGTGATAGCTTCCTGTTTGCCTGTGTCGGTTACAGAGAGTTCCAGTCCTGCTCAATCCGGTTGTTCCTGTCCTCAGTGATCCTGTACTCGGAAGTTGTCATCTGTTCCTGGAGTCTGACCGAGCACCTTTAACATCCTGTGGTGTTCGTGAGTCGCGGCGTAGCCGTGTGTTGCGGCTTGACCGCTTACTGTTTATTATTTTGTATCTTTGTGTTCTGGAGCTTTTGCGGAGGATTCCGCTCCCCCTGATCCACTCTGGTATCCAGCGGTGCTGGATAGGAGTTACGGATCAGTGGATCTTTGGTTGTCCTTTTCCCTGGCGGCTAGTCCGCACATACTTTTTGGTTTAGTTAGTTAGCTTGTAACCCCTGGCCTGGTTGCTTAGTCAGAGGGCCCCTTGTTATCACCCTGTCTCGGATTTCCCTTTGTCTCCCATTAAGACCTGAGGGGGCATCGGGGTTGGGCAGACATAATCCGCCCTTCGAACGCGGCTGCCATGGGCTCAAGCAACCATAGTCTCGCAGGGGATTTCTGATAACACGGGCGAGACAACGGAGTTAGGGCGCCAGGGTTTACTAGGCTCTCCTGCTCCCACAACCAGTATATCTTTCCAGTACTCAGACCTCTGCCATAAGATCTCCTCTGGTCTGGAGTACGGGAATCATAACACTTAGCTTACTCACACAGCTACCTCATTGCGCCTCTTTTTTTTCTTCTTTGCGTCATGTGCTGTTTGGGGAGTGTTTTTTGGAAGGGCCATCCTGCGTGACACTGCAGTGCCACTCCTAGATGGGCCAGGTGTTTGTGTCGGCCACTGGGGTCGCTTAGCTTACTCACACGGCTACCTCATTGCGCCTCTTTTTTTCTTCTTTGCGTCATGTGCTGTTTGGGGAGAGTTTTTTGGAAGGGCCATCCTGCGTGACACTGCAGTGCCACTCCTAGATGGGCCAGGTGTTTGTGTCGGCCACTAGGGTCGCTTAGCTTACTCACACAGCTACCTCATTGCGCCTCTTTTTTTTCTTCTTTGCGTCATGTGCTGTTTGGGGAGTGTTTTTTGGAAGGGCCATCCTGCGTGACACTGCAGTGCCACTCCTAGATGGGCCAGGTGTTTGTGTCGGCCACTAGGGTCGCTTAGCTTACTCACACAGCTACCTTATTGCGCCTCTTGTTTTTCTTCTTTGCGTCATGTGCTGTTTGGGGAGTGTTTTTTGGAAGGGCCATCCTGCGTGACACTGCAGTGCCACTCCTAGATGGGCCAGGTGTTTGTGTCGGCCACTAGGGTCGCTTAGCTTACTCACACGGCTACCTCATTGCGCCTCTTTTTTTTCTTCTTTGCGTCATGTGCTGTTTGGGGAGAGTTTTTTGGAAGGGCCATCCTGCGTGACACTGCAGTGCCACTCCTAGATGGGCCAGGTGTTTGTGTCGGCCACTAGGGTCGCTTAGCTTACTCACACGGCTACCTCATTGCGCCTCTTTTTTTTCTTCTTTGCGTCATGTGCTGTTTGGGGAGTGTTTTTTGGAAGGGCCATCCTGCGTGACACTGCAGTGCCACTTCTAGATGGGCCAGGTGTTTGTGTCGGCCACTAGGGTCGCTTAGCTTACTCACACAGCTACCTCATTGCGCCTCTTTTTTTCTTTGCGTCATGTGCTGTTTGGAGAGTAGTTTTTTGAAGGGCCAGCCTGCGTAACACTGCAGTGCCACTCCTAGATGGGCCAGGTGTTTGTGTCGGCCACTAGGGTCGCTTAGCTTACTCACACAGCTACCTCATTGCGCCTCTTTTTTTTCTTCTTTGCGTCATGTGCTGTTTGGGGAGTGTTTTTTGGAAGGGCCATCCTGCGTGACACTGCAGTGCCACTCCTAGATGGGCCAGGTGTTTGTGTCGGCCACTGGGGTCGCTTAGCTTACTCACACGGCTACCTCATTGCGCCTTTCTTTCTTCTTTGCGTCATGTGCTGTTTGGGGAGAGTTTTTTGGAAGGGCCAGCCTGCGTAACACTGCAGTGCCACTCCTAGATGGGCCAGGTGTTTGTGTCGGCCACTAGGGTCGCTTAGCTTACTCACACAGCTACCTCATTGCGCCTCTTTTATTTCTTCTTTGCGTCATGTGCTGTTTGGGGAGTGTTTTTTGGAAGGGCCATCCTGCGTGACACTGCAGTGCCACTCCTAGATGGGCCAGGTGTTTGTGTCGGCCACTAGGGTCGCTTAGCTTACTCACACAGCTACCTCATTGCGCCTCTTTTTTTCTTTGCGTCATGTGCTGTTTGGGGAGTAGTTTTTTAAAGGGCCAGCCTGCGTGACACTGCAGTGCCACTCCTAGATGGGCCAGGTGTTTGTGTCGGCCACTAGGGTCGCTTAGCTTACTCACACAGCTACCTCATTGCGCCTCTTTTTTTTCTTCTTTGCGTCATGTGCTGTTTGGGGAGTGTTTTTTGGAAGGGCCATCCTGCGTGACACTGCAGTGCCACTCCTAGATGGGCCAGGTGTTTGTGTCGGCCACTAGGGTTGCTTAGCTTACTCACACAGCTACCTCATTGCGCCTCTTTTATTTCTTCTTTGCGTCATGTGCTGTTTGGGGAGTGTTTTTTGGAAGGGCCATCCTGCGTGACACTGCAGTGCCACTCCTAGATGGGCCAGGTGTTTGTGTCGGCCACTAGGGTCGCTTAGCTTACTCACACAGCTACCTCATTGCGCCTCTTTTATTTCTTCTTTGCGTCATGTGCTGTTTGGGGAGTGTTTTTTGGAAGGGCCATCCTGCATGACACTGCAGTGCCACTCCTAGATGGGCCAGGTGTTTGTGTCGGCCACTAGGGTCGCTTAGCTTACTCACACAGCTACCTCATTGCGCCTCTTTTATTTCTTCTTTGCGTCGTGTGCTGTTTGGGGAGTGTTTTTTGGAAGGGCCATCCTGCGTGACACTGCAGTGCCACTCCTAGATGGGCCAGGTGTTTGTGTCGGCCACTAGGGTCGCTTAGCTTACTCACACAGCTACCTCATTGCGCCTCTTTTTTTCTTTGCGTCATGTGCTGTTTGGGGAGTAGTTTTTTAAAGGGCCAGCCTGCGTGACACTGCAGTGCCACTCCTAGATGGGCCAGGTGTTTGTGTCGGCCACTAGGGTCGCTTAGCTTACTCACACAGCTACCTCATTGCGCCTCTTTTTTTTCTTCTTTGCGTCATGTGCTGTTTGGGGAGTGTTTTTTGGAAGGGCCATCCTGCGTGACACTGCAGTGCCACTCCTAGTTGGGCCAGGTGTTTGTGTCGGCCACTAGGGTTGCTTAGCTTACTCACACAGCTACCTCATTGCGCCTCTTTTATTTCTTCTTTGCGTCATGTGCTGTTTGGGGAGTGTTTTTTGGAAGGGCCATCCTGCGTGACACTGCAGTGCCACTCCTAGATGGGCCAGGTGTTTGTGTCGGCCACTAGGGTCGCTTAGCTTACTCACACAGCTACCTCATTGCGCCTCTTTTTTTCTTTGCGTCATGTGCTGTTTGGGGAGTAGTTTTTTAAAGGGCCAGCCTGCGTGACACTGCAGTGCCACTCCTAGATGGGCCAGGTGTTTGTGTCGGCCACTAGGGTCGCTTAGCTTACTCACACAGCTACCTCATTGCGCCTCTTTTTTTTCTTCTTTGCGTCATGTGCTGTTTGGGGAGTGTTTTTTGGAAGGGCCATCCTGCGTGACACTGCAGTGCCACTCCTAGATGGGCCAGGTGTTTGTGTCGGCCACTAGGGTTGCTTAGCTTACTCACACAGCTACCTCATTGCGCCTCTTTTATTTCTTCTTTGCGTCATGTGCTGTTTGGGGAGTGTTTTTTGGAAGGGCTATCCTGCGTGACACTGCAGTGCCACTCCTAGATGGGCCAGGTGTTTGTGTCGGCCACTAGGGTCGCTTAGCTTACTCACACAGCTACCTCATTGCGCCTCTTTTATTTCTTCTTTGCGTCATGTGCTGTTTGGGGAGTGTTTTTTGGAAGGGCCATCCTGCGTGACACTGCAGTGCCACTCCTAGATGGGCCTGGTGTTTGTGTCGGCCACTAGGGTCGCTTAGCTTACTCACACGGCTACCTCATTGCGCCTCTTTTTTTTCTTCTTTGCGTCATGTGCTGTTTGGGGAGTGTTTTTTGGAAGGGCCATCCTGCGTGACACTGCAGTGCCACTCCTAGATGGGCCAGGTGTTTGTGTCGGCCACTAGGGTCGCTTAGCTTACTCACACAGCTACCTCATTGCGCCTCTTTTTTTCTTTGCGTCATGTGCTGTTTGGGGAGTAGTTTTTTAAAGGGCCAGCCTGCGTGACACTGCAGTGCCACTCCTAGATGGGCCAGGTGTTTGTGTCGGCCACTAGGGTCGCTTAGCTTACTCACACAGCTACCTCATTGCGCCTCTTTTTTTTCTTCTTTGCGTCATGTGCTGTTTGGGGAGTGTTTTTTGGAAGGGCCATCCTGCGTGACACTGCAGTGCCACTCCTAGATGGGCCAGGTGTTTGTGTCGGCCACTAGGGTTGCTTAGCTTACTCACACAGCTACCTCATTGCGCCTCTTTTATTTCTTCTTTGCGTCATGTGCTGTTTGGGGAGTGTTTTTTGGAAGGGCCATCCTGCGTGACACTGCAGTGCCACTCCTAGATGGGCCAGGTGTTTGTGTCGGCCACTAGGGTCGCTTAGCTTACTCACACAGCTACCTCATTGCGCCTCTTTTATTTCTTCTTTGCGTCATGTGCTGTTTGGGGAGTGTTTTTTGGAAGGGCCATCCTGCGTGACACTGCAGTGCCACTCCTAGATGGGCCAGGTGTTTGTGTCGGCCACTAGGGTCGCTTAGCTTACTCACACAGCTACCTCATTGCGCCTCTTTTATTTCTTCTTTGCGTCATGTGCTGTTTGGGGAGTGTTTTTTGGAAGGGCCATCCTGCGTGACACTGCAGTGCCACTCCTAGATGGGCCAGGTGTTTGTGTCGGCCACTAGGGTCGCTTAGCTTACTCACACAGCTACCTCATTGCGCCTCTTTTTTTTCTTCTTTGCGTCATGTGCTGTTTGGGGAGTGTTTTTTGGAAGGGCCATCCTGCGTGACACTGCAGTGCCACTCCTAGATGGGCCAGGTGTTTGTGTCGGCCACTAGGGTTGCTTAGCTTACTCACACAGCTACCTCATTGCGCCTCTTTTATTTCTTCTTTGCGTCATGTGCTGTTTGGGGAGTGTTTTTTGGAAGGGCCATCCTGCGTGACACTGCAGTGCCACTCCTAGATGGGCCTGGTGTTTGTGTCGGCCACTAGGGTCGCTTAGCTTACTCACACAGCTACCTCATTGCGCCTCTTTTATTTCTTCTTTGCGTCATGTGCTGTTTGGGGAGTGTTTTTTGGAAGGGCCATCCTGCGTGACACTGCAGTGCCACTCCTAGATGGGCCAGGTGTTTGTGTCGGCCACTAGGGTCGCTTAGCTTACTCACACGGCTACCTCATTGCGCCTCTTTTTTTCTTCATTGCGTCATGTGCTGTTTGGGGAGAGTATTTTGGAAGGGCCATCCTGCGTGACACTGCAGTGCCACTCCTAGATGGGCCAGGTGTTTGTGTCGGCCACTAGGGTCGCTTAGCTTACTCACACAGCTACCTCATTGCGCCTCTTTTATTTCTTCTTTGCGTCATGTGCTGTTTGGGGAGTGTTTTTTGGAAGGGCCATCCTGCGTGACACTGCAATGCCACTCCTAGATGGGCCAGGTGTTTGTGTCGGCCACTAGGGTCGCTTAGCTTACTCACACGGCTACCTCATTGCGCCTCTTTTTTTTCTTCTTTGCGTCATGTGCTGTTTGGGGAGTGTTTTTTGGAAGGGCCATCCTGCGTGACACTGCAGTGCCACTCCTAGATGGGCCAGGTGTTTGTGTCGGCCACTAGGGTCGCTTAGCTTACTCACACAGCTACCTCATTGCGCCTCTTTTTTTCTTTGCATCATGTGCTGTTTGGGGAGTAGTTTTTTGAAGGGCCAGCCTGCGTAACACTGCAGTGCCACTCCTAGATGGGCCAGGTGTTTGTGTCGGCTACTAGGGTCGCTTAGCTTACTCACACAGCTACCTCATTGCGCCTCTTTTTTTTCTTCTTTGCGTCATGTGCTGTTTGGGGAGTGTTTTTTGGAAGGGCCATCCTGCGTGACACTGCAGTGCCACTTCTAGATGGGCCAGGTGTTTGTGTCGGCCACTAGGGTCGCTTAGCTTACTCACACGGCTACCTCATTGCGCCTCTTTTTTTCTTCTTTGCGTCATGTGCTGTTTGGGGAGAGTTTTTTGGAAGGGCCATCCTGCGTGACACTGCAGTGCCACTCCTAGATGGGCCAGGTGTTTGTGTCGGCCACTAGGGTCGCTAAGCTTACTCACACGGCTACCTCATTGCGCCTCTTTTTTTCTTCTTTGCGTCATGTGCTGTTTGGGGAGAGTATTTTGGAAGGGCCATCCTGCGTGACACTGCAGTGCCACTCCTAGATGGGCCAGGTGTTTGTGTCGGCCACTAGGGTCGCTTAGCTTACTCACACAGCTACCTCATTGCGCCTCTTTTATTTCTTCTTTGCGTCATGTGCTGTTTGGGGAGTGTTTTTTGGAAGGGCCATCCTGCGTGACACTGCAATGCCACTCCTAGATGGGCCAGGTGTTTGTGTCGGCCACTAGGGTCGCTTAGCTTACTCACACGGCTACCTCATTGCGCCTCTTTTTTTTCTTCTTTGCGTCATGTGCTGTTTGGGGAGTGTTTTTTGGAAGGGCCATCCTGCGTGACACTGCAGTGCCACTCCTAGATGGGCCAGGTGTTTGTGTCGGCCACTAGGGTCGCTTAGCTTACTCACACAGCTACCTCATTGCGCCTCTTTTTTTCTTTGCATCATGTGCTGTTTGGGGAGTGTTTTTTGGAAGGGCCATCCTGCGTGACACTGCAGTGCCACTCCAAGATGGGCCAGGTGTTTGTGTCGGCCACTAGGGTCGCTTAGCTTACTCACACAGCTACCTCATTGCGCCTCTTTTTTTCTTTGCGTCATGTGCTGTTTGGGGAGTAGTTTTTTAAAGGGCCAGCCTGCGTGACACTGCAGTGCCACTCCTAGATGGGCCAGGTGTTTGTGTCGGCCACTAGGGTCGCTTAGCTTACTCACACAGCTACCTCATTGCGCCTCTTTTTTTTCTTCTTTGCGTCATGTGCTGTTTGGGGAGTGTTTTTTGGAAGGGCCATCCTGCGTGACACTGCAGTGCCACTCCTAGATGGGCCAGGTGTTTGTGTCGGCCACTAGGGTTGCTTAGCTTACTCACACAGCTACCTCATTGCGCCTCTTTTATTTCTTCTTTGCGTCATGTGCTGTTTGGGGAGTGTTTTTTGGAAGGGCCATCCTGCGTGACACTGCAGTGCCACTCCTAGATGGGCCAGGTGTTTGTGTCGGCCACTAGGGTCGCTTAGCTTACTCACACAGCTACCTCATTGCGCCTCTTTTTTTCTTTGCATCATGTGCTGTTTGGGGAGTGTTTTTTGGAAGGGCCATCCTGCGTGACACTGCAGTGCCACTCCAAGATGGGCCAGGTGTTTGTGTCGGCCACTAGGGTCGCTTAGCTTACTCACACAGCTACCTCATTGCGCCTCTTTTTTTCTTTGCGTCATGTGCTGTTTGGGGAGTAGTTTTTTAAAGGGCCAGCCTGCGTGACACTGCAGTGCCACTCCTAGATGGGCCAGGTGTTTGTGTCGGCCACTAGGGTCGCTTAGCTTACTCACACAGCTACCTCATTGCGCCTCTTTTTTTTCTTCTTTGCGTCATGTGCTGTTTGGGGAGTGTTTTTTGGAAGGGCCATCCTGCGTGACACTGCAGTGCCACTCCTAGATGGGCCAGGTGTTTGTGTCGGCCACTAGGGTTGCTTAGCTTACTCACACAGCTACCTCATTGCGCCTCTTTTATTTCTTCTTTGCGTCATGTGCTGTTTGGGGAGTGTTTTTTGGAAGGGCCATCCTGCGTGACACTGCAGTGCCACTCCTAGATGGGCCAGGTGTTTGTGTCGGCCACTAGGGTCGCTTAGCTTACTCACACAGCTACCTCATTGCGCCTCTTTTATTTCTTCTTTGCGTCATGTGCTGTTTGGGGAGTGTTTTTTGGAAGGGCCATCCTGCGTGACACTGCAGTGCCACTCCTAGATGGGCCTGGTGTTTGTGTCGGCCACTAGGGTCGCTTAGCTTACTCACACAGCTACCTCATTGCGCCTCTTTTATTTCTTCTTTGCGTCATGTGCTGTTTGGGGAGTGTTTTTTGGAAGGGCCATCCTGCGTGACACTGCAGTGCCACTCCTAGATGGGCCAGGTGTTTGTGTCGGCCACTAGGGTCGCTTAGCTTACTCACACGGCTACCTCATTGCGCCTCTTTTTTTCTTCTTTGCGTCATGTGCTGTTTGGGGAGAGTATTTTGGAAGGGCCATCCTGCGTGACACTGCAGTGCCACTCCTAGATGGGCCAGGTGTTTGTGTCGGCCACTAGGGTCGCTTAGCTTACTCACACAGCTACCTCATTGCGCCTCTTTTATTTCTTCTTTGCGTCATGTGCTGTTTGGGGAGTGTTTTTTGGAAGGGCCATCCTGCGTGACACTGCAATGCCACTCCTAGATGGGCCAGGTGTTTGTGTCGGCCACTAGGGTCGCTTAGCTTACTCACACGGCTACCTCATTGCGCCTCTTTTTTTTCTTCTTTGCGTCATGTGCTGTTTGGGGAGTGTTTTTTGGAAGGGCCATCCTGCGTGACACTGCAGTGCCACTCTTAGATGGGCCAGGTGTTTGTGTCGGCCACTAGGGTCGCTTAGCTTACTCACACAGCTACCTCATTGCGCCTCTTTTTTTCTTTGCATCATGTGCTGTTTGGGGAGTAGTTTTTTGAAGGGCCAGCCTGCGTAACACTGCAGTGCCACTCCTAGATGGGCCAGGTGTTTGTGTCGGCCACTAGGGTCGCTTAGCTTACTCACACAGCTACCTCATTGCGCCTCTTTTTTTTCTTCTTTGCGTCATGTGCTGTTTGGGGAGTGTTTTTTGGAAGGGCCATCCTGCGTGACACTGCAGTGCCACTCCTAGATGGGCCAGGTGTTTGTGTCGGCCACTAGGGTCGCTTAGCTTACTCACACAGCTACCTCATTGCGCCTCTTTTTTTCTTTGCGTCATGTGCTGTTTGGGGAGTAGTTTTTTAAAGGGCCAGCCTGCGTGACACTGCAGTGCCACTCCTAGATGGGCCAGGTGTTTGTGTCGGCCACTAGGGTCGCTTAGCTTACTCACACAGCTACCTCATTGCGCCTCTTTTTTTTCTTCTTTGCGTCATGTGCTGTTTGGGGAGTGTTTTTTGGAAGGGCCATCCTGCGTGACACTGCAGTGCTACTCCTAGATGGGCCAGGTGTTTGTGTCGGCCACTAGGGTTGCTTAGCTTACTCACACAGCTACCTCATTGCGCCTCTTTTATTTCTTCTTTGCGTCATGTGCTGTTTGGGGAGTGTTTTTTGGAAGGGCCATCCTGCGTGACACTGCAGTGCCACTCCTAGATGGGCCAGGTGTTTGTGTCGGCCACTAGGGTCGCTTAGCTTACTCACACAGCTACCTCATTGCGCCTCTTTTATTTCTTCTTTGCGTCATGTGCTGTTTGGGGAGTGTTTTTTGGAAGGGCCATCCTGCGTGACACTGCAGTGCCACTCCTAGATGGACCTGGTGTTTGTGTCGGCCACTAGGGTCGCTTAGCTTACTCACACAGCTACCTCATTGCGCCTCTTTTATTTCTTCTTTGCGTCATGTGCTGTTTGGGGAGTGTTTTTTGGAAGGGCCATCCTGCGTGACACTGCAGTGCCACTCCTAGATGGGCCAGGTGTTTGTGTCGGCCACTAGGGTCGCTTAGCTTACTCACACGGCTACCTCATTGCGCCTCTTTTTTTCTTCTTTGCGTCATGTGCTGTTTGGGGAGAGTATTTTGGAAGGGCCATCCTGCGTGACACTGCAGTGCCACTCCTAGATGGGCCAGGTGTTTGTGTCGGCCACTAGGGTCGCTTAGCTTACTCACACAGCTACCTCATTGCGCCTCTTTTATTTCTTCTTTGCGTCATGTGCTGTTTGGGGAGTGTTTTTTGGAAGGGCCATCCTGCGTGACACTGCAATGCCACTCCTAGATGGGCCAGGTGTTTGTGTCGGCCACTAGGGTCGCTTAGCTTACTCACACGGCTACCTCATTGCGCCTCTTTTTTTTCTTCTTTGCGTCATGTGCTGTTTGGGGAGTGTTTTTTGGAAGGGCCATCCTGCGTGACACTGCAGTGCCACTCCTAGATGGGCCAGGTGTTTGTGTCGGCCACTAGGGTCGCTTAGCTTACTCACACAGCTACCTCATTGCGCCTCTTTTTTTCTTTGCATCATGTGCTGTTTGGGGAGTAGTTTTTTGAAGGGCCAGCCTGCGTAACACTGCAGTGCCACTCCTAGATGGGCCAGGTGTTTGTGTCGGCCACTAGGGTCGCTTAGCTTACTCACACAGCTACCTCATTGCGCCTCTTTTTTTTCTTCTTTGCGTCATGTGCTGTTTGGGGAGTGTTTTTTGGAAGGGCCATCCTGCGTGACACTGCAGTGCCACTTCTAGATGGGCCAGGTGTTTGTGTCGGCCACTAGGGTCGCTTAGCTTACTCACACGGCTACCTCATTGCGCCTCTTTTTTTCTTCTTTGCGTCATGTGCTGTTTGGGGAGAGTTTTTGGAAGGGCCATCCTGCGTGACACTGCAGTGCCACTCCTAGATGGGCCAGGTGTTTGTGTCGGCCACTAGGGTCGCTTAGCTTACTCACACGGCTACCTCATTGCGCCTCTTTTTTTTCTTCTTTGCGTCATGTGCTGTTTGGGGAGTGTTTTTTGGAAGGGCCATCCTGCGTGACACTGCAGTGCCACTCCTAGATGGGCCAGGTGTTTGTGTCGGCCACTAGGGTCGCTTAGCTTACTCACACAGCTACCTCATTGCGCCTCTTTTTTTCTTTGCGTCATGTGCTGTTTGGGGAGAAGTTTTTTAAAGGGCCAGCCTGCGTGACACTGCAGTGCCACTCCTAGATGGGCCAGGTGTTTGTGTCGGCCACTAGGGTCGCTTAGCTTACTCACACAGCTACCTCATTGCGCCTCTTTTATTTCTTCTTTGCGTCATGTGCTGTTTGGGGAGTGTTTTTTGGAAGGGCCATCCTGCATGACACTGCAGTGCCACTCCTAGATGGGCCAGGTGTTTGTGTCGGCCACTAGGGTCGCTTAGCTTACTCACACAGCTACCTCATTGCGCCTCTTTTATTTCTTCTTTGCGTCGTGTGCTGTTTGGGGAGTGTTTTTTGGAAGGGCCATCCTGCGTGACACTGCAGTGCCACTCCTAGATGGGCCAGGTGTTTGTGTCGGCCACTAGGGTCGCTTAGCTTACTCACACAGCTACCTCATTGCGCCTCTTTTATTACTTTTTTGCATCATGTGCTGTTTGGGGAGTGTTTTTTGGAAGGGCCATCCTGCGTGACACTGCAGTGCCACTCCTAGATGGGCCAGATGTTTGTGTCGGCCACTAGGGTCGCTTAGCTTACTCACACAGCTACCTCATTGCGCCTCTTTTATTTCTTCTTTGCGTCATGTGCTGTTTGGGGAGTGTTTTTTGGAAGGGCCATCCTGCGTGACACTGCAGTGCCACTCCTAGATGGGCCAGGTGTTTGTGTCGGCCACTAGGGTCGCTTAGCTTACTCACACAGCTACCTCATTGCGCCTCTTTTTTTCTTTGCGTCATGTGCTGTTTGGGGAGTAGTTTTTTGAAGGGTCAGCCTGCGTGATACTGCAGTGCCACTCCTAGATGGGCCAGGTGTTTGTGTCGGCCACTAGGGTCGCTTAGCTTACTCACACAGCTACCTCATTGCGCCTCTTTTTTTTCTTCTTTGCGTCATGTGCTGTTTGGGGAGTGTTTTTTGAAAGGGCCATCCTGCGTGACACTGTAGTGCCACTCCTAGATGGGCCAGGTGTTTGTGTCGGCCACTAGGGTCGCTTAGCTTACTCACACGGCTACCTCATTTCGCCTCTTTCTTTCTTCTTTGCGTCATGTGCTGTTTGGGGAGAGTTTTTTGGAAGGGCCATCCTGCGTGACACTGCAGTGCCACTCCTAGATGGGCCAGGTGTTTGTGTCGGCCACTAGGGTAGCTTAGCTTACTCACACGGCTATCTCATTGTGCCTCTTTTTTTTCTTCTTTGCGCCATGTGCTGTTTGGGGAGTGTTTTTTGGAAGGGCCATCCTGCGTGACACTGCAGTGCCACTCCTAGATGGGCCAGGTGTTTGTGTCGGCCACTAGGGTCGCTTAGCTTACTCACACATCTACCTCATTGCGCCTCTTTTTTTCTTTGCGCCATGTGCTGTTTGGGGAGTAGTTTTTTTAAAGGGCCAGCTTGCGTGACACTGCAGTGCCACTCCTAGATGGGCCAGGTGTTTGTGTCGGCCACTAGGGTCGCTTAGCTTACTCACACAGCTACCTCATTGCGCCTCTTTTTTTTCTTCTTTGCGTCATGTGCTGTTTGGGGAGTGTTTTTTGGAAGGGCCATCCTGCGTGACACTGCAGTGCCACTCCTAGATGGGCCAGGTGTTTGTGTCGGCCACTAGGGTCGCTTAGCTTACTCACACGGCTACCTCATTGTGCCTCTTTTTTTTCTTCTTTGCGTCATGTGCTGTTTGGGGAGTGTTTTTTGGAAGGGCCATCCTGCGTGACACTGCAGTGCCACTCCTAGATGGGCCAGGTGTTTGTGTCGGCCACTAGGGTCGCTTAGCTTACTCACACAGCTACCTCATTGAGCCTCTTTTTTTCTTTGCGCCATGTGCTGTTTGGGGAGTGTTTTTTGAAAGGGCCATCCTGCGTGACACTGCAGTGCCACTCCTAGATGGGCAAGGTGTTTGTGTCGGCCACTAGGGTCGCTTAGCTTACTCACACAGCTACCTCATTGCGCCTCTTTTATTTCTTTTTTGCGTCATGTGCTGTTTGGGGAGTGTTTTTTGGAAGGGCCATCCTGCGTGACACTGCAGTGCCACTCCTAGATGGGCCAGATGTTTGTGTCGGCCACTAGGGTCGCTTAGCTTACTCACACAGCTACCTCATTGCGCCTCTTTTATTTCTTCTTTGCGTCATGTGCTGTTTGGGGAGTGTTTTTTGGAAGGGCCATCCTGCGTGACACTGCAGTGCCACTCCTAGATGGGCCAGGTGTTTGTGTCGGCCACTAGGGTCGCTTAGCTTACTCACACAGCTACCTCATTGCGCCTCTTTTTTTCTTTGCGTCATGTGCTGTTTGGGGAGTAGTTTTTTGAAGGGCCAGCCTGCGTGATACTGCAGTGCCACTTCTAGATGGGCCAGGTGTTTGTGTCGGCCACTAGGGTCGCTTAGCTTACTCACACAGCTACCTCATTGCGCCTCTTTTTTTTCTTCTTTGCGTCATGTGCTGTTTGGGGAGTGTTTTTTGGAAGGGCCATCCTGCGTGACACTGCAGTGCCACTCCTAGATGGGCCAGGTGTTTGTGTCGGCCACTAGGGTCGCTTAGCTTACTCACACGGCTACCTCATTGCGCCTCTTTTTTTCTTCTTTGCGTCATGTGCTGTTTGGGGAGAGTTTTTTGGAAGGGCCATCCTGCGTGACACTGCAGTGCCACTCCTAGATGGGCCAGGTGTTTGTGTCGGCCACTAGGGTCGCTTAGCTTACTCACACGGCTATCTCATTGTGCCTCTTTTTTTCTTCTTTGCTTCATGTGCTGTTTGGGGAGTGTTTTTTGGAAGGGCCATCCTGCGTGACACTGCAGTGACACTCCTAGATGGGCCAGGTGTTTGTGTCGGCCACTAGGGTCGCTTAGCTTACTCACACAGCTACCTCATTGCGCCTCTTTTTTTCTTTGCGCCATGTGCTGTTTGGGGAGTAGTTTTTTAAAGGGCCAGCTTGCGTGACACTGCAGTGCCACTCTTAGATGGGCCAGGTGTTTGTGTCGGCCACTAGGGTCGCTTAGCTTACTCACACAGCTACCTCATTGCGCCTCTTTTTTTTCTTCTTTGCGTCATGTGCTGTTTGGGGAGTGTTTTTTGGAAGGGCCATCCTGCGTGACACTGCAGTGCCACTCCTAGATGGGCCAGGTGTTTGTGTCGGCCACTAGGGTCGCTTAGCTTACTCACACGGCTACCTCATTGTGCCTCTTTTTTTTCTTCTTTGCGTCATGTGCTGTTTGGGGAGTGTTTTTTGGAAGGGCCATCCTGCGTGACACTGCAGTGCCACTCCTAGATGGGCCAGGTGTTTGTGTCGGCCACTAGGGTCGCTTAGCTTACTCACACAGCTACCTCATTGCGCCTCTTTTTTTCTTTGCGCCATGTGCTGCTTGGGGAGTAGTTTTTTAAAGGGCCAGCCTGCGTGACACTGCAGTGCCACTCCTAGATGGGCCAGGTGTTTGTGTCGGCCACTAGGGTCGCTTAGCTTACTCACACAGCTACCTCATTGCGCCTCTTTTTTTCTTTGCGCCATGTGCTGTTTGGGGAGTAGTTTTTTAAAGGGCCAGCCTGCGTGACACTGCAGTGCCACTCCTAGATGGGCCAGGTGTTTGTGTCGGCCACTAGGGTCGCTTAGCTTACTCACACGGCTACCTCATTGCGCCTCTTTTTTTCTTCTTTGCGTCATGTGCTGTTTGGGGAGAGTTTTTTGGAAGGGCCATCCTGCGTGACACTGCAGTGCCACTCCTAGTTGGGCCAGGTGTTTGTGTCGGCCACTAGGGTCGCTTAGCTTACTCACACGGCTACCTCATTGTGCCTCTTTTTTTTCTTCTTTGCGTCATGTGCTGTTTGGGGAGTGTTTTTGGAAGGGCCATCCTGTGTGACACTGCAGTGCCACTCCTAGATGGGCCAGGTGTTTGTGTCGGCCACTGGGGTCGCTTAGCTTACTCACACAGCTACCTTATTGCGCCTCTTGTTTTTCTTCTTTGCGTCATGTGCTGTTTGGGGAGTGTTTTTTGGAAGGGCCATCCTGCGTGACACTGCAGTGCCACTCCTAGAAGGGCCAGGTGTTTGTGTCGGCCACTAGGGTCGCTTAGCTTACTCACACGGCTACCTCATTGCGCCTCTTTTTTTTCTTCTTTGCGTCATGTGCTGTTTGGGGAGAGTTTTTTGGAAGGGCCATCCTGCGTGACACTGCAGTGCCACTCCTAGATGGGCCAGGTGTTTGTGTCGGCCACTAGGGTCGCTTAGCTTACTCACACGGCTACCTCATTGCGCCTCTTTTTTTTCTTCTTTGCGTCATGTGCTGTTTGGGGAGTGTTTTTTGGAAGGGCCATCCTGCGTGACACTGCAGTGACACTCCTAGATGGGCCAGGTGTTTGTGTCGGCCACTAGGGTCGCTTAGCTTACTCACACAGCTACCTCATTGCGCCTCTTTTTTTCTTTGCGTCATGTGCTGTTTGGGGAGTAGTTTTTTGAAGGGCCAGCCTGCGTAACACTGCAGTGCCACTCCTAGATGGGCCAGGTGTTTGTGTCGGCCACTAGGGTCGCTTAGCTTACTCACACAGCTACCTCATTGCGCCTTTTTTTCTTCTTTGCGTCATGTGCTGTTTGGGGAGTGTTTTTTGGAAGGGCCATCCTGCGTGACACTGCAGTGCCACTCCTAGATGGGCCATGTGTTTGTGTCGGCCACTGGGGTCGCTTAGCTTACTCACACGGCTACCTCATTGCGCCTCTTTTTTTCTTCTTTGCGTCATGTGCTGTTTGGGGAGAGTTTTTTGGAAGGGCCATCCTGCGTGACACTGCAGTGCCACTCCTAGATGGGCCAGGTGTTTGTGTCGGCCACTAGGGTCGCTTAGCTTACTCACGCGGCTACCTCATTGCGCCTCTTTTTTTTCTTCTTTGCGTCATGTGCTGTTTGGGGAGTGTTTTTTGGAAGGGCCATCCTGCGTGACACTGCAGTGCCACTCCTAGATGGGCCAGGTGTTTGTGTCGGCCACTAGGGTCGCTTAGCTTACTCACACAGCTACCTCATTGCGCCTCTTTTTTTCTTTGCGTCATGTGCTGTTTGGGGAGTAGTTTTTTAAAGGGCCAGCCTGCGTGACACTGCAGCGCCACTCCTAGATGGGCCAGGTGTTTGTGTCGGCCACTAGGGTCGCTTAGCTTACTCACACAGCTACCTCATTGCGCCTCTTTTTTTGCTTCTTTGCGTCATGTGCTGTTTGGGGAGTTTTTTGGAAGGGCCATCCTGCGTGACACTGCAGTGCCACTCCTAGATGGGCCAGGTGTTTGTGTCGGCCACTAGGGTCGCTTAGCTTACTCACACAGCTACCTCATTGCGCCTCTTTTATTTCTTCTTTGCGTCATGTGCTGTTTGGGGAGTGTTTTTTGGAAGGGCCATCCTGCGTGACACTGCAGTGCCACTCCTAGATGGGCCAGGTGTTTGTGTCGGCCACTAGGGTCGCTTAGCTTACTCACACAGCTACCTCATTGCGCCTCTTTTATTTCTTCTTTGCGTCATGTGCTGTTTGGGGAGCGTTTTTTGGAAGGGCCATCCTGCGTGACACTGCAGTGCCACTCCTAGATGGGCCAGGTGTTTGTGTCGGCCACTAGGGTCGCTTAGCTTACTCACACAGCTACCTCATTGCGCCTCTTTTATTTCTTCTTTGCGTCATGTGCTGTTTGGGGAGTGTTTTTGGGAAGGGCCATCCTGCGTGACACTGCAGTGCCACTCCTAGATGGGCCAGGTGTTTGTGTCGGCCACTAGGGTCGCTTAGCTTACTCACACAGCTACCTCATTGCGCCTCTTTTATTTCTTCTTTGCGTCATGTGCTGTTTGGGGAGTGTTTTTTGGAAGGGCCATCCTGCGTGACACTGCAATGCCACTCCTAGATGGGCCAGGTGTTTGTGTCGGCCACTAGGGTCGCTTAGCTTACTCACACAGCTACCTCATTGCGCCTCTTTTTTTCTTTGCGTCATGTGCTGTTTGGGGAGTAGTTTTTTGAAGGGCCAGCCTGCGTGACACTGCAGTGCCACTCCTAGATGGGCCAGGTGTTTGTGTCGGCCACTAGGGTCGCTTAGCTTACTCACACAGCTACCTCATTGCGCCTCTTTTTTTTCTTCTTTGCGTCATGTGCTGTTTGGGGAGTGTTTTTTGAAAGGGCCATCCTGCGTGACACTGCAGTGCCACTCCTAGATGGGCCAGGTGTTTGTGTCGGCCACTAGGGTCGCTTAGCTTACTCACACGGCTACCTCATTGCGCCTCTTTTTTTCTTCTTTGCGTCATGTGCTGTTTGGGGAGAGTTTTTTGGAAGGGCCATCCTGCGTGACACTGCAGTGCCACTCCTAGATGGGCCAGGTGTTTGTGTCGGCCACTAGGGTCGCTTAGCTTACTCACACGGCTACCTCATTGTGCTTCTTTTTTTTCTTCTTTGCGTCATGTGCTGTTTGGGGAGTGTTTTTTGGAAGGGCCATCCTGCGTGACACTGCAGTGCCACTCCTAGATGGGCCAGGTGTTTCTGTCGGCCACTAGGGTCGCTTAGCTTACTCACACAGCTACCGCATTGCGCCTCTTTTTTTCTTTGCATCATGTGCTGTTTGGGGAGTAGTTTTTTTAAAGGGCCAGCCTGCGTGACACTGCAGTGCCACTCCTAGATGGGCCAGGTGTTTGTGTCGGCCACTAGGGTCGCTTAGCTTACTCACACAGCTACCTCATTGCGCCTCTTTTTTTCTTTGCGCCATGTGCTGTTTGGGGAGTGTTTTTTGGAAGGGCCATCCTGCGTGACACTGCAGTGCCACTCCTAGATGGGCCAGGTGTTTGTGTCGGCCACTAGGGTCGCTTAGCTTACTCACACAGCTACCTCATTGCGCCTCTTTTATTTCTTCTTTGCGTCATGTGCTGTTTGGGGAGCGTTTTTTGGAAGGGCCATCCTGCGTGACACTGCAGTGCCACTCCTAGATGGGCCAGGTGTTTGTGTCGGCCACTAGGGTCGCTTAGCTTACTCACACAGCTACCTCATTGCGCCTCTTTTATTTCTTCTTTGCGTCATGTGCTGTTTGGGGAGTGTTTTTTGGAAGGGCCATCCTGCGTGACACTGCAGTGCCACTCCTAGATGGGCCAGGTGTTTGTGTCGGCCACTAGGGTCGCTTAGCTTACTCACACAGCTACCTCATTGCGCCTCTTTTATTTCTTCTTTGCGTCATGTGCTGTTTGGGGAGTGTTTTTTGGAAGGGCCATCCTGCGTGACACTGCAATGCCACTCCTAGATGGGCCAGGTGTTTGTGTCGGCCACTAGGGTCGCTTAGCTTACTCACACAGCTACCTCATTGCGCCTCTTTTTTTCTTTGCGTCATGTGCTGTTTGGGGAGTAGTTTTTTGAAGGGCCAGCCTGCGTGACACTGCAGTGCCACTCCTAGATGGGCCAGGTGTTTGTGTCGGCCACTAGGGTCGCTTAGCTTACTCACACAGCTACCTCATTGCGCCTCTTTTTTTTCTTCTTTGCGTCATGTGCTGTTTGGGGAGTGTTTTTTGAAAGGGCCATCCTGCGTGACACTGCAGTGCCACTCCTAGATGGGCCAGGTGTTTGTGTCGGCCACTAGGGTCGCTTAGCTTACTCACACGGCTACCTCATTGCGCCTCTTTTTTTCTTCTTTGCGTCATGTGCTGTTTGGGGAGAGTTTTTTGGAAGGGCCATCCTGCGTGACACTGCAGTGCCACTCCTAGATGGGCCAGGTGTTTGTGTCGGCCACTAGGGTCGCTTAGCTTACTCACACGGCTACCTCATTGTGCCTCTTTTTTTTCTTCTTTGCGTCATGTGCTGTTTGGGGAGTGTTTTTTGGAAGGGCCATCCTGCGTGACACTGCAGTGCCACTCCTAGATGGGCCAGGTGTTTCTGTCGGCCACTAGGGTCGCTTAGCTTACTCACACAGCTACCGGATTGCGCCTCTTTTTTTCTTTGCATCATGTGCTGTTTGGGGAGTAGTTTTTTAAAGGGCCAGCCTGCGTGACACTGCAGTGCCACTCCTAGATGGGCCAGGTGTTTGTGTCGGCCACTAGGGTCGCTTAGCTTACTCACACAGCTACCTCATTGCGCCTCTTTTTTTCTTTGCGCCATGTGCTGTTTGGGGAGTAGTTTTTTAAAGGGCCAGCTTGCGTGACACTGCAGTGCCACTCCTAGATGGGCCAGGTGTTTGTGTCGGCCACTAGGGTCGCTTAGCTTACTCACACAGCTACCTCATTGCGCCTCTTTTTTTTCTTCTTTGCGTCATGTGCTGTTTGGGGAGTGTTTTTTGGAAGGGCCATCCTGCGTGACACTGCAGTGCCACTCCTAGATGGGCCAGGTGTTTGTGTCGGCCACTAGGGTCGCTTAGCTTACTCACACGGCTACCTCATTGCGCCTCTTTTTTTTCTTCTTTGCGTCATGTGCTGTTTGGGGAGTGTTTTTTGGAAGGGCCATCCTGCGTGACACTGCAGTGCCACTCCTAGATGGGCCAGGTGTTTGTGTCGGCCACTAGGGTCGCTTAGCTTACTCACACAGCTACCTTATTGCGCCTCTTGTTTTTCTTCTTTGCGTCATGTGCTGTTTGGGGAGTGTTTTTTGGAAGGGCCATCCTGCGTGACACTGCAGTGCCACTCCTAGAAGGGCCAGGTGTTTGTGTCGGCCACTAGGGTCGCTTAGCTTACTCACACGGCTACCTCATTGTGCCTCTTTTTTTTCTTCTTTGCGTCATGTGCTGTTTGGGGAGTGTTTTTGGAAGGGCCATCCTGTGTGACACTGCAGTGCCACTCCTAGATGGGCCAGGTGTTTGTGTCGGCCACTAGGGTCGCTTAGCTTACTCACACAGCTACCTCATTGCGCCTCTTTTTTTCTTTGCGCCATGTGCTGTTTGGGGAGTAGTTTTTTAAAGGGCCAGCCTGCGTGACACTGCAGTGCCACTCCTAGATGGGCCAGGTGTTTGTGTCGGCCACTAGGGTCGCTTAGCTTACTCACACGGCTACCTCATTGCGCCTCTTTTTTTTCTTCTTTGCGTCATGTGCTGTTTGGGGAGTGTTTTTTGGAAGGGCCATCCTACGTGACACTGCAGTGCCACTCCTAGATGGGCCAGGTGTTTGTGTCGGCCACTAGGGTCGCTTAGCTTACTCACACAGCTACCTCATTGCGCCTCTTTTTTTCTTTGCGCCATTTGCTGTTTGGGGAGTAGTTTTTTAAAGGGCCATCCTGCGTGACACTGCAGTGCCACTCCTAGATGGGCCAGGTGTTTGTGTCGGCCACTAGGGTCGCTTAGCTTACTCACACGGCTACCTCATTGCGCCTCTTTTTTTTCTTCTTTGCGTCATGTGCTGTTTGGGGAGTGTTTTTTGGAAGGGCCATCCTGCGTGACACTGCAGTGCCACTCCTAGATGGGCCAGGTGTTTGTGTCGGCCACTAGGGTCGCTTAGCTTACTCACACAGCTACCTTATTGCGCCTCTTGTTTTTCTTCTTTGCGTCATGTGCTGTTTGGGGAGTGTTTTTTGGAAGGGCCATCCTGCGTGACACTGCAGTGCCACTCCTAGAAGGGCCAGGTGTTTGTGTCGGCCACTAGGGTCGCTTAGCTTACTCACACGGCTACCTCATTGTGCCTCTTTTTTTTCTTCTTTGCGTCATGTGCTGTTTGGGGAGTGTTTTTGGAAGGGCCATCCTGTGTGACACTGCAGTGCCACTCCTAGATGGGCCAGGTGTTTGTGTCGGCCACTAGGGTCGCTTAGCTTACTCACACAGCTACCTCATTGCGCCTCTTTTTTTCTTTGCGCCATGTGCTGTTTGGGGAGTAGTTTTTTAAAGGGCCAGCCTGCGTGACACTGCAGTGCCACTCCTAGATGGGCCAGGTGTTTGTGTCGGCCACTAGGGTCGCTTAGCTTACTCACACGGCTACCTCATTGCGCCTCTTTTTTTTCTTCTTTGCGTCATGTGCTGTTTGGGGAGTGTTTTTTGGAAGGGCCATCCTGCGTGACACTGCAGTGCCACTCCTAGATGGGCCAGGTGTTTGTGTCGGCCACTAGGGTCGCTTAGCTTACTCACACAGCTACCTCATTGCGCCTCTTTTTTTCTTTGCGCCATTTGCTGTTTGGGGAGTAGTTTTTTAAAGGGCCATCCTGCGTGACACTGCAGTGCCACTCCTAGATGGGCCAGGTGTTTGTGTCGGCCACTAGGGTCGCTTAGCTTACTCACACGGCTACCTCATTGCGCCTCTTTTTTTTCTTCTTTGCGTCATGTGCTGTTTGGGGAGTGTTTTTTGGAAGGGCCATCCTGCGTGACACTGCAGTGCCACTCCTAGATGGGCCAGGTGTTTGTGTCGGCCACTAGGGTCGCTTAGCTTACTCACACAGCTACCTTTTTGCGCCTCTTGTTTTTCTTCTTTGCGTCATGTGCTGTTTGGGGAGTGTTTTTTGGAAGGGCCATCCTGCGTGACACTGCAGTGCCACTCCTAGAAGGGCCAGGTGTTTGTGTCGGCCACTAGGGTCGCTTAGCTTACTCACACGGCTACCTCATTGCGCCTCTTTTTTTTCTTCTTTGCGTCATGTGCTGTTTGGGGAGAGTTTTTTGGAAGGGCCATCCTGCGTGACACTGCAGTGCCACTCCTAGATGGGCCAGGTGTTTGTGTCGGCCACTAGGGTCGCTTAGCTTACTCACACGGCTACCTCATTGCGCCTCTTTTTTTTCTTCTTTGCGTCATGTGCTGTTTGGGGAGTGTTTTTTGGAAGGGCCATCCTGCGTGACACTGCAGTGACACTCCTAGATGGGCCAGGTGTTTGTGTCGGCCACTAGGGTCGCTTAGCTTACTCACACAGCTACCTCATTGCGCCTCTTTTTTTCTTTGCGTCATGTGCTGTTTGGGGAGTAGTTTTTTGAAGGGCCAGCCTGAGTAACACTGCAGTGCCACTCCTAGATGGGCCAGGTGTTTGTGTCGGCCACTAGGGTCGCTTAGCTTACTCACACAGCTACCTCATTGCGCCTCTTTTTTTTCTTCTTTGCGTCATGTGCTGTTTGGGGAGTGTTTTTTGGAAGGGCCATCCTGCGTGACACTGCAGTGCCACTCCTAGATGGGCCAGGTGTTTGTGTCGGCCACTAGGGTCGCTTAGCTTACTCACGCGGCTACCTCATTGCGCCTTTTTTTCTTCTTTGCGTCATGTGCTGTTTGGGGAGTGTTTTTTGGAAGGGCCATCCTGCGTGACACTGCAGTGCCACTCCTAGATGGGCCAGGTGTTTGTGTCGGCCACTAGGGTCGCTTAGCTTACTCACACAGCTACCTCATTGCGCCTCTTTTTTTCTTTGCGTCATGTGCTATTTGGGGAGTAGTTTTTTAAAGGGCCAGCCTGCGTGACACTGCAGTGCCACTCCTAGATGGGCCAGGTGTTTGTGTCGGCCACTAGGGTCGCTTAGCTTACTCACACAGCTACCTCATTGCGCCTCTTTTTTTTCTTCTTTGCGTCATGTGCTGTTTGGGGAGTGTTTTTTGGAAGGGCCATCCTGCGTGACACTGCAGTGCCACTCCTAGATGGGCCAGGTGTTTGTGTCGGCCACTAGGGTCGCTTAGCTTACTCACACAGCTACCTCATTGCGCCTCTTTTATTTCTTCTTTGCGTCATGTGCTGTTTGGGGAGTGTTTTTTGGAAGGGCCATCCTGCGTGACACTGCAGTGCCACTCCTAGATGGGCCAGGTGTTTGTGTCGGCCACTAGGGTCGCTTAGCTTACTCACACAGCTACCTCATTGCGCCTCTTTTATTTCTTTGCGTCATGTGCTGTTTGGGGAGTGTTTTTTGGAAGGGCCATCCTGCGTGACACTGCAGTGCCACTCCTAGATGGGCCAGGTGTTTGTGTCGGCCACTAGGGTCGCTTAGCTTACTCACACAGCTACCTCATTGCGCCTCTTTTATTTCTTCTTTGCGTCATGTGCTGTTTGGGGAGTGTTTTTTGGAAGGGCCATCCTGCGTGACACTGTAGTGCCACTCCTAGATGGGCCAGGTGTTTGTGTCGGCCACTAGGGTCGCTTAGCTTACTCACACAGCTACCTCATTGCGCCTCTTTTATTTCTTCTTTGCGTCATGTGCTGTTTGGGGAGTGTTTTTTGGAAGGGCCATCCTGCGTGACACTGCAATGCCACTCCTAGATGGGCCAGGTGTTTGTGTCGGCCACTAGGGTCGCTTAGCTTACTCACACAGCTACCTCATTGCGCCTCTTTTTTTCTTTGCGTCATGTGCTGTTTGGGGAGTAGTTTTTTGAAGGGCCAGCCTGCGTGACACTGCAGTGCCACTCCTAGATGGGCCAGGTGTTTGTGTCGGCCACTAGGGTCGCTTAGCTTACTCACACAGCTACCTCATTGCGCCTCTTTTTTCTTCTTCTTTGCGTCATGTGCTGTTTGGGGAGTGTTTTTTGAAAGGGCCATCCTGCGTGACACTGCAGTGCCACTCCTAGATGGGCCAGGTGTTTGTGTCGGCCACTAGGGTCGCTTAGCTTACTCACACGGCTACCTCATTGCGCCTCTTTTTTTCTTCTTTGCGTCATGTGCTGTTTGGGGAGAGTTTTTTGGAAGGGCCATCCTGCGTGACACTGCAGTGCCACTCCTAGATGGGCCAGGTGTTTGTGTCGGCCACTAGGGTCGCTTAGCTTACTCACACGGCTACCTCATTGTGCCTCTTTTTTTTCTTCTTTGCGTCATGTGCTGTTTGGGGAGTGTTTTTTGGAAGGGCCATCCTGCGTGACACTGCAGTGCCACTCCTAGATGGGCCAGGTGTTTGTGTCGGCCACTAGGGTCGCTTAGCTTACTCACACAGCTACCTCATTGCGCCTCTTTTTTTCTTTGCATCATGTGCTGTTTGGGGAGTAGTTTTTTAAAGGGCCAGCCTGCGTGACACTGCAGTGCCACTCCTAGATGGGCCAGGTGTTTGTGTCGGCCACTAGGGTCGCTTAGCTTACTCACACAGCTACCTCATTGCGCCTCTTTTTTTTCTTCTTTGCGTCATGTGCTGTTTGGGGAGTGTTTTTTGGAAGGGCCATCCAGCGTGACACTGCAGTGCCACTCCTAGATGGGCCAGGTGTTTGTGTCGGCCACTAGGGTCGCTTAGCTTACTCACACAGTAACATAGTAACATAGTATCTGAGGTTGAAAAAAGACAATTGTCCATCGAGTTCAACCTATTTGTGGTGTCCTATGCATGATGATTTGACTAAAATTTCTGACTGATGCTGCTGTCAGCCATTGCATTTTATCCCTATTTATAGTAACTATAATGCATGACTATGCACCATACCCCTGGATATCCTTTTCCAATAGGAATTTATCTAACCCATTCTTAAAGGTGTTGACAGATTCCGCCATTACAACTCCCTCAGGCAGGGAATTCCAAACACGTATTGTCCTTACCGTGAAAAAGCCTTTACGCCGTATTGTGCGGAATCTCCTCTCCTCTAACCTGAGCGAGTGTCCACGAGTCCTCTGTGTTGATCTAACCAAAAACAGGTCCCGCGCAAGCTCTGTGTATTGTCCCCTTATATATTTGTAGATGTTGATCATATCCCCTCTTAGTCTCCGCTTTTCCAATGTAAACATGCTTAGTCTTTCAAGCCTTTCCTTGTATTCCATCGTCTCCATGCCCTTAATTAGTTTGGTCGCCCTCCTCTGTACCTTTTCAAGCTCCAGGATATCCTTTTTGTAGTACGGTGCCCAGAACTGTACACAGTATTCAAGGTGTGGCCTCACTAGTGATTTATATAACGGGAGTATAATACTCTCGTCCCTAGCATCAATACCCCGTTTTATGCATGCTAATATCTTATTAGCCTTCTTTGCTGCAGTCCTACTTTGGATACTACTTCTTAGCTTGCTATCTATGAGGACACCTAAGTCCTTTTCCAGTACAGAATCCCCTAATTTTACCCCATTTAGTAGGTAGGTGTAATTTTTGTTCTTGTTACCACAGTGCATTACCTTACACTTGTCTGTGTTGAAGCGCATTCTCCATTTGGCTGCCCATGCTTCTAATTTAACTAAGTCGTTCTGAAGAGACTCGGCATCCTCCTCTGTATTTATAGCCTTACACAATTTGGTATCATCTGCAAAAATTGACACTATGCTCTCTAGACCTTCTGTTAGGTCGTTAATGAAAATATTGAACAATAGCGGTCCTAATACTGAGCCTTGCGGCACACCACTTAGCACTTCAGTCCAAGTTGAAAAAGATCCATTAACCACAACGCGCTGCTTCCTATTATCTAACCAGTTTTTGACCCAAGTGCATATTGTGCTTCCTAGCCCTGATTCATGTAGCTTGTATATAAGTCTCATGTGTGTTACAGTATCGAACGCTTTGGCAAAGTCTAAAAAGATTACATCCACGTCTTTACCCTGATCTAGGTTTGCGCTTACTGTTTCATAAAAGCCAAGTAAGTTGGTTTGACAGGATCTGTCCTTCATAAACCCATGTTGATTCCTTTTAATGACCTTATTGGTTTCAAGGAACTTCTGAATACTATCTCTTAGAATACCTTCCAATACTTTCCCCACTATAGATGTAAGACTAACTGGTCTATAATTACCTGGTTCAGCTTTACTTCCCTTTTTGAATATAGGCACTACTTCCGCTATACGCCAGTCTTTGGGAACCATACCTGATATAACTGAATCCTCAAAGATCAAAGATAGTGGTTTTGCCAGTTCAGAGTGAAGCTCCATTAGAACCCTTGGATGAATACCATCGGGCCCTGGTGATTTATTAATCTTTCAATGTTTTAATCGGTCACAGACTACTTCCTCGCTTAAATAAGTACCTATCAGTGTGATATTGTCATTATTGAGATTGTGTGTCAGTCCCTGAATTGGGTCCTCTCTAGTGAATACTGTTGAAAAAAACTCATTTAGTGTGTCCGCTATGTCATTATCATTTTTGCTTAAGACTCCCAACTTGTCTTTCAAAGGGCCTATACTCTCCTTTTTTAATCTCTTGCTATTAATGTATTTAAAGAATTTTTTGGGATTCGCTTTGCTTTCCTTTGCTACTAGTTTTTCAGTTTCTACTTTAGCCGCTCTTATTTCCTTTTTGCAATTTTTGTTACATTCCTTATATTGCTGAAATGACTCTGCATCCCCGTCAGATTTGTATTTTTTAAATGCTCGCCTTTTCTTGCCCATAAGTTCCTTAATCTTTTTGTTAAGCCACATCGGTTTATGATTTTTATTCCCTTTTTTGCTACTCATAGGAATATATTTGAGTTTATTTTTAGCTAGCAGGAATTTTAGTACCTCCCATTTCTCCGTAGTATTTTTTCCTAAAAACAAACCTTCCCATTCAATATCCCTGAAAAATACCCTCATCATTTCAAAGTTGGCTTTGCTAAAGTTTAAAGTCCTAGTTGAGCCAGTATAGGGCTGTTTGTAGAAACTGATATTGAATGTGACCATATTGTGGTCGCTGTTTCCTATGGGTTCCCCTACTATAATACCCGATACCAAATCCTGATTGTTTGTTAATACCAGGTCTAAGATTGCATTGTACCTAGTTGGTTCCTCAATTAGTTGGACTAGGTAGTTATCATTTAGTGTGTTTAAAAACATACTGCCCCTAGCAGTATCACATGAATCGTTTTTCCAGTTTATCTCTGGATAGTTAAAATCTCCCATCACTACTATGTCTCCTACTCCTGCTGCTTTTTCAATTTGCTTTAGTAACAATTCATCATCAGATGCGTTGATACCAGGCGGCCTATAGCATACACCCAATACTAACTTTTTTGTTCCTTTTTGCCCGCATGCAATTTCTACCCATAATGTCTCAACAGTGTCTACAGTCCCCTCCTGACGATCTTCCCATATATTAGGTTTTAAAAACGGCTTTACGTACAGACACACCCCTCCACCCTTTTTATTTAGTCTGTCTCTCCTAAACAGTGTATAGCCCTCTAGATTGACTGTCCAATCATGAGATTCATCCCACCAAGTTTCAGTAATGCCTATAATATCATACTGTTTGCTTGCTGCAAGTATTTCTAGTTCACCCTTTTTACCAGTAATGCTTCTAGCGTTTACATACATACAACTAAGATAAGTATTTTCCCTTGCGTTAGGGACATCTTTCACCTTATGTGGCAAGGATGACCTGTAATCGTCATTGGTTAGTGCTTTGGTAAAATCCCTTTTAGTACCCATGTTAGTAACCTTACCGCCTGCTCTTACCCTCCCCCCAACTTCTCCCCCATTTCGTTTACTACTGCCGTCCCCACTATTCTCACTGCATGACCCGTAGTTTCTAGCTAAACCCTCCCCCCAGGCTCCTAGTTTAAAATCTCCTCCAACCTTCTAACCATCCTTCCCCCCAGCACCGCTGCCCCCTCCTCAGTCAGGTGCAATCCGTCACGACAAAAGAGATGGCGCCTGACTGAGAAGTCCGCCCAGTGTTCCAGGAACACAAACCCCTCTTTCCTGCACCAATCCCTAAGCCACACATTTACCTCCCTAATCTCCCTCTGCCTCCCTGGACTAGCGCGTGGCACTGGTAATAATTCCGAGAATATTACCTTAGATGTCCTTGCCTTCAGTTTCTTTCCTAAGTCCCTATAGTCTTTCTTAAGGACATCCCACCTTCCGCTAACTTTGTCATTGGTGCCAACGTGCACCAAGACCGCCGGGTCTTTGCCAGCCCCTCCCAACAATCTATCTACCCGGTCCGCGATGTGCCGTACCCGAGCACCCGGGAGACAACAGACTGTACGGCGATCACGGTCCCGGTAGCAGATTGCCCTATCTGCCTTCCTGATGATAGAATCCCCTACCACCACCATTTGACTAGGTACCTCTCTATCTTTTATCCCAACCGCGCCAGAGGGACCGCACCTCTGGATGCTAGAGGGAGCAGTCTCCTCCGGCACCGTCATTTCTTCACTATCATCCTCCGATTCCTCGTCCAATCGGGCAAATTTGTTCGGGTTTGATAGTTCGGAGATGTCGTGCCTCCCCCTCTTTTTCTTCCTTCTAACTGTGACCCAACTGGCTACCTGATCATCATCCTCTTCTACCAGTGACCCCTCCCGCAACTCCTCCACCGTTCTGTCTAAACTACGCTCGAGATTGTGAATCTCCCTCAGTCGCGTAACGGTTTGCTCTAGATCAGTTACCTGGGCTTCCAGGGCAACCGTTCGCACACACCTCGTGCAGATGTATTCACACTGGGCCGGTAGCTCCAGGTGTGCATACATCTTGCACGACATGCACTGAGTGAGGTCCTCAATCACAACCCCTCCCATATTGTTTGCAAGGTCTAACTCCCTGTTACACTCAAAGAAAAAGCAGCAAAAATAAAAAATAGAAGACAAGCAATATCACTTATACAATAATTAAGCTGGCTTATACTTATCTATCTTTGTGCGGTTCTTGGTCCTTCACTTTTATGCAGCCGTAGTACTCTCTCCTGTGGCACCTATACTCCACTTAGCAGTTGCAGTTGTTCCAGCTCACTGCTCCTCCTTTTCACTCAGCTTCAAGCTCCTGCTAAGGAAGAAAAAAAAAAGCCCCTCACACCCGCACAATCACAGCCCCTCTGCTACTCCAAGTAAGAGACCCTCTCACTCACTCACAAGGTCAGCCCCTTGCAGCCTCACCAGAAGTTTACTGGCACTGCAAATGTGTGTTCCTGATTGTGTATTATAAAACTCACCTTTTTCTGTATTCTAACTCACCTTTTTACTGTTTCCAACTCTCACTTAGAAATCCCAGCAGCACTTGGAAGAGACCAGCCCCACAGAGCAGGCTCGAAGAGTCTAGTCACTGCTTATATAGGCTCACCCAGCTGCTTCAATCAGCCCCTCCCCCTCCTGATTAGTCCTGATTACTCACACCTGAGTTAACCCCTCTGGCTATCACCTCACACTTTATTTGCTTTTTTTATTTTTTTCCCTCCAAAAGGAAAAAAAACAACAACAAAAAAAAAAACCCAGTACAGATATATTAAAACAAAAAGAAACAGTATAGATACAAACAATCAATCAGAATCAGATTACTTTCTCTCACAAAATTACTATCTTTATATGGATAGACAGAGATTAATAAGAGTTCACCTTTTTACTGTTTCCAACTCTCACTTAGAAATCCCAGCAGCACTTGGAAGAGACCAGCCCCACAGAGCAGGCTCAAAGAGTCTAGTCACTGCTTATATAGGCTCACCCAGCTGCTTCAATCAGCCCCTCCCCCTCCTGATTAGTCCTGATTACTCACACCTGAGTTAACCCCTCTGGCTATCACCTCACACTTTATTTGCTTTTTTTATTTTTTTCCCTCCAAAAGGAAAAAAAACAACAACAAAAAAAAAAACCCAGTACAGATATATTAAAACAAAAAGAAACAGTATAGATACAAACAATCAATCAGAATCAGATTACTTTCTCTCACAAAATTACTATCTTTATATGGATAGACAGAGATTAATAAGAGTTCACCTTTTTACTGTTTCCAACTCTCACTTAGAAATCCCAGCAGCACTTGGAAGAGACCAGCCCCACAGAGCAGGCTCAAAGAGTCTAGTCACTGCTTATATAGGCTCACCCAGCTGCTTCAATCAGCCCCTCCCCCTCCTGATTAGTCCTGATTACTCACACCTGAGTTAACCCCTCTGGCTATCACCTCACACTTTATTTGCTTTTTTTATTTTTTTCCCTCCAAAAGGAAAAAAAACAACAACAAAAAAAAAACCCAGTACAGATATATTAAAACAAAAAGAAACAGTATAGATACAAACAATCAATCAGAATCAGATTACTTTCTCTCACAAAATTACTATCTTTATATGGATAGACAGAGATTAATAAGAGTTCACCTTTTTACTGTTTCCAACTCTCACTTAGAAATCCCAGCAGCACTTGGAAGAGACCAGCCCCACAGAGCCTACCTCATTGCGCCTCTTTTTTTTCTTCTTTGCGTCATGTGCTGTTTGGGGAGTGTTTTTTGGAAGGGCCATCCTGCGTGACACTGCAGTGACACTCCTAGATGGGCCAGGTGTTTGTGTCGGCCACTAGGGTCGCTTAGCTTACTCACACGGCTACCTCATTGCGCCTCTTTTTTTTCTTCTTTGCGTCATGTGCTGTTTGGGGAGTGTTTTTTGGAAGGGCCATCCTGCGTGACACTGCAGTGCCACTCCTAGATGGGCCAGGTGTTTGTGTCGGCCACTAGGGTCGCTTAGCTTACTCACACAGCTACCTCATTGCGCCTCTTTTTTTCTTTGCGTCATGTGCTGTTTGGGGAGTAGTTTTTTAAAGGGCCAGCCTGCGTAACACTGCAGTGCCACTCCTAGATGGGCCAGGTGTTTGTGTCGGCCACTAGGGTCGCTTAGCTTACTCACACAGCTACCTCATTGCGCCTTTTTTTTCTTCTTTGCGTCATGTGCTGTTTGGGGAGTGTTTTTTGGAAGGGTCATCCTGCGTGACACTGCAGTGACACTCCTAGATGGGCCAGGTGTTTGTGTCGGCCACTAGGGTCGCTTAGCTTACTCACACGGCTACCTCATTGCGCCTCTTTTTTTCTTCTTTGCGTCATGTGCTGTTTGGGGAGAGTTTTTTGGAAGGGCCATCCTGCGTGACACTGCAGTGCCACTCCTAGATGGGCCAGGTGTTTGTGTCGGCCACTAGGGTCGCTTAGCTTACTCACACAGCTACCTCATTGCGCCTCTTTTATTTCTTCTTTGTGTCATGTGCTGTTTGGGGAGTGTTTTTTGGAAGGGCCATCCTGCGTGACACTGCAGTGCCACTCCTAGATGGGCCAGGTGTTTGTGTCGGCCACTAGGGTCGCTTAGCTTACTCACACAGCTACCTCATTGCGCCTCTTTTATTTCTTCTTTGCGTCATGTGCTGTTTGGGGAGTGTTTTTTGGAAGGGCCATCCTGCGTGACACTGCAGTGCCACTCCTAGATGGGCCAGGTGTTTGTGTCGGCCACTAGGGTCGCTTAGCTTACTCACACAGCTACCTCATTGCGCCTCTTTTATTTCTTCTTTGCGTCATGTGCTGTTTGGGGAGTGTTTTTTTGGAAGGGCCATCCTGCGTGACACTGCAGTGCCACTCCTAGATGGGCCAGGTGTTTGTGTCGGCCACTAGGGTCGCTTAGCTTACTCACACAGCTACCTCATTGCGCCTCTTTTTTTCTTTGCGTCATGTGCTGTTTGGGGAGTAGTTTTTTGAAGGGCCAGCCTGCGTGACACTGCAGTGCCACTCCTAGATGGGCCAGGTGTTTGTGTCGGCCACTAGGGTCGCTTAGCTTACTCACACAGCTACCTCATTGCGCCTCTTTTTTTTCTTCTTTGCGTCATGTGCTGTTTGGGGAGTGTTTTTTGAAAGGGCCATCCTGCGTGACACTGCAGTGCCACTCCTAGATGGGCCAGGTGTTTGTGTCGGCCACTAGGGTCGCTTAGCTTACTCACACGGCTACCTCATTGCGCCTCTTTTTTTCTTCTTTGCGTCATGTGCTGTTTGGGGAGAGTTTTTTGGAAGGGCCATCCTGCGTGACACTGCAGTGCCACTCCTAGATGGGCCAGGTGTTTGTGTCGGCCACTAGGGTCGCTTAGCTTACTCACACGGCTACCTCATTGTGCCTCTTTTTTTTCTTCTTTGCGTCATGTGCTGTTTGGGGAGTGTTTTTTGGAAGGGCCATCCTGCGTGACACTGCAGTGCCACTCCTAGATGGGCCAGGTGTTTGTGTCGGCCACTAGGGTCGCTTAGCTTACTCACACAGCTACCTCATTGCGCCTCTTTTTTTCTTTGCGTCATGTGCTGTTTGGGGAGTAGTTTTTTAAAGGGCCAGCCTGCGTGACACTGCAGTGCCACTCCTAGATGGGCCAGGTGTTTGTGTCGGCCACTAGGGTCACTTAGCTTACTCACACAGCTACCTCATTGCGCCTCTTTTTTTTCTTCTTTGCGTCATGTGCTGTTTGGGGAGTGTTTTTTGGAAGGGCCATCCTGCGTAACACTGCAGTGCCACTCCTAGATGGGCCAGGTGTTTGTGTCGGCCACTAGGGTCGCTTAGCTTACTCACACGGCTACCTCATTGCGCCTCTTTTTTTTCTTCTTTGCGTCATGTGCTGTTTGGGGAGTGTTTTTTGGAAGGGCCATCCTGCGTGACACTGCAGTGCCACTCCTAGATGGGCCAGGTGTTTGTGTCGGCCACTAGGGTCGCTTAGCTTACTCACACAGCTACCTTATTGCGCCTCCTGTTTTTCTTCTTTGCGTCATGTGCTGTTTGGGGAGTGTTTTTTGGAAGGGCCATCCTGCGTGACACTGCAGTGCCACTCCTAGATGGGCCAGGTGTTTGTGTCGGCCACTAGGGTCGCTTAGCTTACTCACACAGCTACCTCATTGCGCCTCTTTTTTTTCTTCTTTGCGTCATGTGCTGTTTGGGGAGTGTTTTTTGGAAGGGCCATCCTGCGTGACACTGCAGTGCCACTCCTAGATGGGCCAGGTGTTTGTGTCGGCCACTAGGGTCGCTTAGCTTACTCACACGGCTACCTCATTGCGCCTCTTTTTTTCTTCTTTGCGTCATGTGCTGTTTGGGGAGAGTTTTTTGGAAGGGCCATCCTGCGTGACACTGCAGTGACACTCCTAGATGGGCCAGGTGTTTGTGTCGGCCACTAGGGTCGCTTAGCTTACTCACACGGCTACCTCATTGCGCCTCTTTTTTTTCTTCTTTGCGTCATGTGCTGTTTGGGGAGTGTTTTTTGGAAGGGCCATCCTGCGTGACACTGCAGTGCCACTCCTAGATGGGCCAGGTGTTTGTGTCGGCCACTAGGGTCGCTTAGCTTACTCACACAGCTACCTCATTGCGCCTCTTTTTTTCTTTGCGTCATGTGCTGTTTGGGGAGTAGTTTTTTAAAGGGCCAGCCTGCGTGACACTGCAGTGCCACTCCTAGATGGGCCAGGTGTTTGTGTCGGCCACTAGGGTCGCTTAGCTTACTCACACAGCTACCTCATTGCGCCTCTTTTTTTTCTTCTTTGCATCATGTGCTGTTTGGGGAGTGTTTTTTGGAAGGGCCATCCTGCGTGACACTGCAGTGCCACTCCTAGATGGGCCAGGTGTTTGTGTCGGCCACTAGGGTCGCTTAGCTTACTCACACAGCTACCTCATTGCGCCTCTTTTATTTCTTCTTTGCGTCATGTGCTGTTTGGGGAGTGTTTTTTGGAAGGGCCATCCTGTGTGACACTGCAGTGCCACTCCTAGATGGGCCAGGTGTTTGTGTCGGCCACTAGGGTCGCTTAGCTTGTTCACACAGCTACCTCATTGCGCCTCTTTTATTTCTTCTTTGCGTCATGTGCTGTTTGGGGAGTGTTTTTTGGAAGGGCCATCCTGCGTGACACTGCAGTGCCACTCCTAGATGGGCCAGGTGTTTGTGTCGGCCACTAGGGTCGCTTAGCTTACTCACACAGCTACCTCATTGCGCCTCTTTTTTTCTTTGCGTCATGTGCTGTTTGGGGAGTAGTTTTTTGAAGGGCCAGCCTGCGTGACACTGCAGTGCCACTCCTAGATGGGCCAGGTGTTTGTGTCGGCCACTAGGGTCGCTTAGCTTACTCACACAGCTACCTCATTGCGCCTCTTTTTTTTCTTCTTTGCGTCATGTGCTGTTTGGGGAGTGTTTTTTGAAAGGGCCATCCTGCGTGACACTGCAGTGCCACTCCTAGATGGGCCAGGTGTTTGTGTCGGCCACTAGGGTCGCTTAGCTTACTCACACGGCTACCTCATTGCGCCTCTTTTTTTCTTCTTTGCGTCATGTGCTGTTTGGGGAGAGTTTTTTGGAAGGGCCATCCTGCGTGACACTGCAGTGCCACTCCTAGATGGGCCAGGTGTTTGTGTCGGCCACTAGGGTCGCTTAGCTTACTCACACGGCTACCTAATTGTGCCTCTTTTTTTTCTTCTTTGCGTCATGTGCTGTTTGGGGAGTCGTTTTTTAAAGGGCCAGCCTGCGTGACACTCCTAGATGGGCCAGGTGTTTGTGTCGGCCACTAGGGTCGCTTAGCTTACTCACACAGCTACCTCATTGCGCCTCTTTTTTTTCTTCTTTGCGTCATGTGCTGTTTGGGGAGTGTTTTTTGGAAGGGCCATCCTGCGTGACACTGCAGTGCCACTCCTAGATGGGCCAGGTGTTTGTGTTGGCCACTAGGGTCGCTTAGCTTACTCACACGGCTACCTCATTGCGCCTCTTTTTTTTCTTCTTTGCGTCATGTGCTGTTTGGGGAGTGTTTTTTGGAAGGGCCATCCTGCGTGACACTGCAGTGCCACTCCTAGATGGGCCAGGTGTTTGTGTCGGCCACTAGGGTCGCTTAGCTTACTCACACAGCTACCTTATTGCGCCTCTTGTTTTTCTTCTTTGCGTCATGTGCTGTTTGGGGAGTGTTTTTTGGAAGGGCCATCCTGCGTGACACTGCAGTGCCACTCCTAGATGGGCCAGGTGTTTGTGTCGGCCACTAGGGTCGCTTAGCTTACTCACACGGCTACCTCATTGCGCCTCTTTTTTTTCTTCTTTGCGTCATGTGCTGTTTGGGGAGTTTTTTGGAAGGGCCATCCTGCGTGACACTGCAGTGCCACTCCTAGATGGGCCAGGTGTTTGTGTCGGCCACTAGGGTCGCTTAGCTTACTCACACGGCTACCTCATTGAGCCTCTTTTTTTTCTTCTTTGCGTCATGTGCTGTTTGGGGAGTGTTTTTTGGAAGGGCCATCCTGCGTGACACTGCAGTGCCACTCCTAGATGGGCCAGGTGTTTGTGTCGGCCACTAGGGTCGCTTAGCTTACTCACACAGCTACCTTATTGCGCCTCTTGTTTTTCTTCTTTGCGTCATGTGCTGTTTGGGGAGTGTTTTTTGGAAGGGCCATCCTGCGTGACACTGCAGTGCCACTCCTAGATGGGCCAGGTGTTTGTGTCGGCCACTAGGGTCGCTTAGCTTACTCACACGGCTACCTCATTGCGCCTCTTTTTTTTCTTCTTTGCGTCATGTGCTGTTTGGGGAGAGTTTTTTGGAAGGGCCATCCTGCGTGACACTGCAGTGCCACTCCTAGATGGGCCAGGTGTTTGTGTCGGCCACTAGGGTCGCTTAGCTTACTCACACGGCTACCTCATTGCGCCTCTTTTTTTTCTTCTTTGCGTCATGTGCTGTTTGGGGAGTGTTTTTTGGAAGGGCCATCCTGCGTGACACTGCAGTGCCACTCCTAGATGGGCCAGGTGTTTGTGTCGGCCACTAGGGTCGCTTAGCTTACTCACACAGCTACCTCATTGCGCCTCTTTTTTTCTTTGCGTCATGTGCTGTTTGGGGAGTAGTTTTTTGAAGGGCCAGCCTGCGTAACACCGCAGTGCCACTCCTAGATGGGCCAGGTGTTTGTGTCGGCCACTAGGGTCGCTTAGCTTACTCACACAGCTACCTCATTGCGCCTCTTTTTTTCTTCTTTGCGTCATGTGCTGTTTGGGGAGAGTTTTTTGGAAGGGCCATCCTGCGTGACACTGCAGTGCCACTCCTAGATGGGCCAGGTGTTTGTGTCGGCCACTAGGGTCGCTTAGCTTACTCACACGGCTACCTCATTGCGCCTCTTTTTTTTCTTCTTTGCGTCATGTGCTGTTTGGGGAGTGTTTTTTGGAAGGGCCATCCTGCGTGACATTGCAGTGCCACTCCTAGATGGGCCAGGTGTTTGTGTCGGCCACTAGGGTCGCTTAGCTTACTCACACAGCTACCTCATTGCGCCTCTTTTTTTCTTTGCGTCATGTGCTGTTTGGGGAGTAGTTTTTTAAAGGGCCAGCCTGCGTGACACTGCAGTGCCACTCCTAGATGGGCCAGGTGTTTGTGTCGGCCACTAGGGTCGCTTAGCTTACTCACACAGCTACCTCATTGCGCCTCTTTTATTTCTTCTTTGCGTCATGTGCTGTTTGGGGAGTGTTTTTTGGAAGGGCCATCCTGCGTGACACTGCAGTGCCACTCCTAGATGGGCCAGGTGTTTGTGTCGGCCACTAGGGTCGCTTAGCTTGTTCACACAGCTACCTCATTGCGCCTCTTTTATTTCTTCTTTGCGTCATGTGCTGTTTGGGGAGTGTTTTTTGGAAGGGCCATCCTGCGTGACACTGCAGTGCCACTCCTAGATGGGCCAGGTGTTTGTGTCGGCCACTAGGGTCGCTTAGCTTACTCACACAGCTACCTCATTGCGCCTCTTTTTTTCTTTGCGTCATGTGCTGTTTGGGGAGTAGTTTTTTGAAGGGCCAGCCTGCGTGACACTGCAGTGCCACTCCTAGATGGGCCAGGTGTTTGTGTCGGCCACTAGGGTCGCTTAGCTTACTCACACAGCTACCTCATTGCGCCTCTTTTTTTTCTTCTTTGCGTCATGTGCTGTTTGGGGAGTGTTTTTTGAAAGGGCCATCCTGCGTGACACTGCAGTGCCACTCCTAGATGGGCCAGGTGTTTGTGTCGGCCACTAGGGTCGCTTAGCTTACTCACACGGCTACCTCATTGCGCCTCTTTTTTTCTTCTTTGCGTCATGTGCTGTTTGGGGAGAGTTTTTTGGAAGGGCCATCCTGCGTGACACTGCAGTGCCACTCCTAGATGGGCCAGGTGTTTGTGTCGGCCACTAGGGTCGCTTAGCTTACTCACACAGCTACCTAATTGTGCCTCTTTTTTTTCTTCTTTGCGTCATGTGCTGTTTGGGGAGTAGTTTTTTAAAGGGCCAGCCTGCGTGACACTGCAGTGCCACTCCTAGATGGGCCAGGTGTTTGTGTCGGCCACTAGGGTCGCTTAGCTTACTCACACAGCTACCTCATTGCGCCTCTTTTTTTTCTTCTTTGCGTCATGTGCTGTTTGGGGAGTGTTTTTTGGAAGGGCCATCCTGCGTGACACTGCAGTGCCACTCCTAGATGGGCCAGGTGTTTGTGTTGGCCACTAGGGTCGCTTAGCTTACTCACACGGCTACCTCATTGCGCCTCTTTTTTTTCTTCTTTGCGTCATGTGCTGTTTGCGGAGTGTTTTTTGGAAGGGCCATCCTGCGTGACACTGCAGTGCCACTCCTAGATGGGCCAGGTGTTTGTGTCGGCCACTAGGGTCGCTTAGCTTACTCACACAGCTACCTTATTGCGCCTCTTGTTTTTCTTCCTTGCGTCATGTGCTGTTTGGGGAGTGTTTTTTGGAAGGGCCATCCTGCGTGACACTGCAGTGCCACTCCTAGATGGGCCAGGTGTTTGTGTCGGCCACTAGGGTCGCTTAGCTTACTCACACGGCTACCTCATTGCGCCTCTTTTTTTTCTTCTTTGCGTCATGTGCTGTTTGGGGAGAGTTTTTTGGAAGGGCCATCCTGCGTGACACTGCAGTGCCACTCCTAGATGGGCCAGGTGTTTGTGTCGGCCACTAGGGTCGCTTAGCTTACTCACACAGCTACCTCATTGCGCCTCTTTTTTTTCTTCTTTGCGTCATGTGCTGTTTGGGGAGTGTTTTTTGGAAGGGCCATCCTGCGTAACACTGCAGTGCCACTCCTAGATGGGCCAGGTGTTTGTGTCGGCCACTAGGGTCGCTTAGCTTACTCACACGGCTACCTCATTGCGCCTCTTTTTTTTCTTCTTTGCGTCATGTGCTGTTTGGGGAGTGTTTTTTGGAAGGGCCATCCTGCGTGACACTGCAGTGCCACTCCTAGATGGGCCAGGTGTTTGTGTCGGCCACTAGGGTCGCTTAGCTTACTCACACAGCTACCTTATTGCGCCTCTTGTTTTTCTTCTTTGCGTCATGTGCTGTTTGGGGAGTGTTTTTTGGAAGGGCCATCCTGCGTGACACTGCAGTGCCACTCCTAGATGGGCCAGGTGTTTGTGTCGGCCACTAGGGTCGCTTAGCTTACTCACACGGCTACCTCATTGCGCCTCTTTTTTTTCTTCTTTGCGTCATGTGCTGTTTGGGGAGAGTTTTTTGGAAGGGCCATCCTGCGTGACACTGCAGTGACACTCCTAGATGGGCCAGGTGTTTGTGTCGGCCACTAGGGTCGCTTAGCTTACTCACACGGCTACCTCATTGCGCCTCTTTTTTTTCTTCTTTGCGTCATGTGCTGTTTGGGGAGTGTTTTTTGGAAGGGCCATCCTGCGTGACACTGCAGTGCCACTCCTAGATGGGCCAGGTGTTTGTGTCGGCCACTAGGGTCGCTTAGCTTACTCACACAGCTACCTCATTGCGCCTCTTTTTTTCTTTGCGTCATGTGCTGTTTGGGGAGTAGTTTTTTGAAGGGCCAGCCTGCGTAACACCGCAGTGCCACTCCTAGATGGGCCAGGTGTTTGTGTCGGCCACTAGGGTCGCTTAGCTTACTCACACAGCTACCTCATTGCGCCTCTTTTTTTTCTTCTTTGCGTCATGTGCTGTTTGGGGAGTGTTTTTTGGAAGGGCCATCCTGCGTGACACTGCAGTGCCACTCCTAGATGAGCCAGGTGTTTGTGTCGGCCACTAGGGTCGCTTAGCTTACTCACACGGCTACCTCATTGCGCCTCTTTTTTTCTTCTTTGCGTCATGTGCTGTTTGGGGAGAGTTTTTTGGAAGGGCCATCCTGCGTGACACTGCAGTGACACTCCTAGATGGGCCAGGTGTTTGTGTCGGCCACTAGGGTCGCTTAGCTTACTCACACGGCTACCTCATTGCGCCTCTTTTTTTTCTTCTTTGCGTCATGTGCTGTTTGGGGAGTGTTTTTTGGAAGGGCCATCCTGCGTGACACTGCAGTGCCACTCCTAGATGGGCCAGGTGTTTGTGTCGGCCACTAGGGTCGCTTAGCTTACTCACACAGCTACCTCATTGCGCCTCTTTTTTTCTTTGCGTCATGTGCTGTTTGGGGAGTAGTTTTTTAAAGGGCCAGCCTGCGTGACACTGCAGTGCCACTCCTAGATGGGCCAGGTGTTTGTGTCGGCCACTAGGGTCGCTTAGCTTACTCACACAGCTACCTCATTGCGCCTCTTTTTTTTCTTCTTTGCATCATGTGCTGTTTGGGGAGTGTTTTTTGGAAGGGCCATCCTGCGTGACACTGCAGTGCCACTCCTAGATGGGCCAGGTGTTTGTGTCGGCCACTAGGGTCGCTTAGCTTACTCACACAGCTACCTCATTGCGCCTCTTTTATTTCTTCTTTGCGTCATGTGCTGTTTGGGGAGTGTTTTTTGGAAGGGCCATCCTGCGTGACACTGCAGTGCCACTCCTAGATGGGCCAGGTGTTTGTGTCGGCCACTAGGGTCGCTTAGCTTGTTCACACAGCTACCTCATTGCGCCTCTTTTATTTCTTCTTTGCGTCATGTGCTGTTTGGGGAGTGTTTTTTGGAAGGGCCATCCTGCGTGACACTGCAGTGCCACTCCTAGATGGGCCAGGTGTTTGTGTCGGCCACTAGGGTCGCTTAGCTTACTCACACAGCTACCTCATTGCGCCTCTTTTTTTCTTTGCGTCATGTGCTGTTTGGGGAGTAGTTTTTTGAAGGGCCAGCCTGCGTGACACTGCAGTGCCACTCCTAGATGGGCCAGGTGTTTGTGTCGGCCACTAGGGTCGCTTAGCTTACTCACACAGCTACCTCATTGCGCCTCTTTTTTTTCTTCTTTGCGTCATGTGCTGTTTGGGGAGTGTTTTTTGAAAGGGCCATCCTGCGTGACACTGCAGTGCCACTCCTAGATGGGCCAGGTGTTTGTGTCGGCCACTAGGGTCGCTTAGCTTACTCACACGGCTACCTCATTGCGCCTCTTTTTTTCTTCTTTGAGTCATGTGCTGTTTGGGGAGAGTTTTTTGGAAGGGCCATCCTGCGTGACACTGCAGTGCCACTCCTAGATGGGCCAGGTGTTTGTGTCGGCCACTAGGGTCGCTTAGCTTACTCACACGGCTACCTAATTGTGCCTCTTTTTTTTCTTCTTTGCGTCATGTGCTGTTTGGGGAGTCGTTTTTTAAAGGGCCAGCCTGCGTGACACTGCAGTGACACTCCTAGATGGGCCAGGTGTTTGTGTCGGCCACTAGGGTCGCTTAGCTTACTCACACAGCTACCTCATTGCGCCTCTTTTTTTTCTTCTTTGCGTCATGTGCTGTTTGGGGAGTGTTTTTTGGAAGGGCCATCCTGCGTGACACTGCAGTGCCACTCCTAGATGGGCCAGGTGTTTGTGTTGGCCACTAGGGTCGCTTAGCTTACTCACACGGCTACCTCATTGCGCCTCTTTTTTTTCTTCTTTGCGTCATGTGCTGTTTGGGGAGTGTTTTTTGGAAGGGCCATCCTGCGTGACACTGCAGTGCCACTCCTAGATGGGCCAGGTGTTTGTGTCGGCCACTAGGGTCGCTTAGCTTACTCACACAGCTACCTTATTGCGCCTCTTGTTTTTCTTCTTTGCGTCATGTGCTGTTTGGGGAGTGTTTTTTGGAAGGGCCATCCTGCGTGACACTGCAGTGCCACTCCTAGATGGGCCAGGTGTTTGTGTCGGCCACTAGGGTCGCTTAGCTTACTCACACGGCTACCTCATTGCGCCTCTTTTTTTTCTTCTTTGCGTCATGTGCTGTTTGGGGAGAGTTTTTTGGAAGGGCCATCCTGCGTGACACTGCAGTGCCACTCCTAGATGGGCCAGGTGTTTGTGTCGGCCACTAGGGTCGCTTAGCTTACTCACACAGCTACCTAATTGTGCCTCTTTTTTTTCTTCTTTGCGTCATGTGCTGTTTGGGGAGTAGTTTTTTAAAGGGCCAGCCTGCGTGACACTGCAGTGCCACTCCTAGATGGGCCAGGTGTTTGTGTCGGCCACTAGGGTCGCTTAGCTTACTCACACAGCTACCTCATTGCGCCTCTTTTTTTTCTTCTTTGCGTCATGTGCTGTTTGGGGAGTGTTTTTTGGAAGGGCCATCCTGCGTGACACTGCAGTGCCACTCCTAGATGGGCCAGGTGTTTGTGTTGGCCACTAGGGTCGCTTAGCTTACTCACACGGCTACCTCATTGCGCCTCTTTTTTTTCTTCTTTGCGTCATGTGCTGTTTGCGGAGTGTTTTTTGGAAGGGCCATCCTGCGTGACACTGCAGTGCCACTCCTAGATGGGCCAGGTGTTTGTGTCGGCCACTAGGGTCGCTTAGCTTACTCACACAGCTACCTTATTGCGCCTCTTGTTTTTCTTCCTTGCGTCATGTGCTGTTTGGGGAGTGTTTTTTGGAAGGGCCATCCTGCGTGACACTGCAGTGCCACTCCTAGATGGGCCAGGTGTTTGTGTCGGCCACTAGGGTCGCTTAGCTTACTCACACGGCTACCTCATTGCGCCTCTTTTTTTTCTTCTTTGCGTCATGTGCTGTTTGGGGAGAGTTTTTTGGAAGGGCCATCCTGCGTGACACTGCAGTGCCACTCCTAGATGGGCCAGGTGTTTGTGTCGGCCACTAGGGTCGCTTAGCTTACTCACACAGCTACCTCATTGCGCCTCTTTTTTTTCTTCTTTGCGTCATGTGCTGTTTGGGGAGTGTTTTTTGGAAGGGCCATCCTGCGTAACACTGCAGTGCCACTCCTAGATGGGCCAGGTGTTTGTGTCGGCCACTAGGGTCGCTTAGCTTACTCACACGGCTACCTCATTGCGCCTCTTTTTTTTCTTCTTTGCGTCATGTGCTGTTTGGGGAGTGTTTTTTGGAAGGGCCATCCTGCGTGACACTGCAGTGCCACTCCTAGATGGGCCAGGTGTTTGTGTCGGCCACTAGGGTCGCTTAGCTTACTCACACAGCTACCTTATTGCGCCTCTTGTTTTTCTTCTTTGCGTCATGTGCTGTTTGGGGAGTGTTTTTTGGAAGGGCCATCCTGCGTGACACTGCAGTGCCACTCCTAGATGGGCCAGGTGTTTGTGTCGGCCACTAGGGTCGCTTAGCTTACTCACACAGCTACCTCATTGCGCCTCTTTTTTTCTTTGCGTCATGTGCTGTTTGGGGAGTAGTTTTTTGAAGGGCCAGCCTGCGTAACACCGCAGTGCCACTCCTAGATGGGCCAGGTGTTTGTGTCGGCCACTAGGGTCGCTTAGCTTACTCACACAGCTACCTCATTGCGCCTCTTTTTTTTCTTCTTTGCGTCATGTGCTGTTTGGGGAGTGTTTTTTGGAAGGGCCATCCTGCGTGACACTGCAGTGCCACTCCTAGATGAGCCAGGTGTTTGTGTCGGCCACTAGGGTCGCTTAGCTTACTCACACGGCTACCTCATTGCGCCTCTTTTTTTCTTCTTTGCGTCATGTGCTGTTTGGGGAGAGTTTTTTGGAAGGGCCATCCTGCGTGACACTGCAGTGACACTCCTAGATGGGCCAGGTGTTTGTGTCGGCCACTAGGGTCGCTTAGCTTACTCACACGGCTACCTCATTGCGCCTCTTTTTTTTCTTCTTTGCGTCATGTGCTGTTTGGGGAGTGTTTTTTGGAAGGGCCATCCTGCGTGACACTGCAGTGCCACTCCTAGATGGGCCAGGTGTTTGTGTCGGCCACTAGGGTCGCTTAGCTTACTCACACAGCTACCTCATTGCGCCTCTTTTTTTCTTTGCGTCATGTGCTGTTTGGGGAGTAGTTTTTTAAAGGGCCAGCCTGCGTGACACTGCAGTGCCACTCCTAGATGGGCCAGGTGTTTGTGTCGGCCACTAGGGTCGCTTAGCTTACTCACACAGCTACCTCATTGCGCCTCTTTTTTTTCTTCTTTGCATCATGTGCTGTTTGGGGAGTGTTTTTTGGAAGGGCCATCCTGCGTGACACTGCAGTGCCACTCCTAGATGGGCCAGGTGTTTGTGTCGGCCACTAGGGTCGCTTAGCTTACTCACACAGCTACCTCATTGCGCCTCTTTTATTTCTTCTTTGCGTCATGTGCTGTTTGGGGAGTGTTTTTTGGAAGGGCCATCCTGCGTGACACTGCAGTGCCACTCCTAGATGGGCCAGGTGTTTGTGTCGGCCACTAGGGTCGCTTAGCTTGTTCACACAGCTACCTCATTGCGCCTCTTTTATTTCTTCTTTGCGTCATGTGCTGTTTGGGGAGTGTTTTTTGGAAGGGCCATCCTGCGTGACACTGCAGTGCCACTCCTAGATGGGCCAGGTGTTTGTGTCGGCCACTAGGGTCGCTTAGCTTACTCACACAGCTACCTCATTGCGCCTCTTTTTTTCTTTGCGTCATGTGCTGTTTGGGGAGTAGTTTTTTGAAGGGCCAGCCTGCGTGACACTGCAGTGCCACTCCTAGATGGGCCAGGTGTTTGTGTCGGCCACTAGGGTCGCTTAGCTTACTCACACAGCTACCTCATTGCGCCTCTTTTTTTTCTTCTTTGCGTCATGTGCTGTTTGGGGAGTGTTTTTTGAAAGGGCCATCCTGCGTGACACTGCAGTGCCACTCCTAGATGGGCCAGGTGTTTGTGTCGGCCACTAGGGTCGCTTAGCTTACTCACACGGCTACCTCATTGCGCCTCTTTTTTTCTTCTTTGAGTCATGTGCTGTTTGGGGAGAGTTTTTTGGAAGGGCCATCCTGCGTGACACTGCAGTGCCACTCCTAGATGGGCCAGGTGTTTGTGTCGGCCACTAGGGTCGCTTAGCTTACTCACACGGCTACCTAATTGTGCCTCTTTTTTTTCTTCTTTGCGTCATGTGCTGTTTGGGGAGTCGTTTTTTAAAGGGCCAGCCTGCGTGACACTGCAGTGACACTCCTAGATGGGCCAGGTGTTTGTGTCGGCCACTAGGGTCGCTTAGCTTACTCACACAGCTACCTCATTGCGCCTCTTTTTTTTCTTCTTTGCGTCATGTGCTGTTTGGGGAGTGTTTTTTGGAAGGGCCATCCTGCGTGACACTGCAGTGCCACTCCTAGATGGGCCAGGTGTTTGTGTTGGCCACTAGGGTCGCTTAGCTTACTCACACGGCTACCTCATTGCGCCTCTTTTTTTTCTTCTTTGCGTCATGTGCTGTTTGGGGAGTGTTTTTTGGAAGGGCCATCCTGCGTGACACTGCAGTGCCACTCCTAGATGGGCCAGGTGTTTGTGTCGGCCACTAGGGTCGCTTAGCTTACTCACACAGCTACCTTATTGCGCCTCTTGTTTTTCTTCTTTGCGTCATGTGCTGTTTGGGGAGTGTTTTTTGGAAGGGCCATCCTGCGTGACACTGCAGTGCCACTCCTAGATGGGCCAGGTGTTTGTGTCGGCCACTAGGGTCGCTTAGCTTACTCACACGGCTACCTCATTGCGCCTCTTTTTTTTCTTCTTTGCGTCATGTGCTGTTTGGGGAGAGTTTTTTGGAAGGGCCATCCTGCGTGACACTGCAGTGCCACTCCTAGATGGGCCAGGTGTTTGTGTCGGCCACTAGGGTCGCTTAGCTTACTCACACGGCTACCTCATTGCGCCTCTTTTTTTTCTTCTTTGCGTCATGTGCTGTTTGGGGAGTGTTTTTTGGAAGGGCCATCCTGCGTGACACTGCAGTGCCACTCCTAGATGGGCCAGGTGTTTGTGTCGGCCACTAGGGTCGCTTAGCTTACTCACACAGCTACCTTATTGCGCCTCTTGTTTTTCTTCTTTGCGTCATGTGCTGTTTGGGGAGTGTTTTTTGGAAGGGCCATCCTGCGTGACACTGCAGTGCCACTCCTAGATGGGCCAGGTGTTTGTGTCGGCCACTAGGGTCGCTTAGCTTACTCACACGGCTACCTCATTGCGCCTCTTTTTTTTCTTCTTTGCGTCATGTGCTGTTTGGGGAGAGTTTTTTGGAAGGGCCATCCTGCGTGACACTGCAGTGCCACTCCTAGATGGGCCAGGTGTTTGTGTCGGCCACTAGGGTCGCTTAGCTTACTCACACGGCTACCTCATTGCGCCTCTTTTTTTTCTTCTTTGCGTCATGTGCTGTTTGGGGAGTGTTTTTTGGAAGGGCCATCCTGCGTGACACTGCAGTGCCACTCCTAGATGGGCCAGGTGTTTGTGTCGGCCACTAGGGTCGCTTAGCTTACTCACACAGCTACCTCATTGCGCCTCTTTTTTTCTTTGCGTCATGTGCTGTTTGGGGAGTAGTTTTTTGAAGGGCCAGCCTGCGTAACACCGCAGTGCCACTCCTAGATGGGCCAGGTGTTTGTGTCGGCCACTAGGGTCGCTTAGCTTACTCACACAGCTACCTCATTGCGCCTCTTTTTTTCTTCTTTGCGTCATGTGCTGTTTGGGGAGAGTTTTTTGGAAGGGCCATCCTGCGTGACACTGCAGTGCCACTCCTAGATGGGCCAGGTGTTTGTGTCGGCCACTAGGGTCGCTTAGCTTACTCACACGGCTACCTCATTGCGCCTCTTTTTTTTCTTCTTTGCGTCATGTGCTGTTTGGGGAGTGTTTTTTGGAAGGGCCATCCTGCGTGACACTGCAGTGCCACTCCTAGATGGGCCAGGTGTTTGTGTCGGCCACTAGGGTCGCTTAGCTTACTCACACAGCTACCTCACTGCGCCTCTTTTTTTCTTTGCGTCATGTGCTGTTTGGGGAGTAGTTTTTTAAAGGGCCAGCCTGCGTGACACTGCAGTGCCACTCCTAGATGGGCCAGGTGTTTGTGTCGGCCACTAGGGTCGCTTAGCTTACTCACACAGCTACCTCATTGCGCCTCTTTTATTTCTTCTTTGCGTCATGTGCTGTTTGGGGAGTGTTTTTTGGAAGGGCCATCCTGCGTGACACTGCAGTGCCACTCCTAGATGGGCCAGGTGTTTGTGTCGGCCACTAGGGTCGCTTAGCTTGTTCACACAGCTACCTCATTGCGCCTCTTTTATTTCTTCTTTGCGTCATGTGCTGTTTGGGGAGTGTTTTTTGGAAGGGCCATCCTGCGTGACACTGCAGTGCCACTCCTAGATGGGCCAGGTGTTTGTGTCGGCCACTAGGGTCGCTTAGCTTACTCACACAGCTACCTCATTGCGCCTCTTTTTTTCTTTGCGTCATGTGCTGTTTGGGGAGTAGTTTTTTGAAGGGCCAGCCTGCGTGACACTGCAGTGCCACTCCTAGATGGGCCAGGTGTTTGTGTCGGCCACTAGGGTCGCTTAGCTTACTCACACAGCTACCTCATTGCGCCTCTTTTTTTTCTTCTTTGCGTCATGTGCTGTTTGGGGAGTGTTTTTTGAAAGGGCCATCCTGCGTGACACTGCAGTGCCACTCCTAGATGGGCCAGGTGTTTGTGTCGGCCACTAGGGTCGCTTAGCTTACTCACACGGCTACCTCATTGCGCCTCTTTTTTTCTTCTTTGCGTCATGTGCTGTTTGGGGAGAGTTTTTTGGAAGGGCCATCCTGCGTGACACTGCAGTGCCACTCCTAGATGGGCCAGGTGTTTGTGTCGGCCACTAGGGTCGCTTAGCTTACTCACACAGCTACCTAATTGTGCCTCTTTTTTTTCTTCTTTGCGTCATGTGCTGTTTGGGGAGTAGTTTTTTAAAGGGCCAGCCTGCGTGACACTGCAGTGCCACTCCTAGATGGGCCAGGTGTTTGTGTCGGCCACTAGGGTCGCTTAGCTTACTCACACAGCTACCTCATTGCGCCTCTTTTTTTTCTTCTTTGCGTCATGTGCTGTTTGGGGAGTGTTTTTTGGAAGGGCCATCCTGCGTGACACTGCAGTGCCACTCCTAGATGGGCCAGGTGTTTGTGTTGGCCACTAGGGTCGCTTAGCTTACTCACACGGCTACCTCATTGCGCCTCTTTTTTTTCTTCTTTGCGTCATGTGCTGTTTGCGGAGTGTTTTTTGGAAGGGCCATCCTGCGTGACACTGCAGTGCCACTCCTAGATGGGCCAGGTGTTTGTGTCGGCCACTAGGGTCGCTTAGCTTACTCACACAGCTACCTTATTGCGCCTCTTGTTTTTCTTCCTTGCGTCATGTGCTGTTTGGGGAGTGTTTTTTGGAAGGGCCATCCTGCGTGACACTGCAGTGCCACTCCTAGATGGGCCAGGTGTTTGTGTCGGCCACTAGGGTCGCTAAGCTTACTCACACGGCTACCTCATTGCGCCTCTTTTTTTTCTTCTTTGCGTCATGTGCTGTTGGGGAGAGTTTTTTGGAAGGGCCATCCTGCGTGACACTGCAGTGCCACTCCTAGATGGGCCAGGTGTTTGTGTCGGCCACTAGGGTCGCTTAGCTTACTCACACGGCTACCTCATTGCGCCTCTTTTTTTTCTTCTTTGCGTCATGTGCTGTTTGGGGAGTGTTTTTTGGAAGGGCCATCCTGCGTGACACTGCAGTGCCACTCCTAGATGGGCCAGGTGTTTGTGTCGGCCACTAGGGTCGCTTAGCTTACTCACACAGCTACCTCATTGCGCCTCTTTTTTTCTTTGCGTCATGTGCTGTTTGGGGAGTAGTTTTTTGAAGGGCCAGCCTGCGTGACACTGCAGTGCCACTCCTAGATGGGCCAGGTGTTTGTGTCGGCCACTAGGGTCGCTTAGCTTACTCACACAGCTACCTCATTGCGCCTCTTTTTTTTCTTCTTTGCGTCATGTGCTGTTTGGGGAGTGTTTTTTGGAAGGGCCATCCTGTGTGACACTGCAGTGCCACTCCTAGATGGGCCAGGTGTTTGTGTCAGCCACTAGGGTCGCTTAGCTTACTCACACGGCTACCTCATTGCGCCTCTTTTTTTTCTTCTTTGCGTCATGTGCTGTTTGGGGAGTGTTTTTTGGAAGGGCCATCCTGCGTGACACTGCAGTGCCACTCCTAGATGGGCCAGGTGTTTGTGTCGGCCACTAGGGTCGCTTAGCTTACTCACACAGCTACCTCATTGCGCCTCTTTTTTTCTTTGCGTCATGTGCTGTTTGGGGAGTAGTTTTTTGAAGGGCCAGCCTGCGTGACACTGCAGTGCCACTCCTAGATGGGCCAGGTGTTTGTGTCGGCCACTAGGGTCGCTTAGCTTACTCACACAGCTACCTCATTGCGCCTCTTTTTTTTCTTCTTTGCGTCATGTGCTGTTTGGGGAGTGTTTTGGAAGGGCCATCCTGCGTGACACTGTAGTGCCACTCATAGATGGGCCAGGTGTTTGTGTCGGCCACTAGGGTCGCTTAGCTTACTCACACGGCTACCTCATTGCGCCTCTTTTTTTTCTTCTTTGCGTCATGTGCTGTTTGGGGAGTGTTTTTTGGAAGGGCCATCCTGCGTGACACTGCAGTGCCACTCCTAGAGGGGCCAGGTGTTTGTGTCGGCCACTAGGGTCGCTTAGCTTACTCACACAGCTACCTCATTGCGCCTTTTTTTCTTTGCGTCATGTGCTGTTTGGGGAGTAGTTTTTTGAAGGGCCAGCCTGCGTGACACTGCAGTGCCACTTCTAGATGGGCCAGGTGTTTGTGTCGGCCACTAGGGTCGCTTAGCTTACTCACACAGCTACCTTATTGCGCCTCTTGTTTTTCTTCCTTGCGTCATGTGCTGTTTGGGGAGTGTTTTTTGGAAGGGCCATCCTGCGTGACACTGCAGTGCCACTCCTAGATGGGCCAGGTGTTTGTGTCGGCCACTAGGGTCGCTTAGCTTACTCACACGGCTACCTCATTGCGCCTCTTTTTTTTCTTCTTTGCGTCATGTGCTGTTTGGGGAGAGTTTTTTGGAAGGGCCATCCTGCGTGACACTGCAGTGCCACTCCTAGATGGGCCAGGTGTTTGTGTCGGCCACTAGGGTCGCTTAGCTTACTCACACGGCTACCTCATTGCGCCTCTTTTTTTTCTTCTTTGCGTCATGTGCTGTTTGGGGAGTGTTTTTTGGAAGGGCCATCCTGCGTGACACTGCAGTGCCACTCCTAGATGGGCCAGGTGTTTGTGTCGGCCACTAGGGTCGCTTAGCTTACTCACACAGCTACCTCATTGCGCCTCTTTTTTTCTTTGCGTCATGTGCTGTTTGGGGAGTAGTTTTTTGAAGGGCCAGCCTGCGTGACACTGCAGTGCCACTCCTAGATGGGCCAGGTGTTTGTGTCGGCCACTAGGGTCGCTTAGCTTAGTCACACAGCTACCTCATTGCGCCTCTTTTTTTTCTTCTTTGCGTCATGTGCTGTTTGGGGAGTGTTTTTTGGAAGGGCCATCCTGTGTGACACTGCAGTGCCACTCCTAGATGGGCCAGGTGTTTGTGTCAGCCACTAGGGTCGCTTAGCTTACTCACACGGCTACCTCATTGCGCCTCTTTTTTTTCTTCTTTGCGTCATGTGCTGTTTGGGGAGTGTTTTTTGGAAGGGCCATCCTGCGTGACACTGCAGTGCCACTCCTAGATGGGCCAGGTGTTTGTGTCGGCCACTAGGGTCGCTTAGCTTACTCACACAGCTACCTCATTGCGCCTCTTTTTTTCTTTGCGTCATGTGCTGTTTGGGGAGTAGTTTTTTGAAGGGCCAGCCTGCGTGACACTGCAGTGCCACTCCTAGATGGGCCAGGTGTTTGTGTCGGCCACTAGGGTCGCTTAGCTTACTCACACAGCTACCTCATTGCGCCTCTTTTTTTTCTTCTTTGCGTCATGTGCTGTTTGGGGAGTGTTTTGGAAGGGCCATCCTGCGTGACACTGTAGTGCCACTCATAGATGGGCCAGGTGTTTGTGTCGGCCACTAGGGTCGCTTAGCTTACTCACACGGCTACCTCATTGCGCCTCTTTTTTTTCTTCTTTGCGTCATGTGCTGTTTGGGGAGTGTTTTTTGGAAGGGCCATCCTGCGTGACACTGCAGTGCCACTCCTAGAGGGGCCAGGTGTTTGTGTCGGCCACTAGGGTCGCTTAGCTTACTCACACAGCTACCTCATTGCGCCTCTTTTTCTTTGCGTCATGTGCTGTTTGGGGAGTAGTTTTTTGAAGGGCCAGCCTGCGTGACACTGCAGTGCCACTTCTAGATGGGCCAGGTGTTTGTGTCGGCCACTAGGGTCGCTTAGCTTACTCACACAGCTACCTCATTGCCCCTCTTTTTTTTCTTCTTTGCGTCATGTGCTGTTTGGGGAGTGTTTTTTGGAAGGGCCATCCTGCGTGACACTTCAGTGCCACTCCTAGATGGGCCAGGTGTTTGTGTCGGCCACTTGGGTCGCTTAGCTTAGCCATCCAGCGACCTCGGTGCAAATTTTAGGACTAAAAATAATGGTGTGAGGTGTTCAGAATAGACTGAAAATAAGTGGAAATTATGGTTATTGAGGTTAATAATACTTTGGGATCAAAATGACCCCCAAATTCTATGATTTAAGCTGTTTTTTAGGGTTTTTTGAAAAAAACACCCGAATCCAAAACACACCCGAATCCGACAAAAAAAATTCGGTGAGGTTTTGCCAAAACGCGTTCGAACCCAAAACACGGCCGCGGAACCGAACCCAAAACCAAAACACAAAACCCGAAAAATTTCCGGTGCACATCTCTAGTTTAATGGTGATTGTGCACCACTGTGACTGATCGTGTCTGGTGACCTATTGGGAGGTCTGCTGCCTATTTGGTCAGTCCTGGGCGACACAGCTTCTGCTGGCAGCCCTGCATATAGATAGCCTTCCTTAATACCATAATATTTTATATGTACCTTTGTCCATGCTCTTAACAGTCCATAAAGAGCACATTTTGAACTTGTGCAGTCAGGGGGAAGCCATTTAAAAGATTTCAACTAGAGAATGGGCCAGAAAAACTCCATCCGATTTCTGGAGCTGAACTTGGTTGTAATAGTTTTGTGGTTCTATCTGGTGTAACAGGAACAGCCAGAGACGGATTAAGGGGGGGGGGGGGGGGGGGGGGCGGCCTGGGGGTTAGTACCCCAGGCCCCCCTTTCTAAAAGGGCCCCCCTGCGCCCGCACACAGATCGGACCTCTGATCTGCGGCGCTGGCATTGTACAGAAGTGCAGGACAGCTGAGCGACGGCTCAGCTGTCCAATGGATTGTAAAGGTGCAGCCTGCGGCTTAGTCATTGGCTGGGCGCGCAGGCTGCAGTGCATGGAAGAAGTTTGGACTGTGTGGAGCCGCCAGCGGAGGCTGCGTGAAATAATAAACGAGCACTCACTCTCCTGTCATTTTCAGCCTGCCAGCAGATAAAAGTAAGCTGGCTGTATTGTGTTTTTTTTTGTTTTGTTAAATTGGAATGTTTAGTTCTGTGTTGTGATGGCTTGGTGTGTATGTGTAATGTGTGTTTGTGTGCATGTTTGTACATATATATGTACATATATGTGTGTGTATATATATATCAGAGCTGGATTAAGGCTCAGGGGGGCCCGGGGTACTTAAAACACGGGGGCCCTAGGGTCTAAAATGAATACATATATATATATGTATTTGGATATAGTCACAATACCGACCACGACATCCTGCCCCGCTCACAATCCCGACAGTCGGCATGCCGACTAACAGGGACTATTCTGAACCTGCAGTGTGCCGAGCGCAGCAAGCCCATAAGGGGCTTAGTTGTGCTCCCCGCCCCCGCCAGCATTCTGCTGAACACCGCTATCCCAATACCAACCCTTTATATATACATGGTCGAGTCACATTATTATGACCACCTCCTGCTGGCAAAAAAAAACGCGTTTCAGACTTAGCCTTCTACAGTCTTCCCCCTGATGAAAGCTAAGGCTGAAACGCGTTTGAGGAGAGACACAGGCAAAGTGACCTCTATGTTACAATGCTTAGCAGTGGAGAATCAGAAGTCAGAAGCTGGGAACCAGGAGCCGGAAGTTGAGCGCAAGAGACGCAGGCTGTGCAAAGAGCCAGATGTGTGTCGGGAGAAGCCCACTGCAACAAATGACGGAGGCTAACCCACTGTGTCCTGGAGGACTAACCTCCATTGTGATATTCCCATTTTAACTATCTATGTGTACGTGCAAAACTGAAGTAAAGCCGTCTGTGTTTTAAAATATACTGCACTATCTGTGCCCCCCTGTGTATTTATGTTTTTTAGGTCTATCAATTACCCTTGAGGAAGGGTGTGTAGGGGAGCGGAGACAGCTGCAGCAAGTTTGAATTTTTAAACGGAATGGACTAAGAGATTTGTGCTTGAATATTGTTGTTGTTGTTATTATATATATATATATATATATATAGCATCCCTGCACCCAGGGTTGCCATTAGACATTATGGGGCCCAGTATAAATTAAATAGAAAAATCCCCCCCACCCCCATTCTGTATACGCACACATACACAAATATAAATTATTATCAATGGAAATTGTGCTTACCCGCCATCCTTAAGATAATTTAAGTGGCGCTGTACACGGTCTTATTCTTTTGGTCTTTGCCACTTCTGTTGTTAGATGCACAAGAGGAGGCTGCAGAGCTACAAATAGGGAAAGGGGCAGACGCACACATAGAGGGGGGTAGGGGCAAATGGAGAGCAGCAGAGACATAGAGGGGGGGGGGGGGGGGAGTATCAGAAGCACATATAGAGGGGACAAAGGCCCTGGTGAAAAAATAAGAAGTTACTTACCGATAATTCTATTTCTCGTAGTCCGTAGTGGATGCTGGGAACTCCGTAAGGACCATGGGGAATAACGGCTCCGCAGGAGACTGGGCACAAAAGTAAAGCTTTAGGACTACCTGGTGTGCACTGGCTCCTCCCCCTATGACCCTCCTCCAAGCCTCAGTTAGGATACTGTGCCCGGACGAGCGTACACAATAAGGAAGGATTTATGAATCCCGGGTAAGACTCATACCAGCCACATACCAATCACACCGTACAACTTGTGATCTGAACCCAGTTAACAGCATGATAACAGAGGAGCCTCTGGATAGATGGCTCACAACAACAATAACCCGATTTAGTTAACAATAACTATGTACAAGTATTGCAGACAATCCGCACTTGGGATGGGCGCCCAGCATCCACTACGGACTACGAGAAATAGAATTATCGGTAAGTAAATTCTTATTTTCTCTGACGTCCTAGTGGATGCTGGGAACTCCGTAAGGACCATGGGGATTATACCAAAGCTCCCAAACGGGCGGGAGAGTGCGGATGACTCTGCAGCACCGAATGAGAGAACTCCAGGTCCTCCTCAGCCAGGGTATCAAATTTGTAGAATTTAGCAAACGTGTTTGCCCCTGACCAAGTAGCTGCTCGGCAAAGTTGTAAAGCCAAGACCCCTCGGGCAGCCGCCCAAGATGAGCCCACCTTCCTTGTGGAATGGGCTTTTACAGATTTTGGCTGTGGCAGGCCTGCCACAGAATGTGCAAGCTGAATTGTATAACAAATCCAACGAGCAATAGTCTGCTTAGAAGCAGGAGCACCCAGCTTGTTGGGTGCATACAGGATAAACAGCGAGTCAGATTTTCTGACTCCAGCCGTCCTGGAAACATATATTTTCAGGGCCCTGACTACGTCCACCAACTTGGAGTCCTCCAAGTCACTAGTAGCCGCAGGTACCACAATAGGTTGGTTCAGATGAAACGCTGAAACCACCTTAGGGAGAAAATGAGGACGAGTCCTCAATTCCGCCCTGTCTGAATGGAAGATCAGATAAGGGCTTTTACAGGATAAAGCCGCCAATTCTGACACGCACCTGGCCGAGGCCAGGGCCAACAGCATGACCACTTTCCATGTGAGATATTTTAACTACACAGATTCAAGTGGTTCAAACCAATGTGACTTTAGGAACCCCAAAACTACATTGAGATCCCAAGGTGCCACTGGAGGCTGTATATGCAGTACCCCTTTTACAAACGTCTGAACTTCAGGAACTGAAGCTAGTTCTTTCTGGAAGAAAATTAACAGGGCCGAAATTTGAACCTTAATGGACCCCCATTTTTAGGCCCATAGACACTCCTGTTTGCAGGAAATGCCTCCATCGGGGCCTTACTGGCCTCGCACCACGCAACATATTTTCGCCAAATGCGGTGATAATGCTTTGCGGTTACATCCTTCCTGGCTTTGATCAGGGTAGGGATGACTTCATCCGGAATGCCTTTTTCCTTCAGGATCCGGCGTTCAACCGCCCTGCCGTCAAACGCAGCCACGGTAAGTCTTGGAATAGACAGGGTCCTTGCTGGAGCTGGTCCCTTCTTAGAGGTAGAGGCCACGGGTCCTCCGTGAGCATCTCTTGAAATTCCGGGTACCAAGTCCTTCTTGGCCAATCCGGAGCCACGAGTATAGTTCTTACTCCCCTCCGTCTTATAATTCTCAGTACTTTTGGTATGAGAGGAAGAGGAGGGAACACATACACTGACTGGTACACCCACGGTGTTACCAGAGCGTCCACAGCTATTGCCTGAGGGTCCCTTGACCTGGCGCAATACCTGTCCAGTTTTTTGTTTAGGCGGGACGCCATCATGTCCACCTTTGGTTTTTCCCAACGGTTTACAATCATGTGGAAGACTTCTGGGTGAAGTCCCCACTCTCCCGGGTGGAGGTCGTGCCTGCTGAGGAAGTCTGCTTCCCAGTTGTCCACTCCCGGAATGAACACTGCTATCACATGATTTTCCGACCAGCGAAAAATCCTTGCAGCTTCTGCCATTGCCCTCCTGCTTCTTGTGCCGCCCTGTCTGTTTACGTGGGCGACTGCCGTGATGTTGTCCGACTGGATCAGCACCGGCTGACCTTGAAGCAAAGGTCTTGATTGGCTTAGGGCATTGTAAATGGCCCTTAGCTCCAAGATATTTATGTGAAGTGATGTCTCCAGGCTTGACCACAAGCCCTGGAAATTTCTTCCCTGTGTGACTGCTACCCAGCCTCGCAGGCTGGCATCCGTGGTCACCAGGACCCAGTCCTGAATGCCGAATCTGCGGCCCTCTAGAAGATGAACACTCTGCAACCACCACAGGAGAGACACCCTTGTCTTTGGTGACAGGGTTATCCGCTGATGCATCTGAAGATGCGATCCGGACCATTTGTCCTGCAGGTCCCACTGGAAAGTTCTTGCGTGGAATCTGCCGAATGGAATTGCTTCGTAGGAAGCCACCATTTTTCCCAGGACCCTTGTGCACTGATGCACTGACACTTGGCCTGGTTTTAGGAGGTTTCTGACTAGTTCGGATAACTCCCTGGCTTTCTCCTCCGGGAGAAACACCTTTTTCTGGACTGTGTCCAGGATCATCCCTAGGAATAGAAGACGTGTCGTCGGGATCAGCTGCGATTTTGGAATATTGAGAATCCAACCGTGCTGCCGCAACACTACTTGAGATAGTGCTACCCCGACTACCAACTGTTCCCTGGATCTTGCCCTTATCAGGAGATCGTCCTAGTAAGGGATAACTAAAACTCCCTTCCTTCGAAGGAGTATCATCATTTCGGCCATTACTTTGGTAAAGACCCGGGGTGCCGTGGACAAACCAAACGGCAGCGTCTGAAACTGATAGTGACAGTTCTGTACCACAAACCTGAGGTACCCTTGGTGAGAAGGGTAAATTGGGACATGGAGATAAGCATCCTTGATGTCCAGAGACACCATATAATCCCCTTCTTCCAGGTTCGCAATCACCGCTCTGAGTGACTCCATCTTGAATTTGAACCTTTGTATGTAAGTGTTTAAGGATTTCAGATTTAAAATAGGTCTCACCGAGCCGTCCGGCTTCGGTACCACAAACAGCGTGGAATAATACCCCTTTCCCTGTTGTAGGAGGGGTACCTTGATTATCACCTGCTGGGAATACAGCTTGTGAATGGCTTCCAATACCGCCTCCCTGTCGGAGGGAGACGTCGGTAAAGCAGACTTTAGGAAACGGCGAAGGGGAGACGTCTCGAATTCCAATTTGTACCCCTGAGATACCACCTGAAGGATCCAGGGGTCCACCTGTGAGTGAGCCCACTGCACGCTGAAATTTTTGAGACGGGCCCCCACCGTGCCTGAGTCCGCTTGTAAAGCCCCAGCGTCATGCTGAGGACTTGGCAGAAACGGGAGAGGGCTTCTGTTCCTGGGAACTGGCTGTTTGCTGCAGCCTTTTTCCTCTCCCTCTGCCACGGGGCAGAAATAAGGAGCCTTTTTCCCGCTTGCCCTTATGGGGCCAAAAGGACTGCGCCTGATAATACGGCGTCTTCTTATGTTGAGAGGCTACCTGGGGTAAAAATGTGGATTTCCCAGCCGTTGCCGTGGCCACCAGGTCTGTTAGACCTACCCCAAATAACTCCTCCCTTTTATAAGGCGATACTTCCATATGCCTTTTGGAATCAGCATCACCTGACCACTGTCTTGTCCATAACCCTCTTCTGGCAGAAATGGACAGCGCACTTACTCTTGATGCCAGTCGGCAAATATCCCTCTGTGCATCACGCATATATAGAAATGCATCTTTTAAATGCTCTATAGTCAGTAATATACTGTCCCTATCTAGGGTATCAATATTGTCAGTCAGGGAATCCGACCAAGCCACCCCAGCACTGCACATCCAGGCTGAGGCGATTGCTGGTCGCAGTATCACACCCGTGTGAGTGTATATACATTTTAGGATATTTTCCTGCTTTCTGTCAGCAGGTTCCTTAAGGGCGGCCGTATCCGGGGACGGTAGTGCCACCTGTTTAGACAAGCGTGTGAGCGCTTTATCCACCCTAGGGGGTGTTTCCCAACGTGCCCTATCCTCTGGCGGGAAGGGGTATGATGCTAATAACTTTTTAGGAATTAACAGTTTTTATCGGGGGAAACCCACGCATCATCACACACTTCATTTAATTCCTCAGATGCAGGAAAACTACAGGCAGTTTTTTCTCACCCAACATAATACCCTTTTTAGTGGTACTGGTATTATCAGAAATATGTAAAACATTTTCCATAGCCTCAATCATGTAACGTGTGGCCCTACTGGAAGTCACATTCGTCTCTTAATCGTCGACACTGGAGTCAGTATCCGTGTCGGCGTCTGTATCTGCCATCTGAGGTAACGGGCGTTTTAGAGCCCCTGATGGCTTTTGAGACACCTGGACAGGCACAGGCTGAGTAGCCGGCTGTCTCATGTCATCAATCTTTTGTAAAGAGCTGACACTGTCACGTAATTCCTTCCATAAGCTCAGCCACTCAGGTGTCGACTCCCTAGGGGGTGACATCTCCATTACAGGCAATTGCTCCGCCTCCACACCATTTTCCTCCTCATACATGTCGACACAATCGTACCGACACACAGCACACACACAGGGAATGCTCTGATAGAGGACAGGACCCCACTAGCCCTTTAGGGAGACAGAGGGAGAGTATGCCAGCACACACCAGAGCGCTATATATATATACAGGGATAACCTTATAGAAGTGTTTTTCCCCTTATAGCTGCTGTTTTATTAATACTGCGCCTAATTAGTGCCCCCCTCTCTTTTTTAACCCCTTTCTGTAGTGTAGTAACTGCAGGGGAGAGCCAGGGAGATTCCCTCCAACGGAGCTGTGAGAGAAAATGGCGCCAGTGTGCTGAGGAGATAGGCTCCGCCCCTTTTTCGCGGACTTTTCTCCCGCATTTTTATGGATTCTGGCAGGGGTTAAAATACATCCATATAGCCCTGGGGTTATATGTGATGTATGTTTGCCAGCCAAGGTGTTTTTATTGCTGCTCAGGGCGCCCCCCCCCAGCGCCCTGCACCCTCAGTGACAGCAGTGTGAGGTGTGTATGAGGAGCAATGGCGCACAGCTGCAGTGCTGTGCGCTACCTTGGTGAAGACTGATGTCTTCTGCCGCCGATTTTCCGGACCTCTTCTTGCTTCTGGCTCTGTAAGGGGGCCGGCGGCGCGGCTCTGGGACCGGACTCCGAGGCTGGGCCTGTGTTCGGTCCCTCTGGAGCTAATGGTGTCCAGTAGCCAAGAAGCCCAAGCTGGCTGCAAGCAGGCAGGTTCGCTTCTTCTCCCCTTAGTCCCTCGATGCAGTGAGCCTGAAAATAAAAAAACTAAAACTAAACTTTCACTAAGAAGCTCAGGAGAGCCCCTAGTGTGCACCCTTCTCGGCCGGGCACAAAAATCTAACTGAGGCTTGGAGGAGGGTCATAGGGGGAGGAGCCAGTGCACACCAGGTAGTCCTAAAGCTTTACTTTTGTGCCCAGTCTCCTGCGGAGCCGCTATTCCCCATGGTCCTTACGGAGTTCCCAGCATCCACTAGGACGTCAGAGAAATGTGGCAAAGGTGCAGATGGCAGAGTTGGCAAAGCACATATGGCAAAGGAGCATAGAAGGGGGAGATGAAAATTCTCACGGGGGGGCAGAGACTCAGCTGATATAGCTGACAGAAGCACACATGGGGTGGGGGGGCAGACACACATGGAGTGGGTGAAAGGCAGAGACACACACATGGAGTGGGGGGACAGAGACACACATGGGGTGGGGAGCAGACACACATATGGGGTGGAGTGGGGGCAGAGACACACTTGAGGTGGGATGGAGGCAGAGACACACATGGGGTTGGGAGCAGAGACAAACATGGGGTTGGGAGCAGGCACACACATGGGGTGGGGAGCAGGGACACACATGGGGTGGGGAGCAGGGACACACATGGGGTGGGGAGCAGGGACACACATGGGGTGGGGAGCACGGACACACATGGGGTGGGGAGCAGGGACACACATGGGGTGGGGAGCAGGGACACACATGGGGTGGGGAGCAGAGACACACATGGGGTGGGGAGCAGAAAGACAGATGGGGTGGGGAGCAGAGACACACATGGGGTGGGGAGCAGGGACACACATGGGGTGGGGAGCAGGGACACTCATGGGGTGGGGAGCAGAGACACACATGGGGTGGGGAGCAGAGACACACATGGGGTGGGGGGTGGGGAGCAGAGACACACATGGGGTGGGGGGTGGGGAGCAGAGACACACATGGGGTGGGGAGTAGAGACACACATGGGGTGGGGAGCAGAGACACACATGGGATGGGGAGCAGAGACACAGATGGGGTGGGGAGCAGAGACACACATGGGGTGGGGAGCAGAGACACACATAGGGTGGGGAGCAGGGACACACATGGGGTGGGGAGCAGGGACACACATGGGGTGGGGAGCAGAGACACACATGGGGTGGGGAGCAGAGACACACATGGGGTGGGGGGGTGGGGAGCAGAGACACACATGGGGTGGGGGGGTGGGGAGCAGAGACACACATGGGGTGGGGGGGTGGGGAGCAGAGACACACATGGGGTGGGGGGGTGGGGAGCAGAGACACACATGGGGTGGGGGGGTGGGGAGCAGAGACACACATGGGGTGGGGGGGTGGGGAGCAGAGACACACATGAGAAGGCTTGGAGAAGAGGCACAGCTTAGGAACTGTTTTCATCTGAGTGCCTCTGAGTGTCTAACACAGGAAGGGAAGCAGGGAGAGAAGGGAGGAGCTACAGGAGACCTTGACGGCTGAACAACTCGTGGAGGAGTCAGGACTGTAGGAGAGCCAGGACAGGAGGAAGCTGAAGTAGTCCTGACTCCAGACTGAAGTCATTTTGAGCATGAGAGAGGGGACACACAAGCTCTATATTAAACTAAGTTACGATGTGCACAGGCAGCTATCTGCCAGTGAGTGATAAACAGGATGCAGCCACGGTTACCAGCACAAGCGGGTCCCTCTGTCAGTGGTACGTCCTGTACCCAGCATACTCCCCTGAGTCATCCAGTATCTCTAGTAAGCACCACCCGCCGTCCACCACATCAGTTAGCCCAGCATCTGAGCACAGTCGGCTGTGTGAGTACACTGTACTGTGCAGCCCACTCAGCTCCGCCCAGCGGCAGCTTGTCAGTCAGCCCCTGCCTGCTGCAAATATGTGCCTGGCCTCAAGGTCACACTTCTCACTATTGCCAACCGCATATCACATGGACCGACCCAGCAGCACACCCTCCAGCTTCCCTGCCTTCCTGTACCGCTGTGCGGGGCTGGCGTTTTCCAGGCCAGAGCCAGGGCTTCAGCATCGCAGATCAGATCGGTAAGAGATTCGATCTGCTGCTGGTGGCGGGGGACCCTTTTAGAAAGGGGGGCCCGGGGTACTTACCCCCAGGGCACCCCCCTTAATCCGGCTCTGATATAGATATATATATATATATATATATATATATATACATATACACACAGTATGTAAATGTGTGTGTGTATGTATATATATTAGTGATGTGCACCGGACATTTTTCGGGTTTTGTGTTTTGGTTTTGGGTTCGGTTCCGCCGCCGTGTTTTGGGTTCGAACGCGTTTTGCCAAAACCTCACCGAATTTTTTGTTTTGGATTCGGGTGTTTTTTTCAAAAAACCCTAAAAAACAGCTTAAATCATTGAATTTGGGGGTCATTTTGATCCCATAGTATTATTAACCTCAATAACCATAATTTACACTCATTTTCAGTCTATTCTGAACACCTCACACCTCACAATATTATTTTTAGTCCTAAAATTTGCACCGAGGTCGCTGGATGGCCTTGCTAAGCGACCCTAGTGGCCGACACAAACACCTGGCCCATCTAGGAGTGGCACTGCAGTGTCACGCAGGATGGCCCTTCCAAAAAATACTCCCCAAACAGCACATGACGCAAAGAAGAAAAAAAAAGAGGCTCAATGAGGTAGCTGTGTGAGTAAGCTAAGCGACCCTAGTGGCCGACACAAACACCTGGCCCATTTAGGAGTGGCACTGCAGTGTCAGGCAGGATGGCCCTTCCAAAAAATACTCACCAAACAGCACATGACGCAAAGAATAAAAAAAGAGGCGCAATGAGGTAGCTGTGTGAGTAAGCTAATCGACCCTAGTGGCCGACACAAACACCTGGCCCATCTAGGAGTGGCACTGCAGTGTCAGGCAGGATGGCCCTACCAAAAAATACTCCCCAAACAGCACATGACGCAAAGAAGAAAAAAAAGTGGCGCAATGAGGTAGCTGTGTGAGTAAGCTAAGCGACCCTAGTGGCCGACACAAACATATTCCTCCCACAGACAACAGGTGTCTCCCCGGGTGCCTGACTTAAACAAACCACCTCACCATCAGAATCCTCCTTGTCAATTTCCTCCCCAGCGCCAGCAACACCCATATCCTCATCCTGGTGTACTTCAGCACTGACATCTTCAATTTCACTATCAGGAACTGGACTGCGGGTGCTCCTTTCAACACTTGCAGGGGGCGTGCAAATGGTGGAAGGCGCAAGCTCTTCCCGTCCAGTGTTGGGAAGGTCAGGCATCGCAACCGACACAATTGGACTCTCCTTTGGGATTTGGGATTTCGAAGAACACACAGTTCTTTGCTGTGCTTTTGCCGCAAGTTTTCTCTGACGTCCTAGTGGATGCTGGGGACTCCGTCAGGACCATGGGGATATAGCGGCTCCGCAGGAGACAGGGCACAATAATAAAAGCTTTAGGATCAGGTGGTGTGCACTGGCTCCTCCCCCTATGACCCTCCTCCAAGCCTCAGTTAGATTTTTGTGCCCGACGAGAAGGGTGCAATCTAGGTGGCTCTCCTGAGCTGCTTAGAATAAAAGTTTAAGTTAGGTTTTTTATTTTCAGTGAGTCCTGCTGGCAACAGGCTCACTGCTACGAGGGACTTAGGGGAGAGAAGAAAACTCACCTGCGTGCAGGATGGATTTGCTTCTTAGGCTACTGGACACCATTAGCTCCAGAGGGAGTCGGAACACAGGTCTCACCCTGGGGTTCGTCCCGGAGCCGTGCCGCCGACCCCCCTTGCAGATGCCGAAGTTGAAGAGGTCCAGAAACAGGCGGCAGAAGACTTTCAGTCTTCATAAGGTAGCGCACAGCACTGCAGCTGTGCGCCATTGTTGTCAGCACACTTCACCAACAGTCACCAACTGTCACTGAGGGTGCAGGGCGCTGGGGGGGGCGCCCTGGGCAGCAATGTAGAATACCTTTTTATGGCTAAAATACATCACATATAGCCCTTGAGGCTATATGGATGTATTTAACCCCTGCCAGATCTCACAAACTCCGGGAGAAGAGCCCGCCGAAAAGGGGGCGGGGCCTATTCTCCTCAGCACACGGCGCCATTTTCCTGCTCAGCTCTGCTGTGAGGAAGGCTCCCAGGCTCTCCCCTGCACTGCACTACAGAAACAGGGTTAAAACAGAGAGGGGGGGCACTTATTTGGCGATATGATTACATATATAAAAATGCTATAAGGGAAAACACTTGTATAAGGGGTTGTCCCTGTATAATTATAGCGTTTTTGGTGTGTGCTGGCAAACTCTCCCTCTGTCTCCCCAAAGGGCTAGTGGGGTCCTGTCCTCTGTCAGAGCATTCCCTGTGTGTGTGCTGTGTCGGTACGTGTGTGTCGACATGTAGGAGGACGATGTTGGTGAGGAGGCGGAGCAAATTGCCTGTATTGGTGATGTCACTCTCTAGGGAGTCGACACTGGAATGGATGGCTTATTTAGGAATTACGTGATAATGTCAACACGCTGCAAGGTCGGTTGACGACATGAGACGGCCGGCAAACAAATTAGTACCTGTCCAGGCGTCTCAGACACCGTCAGGGGCTTGTAAAAACGCCCATTTACCTCAGTCGGTCGACACAGACACGGACACTGACTCCAGTGTCGACGGTGAAGAAACAAACGTATTTTCCTTTAGGGCCACACGTTTCATGTTAAGGGCAATGAAGGAGGTGTTACATATTTCTGATACTACAAGTACCACAAATAAGGGTATTATGTAGGGTGTGAATAAACTACTTGTAGTTTTTCCTGAATCAGATAAATTAAATGAAGTGTGTGATGATACGTGGGTTTCCTCCGATAGAAAATTATTGGCGGTATACCCTTTCCCGCCAGAAGTTAGGGCGAGTTGGGAAACACACCTTAGGGTGAATAAGGCGCTCACACGCTTATAAAAACAAGTGGCGTTACCGTCTCCAGATACGGCAGCCCTCAAGGAGCCAGCTGATAGGAAGCTGAAAAATATCCTAAAAGTATATACACATATACTGGTGTTATACTACGACCAGCAATCGCCTCAGCCTGGATGTGCAGCGCTGAGGGGGCTTGGTCGGATTTCCTGACTGAAAATATTGATACCCTTGACAGGGACAAGATTTTATTGACTATAGAGCATTTTAAGGATGCATTTCTATATATGCGAGATGCGCAGAGGGATATTTGCATTCTGGCATCAAGAGTAAATGTGATGTCCATATCTGCCAGACGACAGTGGTCAGGTGATGCAGATTCCAGACGGCACATGGAAGTATTGCCGTATAAAGGGGCGGTCCATCGGACCTGGTGGCCATGGCAACAGCTGAAAAATCCACCTTTTGTTACCCCAAGTCACATCTCAGCAGAAAAGGACACAGTCTTTTCAGTCTCAGTCCTTTCGTCCCCATAAGGGCAGGCGGGCAAAAGGGCCAGTCATATCTGCCCAGGGGTAGAGGAAAGGGAAGAAGACTGCAGCAGGCAGCCCATTCCCAGGAACAGAAGCCCTCCACAGCTTCTGCCAAGTCCGCAGCATGACGCTGGGGCCGTACAAGCGGACTCAGGTGCGGTAGGGGGTCATCTCAAGAGTTTCAGCACGCAGTGGGCTCACTCACAAGTGGACTCCTGGATCCTACACGTAGTATCCCAGGTGTACATTGGAAATTCGAGACGACTCCCCCTCACAAGTTCCTGAAGTCTGCTTTACCAACGTCTCCCTCCGACAGGGAGGCAGTATTGGGAACAATTCACAGGCTGTATTCCCAGCAGGTGATAATTAAAGTACCCCTTCTACAACAAGGGAAGGGGTATTATTCCACACTATATTGTGGTACTGAAGCCAGACGGCTAGGTGAGATCTGAAATATTTGAACACTTACATACAAGCGTTCAAATCAAGATGGAGTCACTTAGAGCAGTGATAGCGAACCAGGAAGAAGGGGACGATATGGTGTCACTGGATATCAGGGACGCTTACCTACATGTCCAAATTTGCCCTTCTCACCAAGGGTACCTCAGGTTCGTGGTACAGAACTGTCACTATCAGTTCAGACGCTGCCGTTTGGATTGTCCACGGCACCCCGGGTCTTTACCAAGGTAATGGCCGAAATGATGATTCTTCTTAAAAGAAATATGGACGCTTTCCTGATAAGGGCAAGGTCCAGAGAACAGTTGGAGGTCGGAGTAGCACTATCTTAAGTAGTTCTACGACAGCACGAGTGGATTCTAAATATTCCAAAATCGCAGTTTTTTCCGACGACACATCTACTGTTCCTAGGGATGATTCTGGACACAGTCCAGAAAAGGATGTTTTCTCCCGGAGAAGAAAGCCAGGGAGTTATCCGAGCTAGTCAGGAACCTCCTAAAACCAGGAAAAGTATCAGTGCATCATTGCACAAGGATCCTGTGAAAAATGGTGGTTTCTTACAAAGCGATCCCATTCGGTAGATTTCACGCAAGAACCTTTACGTGGGATCTGCTGGAAAAATGGTCCGGATCGCATCTTCAGATGCATCAGCGGATAACCCTGTCTCCAAGGACAAGGGTGTTTCTTCTGCGGTGGCTGCAGAGTGCTCATCTATGAAAGGGCCGCAGATTCGGCATTCAGGACTGGGTCCTGGTGACCACGGATGCCAGCCTGAGTGGCTGGGGAGCAGTCACACAAGGAAAAAATTTCCAGAGAGTGTGATCGAGTCTGGAGACTTCTCTCCACATAAATATACTGGAGCTAAGGGCAATTTACAATGCTCTAAGCTTAGCAAGACCTCTGCTTCAAGGTCAGCCGGTATTGATCCAGTGGGACAACATCACGGCAGTCGCCCACGTAAACAGACAGGGCGGCACAAGAAGCAGGAGGGAAATGGCAGAAACTGCAAGGATTCTGCGCTGGGCGAAAAATCATGTGATAACACTCTCAGCAGTGTTCATTCCGGGAGTGGAAAACTGGGAAGCAGACTTCCTCAGCAGGCATGACCTCCACCCGGGAGAGTGGGGACTTCATCGGGAAGTCTTCCACATGATTGTAAACCGTTGTGAAAAACCAAAGGTGGACATGATGGCGTCCCGCCTGAACAAAAAACTAGATATTGCGCCAGGTCAAGGGACCCTCAGGCAATAGCGGTGGACGCTCTGGTAACACTGTGGATGTACCAGTCAGAGTATGTGTTCCCTCCTATGCCTCTCATACAAAAAGTACTGAGAATCATAAGAGGGAGATGAGTAAGAATGATACTCGTGGTTCCGGATTGGCCAAGAAGGACTTGGTACCCGAAACTTCAAGAGATGTTCACGGAAGACCCGTGGCCTCTACCTTTAAGAAAGGACCTGCTCCAGCAGGGGCCTTGTCTGTTCCAAGACTTACCGCGGCCGCGTTTGACGGCATGGCGGTTGAACGCCGGATCCTGAAAGGGCATTCCAGATGAAGTCATCCCTACCCTGGTCGAAGACAGGAAGGATGTAACCGCAAAACATTTTCACCGCATTTGGCGAAGATATGTTGCGTGGTGTGGGGCCAAGAAGGCCCCTACAGAGGAATTCCAACTGGGTCGTTTCCTACATTTCCTGAAAACAGGACTGTCTATGGGCCTAAAATTAGGGTCCATTAAGGTTCAAATTTCGGCCCTGTCGAATTTCTTCCAGAAAGAACTGGCTTTAGTGCCTGACGTTCAGATGTTTGTAAAAGGGGTACTGCATATACAGCCTCCTTTTGTGCCCCAGTGGCACCTTGGGATCTCAATGTTGTTTTGAGTTTCCTAAAGTCACATTGGTTTGAACCACTCACCACTGTGGACTTAAAATATCTCACATGGAAGGTGACGATGCTATTAGCCCTGGCTTCAGCCAGGCGTGTGTCAGAATTGGCGGCTTTATCATATATAAAGCCCTTACTTAATTTTTCATTCTGACAGGGCAGAATTGAGGACTCGTCCTCAATTTCTCCTTAAGGTGTTTTCTGTTTTTCACATGAACCAACCTATTGTGGTACCTGCGGGTACTAGGGACTTGGAGGACTCCAAGTTACTTGACGTTGTCAGGGCCCTGAAAAATATGTTTCCAGGAAGGCTGGAGTCAGAAAATCTGACTCGCTGTTTAGCCTGTATGCACCCAACAAGATGGGTGCTCCTGCTTCTAAGCAGACGATTGCTCGCTGGATTTGTAATACAATTCAGTTTACACATTCTGTGGCAGGCCTGCCACAGCCAAAATCGGTAAAAGCCCATTCCAAAAGGAAGGGGGCTCATCTTGGGCGACTGCCCGAGGGGTCTCGGCTTTACAACTTTGCCGAGCAGTTACTTGGTCAGGGGAAAACACGTTTGCTAAATTCTACAAATTTGATACCCTGGCTGAGGAGGACATGGAGTTCTCTCATTCGGTGCTGCAGGGTCATCCGCACTCTCCCGCCCGTTTGGGAGCTTTGGTATAATCCCCATGGTCCTGACGGAGTCCCCAGCATCCACTAGGACGTCAGAGAAAATAAGATTTTACTTACCGATAAATCTATTTCTCGTAGTCCGTAGTGGATGCTGGGCGCCCATCCCAAGTGCGGATTGTCTGCAATACTTGTACATAGTTATTGTTACAAAAATCGGGTTATTCTTGTTGTGAGCCATCTTTTCAGAGGCTCCTTCGTTGTTATCATACTGTTAACTGGGTTCAGATCACAGGTTGTACGGTGTGATTGGTGTGGCTGGTATGAGTCTTACCCGGGATTCAATATCCTTCCTTATTATGCACGCTCGTCCGGGCACAGTATCCTAACTGAGGCTTGGAGGAGGGTCATAGGGGGAGGAGCCAGTGCACACCACCTGATCCTAAAGCTTTTATTATTGTGCCCTGTCTCCTGCGGAGCCGCTATATCCCCATGGTCCTGACGGAGTCCCCAGCATCCACTACGGACTACGAGAAATAGATTTATCGGTAAGTAAAATCTTATTTTTTCTTTTTTCTAGCGAGAGGATGAGTGCTTCCATCCTCATGTGAAGCTGAACCACTAGCCATGAACATAGGCCAGGGCCTCAGCCGTTCCTTGCCACTCCGTGTTGTAAATGGCATATTGGCAAGTTTACGCTTCTCCTCAGACGCTTTTAATTTTGATTTTTGGGTCATTTTTTTACTGATCTTTTGTGTTTTGGATTTTACATGCTCTGTACTATGACATTGGGCATCGGCCTTGGCAGACGACGTTGATGGCATTTCTTCGTCTCGGCCATGACTAGTGGTAGCAGCTTCAGCACGAGGTGGAAGTGGATCTTGATCTTTCCCTATTTTTTTTACCTCCACATTTTTGTTCTCCATATTTTGCGCACAACTAAAAGCCACCACAGGTATACAATGTAGATGGATGGATAGTATACTATTATTACTTATACTTATGGACGACGAGTGATGACACAGAGGTAGGTACAGCCATGGCCTACCGTACTGCTGCTTTTATATATATATATATATATATATATAATATACTGCATAACGGACCTGGTGGACAGTGTCAGCAGACTGCTAAACTAGTATGAAGAAAGAAAAAAAAAAAAAAAACCACCACAGGTATACAATGTAGATGGGTGGATAGTATACTATTATTACTTATACTTATGGACGACGAGTGCACTGACGACACAGAGGTAGGTACAGCTGTGGCCTACCGTACTGCTGCGCATTATATATATATATATATATATTTATATATATATTATAATATACTGTATAACGGACCTGGTGGACACTGTCAGCAGACTGCTAAACAAACTAGCATGAAGAAAGAAGAAAAAAAAAAAAAAAAAACCAGTGTTTTTCAGGCAGACAAACGTATACTGGACTGGTGGTCACTGTCAGCAAAACTGTGCACTGTAGTCCTGCTATAACTGCTCCCCAGTCCCCACAATTAGGCAGTGTGAGCAGAGCAGTGCACTCAGCACAGATATATCATGCAGCAGTGCAGCACACTGAGTGAGCACAGCCACAGATATGGTGGAGCGTTTTTTTCAGGCAGAGAAACAAAGGATTAAAATCACTGGTGGTATAATCAAAACCCTGCACTGTACTCCCTAACAGCTGCTCCCCGTCCCCAATTCTCCCCACAATTCACAATGTCACTCTTAGACTTAGTCTTTTCTATTACGGAGAGGACGCCAGCCTCATCCTCTCCCTATCAATGCACGTGTGAAAATGGCGGCGACGCACGGCTCCTTATATAGAATCCGACTACATACATACATACATACATACATGGCAGCACAACCATTAACTACAAGTAAAGTCCCAGTGCCCTCTGGAGGTACTCACACTGATGAGCCCATATACAACACCCATGGACGGCAGCACTTGTGTAACAAAACCCACAAACTGCAGAATACTGCAACATTTCGATGTTGTCAGGGACATGTGCCTGACAACGATGTAATTAATACATCGAAACGTTGCAGTGTTTTGCAGTTTGTGGATTTGTTACCGAAGTGCCGCCGTCCACAGGTGTTATAAATTATATATGTATATAAATAATTCACCTGCTTCCTCGTTAGGGGCCATGCTGTTTGAAGTGCCCCGGGCCCCCCATAGCCTTAATCCGGCTCTGGGAACAGCTAGTCCTGCTGAGCGCAAAGACGATCATTGCTCTTTTGTAATCCCGTACCCTACCATTGAGAGGTGGGCAGACTTGGTGAAAAGAATCACCATGAACCCGTTATCTATAAATACGATATAACCCCTTGAGATGATTTCATTCATTCAACCATCTAACATGGACTCCAGCCACATGGGTGGAAAGTTCTGGGGCTACCAAGTATCTACTTTCCCATAGAGTAGGGATTCCAAACTCCAGTCCCTCCAACACGTAGGGCTTGTTTATTTTTGTCCATGCAGAGATGAAATCTATATTACTGGGTCAGTAATTATTCCTCCTGCCTCCGAAGACAGAAATCTACAAGACATGTCCTGTTGGGAAATGGTTGATGCTGAGGACCACTGTGTTAGAGGTCTGCCTCCAGCTGCCATGGAGCCCAGCACCCAGGTAGTAGAGGCACCACAGGCTTTATCTGGATTTGTTAGAGATAATCTTCCTTTGCAACCATAGGGGTACATAGAGGTGCAGGAACCAGAGTTAGAGAGTGCTTGACTTCTTTCCACTCAGTATCCCCCAATGGATGAGAGAACATTACTTCATCTTCAATGATCTAAACCCATCTGGTGGTATCTGTGCTATAAACTTGTTTTCTAATGCTGCTTTCACATTGCAAAACCTGCTTTTGAAATGGTTCTTAAAACGGGTCTGAGCAGTTAAACCCCCTTCACATCGCATGTTGTAACCAGTATATTACCATTTCATTACCGTTTTGGTACCTTTCACACTGAACCCATTTCACCCATAGAAAACAGTGGTCGTCATTTTAAATGTTTATTTCCTGCTTCTGCCTGGTGACATCACACATGAAGTCAGCCTATCACCTTCTGGGGCTTGCAAATACCGTTTCAGACCCCTTTCACACTGCACAATGAAACGTGTCTGAAACGGGTTGGACCCTGCTTTTACCGTTTCAAAATACCGGTATTTTGCAAACGGTAAATTGAAGGTGACCCTTTCACATCGCAGCTCGAACCGTTTAGGAAGCCTTAAAAATCAGCAATTTACCGGGTTCAAGCTGCGGTGTGAGAGGGCTATGAGAGTGTTTGTGGAAAACCTCCTCAAATGTCCACACCAAGTCTCAATGCGACAGTCAAAGTCTACTAGCACCTATCTGGGAACCAGCATTTTAGGGGAGAAAAACCCAATGTAATAACCATAGACAACTTCACCCTTTAGTTACTCTGCTAAATCAAGTTCTAATTGAATCTAGGTTGACCACATTTATTCTGTACCCCAACATACAAATCTTCACCAGTGGCAGAAGTTCTGGAGTCAATGAGTCGGCTACCGCTGGACGCCAGCCCTGACGGGGCACCTCCTCCATTGCTCCAGTGGCAGTGATGAACAAACAGAACTGAGTCCTCAGTCTTACTGCATGAGGAGCCCTGCAGCCACACGGGTGTCAGGGGAGGAAGCAGGGGGTGGGGCACCTGTGGAGCCTGATGAGCAGTCACTGGTGAGTATCTCCATACAGTGGGCGTGGTGTAGGCAGAGCAACTCCCACTACACACTAGTATGGAGAGACACTGATCCTAGGTCCTGTGTGCTTCAGGCTCAGGGGTCTATTCATGAAACAGTGAAAAGAGTGGAGAAGTGAGCCAGTGGAGACATTGCCCATGGCAACCAATCAGCTGTTCTGTATCATTTTGTAGTATGCAAATTATAAATGTTACTTCTATGGTTATTGGTTCTAACTTTCCTCTGGGTGACTGGGATAAATGTACACCACTGATCTTCACATTAGAGATTTTATTCAGACAGAAGTGTGGCTCCAGGTGACAACACACATGGTCACTACTCAAACAAAAGTGTGGAACCAGAGGATAGCACAAGTGGTCACCAATCACAAACTTTCTAAATATCACTGATTGAAGTCATGGTAAGACTGAATTAATCTAGACACCAGCTCTGCATACTCCTCGAAGGAAACCTGTCCATCTTTATTCTCATCCACAGTTTTCAGGATGATGTCCACATATGACGGATCTTTCTGGGTCTGTAAGAGGAAGGGAGAGGGTTAGAGATCAGGATTACAGTTATTAACCACCTCTTATAGTTACATACCACCACTTCCCAGTGAGCCATGAGCTGTACTACACAGCACCCTGGGGCATCTGAATAGATTTACCCTTTAAGAGTTTGACATTGTAGTATCTGGTGGGGTAGATTTACTACAGCTTCCAAAACAGACCAGCTGTGGTGTTGCTGAAGGCAACCAGATTCTAGCTATCATTTCCATATTGCATTCTAGAAAATGCTAGACAGAATCTTATTGGTTGCTGTGGTCTTGGCTTTATGAAATCTACCATACAAGAATCCCTTGTGGCACAGACTCTAGAACATTACTGCACCTATCCAAAATCTTCAAGACATGACCCATGGGAGGTGGATCAAAGAGCAGGTTATTCAAGTTCTCAAAGCTAGGAACCTCTTTACCATCCCCCACACATCATAAGGCCGCCTTTAGTTCTGTCTCCAAGAACTAGTGCCCAGAAGCTCAGTTTACAATACTAAAGTTCTGATTCTATGGGAACCCAAACCATTCCCAACACTTCCACTTGGTGTTCCAACCCACAAACCAGTGACCACTGCTACATATACGACTGTCCATCTCCTAGATAACCCTTTTGGCACACATGTCCCCATAGTCCTACAGATGGTCTCACCCACTCAGGAAGCTTCAGCTCCTCCTGCAGCAGTTTCTGGAGCTCTCCCTTGGTCAGAAGGTTCTGGTTACCTTCCTGTTTGGAGAATTCATAGAATACAGCGATCATTTCCTCTAGGGCAGTTTCCAACTGTGTAGGCATCTCAGGGTAGGTGGGTTGTCAAAGGCTGGGAGCTTAGGCTGTGGTAAGGCGGGACAGCAAGCTGCATATAGAAATATGGGAGGTTAGAAACAGACAAAGTGGTATATTTACTAAGATTTGTGTTTTTGCGGGGTTTTTTTTTTTTTTTTTTAAGGGTGTTTGAACTCGAATGGTATTGGGTGCATTTTACTGCAACTTTTTGAATCCCGATATGATCATTCACCAAGCTGCCGATTTTTCCAAATTCATATTTTCCGATGTCGATGTGATTCGTAATGTCAGGCAGTGTTTTACGGGAGTGATGAGTAAAACACTGCCTGACAAAACACAAGGAATCCCGGCCGGATCTGCAAGATCCGTGCAGGGCTTCATTGTGTACCTTAAGGTGTTTAAAGTGTTAAATTCAGAGAAAAAAAAAAATTGCGTGGGGGTCCCCCCTCCTGAGCACAACCAGCCTCGGGCTCTTTGAGCCAGTCCTGGTTGACAAAATATGGGGGGGGGGGGGGGAATTGACAGGGGTTCCCCCATATTTAAACCAGCACCGGGTCCTGGTTCAAAGAATATGGGGGACAGAGCGTAGGGGGTCCCCCGTATTTCTTAAACCAACACCGGGCTCCACTAGCCAGGTACATAATGCCACAGCCGGGGGACACTTATTGTGGTCCCGGCATTACATACCCAACTAGTCACCCCTGGCCGGGGTACCCTGGAGGAGTGGGAACCCCTTAAATCAAGGGGTCCCCTCCTCCAGCCACCCATGGGCCAGGGGTGAAGCCCGAGGCTTTCCCCCCCATCCAAGGGCGGCGGATGGGGGGCTGATAGCCAAGTGTAAAAAATCAGAATATTGTTTTTAGTAGCAGTACTACAAGTCCCAGCAAGCCTCCCCGCAAGTTGGTACTTGGAGAACCACAAGTACCAGCATGTGGTGGAAACCCGGGCCCGCTGGTACCTGTAGTACTACTACTAAAAAAATAGTCTACAAAAAACAGGACACACCGTGACAGTATAAGTTCATTACATACATGCACACCTATGTTCACACGAGACTGTCCTCTTCTTCATGTAGAATCCTCAGGGTACGCCTATGCGCTCCATTGTATCCAATGGTGGGAACTTTGCGGTCAGCGGTTGACCAAACTCACCGCTGACCGCAAAGTTCCCACCATTGGATACAATGGAGCGCATAGGCGCTCCATTGTTTCTCTGCTTCGCCCTTGGGTGGCTGGAGGGGGGACCCCTTGATTTAAGGGGTTCCCACTCCTCCAGGGTACCCCGGCCAGGGGTAACTAGTTGGGTATGTAATGCCAGGGCCGCCGGGACCACAATAAGCGTGTCCCCCAGCTGTAGCATTATGTACCCGGCTAGTGGAGCCCGGTGCTCGTTTAAAAAATACGGGGGACCCCTACGCTTTTTGTCCCCCGTATTTTTTGAACCAGGACCAGAGCCCGCTGCTAGTTGATGAAATATGGGGGAACCCCTGTCATTTCTTTTCACATATTTTTTCAACCAGGACCGACTCAAAATGCCAGAGTCTGGTTATGCTTAGGAAAGGGGACCCCACGCATTTTTTTTATTTTGTTTTTACTGTAAACACACCCTTTCCCATAGATACCCATGCACAGATCTCACCGATCCGTGCATAGTTATGCAAACTAGACTAGAAAAATAAATGTTATGGTAAGAACTTACCGTTGATAACGTGATTTCTCTTATGTCCACAGGATAACATTGGGATATTGTCGAGCGACAGCGAAAAAGGCACCAACACGGTCACAAGCTTTCTGGCCTCCCAGGATGCATTGGGGCCTCCACTATATAGTCCCGCCCCCTGACTCAGTCAGATCAGTTCTTTCCACAGCGATTATAGGCAGGAACATTAGGTAGAGACCTGTACAGGCGATAAGAACACACATGCACACCCTTCCATACAAGAAGGAAGAGGTTTTTAGTGTTTGTCTAGATCCTCAAATCAGATGCGTCCGGGTGGGATCCCTGTGGATATAAGAGAAATCACGTTATCAACGGTAAGTTCTTACCATAACGTTTATTTCTCTGGCTGGGTCCACAGGATTATCCACAGGATAACATTGGGATTCCCAAAGCCATTTTAGTGGTGGGGACGCTCCTGATTGCACAGGAGGACCTTTCGCCCGAAGTCTGCGTCATGAGAGGCAAAAGTATCCAAGGCATAATGTCTGATGAATGTGTTTATGGAAGACCATGTGGCTGCCTTACATATCTGTTCTGCTGATGCACCCTGTTGTGCTGCCCAAGAAGGACCTACCTTACGTGTAGAGTGTGCAGAGACATTAGCCGGAATAGGGAGATCTGCATGAGAATAAGCTTCAGATATTACCATTCGGAGCCATCTCGCCAGCGTCTGTTTACTAGCAGGCCAACCTCTCCTATGGAATCCGTAGAGGATGAAGAGGGAATCTGTTTTTCTGATGGCACTAGTACGATCTATGTAGATTTTTAAAAACCGGACCACATCCAGTGACGCTTCTCCCGCAGATAGTCCCGATACCTGAAAAGCTGGGACTACAATCTCTTCATTCAGGTGAAACTTTGACACCACCTTTGGAAGATAACTAGATCTCGTTCTGAGAACTGCTCTGTCTGGAAAAAAACTTAGGAAAGGAGACTTACATGATAATGCTCCTAAATCTGACACTCTTCTGGCTGACGCCATTGCCAGTAAAAAAAGAACTTTAACCGTTAACCACTTAAGATCTGCTCTCTCAAGTGGTTCAAACAAAGGACCCTGGAGAAATTTAAGAACTAAATTCAAATCCCAGGGAGCTGCAGGAGGAACAAATGGAGGTTGAATATGTACTACTCCTTGGGAAAAAGTATGTACATCCTGTAGGTCAGCAATCTTCTGCTGAAACCATACAGTCAACGCTGAGACTTGCACCCTCAAGGAAGCAACCTTCAACCCCTTATCCAATCCTGCCTACAGAAAATCCAAAATTCTAGCTACTTTAAAGACTCTTTGATTGTAATTTTTTCCAGAACACCAATGAATATAGGCTTGCCATATTCTATGATATAGACGGGCCGAAGAAGGCTTTCTTGCTCTAAGCATGGTTTGGATTACTTGCTTTGAAAATCCTTTAGCCTCTAAGATAGAGGTTTCAACAGCCACGCCGTCAAAGACAGGCGATCCAGATGACTGACAACAAGGACCCTGCATTAACAGATCTGGATGTTGAGGGAGCAGTATCGGTGCTTCCACAGACATTCTCCACAGATCTGTGTACCAATGCCTTCTTGGCCAAGCTGGAGCTATTAGAATGATTGCTCCTTTTGCCTGTTTTATCTTTCTCACTACTCTGGGTAACAGAGATATTGGAGGGAACAGATATGCCAGCTGAAACCTCCATTCTACTGACAGTGCGTCTACCAGGACTGCTCCTGGGTCCCTTGTTCTTGATCCGTACCTCGGAACTTTGTTGTTTAGACGAGACGCCATAAGGTCTATCTCTGGTAGACCCCATCTGTTCACCAGTATCTGAAACACTTCTGGGTGTAGTGCCCATTCAGTTTCCTGAATGGTGTGCAGACTGAGAAAATCCGCTTCCCAATTTAGTACACCCGGGACAAATACTGCTGACAATGCTGGGAGATGGAGTTCTGCCCACTTTAGAATGGGAGTAACTTCCTCCATCAGACTCTTGCTGTGAGTCCCTCCTTGATGATTTAGGTATGCTACTGCCGTCGCATTGTCTGAACGGATCTGGACTGGTCTTCCTTGTAGATTTTCCTTTGCCTGAACTAGGGCCAAGTAAATGGCTCTTATTTCTAACAGATTTATTGGCAGGCGACTTTCCCTTGCGGTCCATTTTCCCTGGAACCATAGGCTTCCGAGTACCGCCCCCCAACCTTGCAGGCTGGCATCTGTCGTCAGGACTTGCCACTCTTTTATCCAAAAGGGTCTCCCCTTGTTTAAATGGTCTGTCTGTAGCCACCATGTTAGAGACCTTTTTACATTTACTGGAATCTTTATCATCTGCTTCTTTATTGTTTGATGATTTCCGTTCCATTTTGTCAAAATGAGATGCTGCAATGGTCTGGAGTGGAATTGCGCATATTCCACCATGTCGAACGTTGATACCATCAGACCCAACAGTCGCATTGCTGCATGGACTGACATTGTCTGGGCTAGCAACGCTTCCTGAGCCATGACCTGCACCTTGACTATTTTCTTCTCTGGTAAGAGAACTCTGTAGGTCTGAATCCAATATGGCTCCCAAATGAACCATCCGCTGTGATGGATTCAGGGACGACTTCTCCCAATTTATGAGCCACCCGTGTTTCTGTAAACAAACTATCGTCTGTTGGAGATGGCTCAACAGTAAATCTTGCGACTGTGCTAAGATTAATAGGTCGTCTAGGTATGGGAATATCCTTATCCCTCGTTTGCGCAGACAAGCTGCCATAACCACCATGATCTTGGTAAACACCCTGGGTGCTGTAGCTAGCCCGAAGGGCAGAGCTTGGAACTGGAAGTGTTCCTTGAGGATGGCAAACCTGAGGTAACACTGATGTGATAGTGCTATAGGCACATGTAGGTAAGCATCCCGCACATCCAGAGATACCATATAGTCTCTCGGTTCCATAGCCAACATTATGGAGCGTAACGTCTCCATGTGGAACTTCGGGATCCATATGAAATTGTTCAACATCTTCAGATTTAGAATTGGTCGATATGACCCATTTGGTTTCTGGATTAGAAACAGATTGGAGTAATACCCCTGTCCCTTTTGTGATGGAGGTACTGGGACAATCACACCTGACTGCAGTAATTTTTGGACTGCTTCTTGCAGGGCATTGGCCTTCAACTCTATACGAGACGGGCTGGTGCAAAAAAATCTTTGAGGAGGCTGCCTCGTGAATGGGAACCCATACCCCTGAGATACTACCTTCTGCACCCAGGCATCCGTTGTTGACTGTTGCCATGTGTGTGCAAATTGCAGGAGTCGGCCCCCAACCCTGGAATCCTCCAGGCGGAGGCCAGTCTCTTCAGTCTGAGGGCTTCTGTTCAGGTTTGGAAGCTGGCTTTTTGCTAGCCCACTGCTTCCTACCCCTGGATTTAAACTGGGGTTGTTTAGGCTCCTCTTTACCTTTCGCTTTGCTTTGCCAGCGAAATGAGCGAAATTTTAAACCCTTGGATTTAGGGTTGTAGGTAGCCGGAAATATGACCTTCGATTCAGCCTCTGACTCTAGGATATCCGATAAAGGTTTTCCAAATAATATATTACCCACGAAAGGCAATGCTTCCAATTCCTTCTTGGACTCCGCATCTGCCTTCCAGGTTCGTAGCCAGACTGCTCTGCGAGCAACTACTGCCAGGGCTGAAGCTTTAGAAGCAACAGTGCCTACATCAATGGCTGCTTCTTCTAAATACAGGGCAGATTGTCTTAAACGGCAAAGACGATCCTCTTGCTCCCTAGTAGGAGAGGGGATGTCATTCTCTAGTTCCTCTATCCATTCGCCCATTGCCTTTGCTACCCAGGCCGAAGCCATAGCAGGTCTTACCACTGCACCCACAAGAGAAAAAATATTTTTCAATAGGCTCTCTACCCTCCTGTCTGTGACATCATTCAAAGAGGTAGATGACAGTGGCAAAGCAGATTTGTGCACGAGTCGCAGAACATGTGCATCTACTTTTGGAGGAACTTCTCTCTTCGAACAATCTCTAGCAGGAAATGGATAATAAGAATCCCATCTCCTAGGAATCTTATACTTTTTACCGGGCGCTGCCCAAGACTCATCCATCATTTCCGTCAACTCCTGTGACGCTGGAAATTCAGCTTTCACTGACTTTGTTCGTTTGAATACAGGTGCTTTTACTTTTAACGCCATCTTAGCTGGTTCTTCCAGAGAAAGCACAGCCTTTACTGCATTAATGAGTTCAGCTACATCATCTGAACTAAAGCTCTGCGACTGATCATCATACGGAGTTGAATCTATTGTTTCCGCATCATCATCCGATGTATCCTTGTGTAGTCTGCCATACAGACGTATCTGTCTTAGTCTTACCTACCCCTTGGTTGCTTGTAGAGGCTACTGGAACCAAACCATAGGAAGGGAGCTGCATGTATGGGTTCATAGTGTAACCTAACCCCTGAGGTGGTGCTACTGGAGCTAACCTGTCTGCTATTGAAGACAGAGTCTTTGCGAACATATTCCATGGTGGCTCTACTGGAGGTTGAACTAACTCCTGTTTTTTACTTCGCTGAAAAGTGAAACAGTTTGCACACAAACCCTCATAAGTGACCAATTGAATCATATCAATTACCCCTGACTTACAAGATAAGCATGTTAGGGCTGTAGGAGTGCTTGACAAATTCTCCTCATCACTTTTGCCACTCAGACATTTTTTCTGATATTGACTACACAATTTTGTGACTGAACCACACCCTATAATCAGTATATAGAGGTGAAATCAATCTGACCACAGTGCACCTGATTTGAGGGTCAGAACAGGACTGACATTACACAGAAAAGTTAGCACACATACTAGCAGTCAGTCACATGTTAAAGCATTAGACATTGTCATATGAGAATACAACCTCCATAATAACTTATACATAAGTAGGAAAATTGTACTTCTGTTTAACTGGTTCTTTTTCAACATAACATGCAGAAAACACAGTAATATACAGGTCTCATATGCAATAGGTACTAAAAATTAACAGTGCACACTAAGAAGTAGAAGGAATTTTTAGTACTGTATACCCTGCCTCCAGGGAGCGGGATACAGGGAGACTCACCACACTTCCATATCCAAGCAAAGACGCTCGAAAGACGCCGAGTGGATTCAGACGCTACTGGTGTACACTGCCGCTCTTAGTAACTGATAACGGACACGGACGCTCACCAACGGACACTGAGCGACTCCACGTGCATGCAGACACTAAAGGCCTGCGACTCGGTCTGGCGGGTTTATATCCAGTGTACACAACCGCAGCGTCTAAGCTGCGACCGAGTACCCTCGTGGTAGCGTCTGAGCCGGAAGTGAGGTCATTCAGTTCATGAAACGAGAGACCCGCGGGAACTGGCCATGAACTCGGAGGAGGGACGGCCAGGAGAGCGTCTGAAACCCCCTGTTGACTTAAACTCCCAGGATCGCGGCCTCACCTAGTCCTGGCGCCTATGATCCCCGGAGCGTAGCGCTGTCACACTCGAGATGTTCGGCGCATCAACACGCTGTTTGTAGTCTCCACCAAATCAGCGTAGCTGTGTCCTGACCCCTCTAGTAAGAAGAAGTCCATATACTCACTGTCTCCCCATGCTCCGGCCACAGCCTGGTAACGTCTGCTGGACCTGCTAGAACATCCAACACAGACGCCCGTCGAGACAGCACTGTACCGCGAAGGTAAGCGTTGTTGCGACCCGGTGGAGAGTTGTTGGAGCGACTCTTTCTAATACACGTTTAAGACGCTGTTAAGAGAAGTCGCTCAAACCAAAACAGTAAGTCTATAAAAATAAAGTAATGAAAACTTGAGGCTGCTTTCACAGCAGCCCTGACCATGCGGCTTCCTGCCGCACCAAGCAAAAAACTGATCTGACTGAGTCAGGGGGCGGGACTATATAGTGGAGGCCCCAATGCATCCTGGGAGGCTAGAAAGCTTGTGACCGTGTTGGTGCCTTTTTCGCTGTCGCTCGACAATATCCCAATGTTATCCTGTGGATAATCCTGTGGACCCAGCCAGAGAAAGCAGGTCTATTTTTTTGCTGCTTTTTTTAACGATTCGCAAAAAATTAGACCTGCACTTGAGCACTCAGAGACTAACACCCAAATACGAATGAATAGTGAATACCCGTATTGTATGAAATAACAGCCGCGTTTGACCGATGGTCTATTCATTCGTATTTCAGAACTTTGCCATTAAATCCATTACGAATAAACCAGACACTGCCGAGATTTGTGCTTAGTAAATTCCCGGATTGGGACTTTGAGGAAAAAAATAAATAAAATCGGACAAACTCGTTTTTTTTGTAAATATTGGCAAAAGACGGGGTCAGAAATGATAAGGTCTCCACGACCTTGGATAGAGATAGGAGTTTCGAGAATTCTCCAAATCCCGTTTAGTACATTTATGTGAAACTAAAATAATGTGAAAAATTCCCTTTCACATTTCAGTAAAAATAATGTTGATAATTAGGCCCTTAGTGCTGGTCTCAGCATCCATATTAAATTGAAGCTGAAGCAGATACAGACTTGTCCTACCTGAGGGCATCAGTAACTGGAGCCAGCCTGCACGTCATGTACTAGCCACCAGATAACGTACTATGGGGCAGATGTATTAAGCTTGGAGAAGTGATAAAGCAGTGATAAGTTGATAATGCACCAGCCAATCAGCTCCTACCTGCTAGTTTACATATTGGAGCCGATTGGCTGGTGCATTATCACATTGCACTTATCACTGGTTTATCACTTCTCCAGGCTTAATACAGATGGAGCCTCTCACATCTAGCCTTCTTTACTGCACCTAGGTGCACCATGGTTTATTAGCATAAGCCTCTCATCTATTGTTCTCAGCTACAATACAATGCAGAGAGAATACAGCAGGAGATTAAGTCTGACAGCACTGCCTCTGTAATGCTATTAGAAGGATAGATGAGCATGGCTCCATCTGTGTGAATATCAGATCATGCAATTTCATTTATAGATATCTCCCAAACGAGTCAATGCAGTACATCACACTAGTATATGGTTTCTCAATTATGAAAATTGTATATGTATATTGCTAAACAGTATAGTTACCATTAAATGGTGTAATACACTAAAAACAGTCAGTTTGGTACCATCACCCCCCCCCCCCAGCATTATCTGCATAGATTACAGAGCAGGTACCAAGACAGTCAGGGGAGCACATCTAAGTGATAAGAATATTAACCTATAATATACAACTAAAAAAGCAATGACATATTTCAGTGCGGGATATATATGCACGGTTAGTAGAATCTAGCCAAGACAGACAAATGCAGGAACCACATCCAGCCACCACCCAATTTCATTATAGACTCAGATGTAGAAATCCCACTATAATAATGAAAGGAAAGTAGCCAACTATAAGCAATGCAAGACTGTGCTAAGGGCCAGGTATATAGCGGATGGTGCAGCACCTGTGTCAGGGTATATCTGTGCAGCAGATAAGTGACATACTCGGTGAGACAGGTAAGTAGGGGAGAAAGTCATGAATAAGTGATCAGTCTTTGAAGTATGAACAAAGGTCCATGGTGAGCAGGAATGTCCCAGGTGGGACCACAGATACCAGCCAGACCACCCATACCATTACCTTACACAGTTAGTACACCAGCTTCCTCAGAAGCATGTGAGGTAATGACTGAGCCAGGTATATAAGTATTATCCTTAATTGGCTAATGGGCTGCACATGTAATTAGCAGTAATTAGCACACACACAGCAGTAGCTCTATACATAGGCTTTCCATACTAACGCTATTATTATTATTATTACATTTTATTTATAAGGCCCCACATGTGTTTCGCAGTGCCGTACAAAGGACAGTACAGGGAGACAAAACATAGCATTACAGTAAATAAATAACAGAAATAGAGTACAGGTAACAGAGCACCACACGTTCTCAAGACATAATACAGCTAAGATGTAAGTATTGATGGAGTGATCATCGTACTACTAGAGGCTGGTGGCCATAGATGGAGATGAGCCTTTACTAGCAGGATAAAGATGGTCATTGAGTAGGGGAGAGCTGCGAGTGAAATGTGTCGAGACGAGGGCTTAGATAACAAGAGGAAAGAGGGCCCTGCTCTGAAGAGCTAACAATCTAGTGGGGAGGGGCGACAGACAAATGACAAGAGGTGCAGGCAAGTGGGAGGTAGCCTGATGGCAGTATGCAAGCAAAGCTGAGATGTTCACGGCATGAGGCAGGGGGGTGGAGGCGCAGCTTCAGCACTGGGTTATGCATCGGGAGGGTATGCTTTGATGAATAGGTATGTTTTTAGTGCCCGTTTGAAGCTTTGCAAGGTCGGGGAGAGTCTAATGGAGCGGGGGAGTGCGTTCCACTGAAGGGGTGCAGCACGGGCAAAATCCTGAACTCGTGCATGGGAAGCAGTGACCAGGGCGGTGGAGAGGCGACGGTCATTAGTCGACCGTAGGGGGCGGGAGGGAGTATGAAGGGAAAGGAGGTTGGAGATGTAGGGAGCAGTGGAATTAGAGATGGCCTTGTATGTGAGGGTGAGGTCCCAAACGCTATACATTGGGACACTGATTATACAGGATCTGTGGCTGATTAAACCCAGGTGATATGCAGGCTTAACGTTACCCAGACCCAGAACCTGTGTAAAATATGAGCGCCCCAGAAAATAGGCATAGAATGGTAAGTCTGCAGTATATATATATATATATATATATATAATGGAATAAACGAGGCGGCACTCAGAGACTTTCAATTCAAACGTGTAATTAGTGCAAAACGTGCAAGAAAGGTTTTGCACTAATTACACGTTTGAATTGAAAGTCTCTGAGTGCCGCCTCGTTTATTCCATTACATACCACCGGTCCCCGGTTGGGGAGGGCACCAGAGCAGGTCGAGTCCAGCTTTGGACTCTGTGGAGTGCCGGAGCAGCCATACTTTTTTTATATATATATATATATATATACACACAATAATAATGGCCAAGTCCTCTCAAAAAGGGATAAAAATGGTCTTTTTACATAATAACAGTGATAAGGAGACAATCCTATATGTGCCATGCGCTGACCCTGGTGCACAGAAGTTCAGATCAGTAGCCATGGAACCTATTGAGGGGTGTTTCTCTACACCGAGCCATGGAAAGAGATAAAGGACCAGCCAACCAGCTCCTGTCATTTTAAAAACCCAGCCTGGAACATGGCAGTTAGGAGCTGATTGGTTGGTTCTTTATCTCCTTCCACTTTATCTGTCTCCAAGGCTTAGTAAATAAATAGAACAGACATCAAAATGACCTCAATTTTCCCCTCCTTTGTCAAAGCCATCTTCAGTTACCTACAACAACAAAAAGTGTTGTAACTTTTGAACCATAGCTGCTATTTCAAATCGGTTTGCAGCTGTAAACTTTTCAGCAAATTCTGATATTGTTTGACATGTTACACGACCCCCTTTCCATAAAAAAAAACTGATTAGATTCAAGATGGCCGATTTCAAGATGGCGCCAATGTTTGGTACATACCCTAAAAGATAGCCTCACCCATACCTTACTGGAGTATTAAGTTTTCCCATTTCCTGCTAATTTTTGAAAGAAAAGGGTGTACTGCAACTTTTGAATGCTGTACATACCTCCCAACATGACCCTCTCCAGGAGGACACAATGCTCTGCTCCTGCTCTTCCCTCTTAATTTATGATTGCCGTCACCTGTGGTGAAACACCTGTCTCATTTATTAACCTGTTCGACCCATGTGCTAGCAATCATAAATGAAGAAAAAAATCCAGAAGCAGAGCATTGTGTCCCTCCTGGAGAGGGTCATGTTGGGCGGTATGCACATTATATAAATAAATAAATAAATAAATAAATAAATAAATAAATAAATATATATATATATATATATATATATACTGTGTATGTGTGTGTTTATATATATATATATATATATATATATATATATATATTAGTGATGTGCACCGGAAATTTTTCGGGTTTTGGTTTTGGGTTCGGTTCCGCGGCCGTGTTTTGGATTCGGACGCGTTTTGGCAAAACCTCACCGAAATTTTTTTGTCGGATTCGGGTGTGTTTTGGATTCGGGTGTTTTTAAAAAAAAAAACTAAAAAACAGCTTAAATCATAGAATTTGGGGGTCATTTTGATCCCATAGTATTATTAACCTCAATAACCATAATTTCCACTCATTTCCAGTCTATTCTGAACACCTCACACCTCACAATATTATTTTTAGTCCTAAAATTTGCACCGAGGTCGCAGGACAGCTAAGCTAAGCGACACAAGTGGCCGACACAAACACCTGGCCCATCTAGGAGTGGCACTGCAGTGTCAGGCAGGATGGCACTTCAAAAAAATACTCCCCAAACAGCACATGATGCAAAGAAAAAAATAGGCGCACCAAGGTCGCTGTGTGACTAAGCTAAGCGACACAAGTGGCCGACACAAACACCTGGCCCATCTAGGAGTGGCACTGCAGTGTCACGCAGGATGGCCCTTCAAAAAAATACTCCCCAAACAGCACATGATGAAAAGAAAAAAAGAGGCGCAATGAGGTAGCTGTGTGACTAAGCTAAGCGACCCTAGTGGCCGACACAAACACCTGGCCCATCTAGGAGTGGCACTGCAGTGTCACGCAGGATGGCCCTTCAAAAAAATACTCCCCAAACAGCACATGACGCAAAGAAAAAAAGAGGCGCAATGAGGTAGCTGTGTGACTAAGATAAGCGACCCAAGTGGCCGACACAAACACCTGGCCCATCTAGGAGTGGCACTGCAGTGTCAGACAGGATGACACTTCAAAAAAATTGTCCCCAAACAGCACATGATGCAAAGAAAAATGAAAGAAAAAAGAGGTGCAAGATGGAATTGTCCTTGGGCCCTCCCACCCACCCTTATGTTGTATAAACAGGACATGCACACTTTAACGAACCCATCATTTCAGTGACAGGGTCTGCCACACGACTGTGACTGAAATGACTGGTTGGTTTGGGCCCCCACCAAAAAAGAAGCAATCAATCTCTCCTTGCACAAACTGGCTCTATAGAGGCAAGATGTCCACCTCATCATCATCGTCCGATTCATCACCCCTTTCACTGTGTACATCCCCCTCCTCACAGATTATTAATTCATCCCCACTGAAATCCACCATCTCAGGTACCCGTGCACTTTCTGGAGGCAATTGCTGCTGGTGAATGTCTCCACGGAGGAATTGATTATAATTAATTTTAATGAACATCATCTTCTCCACATTTTCTGGAAGTAACCTCATACGCCGATTGCTGACAAGGTGAGTGGCGGCACTAAACACTCTTTCGGAGTACACACTGGAGGGAGGGCAACTTAGGTAGAATAAAGCCAGTTTCTGCAAGGGCCTCCAAATTGCCTCTTTTTCCTGCCAGTATACGTACGGACTGTCTGACGTGACTACTTGGATGCGGTCACTCATATAATCCTCCACCATTCTTTCAATGGTGAGAGAATCATATGCAGTGACAGTAGACGACAATCGTTGGCAGGTCCTTCAGTCCGGACCAGATGTCAGCACTCGCTCCAGACTGCCCTGCATTACCGCCAGCGGGTGGGCTCGGAATTCTTAGCCTTTTCCTCACACCCCCAGTTGCGGGAGATTGTGAAGGAGGAGCTGTTGACGGGTCACGTTCCGCTTGACTTGACAATTTTCTCACCAGCAGGTCTTTGAACCCCTGAAGAATTGTGTCTGCCGGAAAGAGAGATACAACGTAGGTTTTAAATCTAGGATCGAGCACGGTGGCCAAAATGTAGTGCTCTGATTTCAACAGATTGACCACCCGTGAATCCTGGTTAAGCGAATTAAGGGCTCCATCCACAAGTCCCACATGCCTAGCGGAATCGCTCTGTTTTAGCTCCTCCTTCAATGTCTCCAGCTTCTTCTGCAAAAGCCTGATGAGGGGAATGACCTGACTCAGGCTGGCAGTGTCTGAACTGACTTCACGTGTGGCAAGTTCAAAGGGTTGCAGAACCTTGCACAACGTTGAAATCATTCTCCACTGCGCTTGAGACAGGTGCATTCCACCTCCTTTGCCTATATCGTGGCCAGATGTATAGGCTTGAATGGCCTTTTGCTGCTCCTCCATCCTCTGAAGCATATAGAGGGTTGAATTCCACCTCGTTACCACCTCCTGCTTCAGATGATGGCAGGGCAGGTTCAGGTGTGTTTGGTGGTGCTCCAGACTTCTGTACGCGGTGCCTGAACGCCGAAAGTGGCCCGCAATTCTACGGGCCACCGACAGCATCTCTTGTACGCCCCTGTCATTTTTTAAATAATTCTGCACCACCAAATTCAAGGTATGTGCAAAACATGGGACGTGCTGGAATTTGCACAGATGTAATGCACGCACAATATTGCTGGCGTTGTCCGATGTCACAAATCCCCAGGAGAGTCCAATTGGGGTAAGCCATTCTGCGATGATCTTCCTCAGTTGCCGTAAGAGGTTTTCAGCTGTGTGCGTATTCTGGAAAGCGGTGATACAAAGCGTAGCCTGCCTAGGAACGAGTTGGCGTTTGCGAGATGCTGCTACTGGTGCCTCCGCTGCTGTTCTTGCAGCGGGAGGCAATACATCTACCCAGTGGGCTGTCACAGTCATATAGTCCTGAGTCTGCCCTGCTCCACTTGTCCACATGTCCGTGGTTATGTGGACATTGGGTACAACTGCATTTTTTAAGGACACTGGTGACTCTTTTTCTGAGGTCTGTGTACCCTTTTGGTATCGCCTGCCTAGAGAAATGGAACCTAGATGGTATTTGGTACCGGGGACACAGTACCTCAATCAAGTCTATAGTTGGCTCTGAAGTAACGATGGATACTGGAACCACGTTTCTCACCGCCCAGGCTGCCAAGGCCTCAGTTATCCGCTTTGCAGCAAGATGACTGCTGTGATATTTCATCTTCCTCGCAAAGGACTGTTGGACAGTCAATTGCTTACTGGAAGTAGTACAAGTGGTCTTCCGACTTCCCCTCTGGGATGAAGATCGACTCCCAGCAGCAACAACAGCAGCGCCAGCAGCAGTAGGCGTTACACTCAAGGATGCATCGGAGGAATCCCAGGCAGGAGAGGACTCGTCAGACTTGCCAGTGACATGGCCTGCAGGACTATTGGCTTTCCTGGGTAAGGAGGAAATTGACACTGAGGGAGTTGGTGGTGTGGTTTGCGGGAGCTTGGTTACAAGAGGAAGGAATTTACTGGTCAGTGGACTGCTTCCGCTGTCGCCCAAAGTTTTTGAACTTGTCACTGACTTCTGATGAATGCGCTGCAGGTGACGTATAAGGGAGGATGTTCCGAGGTGGTTAACGTCCTTACCCCTACTTATTACAGCTTGACAAAGGCAACACACGGCTTGACACCTGTTGTCCGCATTTGTGTTGAAATAATTCCACACCGAAGAGCTGATTTTTTTTGTATTTTGACCAGGCATGTCAATGGCCATATTCCTCCCACGGACAACAGGTGTCTCCCCGGGTGCCTGACTTAAACAAACCACCTCACCATCAGAATCCTCCTTGTCAATTTCCTCCCCAGCGCCAGCAATACCCATATCCTCATCCTGGTGTACTTCAACACTGACATCTTCAATTTGACTATCAGGAACTGGACTGCGGGTGCTCCTTCCAGCACTTGCAGGGGGCGTGCAAATGGTGGAAGGCACAAGCTCTTCCCGTCCAGTGTTGGGAAGGTCAGGCATCGCAACCGACACAATTGGACTCTCCTTGGGGATTTGTAGTTTAGAAAAACGCACAGTTCTTTGCTGTGCTTTTGCCAGCTTAAGTCTTTTCTTTTTTCTAGCGAGAGGATGAGTGCTTCCATCCTCATGTGAAGCTGAACCACTAGCCATGAACATAGGCCAGGGCCTCAGCCGTTCCTTGCCACTCCGTGTCGTAAATGGCATATTGGCATGTTTACGCTTCTCCTCAGACGCTTTTAATTTAGATTTTTGGGTCATTTTACTGATCTTTTGTGTTTTGGATTTTACATGCTCTGTACTATGACATTGGGCATCGGCCTTGGCAGACGACGTTGATGGCATTTCATCGTCTCGGCCATGACTAGTGGCAGCAGCTTCAGCACGAGGTGGAAGTGGATCTTGATCTTTCTCTATTTTTTTAACCTCCACATTTTTGTTCTCCATATTTTAATGCGCACAACTAAAAGGCACCACAGGTATACAATGTAGATGGATGGATAGTATACTTAATGGACGACGAGTGACTACACAGAGGTAGGTACAGCAGTGGCCTACCGTACTGCTATCTCCTATATATTTGCCTTAATCTGTGACTCTGTGCCCGTAACGCTGGGCGGAGTCACAGAGCTGGGCGGAGTCAACTGCATCTGCTGCAGGGAGCTACCCTATACCCAGCGCCAGCAGCAGCAGTCAGGTGCAAGACCCTACCTTACAGTATAGGAGGTGAGGATGGCCACTAGCTGCCGGCTGCTGTGCCTGTCCTCCCCCCCCACCCCAATCACCTGTGACAGCGGGCTGTGTGCTGTGCAGTGCGGGCCCCGAAAAGGGGCGGAGCTACGGCGTCACGAGGGGGCGGAGCTACACGGAATAGAGGGGCTGAGCTACACGGGACCAGACAGCTGAACAGTGGTGGAATCAGCATTGCAGTGACGGCCAGCCAGACTTGGTAAGTGGAGGGTGAGAGAGAAATGTGTGTGTGTGTGTGTGTGTGTGTGTGTGTGTGTGTGTGTGTGTGTGTGTGTGTGTGTGTGTGTGTGTGTGTGTGTGTGTGTATATAGTGGGGGGGTGTGTGTGTGTGTGTGTGTGTGTGTGTGTATATAGTGGGGGTAGGTGTGTGGGGGGTGTGTGTGTGTGTGTGTATATATGGTGGGGTGTGTGTGTTTGTATATATGTGTGAATTGTGTGTGTGTGAGGTATGTCTGTGTGTGCGCACTTTATGGACGCCACTGCTGGGGGGGCCATTACATGCAAGGACGCTACTAATATAGGGGGGCATTACGTATAAGGACGCTACTACTATAGGGGGGGCATTACGTATAAGGACGCTACTACTATAGGGGTCATTACGTATAAGGACGCTACTACTATGGGGGGGCATTACGTATAAGGACGCTACTATTATAGGGGGGGCATTACGTATAAGGACGCTACTACTATGGGGGGGCATTACGTATAAGGACGCTACTACTATAGGGGGACATTACGTATAAGGAGGCTACTAATACTGGGGGGCATTACGTATAAGGAGGCTACTAATACTGGGGGGCATTACATATAAGGACGCTACTACTGGGGGGGGCATTATGTATAAGGACTCTATTACTTCTGGGGGGCATTATGTATAAGGACGGTGCTACTACTTCTGGGAGGGCATTACATGTAAGGATGCTACTACTACTGGGGGGGCATTATGTATAAGGACGGTACTACTACTGGGGGCACATTATGTATAAGGACGCTACTACTACGGGTGGGGCATTACGTATAAGGGTGCTACTATTACTGTTGTGGGGCATTACATATAACTGCTAATACTACTGGGGGGGCATTATGTATAAGGACACTACTACTATTGGGGGGGCATTATGTATTAGGACGCTACTACTACTGGGGGGGCATTATGTATAAGGATGCTACTACTACTGGGGGGGCATTATGTATAAGGATGCTACTACTACTGGGGTGGCATTATGTATAAGGACGCTACTATTACTGTTGGGGAGCATTACATATAACTGCTACTACTACTGGGGGGGCATTATGTATAAGGACACTACTACTATTGGGGGGGCATTACGTATATGGACGCTACTACTACGGGTGGGGCATTACGTATAAGGACGCTACTACTACGGGTGGGGCATTACGTATAAGATGAATAAGATTGTGCTACATTGTGGCGTAATTTTAAATGGGGGTACTATTGTGTGGCCATGCCCCTTAGTTGTGAGACCACACCACTTTTCCCAATGCACAACAAAGGAATATGGGAGGGCGCAAAATTCATAGTTTGCAGGGGGGCGCCGAACACCCTAGCACCGGCCCTGGCCACCAGTAGCAAAAGTACACCACGGCCACTGACACTATCTGCAGGGAGGGGAACAGCGCTGATATGGAGGGTACTTGCAGGCAGCGAGTCGCCGCCCGCAGCTCCTCTCCCACCTACACACCATACCTGCCCCCTGACACCCACACCCCAGGGAGAGGGCGCTAGCTCAGGCACCGCTAGATCAGCATCTGCAGCATACAGACAAGGGCTGCCATGCTCAGCAGCAAGGGGTGCGGAGCATGTGCAGCGGGACAGCGCCAGGACGGGACACGCACTAATCAACATTGCTGCTGGGCCGGAGCTCCCTCCGTCTGCAGCCTAAGGACGCGCGCCGCACCTCTCCAGGGAAACACCATGCCTGCCCGCCCACAGGGCTCCGGACGCTTACCTATGCTCCGCGATCACAGCAGCTGACGCTGCCATGCAGGATGGAGGAATGACGCCCGTCAGACGGGGCGGACAGTGTGCGGCGGAACGGGGCCAGGAAGGAATGCTGACCACGACCCATTGCTGCTGGGTCTGAGCTCCCTCCCTCTGCAGTCACCATCTCACAGCAGCAGCCTGGAGGTTAGTGGCCACCACGACCCGCACATCCTTACCTCACACATACCTCACACATACCTCACACATACCTCACATATACCTCACATACCTCACACATGAGAGCAAAGGTACACACACTGTGACATCACACCTGTAGCCCACCCCTATATCTGCTAAGTACTCCCCGTCACTATGCCCTGTCACCCTCATCCTGCTCTCTAACTGCCTGTCAGTGTACTGGCCTTCACCCCTCTCACACCATCACCAACCCTCACTAACTACCACAGAGACTATGTGCACTGATATCTGCCCCTCCACCACCTGCAGCGCCCCTGGACCCCTCCCCATCCCCCGCAAACCCCCGCACCTGCCCCTCCACCACCCGTGGCACCCCCACCCACTGCGCCTTCGGACCCCCTACCCCTCCCGCAGTGTCTTCCAAACCCCTCCCCCATCTGCAGCAGCCCCTCCCCCATCCGCCACACCCCGCATCTGGCTCTCCCCCGCCCGCTGCACCTTTGGATCCCCTACCCCACCCACGCAGCAGGCCCTTCCCAATCCGCATCGCCTACACCATTCGCAACAGCACCGCACCCGCCACTCCCCCACCCACATTACCCCCGCATCCACCCCTCCCCCACCCACCGCGTCCCCTGGACACCTCTCCCATTCACTGCACACCCGCACCCACCCCTTCCCCATCTGCAGCGCCTTCGGAACCCCTCCTCCATCCGCAACAGCCCTGCAGCTGCCATCCCCCACCTGCGACACCCCTGCTCCTACCCCACCCACAGCGCCTTCATACCCCCTCCCCCATCCGCGGTCCCCACTCCCCAAACCCCTTCCTGTTGCAAGGGACTACGCCCCCTTCACCATCGGACGCCCTATCATTGTGCAATATTAAAACACTAACAAAACTAGAAATGCAGGTAATACTCCATATTTTGAACCCCAGAAAGGCGTGCAGGGGTTAAGGGGGTGTAGCCCCTTCCGACGGTGTGAAGAGCGCCCGTAGGGCGCGATGAAGCACCTAGTATACAGTATAATGGACCTTGTGGACACTGTCAACAGACTGCGTTTATAGTATAAAAAAAAAAGACACCACAGGTATACAATGTAGATGGATGGATAGTATACTTATGGACGACGAGTGACGACACAGAGGTAGGTACAGCAGTGGCCTACTGTACTGCTATGTACAGTATAATGGACCTGGTGGACACTGTCAGCAGACTGCGTTTATAGTATAAAAAAAAAAGACACCACAGGTATACAATGTAGATGGATGGAAAGTATACTTATGGACGACGAGTGACGACACAGAGGTAGGTACAGCAGTGGCTTACCGTACTGCTATATACAGTATAATGGACCTGGTGGACACTGTCAGCAGACTGCTAAACTAGTATAAAAAAAAGCCACCACAGGATTGTTTTTCAGGCAGACAAACGTATACTGGTGGTCACTGTCAGCAAAACTGTGCACTGTACTCCTGCTATAGCTGCTCCCCAGTCCCCACAATTAAGCAGTGTGAGCACTCAGCACAGATATATCATGCAGCACACTGAGCACAGATATGGTATGGAGCGTTTTTTTCAGGCAGAGAACGGATAAAAAAAAACTGGTGGTCACTATTAGCAAAACTCTGCACTGTACTCCTCCTAACAGCTGCTCCCCAATCCTCCCCACAATAAGCTAAGCAATCAGATCAACTGTGTAGTATATAACTATATAAACGGAGAGGACGCCAGCCACGTCCTCTCCCTATCAATCTCAATGCACGTGTGAAAATGGCAGCGACGCGCGGCTGCTTATATAGAATCCGAATCTCGCGAGAATCCAAAAGCGGGATGATGACGTTCGGGCGCGCTCGGGTTAACCGAGCCATACGGGAGAATCCGAGTATGGCTCGGACCCGTGTAAAAAGGGTGAAGTTCGGGGGGGTTCGGTTTCTCGGAAATATATAAAAATCCCTGTTGCCCTTAATAGTTACGTGTCCCTAAATACATTGTCTTGTGCCAGCAAAAGGTATGTTCCTCTTGTGTTACATTTGTCACTTTTGTTTTGTGTCACCGACTTCTGAGCGGCCCATGTGACCTGTAATCTGGTCCATACTTGCCTACCTGACCCCCTCCATGAGGAGAAAATGCTCTGTTCCTGGACTTTCCTGGTAATGTATGATTGCCATCACCTGTGGTGAACTAGGTAATTGATAAGAAAGGTGTTTCACCACAGGTGATGGCAATCATACATTACCAGGAAAGTCCAGGAACAGAGCATTTTCTCCCTCATGGAGAGGGTCAGGTATACAAGTATGATCTGGTCATGTGACTGACATGTTTAATGGCTGCTGATTACACTAATATGCAGCGCAGACAGCATGCGGCCATAAATAGGATGAACTCCTGCTCGTTACTGCTATTGTTACCATAATTAATATTCCTGTTAAGATGAGGCTATTATTATTGTATATAGAGCAGGCATGTCCAAACTGCGGCCCTCCAGCTGTTGAGAAACTACACATCCCAGCATGCCCTGACACAGCTTTAGCATTCTCTGACAGCAAAACTGTGTCAGGGCATGCTGGGATATGTAGTTTCACAACAGCTGGAGGGCCGCAGTTTGGACATGCCTGATATAGAGCTACTGCTGCGTGTGTGCTAATTACTGCTAATTACATGTGCAGCCCATTAGCCAATTAAGGATAGTACTTATATGCCTGGCTAGTCATTACCCCACATGCCTCTGAGGAAGGTGGTGTATTAGCTGTGTAAGGTAATGGTGGTCTGGCTGGTAGCTGTGGTCCCACCTGGGACATTTTCTGCTCACTATGGACCTCTGTCCATACACTGATCACTTATTCATCACTTTCTCCCCTACTTACCTGTCTCACCAAGTATGTCACTTATCTGTTGCACAGATATATCCTGACACAGGTGCTGCACCATCTGGTATATACCTGGGCTACACCTGATCCCTAGCACAGAGCTGCCCTGACACAGGTGCTGCACCATCTGGTATATACCTAGGTTACACCTGATCCCTAGCACAGAGCTGCCCTGACACAAGTGCTGCACCATTGGTTATATACCTGGGCTACACCTGATTCCTAGCACAAAGCTACCCTGACACAGGTGCTGCACCATTGGGTATATACCTGGCTACACCTGATCCCTAGCACAGAGCTGCACCATTGGGTATATACCTGGCTACACCTGATCCCTAGCACAGAGCTGCACCATTGGGTATATACCTGGCTACACCTGATCCCTAGCACAGAGCTGCACCATTGGGTATATACCTGGCTACACCTGATCCCTAGCACAGAGCTGCACCATTGGGTATATACCTGGCTACACCTGATCCCTAGCACAGAGCTGCACCATTGGGTATATACCTGAGCCTGCAGCATAGAGCTGTTGTATGCAAGCCTTGCATTGCTTATAGAAAGCTCAGTGTTCTGGAACCTGGTCTATGTCTGATACAGCCTTTCTCTATCGTCCTAAGTGGATGCTGGGGTTCCTGAAAGGACCATGGGGAATAGCGGCTCCGCAGGAGACAGGGCACAAAAAAGTAAAGCTTTACTAGGTCAGGTGGTGTGCACTGGCTCCTCCCCCTATGACCCTCCTCCAGACTCCAGTTAGATTTTGTGCCCGAACGAGAAGGGTGCAATCTAGGTGGCTCTCCTAAAGAGCTGCTTAGAGAAAGTTTAGTTTAGGTTTTTTTTCTTTACAGTGAGTCCTGCTGGCAACAGGATCACTGCAACGTGGGACTTAGGGGGAAAGTAGTAAACTCACCTGCATGCAGAGTGGATTTGCTGCTTGGCTACTGGACACCATTAGCTCCAGAGGGATCGAACACAGGCCCAGCCGTGGAGTCCGGTCCCGGAGCCGCGCCGCCGACCCCCTTGCAGATGCTGAAGCGTGAAGAGGTCCGGAAACCGGCGGCTGAAGACTCCTCAGTCTTCATAAGGTAGCGCACAGCACTGCAGCTGTGCGCCATTTTCCTCTCAGCACACTTCACTGGGCAGTCACTGAGGGTGCAGAGCGCTGGGGGGGGGCGCTCTGAGAGGCAAATATAAACCTTATACAAGGCTAAAAATACCTCACATATAGCCCATAGGGGCTATATGGAGATATTTAACCCCTGCCTGACTGGAAAAATAGCGGGAGAAGAACCCGCCGAAAAAGGGGCGGGGCCTATCTCCTCAGCACACGGCGCCATTTTCTGTCACAGCTCCGCTGGTCAGAACGGCTCCCAGGTCTCTCCCCTGCACTGCACTACAGAAACAGGGTAAAACAGAGAGGGGGGGCACATTAATGGCTATATATATATATATTAAAGCAGCTATAAGGGAGCACTTAATATAAGGATATCCCTTGTATATATAGCGCTTTGTGGTGTGTGCTGGCAGACTCTCCCTCTGTCTCCCCAAAAGGGCTAGTGGGTCCTGTCTTCATTAGAGCATTCCCTGTGAGTTTGCGGTGTGTGTCGGTACGTGGTGTCGACATGTATGAGGACGATATTGGTGTGGAGGCGGAGCAATTGCCAAATATGCAGATGTCACCCCCCAGGGGGTCGACACCAGAATGGATGCCTTTATTTGTGGAATTACGTGATGGTTTATCTTCCCTTAAACAGTCAGTTGAGGACATGAGGCGGCCGGACAATCAATTAATGCCTGTCCAGGCGCCTCAAACACCGTCAGGGGCTGTAAAACGCCCTTTGCCTCAGTCGGTCGACACAGACCCAGACACGGGCACTGATTCCAGTGACGACGGTAGAAATTCAAACGTATTTTCCAGTAGGGCCACACGTTATATGATTTTGGCAATGAAGGAGACGTTACATTTAGCTGATACTACAGATACCGTAAAACAGGGTATTATGTATGGTGTGAAAAAACTACAAACAGTTTTTCCTGAATCAGAAGAATTAAATGACGTGTGTGATGAAGCGTGGGTTGCTCCTGATAAAAAGTTGATAATTTCAAAAAAGTTATTGGCATTATACCCTTTCCCGCCAGAGGTTAGGGCGCGCTGGGAAACACCCCCTAAGGTGGACAAGGCGCTCACACGCTTATCCAAACAAGTGGCGTTACCCTCTCCTGAGACGGCCGCACTTAAGGATCCATCAGATAGAAAGATGGAAGTTATTCAAAAGAATATATACACACATGCAGGTGTTATACTACGACCAGCTATAGCAACTGCCTGGATGTGCAGTGCTGGAGTAGTTTGGTCAGAATCCCTGATTGAAAATATTGATACCCTAGATAGGGACAATGTTTTACTGTCGTTAGAACAAATAAAGGATGCATTTATCTATATGCGTGATGCACAGAGGGATATTTGCACACTGGCATCTCGGGTGAGTGCTATGTCCATTTCAGCCAGAAGAGCCTTATGGACACGACAGTGGACAGGCGATGCGGATTCAAAACGTCACATGGAGGTTTTGCCGTATAAAGGGGAGGAGTTATTTGGAGTTGGTCTATCAGACTTGGTGGCCACGGCTACTGCCGGGAAATCCACTTTTTTACCTCAAGTCACTCCCCAACAGAGAAAGGCACCGACCTTTCAACCGCAGCCTTTTCGCTCCTACAAAAATAAGAGAGCAAAGGGCTTGTCGTACCTGCCACGAGGCAGAGGAAGAGGGAGGAGACACCAACAGGCAGCTCCTTCCCAGGAACAGAAGCCCTCCCCGGCTCCTGCAAAAACCTCAGCATGACGCTGGGGCCTCTCAAGCGGACTCGGGGACAGTGGGGGGCCGTCTCAAAAATTACAGCGCGCAGTGGGCTCACTCGCAGGTAGACCCCTGGATCCTGCAGATAATATCTCAGGGGTACAGGTTGGAATTAGAGACGGATCCTCCTCATCGTTTCCTGAAGTCTGCCTTACCAACCGTCTCTTCCGAAAGGGAGAGGGTGTTGGAAGCCATTCACAAGCTGTACGCTCAGCAGGTGATAGTCAAAGTACCCCTATTACAACAAGGAAAGGGGTATTATTCCACTCTATTTGTGGTACCGAAGCCGGATGGCTCGGTAAGGCCTATTCTAAATCTGAAGTCCTTGAACCTCTACATAAAAAAGTTCAAGTTCAAGATGGAGTCACTCAGAGCAGTGATAGCGAACCTGGAAGAAGGGGACTTTATGGTATCCTTGGACATCAAGGATGCGTATCTACACGTTCCGATTTACCCCGCACACCAGGGGTACCTCAGGTTCATTGTTCAAAACTGTCACTATCAGTTTCAGACGCTGCCGTTCGGATTGTCCACGGCGCCTCGGGTCTTTACCAAGGTAATGGCCGAGATGATGATTCTTCTTCGAAGAAAAGGCGTATTAGTTATCCCATACTTGGACGATCTCCTAATAAGGGCAAGGTCCAGAGAACAGCTGGAGACAGCTTTAGCACTATCTCAAGAGGTGCTAAGACAACACGGGTGGATTCTGAATATTCCAAAATCCCATTTAATCCCGACAACTCGTCTGCTGTTCCTAGGAATGATTCTGGACACGGTTCAGAAAAAGGTTTTCCTTCCAGAGGAAAAAGCCAAGGAGTTATCCGATCTGGTCAGGAACCTCCTAAAACCAGGAAAAGTGTCAGTACATCAATGCACAAGAGTCCTGGGAAAAATGGTGGCTTCTTACGAAGCAATTCCATTCGGCAGATTCCATGCAAGAATATTCCAAAGGGATCTGTTGGACAAATGGTCAGGGTCGCATCTGCAGATGCACCTGCGAATAACCCTGTCACCAAAGACAAGGGTGTCACTTCTGTGGTGGTTGCAGAAGGCTCACCTATTAGAAGGCCGCAGATTCGGCATTCAGGATTGGATCCTGGTGACCACGGACGCCAGCCTGAGAGGCTGGGGAGCAGTCACACAAGGAAGAAACTTCCAGGGAGTATGGACGAGTCTGGAAAAGTCTCTTCACATAAACATTCTGGAACTAAGAGCAATCTACAATGCTCTAAGCCAGGCGGAACTTCTCCTGCAAGGAAAGCCGGTGTTGATTCAGTCGGACAACATCACGGCGGTCGCCCATGTAAACAGGCAGGGCGGCACAAGAAGCAGGAGTGCAATGGCAGAAGCTGCCAAGATTCTTCGCTGGGCGGAGAATCACGTGATAGCACTGTCAGCAGTGTTCATCCCGGGCGTGGACAACTGGGAAGCAGACTTCCTCAGCAGACACGATCTTCATCCGGGAGAGTGGGGTCTACATCCAGAAGTCTTCAACATGTTAATAGACCGTTGGGAAAGACCAATTGTAGACATGATGGCGTCTCGCCTCAACAAGAAACTGGACAAATATTGCGCCAGGTCAAGAGATCCACAGGCAATAGCTGTGGACGCACTGGTAACTCCTTGGGTGTACCAGTCAGTGTATGTGTTTCCTCCTCTGCCGCTCATACCAAAGGTATTGAAGATCATACGGCAAAGAAGAGTAAGAACAATACTAGTGGTTCCGGATTGGCCGAGAAGGACTTGGTATCCGGAACTTCAAGAGATGCTCACGGACGAACCGTGGCCTCTACCTCTGAGAAGGGACCTGCTACAGCAGGGTCCCTGTCTTTTTCAAGACTTACCGCGGCTGCGTTTGACGGCATGGCGGTTGAACGCCAGATCCTAAAAGGGAAAGGCATTCCAGAAGAAGTCATTCCTACCTTGATTAAGGCACGGAAGGAAGTCACCGTGAAACATTATCACCGCATTTGGCGAAAATATGTAGCGTGGTGCGAGGATCGGAGGGTTCCGACGGAGGAATTCCAACTGGGTCGTTTCCTACATTTCCTGCAATCAGGATTATCTATGGGTCTCAAATTGGGATCCATTAAGGTTCAAATTTCGGCCCTGTCAATATTCTTCCAAAAAGAATTGGCCTCTGTCCCTGAGGTCCAGACTTTTGTCAAGGGAGTACTGCATATACAGCCTCCTGTGGTGCCTCCGGTGGCACCGTGGGATCTAAATGTAGTTTTAGATTTCCTCAAATCCCATTGGTTTGAACCATTGAAAAAGGTGGATTTGAAATATCTCACATTGAAAGTGACTATGTTACTAGCCCTGGCCTCTGCCAGGAGAGTATCTGAATTGGCGGCTTTATCTTATAAAAGTCCTTATCTAATCTTCCATTCGGATAGGGCAGAACTGCGGACTCGTCCGCATTTTCTCCCTAAAGTGGTATCAGCATTTCATCTGAACCAACCTATTGTGGTGCCTGCGGCCACTAGCGACTTGGAGGACTCCAAGTTGTTGGACGTTGTCAGAGCCTTAAAAATATACATTGCAAGGACGGCTGGAGTCAGAAAATCTGACTCGCTGTTTATATTGTATGCACCCAACAAGTTGGGCGCACCTGCTTCTAAGCAGTCGATTGCTCGTTGGATTTGTAACACAATTCAACTTGCACATTCTGTGGCAGGCCTGCCACAGCCTAAAACTGTAAAAGCCCACTCCACAAGGAAGGTGGGCTCATCTTGGGCGGCTGCCCGAGGGGTCTCGGCATTACAACTCTGCCGAGCAGCTACGTGGTCGGGGGAGAACACGTTTGTAAAATTTTACAAATTTGATACCCTGGCAAAGGAGGACCTGGAGTTCTCTCATTCGGTGCTGCAGAGTCATCCGCACTCTCCCGCCCGTTTGGGAGCTTTGGTATAATCCCCATGGTCCTTTCAGGAACCCCAGCATCCACTTAGGACGATAGAGAAAATAAGAATTTACTTACCGATAATTCTATTTCTCGGAGTCCGTAGTGGATGCTGGGCGCCCATCCCAAGTGCGGATTATCTGCAATACTTGTACATAGTTATTGTTAACTAATTCGGGTTATTGTTAAGGAGCCATCTTTAAGAGGCCCTTTCTGTTGTCATACTGTTAACTGGGTTTAGATCACAAGTTGTACGGTGTGATTGGTGTGGCTGGTATGAGTCTTACCCGGGATTCAAAATGCCTCCCTTATTGTGTATGCTCGTCCGGGCACAGTACCTAACTGGAGTCTGGAGGAGGGTCATAGGGGGAGGAGCCAGTGCACACCACCTGACCTAGTAAAGCTTTACTTTTTTGTGCCCTGTCTCCTGCGGAGCCGCTATTCCCCATGGTCCTTTCAGGAACCCCAGCATCCACTACGGACTCCGAGAAATAGAATTATCGGTAAGTAAATTCTTATTATAACTATGTTGGGTTCTTTGATGTAGTTCCTTACACTTCCATGTTACAGGAGGCTAGTGTAATAATATATAATTGTTTCTGTCTTCTCATCCTTTGTTTTAACTAGTTTTCCCTAACTATAATATCACATAGTCAGAGGTGGATTGGCCATAGGGTTTACAGGGAAGATTCCCGATGGGCCGACGCACCCGTGGGGCATGTTTTTTTTGAGGACATGTGATCCTCTTTATACACAAAGAATATGATGCAAAATAATTTGCATATATGAAAATGACTTTGCCCCTTAGCCTGTGATTGCAGATGATCTAGTGTATGCTCTGTCTGACTGCTTGGCTGTCATAGAAGATTCAGTGATTGGGATACGGTTGGTGTAACAAGCAAGAAAATATATCTTTCTAAAGAATGATAGTTTCCTAAATTCGGAAGGTGTATCATATAACGTGCTCATAACATTTAATTTCTTTTTATCTTCCCCCTTTATGCTGGACATGCCCACTAACTGGAAGGTTGGGGGGGAGCTGCTGCCATGGCCCATGGCTAGACCTTACACCTCTGGTGCTGCCCAAGTGGGGCCACTAGAACAAATTTTTCCAGGGCTGGTTATTGTTCCCAATCCGCCCCTGTATACAGATATAAGGTAGGGATATAGATATGACCTATACAGATATAAGGTAGAGATATAGATATGAGATAGATATGACCTACTGTATATAGATATAAGGTAAGGAGATAGATATGACCTATATAGATATAAGGTAAGAAGATAGATATAACCTATACAGATATAAGGTAGAGAGATAGATATGACCTATATCGATATAAGGTAAGAAGATAGATATGACCTATACAGATATAAGGTAGAGAGATAGATATGACCTATATAGATATAAGGTAGAGAGATAGATATGACCTATATAGATATAAGGTAGAGAGATAGATATGACCTATATAGATATAAGGTAGGGAGATAGATATGACCTATATAGATATAAGGTAGGGAGATAGATATGACCTATATAGATATAAGGTAGGGAGATAGATATGACCTATATAGATATAAGGTAGGGAGATAGATATGACCTATATAGATATAAGGTAGGGAGATAGATATGACCTATATAGATATAAGGTAGGGAGATAGATATGACCTATATAGATATAAGGTAGGGAGATAGATATGACCTATATAGATATAAGGTAGGGAGATAGATATGACCTATATAGATATAAGGTAGGGAGATAGATATGACCTATATAGATATAAGGTAGGGAGATAGATATGACCTATATAGATATAAGGTAAGGAGAAAGATATAACCTATATAGATATAAGGTAGAGAGATAGATATGAGATAGATATGACCTATATAGACATAAGGTAAGAAGATGGATATAACCTATATAGATATAAGGTAGAGAGATAGATATGACCTAAATAGATATAAGGGGAGGAAATTATATATAGGGGAGGAAATTGACAAGGCGGATTCTGATAGTGAGGTGGTTTGTTTAAGACAGGCACCCGGGGAGACACCTGTTGTCCGTGGGCTGAATATGGCCATTGACAGGCTGGTCAAAATACAAAAAAAAATCAGCTCTTCGGTGTGGAATTATTTAAACACAAATGCGGACAACAGGTGTCAAGCCGTGTGATGCCTTTGTCAAGCTGTAATAAGTATGGGTAAGGACGTTAACCACCTAGGAACATCCTCCCTTATACGTCACCTGGACCGCATTCATCAGAAGTCAGTGACAAGTTCAAAAACTTTGGGTGACAGCGGAAGGAGTCCACTGACCACTAAATCCCTTCCTCTTGTAACCAAGCTCCTGCAAACCACACCACCAACTCCCTCAGTGTCAATTTCCTCCTTACACAGGAAAGCCAATAGTCCTGCAGGCCATGTCACTGGCAAGTCTGACGAGTCCTTTCCTGCCTGGGATTCCTCCAATGCATCCTTGAGTGTAACGCCTACTGCAGCTGGCGCTGCTGTTGTTGCTGCTGGGAGTCGATCATCATCCCAGAGGGGAAGTCGGAAGACCACTTGTACTAATTCCAGTAAGCAATTGACTGTCCAACTGTCCTTTGCGAGGAAGATAAAATATCACAGCAATCATCCTGCTGCAAAGCGGATAACTGAGGCCTTGGCAGCCTGGGCGGTGAGAAACGTGGTTCCGGTATCCACCGTTAATTCAGAGGCAACTATAGACTTGATTGAGGTACTGTGTCCCCGGTACCAAATACCATCTAGGTTCCATTTCTCTAGGCAGGCGATACCGAAAATGTACACAGAACTCAGAAAAAGAGTCACCAGTGTCCTAAAAAATGCAGTTGTACCCAATGTCCACTTAACCACGGACAAGTGGAGCAGGGCAGACTCAGGACTATATGACTGTAACAGCCCACTGGGTAGATGTATTGCCTCCCGCAGCAAGAACTGCAGCGGCGGCACCAGTAGCAGCATCTTGCAAACGCCAACTCGTTCCTAGGCAGGCTACGCTTTGTATCGCCGCTTTCCAGAATAGGCACACAGCTGACAACCTCTTACGGAAACTGAGGAAAATCATCGCAGAATGGCTTACCCCAATTGTACTCTCCTGGGGATTTGTGACATCGGACAACGCCACCAATATTGTGCATGCATTACATCTGGGCAAATTCCAGCACGTCCCATGTTTTGCACATACATTGAATTTGGTGGTGCAGAATTATTTAAAAAACGACAGGGGTGTGCAAGAGATGCTGTCGGTGGCCACTTTCGGCGTTCAGCCACCGCGTGCCGAAGACTGGAGTACCACCAAACATTCCTGAACCTGCCCTGCCATCATCTGAAGCAAGAGGTGGTAACGAGGTGGAATTCAACCCTCTATATGCTTCAGAGGATGGAGGAGCAGCAAAATGCCATTTAAACCTATACATCTGCCCACGATATAGGCAAAGGAGGGGGAATGCACCTGTCTCAAGCGCAGAGGAGAATGATTTCAACGTTGTGCAAGGTTCTGCAACCCTTTGAACTTGCCACACGTGAAGTCAGTTCAGACACTGCCAGCCTGAGTCAGGTCATTAGCCTCATCAGGCTTTTGCAGAAGAAGCTGGAGACATTGAAGGAGGAGCTAAAACAGAGTGATTCCGCTAGGCATGTGGGGCTTGTGGATGGAGCCCTTAATTCACTTAATCAGGATTCACGGGTGGTCAATCTGTTGAAATCAGAGCACTACATTTTGGCCACCGTGCTCGATCCTAGATTTAAGACCTACGTTGTATCTCTCTTTCCGGCAGACACAAGTCTGCAGAGGTTCAAAGACCTGCTGGTGAGAAAATTGTCAAGTGAAGCGGAACGTGAACCGTCAACATCTCCTCCTTCACATTCTCCCGCAACTGGGGGTGCGAGAGAGAGGCTAAGAATTCCGAGCTCACCCGCTGGCGGTGATGCAGGGCAGTCTGGAGCGAGTGCTGACATCTGGTCCGGACTGAAGGACCTGGCAACGATTACTGACATGTCGTCTACTGTCACTGCATATGATTCTGTCACCATTGAAAAAATGGTGGAGGATTATATGAGTGACCGCATCTAAGTAGGCACGTCAGACAGTCCCTACGTATACTGGCAGGAAAAAGAGGCAATTTGGAGGCCCTTGCAGAAACTGGCTATATTCTACCTAAGTTGCCCTCCCTCCAGTGTGTACTCCGAAAGAGTGTTTAGTGCAGCCGCTCACCTTTTCAGCAATCGGCGTACGAGGTTACTTCCAGAAAATGTGGAGAAGATGATGTTCATTAAAATTAATTATAATCAATTCCTCCGTGGAGACATTCACCAGCAGCAATTGCCTCCAGAAAGTACACAGGGATCTAAGATGGTGGATTCCAGTGGGGACGAATTAATAATCTGTGAGGAGGGGGATGTACACAGTGAAAGGGGTGAGGAATCTGAGGATTATGATGAGGTGGACTTCTTGCCTCTGTAGAGCCAGTTTGTGCAAGGAGAGATTGATTGCTTCTTTTTTTGGTGGGGGCCCAAACCAACCAGTTATTTCAGTCAGTCGTGTGGCAGACCCTGTCGCTGAAATGATGGGTTTGTTAAAGTGTGCATGTCCTGTTTATACAACATAAGGGTGGGACATTCCAATTTTTCTTTGCATTATGTGCTATTTGGTGACAATTTTTTTGAAGTGCCATCCTGCCTGACACTGCTGTGCCACTCCATGATGGGCCAGGTGTTTGTGTCGGCCACTTGTGTCGCTTAGCTTAGCCCTCCAGCGACCTCGGTGCAAATTTTAGGACTAAAAATAATATTGTGAGGTGTTCAGAATAGACTGGAAATTATGGTTATTGAGGTTAATAATACTATGGGATCAAAATGACCCCAAATTCTATGATTTAAGCTGTTTTTTAGGGTTTTTTGAAAAAAACACCCGAATCCAAAACACACCCGAATCCGACAAAAAAATTTCGGTGAGGTTTTGCCAAAACGCGTCTGAATCCAAAACACGGCCGCGGAATCGAAACCAAAACACAAAACCCGAAAAATGTCCGATGCACATCACTAATATAGATATAAGGTAGAGAGATAGACATGAGATAGATATAACCTATATAGATATAAGGTAAGAAGATATATAACCTATACAGATATAAGGTAGAGAGATAGATATGACCTATACAGATATAATGTAGGGATATAGATATGATATAGATATGACATATACACATATATAAGGTAGGGAGATAGATAAGAGATAGATATGACTTATACAGATAGATATGACCTATACAGATATAAGGTAGGGAGACAGATATGACCTATACAGATATAAGGTAGGGAGATAGATATGAGATAGATATGACCTATATAGATATAATGTAGGGAGATAGATATGAGATAGATATGACCTATATAGATATAATGTAGGTAGATAGATATGTCCTATACAGATATAAGGTAGGGAGATAGATATGACCTATATAGATATAAGGTAGGGAGATACATATGGGGTGACAGTGTAAAGGCCCATACTCACAGAGATTTCTGCAAGAGATGTGTGCTGAGCAATTTAGCACGGGAGATGTCCCTTGAACATCCCGGTGTCTAGATCTCCCATACACGTGAGATCTGTGCTGAGCAATCTGTGCTGAGCAATCTGTGCTAAACAACAAAAAAAGACCTATTTAAATAGTGGGTTGGTATTATAGAGAGGGAGGGAGAGGGTGTGTCTTTTTCTGTTGTGGAGTTGCAGTGGCCATTTTAAAATCAGTGCCTTCATTGCTCTGTGTATAGTTGGTTTGCCTTCTGCACTGTGCTTTGAGAGTTTGATGTTTATTTAAAAGTGCTTCTTGCCTTTTATCATGGATGAGTACCAGCTGAGGATATTGTACTGCCAGGCTGTTGCAGTAAATGATTTGGACAGAGAGAGAAGGATGAGGGAGAGGAGACGCACTCGGTCTTGCTGGACCAAGCAATGGCTTTTGGAGAGGGACGCCATGCCTCATACACCGCTGCTACGTGAGCTTCGGCTAACAACTCTGATGTGGACTCTGCCAGGTTGCCTGCTCAGGCCGACAACTCTGATGTGGACTCTGCCAGGTTGCCTGGACTTGAAAGGCCCCAGTACATACCTAATCCCACTTTAAAGGCTAGAAAGGTCAGGGACGACTACCTGACCTTTTTTAATGGAGTAGGTGCAGTGGATTGGCAAGACTCCTACATTTAACTGCTTTTATGTTTGATAGAAATTACATATGCTTAATTGGTTTTATATTTTATTGTATTTTTTTTTTTTTTTTTTCAAAATAAAAATGTATCTTGTTTTAAACTTCTGTTGTCAGAGTATGTACCTGTATGTGTTTTGCATGTATATTAAAAAACAACGTAGCCATGAGGAGCTCTGTGATCAGGTTTACCCAGGACACTTCACGACTGCGTCGTTTTTTGTGGGGGATAAGTGAGGACTAATGGGATCTAACAGTGTGGACCAAGTCAGGCATACCTGTGTGTGCCATCACCCCTGTGTTCCGTCCCAGTCACTGTATCACCTCTGTGTCTGAGGGAGGGGCGCAAATTTATAGTTTGCAGGAGGGTGCCGGACACCATAGCACTGGCCCTGGGAATCAGTATGATATCCCGGCGGCAGGCATCCCGACAGTCATAATCCCAACGTCGGGATGGCGGCCACCGGAATGCTGGCAGCGGCTCGCTTTGCTCGCCAAATTTTTAGTCTCCCTCTATGGGTGTCGTGGACACCCACAGGGGGAGAATATGTTGGGATTGTGGCTGTCGGGAACCCGGCGCAGAGATCTTAACCGCATCCCTCTGTAATAAATGTCCCCTTTAACAGTACCTTGAAGTTAGGATTGTCCTCACTTATCTCCCCTTAATTTTTTTTTTTACATTTTTTTTAAGTGGGGATAATTGAGGACAAATTTGGTCCAACAGCATTCCTATCATAACTCCACCAAAAATTTCAAATATAATGATAAACCATAAAAAATACACAACACTTCTTTTTAAAAAAATAATAATTTACTTATAAAAATATCTTAATATTTAACACTTATGCAACTTGATTCATCGATAAGAATGACCAATATACCAATGTTCAAAAGTCCAGGACACAAAACCGACACTATGGTAACTATCAACAACATAAAAGAGTCGAGGAAACATGGAACAATTCATCCAACGGAAACTAAAAAAAACGAATTAAAAAATGTATAATTTAACAATTTAAAAAAGTAGCCTCGTCCTCTGAGGGGGTTGGGGGGGCTGTGTACTCAGCATTGCTGAGTACAGTCCAGTGGACAAAGTGCTGGTGGGAGGAGTGGGCAGAGTGGGAGTTTGTGGGGGTCCCGGCGGGAAAAAAAGGGCGCTGTGGCGGAGGATTACCCGACGGATAATAGTATGGTTGGGGATAAGGATACGGGGACTTTGGGGCATTTCGTGCGCGCCGCACAGGATTTGACATTAGATCCAGGTCATCGGATAGGTCATTATCCTCAGCCCTTCTCAATGCATCAAATACTATGCGCCTGAAAGTTCTAAAAACAGTTTCGGGCATTACACGTATCTGGGATTCTATCGTACTTGAAAATTGACGAAAGAAGTCCGGTGGCCTATTAAGCATTTCCTCTGCCCGCTGGATAAATTGAACTGTGCTGGTGGATGCAAAATCAGAGCTCAATGACGAAGTCTTTCGTCTCTGCCTTGGTGGTGCTGTTGACAGAGATGGTGCTAACTCCTCACCACTGAGCTCCAGTTCTGTTGCAGAAGTGTTCATTACCTCCGGGGTAGATTCCTGTAAAAAAAAAAAAAAGCAAAGAAAACATTAGGGCGTTGATTAAACAATGATAAAGTTGAACATTTTAAAGTGTTTTAACTTACCGGATTAAGGGTCCCCTCTTCCTCTGGCATCTTCGGAGACTCTTTATCCAGGCTACCCTGTCCATGTAATTTCACCTCTCTCCAAAAGGAACTTCATCTGTTCATAATACCATAGCATTGGCTTGTAAACATCATCAGTTCCGGCTCCTGAACATTGAGACTCGATCACGCGTGTGTGTTCCTTATTGAACACCGTCCGCAAGTTTGCTATCTTCTTCTTCGCCCAAATTAGATCAGCATTACTGTTATGGGCTTTGCTGTACTCCACCAATTGTCTGTAGGCCTGATCCTTCTTCTGTCTGTTTGAAAAATCCTTGCTACGGACCTTCCACAGACATTCTCTGGCCCGATACACATCAATGAATCCAGTTGTGAACTCCCGGTCCATGTAAGAAGCCATTGCTGTGAGAAAAATAAAACAACACTATTTAAATAACAAGCAAGCAAAAACTTTAATAAAACATGTTGACCCTCACATTAAAAAAACAATGCCGCTCATGCACGTGTTGCGCCAGGAAATGCTGCTTATACACACGCTGCGCCAGGTAAAGCCGCTTATACACGCATTGCACCAGGTAAAGCCGCCTAAGCACCACAAAAATATAGTAACACCCCCTATCCCCCCCGCCTGCTAATACAGCCTCAGCACATTAAGCACCATAAAAACATAAGACCCCCCCCCCCCCCAATCCCTACCCGCTGTTAATACAGCCTCATAGCAAACATAATAACACCAACCCTCATCCCCCCTGCTGTTAATACAGCCTATCTAATCATACGGATACATCCTCGCTACACAGGACAGCCTCATAAAAACATAATTAATAACACCCCCCCCCAAGCTGTTAATACAGCCACACTCCCCCATATGATCGTAGCTCGTAATTCATGCAGCACCCCCCCCCCCCCCCCCGGCCGTTAATACAGCCCACTCTCCAGTGGCGTACAGGGAGGTCAGTGGCTGGTGAGGCACTACAGCCATAATGTCCGCCGAATCCTGCTGATGACCTCTACTGCCGCCGAGCCAATGCCCGCTGCCACCGCCAATGGCTTACAAACTCGCCCACCATCAACTGACTTAGCCCTCTGCCACTAATTTGCATCTCTGTCCGATGCTGCCAATGCCCGCTGCCTGCCTTCTCATCATACTTGTGATATATTGTACATTGTACATTGAGCCGGTACTGGTTGTTTAAATACTGGGGAAAAAATGGACAGGGGTTCCCTGTATTTAGACTAACAGCACCGGGCTCTTAGTCCGGTCCTGGTTCCAAAAATACAGGGGACAAAAGATGTAGGGGTCCCCTGTATTTTTAAAACCAGCACCGGGCTCCACTATCCAGGGACATAATGCCACAGCCGGGGGACACATTTATGTAGGTCCCTGCGGCCATGGCATTACCCCCCCCTCCTCCAACTAGTAATCCCTGGCCGGGGTTCCCTGTAGGAGTGGGGACCCCTTAAATCAAGGGGCCCCCCTCCAGGCACCCAAGGGCCAGGGGTGAAGCCCGAGGCTGTCCCCAGCACCCCTGGGTGGTGGGTTCCGGGCTGATAGCCATAAGTGTGTAAATAAAAAAAGAATATTGGTTTTTGTTGTGGAACTACAAGGCCCAGCAAGCCTCCCCCGCTTGCTGGTACTTGGAGAACCTCAAGTACCAGCATGCGGGGAAATAACGGGCCCGCTGGTACCTGTAGTTCTACAACAACAAAAATACCCAAATAAAAACACAAACACACACACCATGAAAGTCCAAATTTATTAAAAACACACTTACACACTCCACACATACTTACCTATATCCCACGCCGGTCACGTCCACTTGTCCACGTAGAATCCAATAGGGGTACCTGTAAAAATGAAAATTATACTTACAAACAAAAAATCCACAGGAGGAGAGAGAGAGAGAGAGAGAGAGAAATTAATGAATATTATGCACTCACTGATGCGGGAGGACGTTAGCACAGTCAGGGGGGAGTGCTGCTGCTGGCTGGGAGGAGGAGCAGGCGCCGGGAGAGGAACGAGAGGGAAGGGGGGATTCCTACCCAGCCACCGCACACATGCGCCCCCCCCCTCCGGAGGCTAAATGAGGGGGTAGCAGTGCCCCGAGCAGTTGTGACCCCGGTAGCACAAGCTGTGCCCCTTGTAGCTGTGCCCCCAGTAGTTGTGCCCCCTGTAATTGTGCCCCCTGTAGCTGAGCCCCTTGTAGCTTTGCCCCGAGTAGTTGTGCCCCCTAGCTGTGGCAGTGCCCCGAACAAACACACATTTTAAAAAAAATACACACACGCTGACCTCCGTCTCCGGGCGCCAGCTCCTCTCTACTATGGGAGAGACGTCATGACGTCTCTCCCATAGCAGCGCCACTCAGACACTAGGGGTCAATTAGTGCAGCGGACCAATCACATCTGGGGGACTGACAGGGGCGTGCATTCATCGGGCTGAATGCACGCCCCTGTCATTGAGGCACCAGTATAGGTGCCACTTCCCCATGCTTTTTCAATGGGCTTTCACAGCCCACACTCCCCTATATAAATTCGTGCAGGATCCCCCCCCCCCTCCCTCCGGCTGTTTATACAGCCCAACAGCCCACACAAACACACAAATAACATAAATAATAACAGTGTCACCACCACCCATCCCCCCCCCTCCCCGGCTGTTAACACAGACCAACAGCCCACACAAATAACAATAATAACTACCGTGTCACCTCCAACCCCCCCCCCCCCGCCCTGGCAGGCCACACAAGTGACAAATAACATGTGCACCACCACCACCACCCCCGCCCCTCACGGCTGTTAATGCTGCCAACAGTCCTCTGCCCACAGCCCACCCGTCCCCCATTGGCTACATACCAGTGCACTTGCCCTTTCCTGCTGCTGCTGGCGTGCGTGGCGCTGGTGGTCTGTAGCTGCTCGTATGTGGAGAGGCAGGAGGCGGGACCGTGAGAGGCAGAAGGCGGAGGCGGGACCAGGCAGAAGACGGAGAGGCAGAGGACGGATCAGGGGAGTGGCGAGTGACATACATCGCTGCAGCACGTCGCTCATTCTGTCCACATTAGCGATGTGCTAAACGACTGTACTAGATTTTGACTGCATGCAGGCTAATCTACAATCAGCGATAGCGATGCGCGGGGCTGCGCATCGCTATCGCTGTATGACATAAACACTGAGATATGTATGCTTAATTTCTAAGCAATCTAGCAAGATTGCTTAGATTTTAAGCATGGATCTCTCCATGTGTACCCCCCTTAAGTGTGTGATGTGTCTTGCAGCCATGCTTTAGGAAACAGCAGACTGCAACATAGGGGTAAATTTACTAAGGTGGGAGATTTTTAGAACTGGTGATGTTGCCTATAGCAACCAATCAGATTATATCTATTATCTGCTAGAAGCAGCTAGATAAATGGTAAGTAGAATCTGATTGGTTACCATGGGCAACATCACCAGTTCTAAAAATCTCCCACCTTAGTAAATTTACCCCATAGTCAGCCACTGAACTGTGTGTTGCATTAGAAGGTGACAATGCTAAATTCTTTTGTCGTATAAACAACCCTTAATGAAGTCTAAGAACACTGTACGCTGTTTACTTAAGAAGTACCGTAAGGGTACGCTAGTTGCGTAACGATCGCTCAGCCGCAGGCGAGACGCTCAAGCGTTACGTTCGCTCACGGCCCAGTGATCACAGGACAGCACGTTATTGGTTATGTCTAGAGTAATGATTCGCTATGGCGTAGCGTACGCTCGAGACCACGAGGAGATCACCAGCGGCGCAGACGCTCACAACGCTATTCCTTTATGTCTAAACCTTTTATCAATGAAATACACAGAATACCTTAATGTGAATACAGGGTGTATGTGCAACCTTGTGTAACCTAACTAACTACAAAGCTGCTTGAGCGTCACCGACGCTCAAGTGAACACTTAAAACTATAGAAAATACACAGATACTGGTTTAGGGTCCAAAGCCTATTAACTGTATTATATCTAATATACTTGTAAAAAGAATAACAGTACAAATGATACACTACAATATAACAGAGACTTCCTAACCAAAATACAATACTATCTAATACAATACAATACTAGTCTAGGGGAGATGTGAGAGAAAAGAGAAGGGAGAGAGAGAAATGGAGAGAGATGAGAGAAATTGGCTCACAGTAAGACAATGATTACGGAGAGAAAACTTACGCACAAGGGGAAACGATCGCATGCGCCTGGACATCCAGCACCCGATTTTCAGCAATGAGAACCGTTGAAGAGTGAGAGCTGGATGTGGTCGGCCTGCCTATTTATGCCCCACACACAATGCAATCCAATGGTCCCTACAATCTTGTCGCCCATTGGACACAGGAATTCGGCTTCGCATCATAACAAAAGGTCATAGGTTGATTCATACAGGTGGGCTGTGACGATTTCCAACAGCTCAGGTGGGTGGGAAACTGGGTTTCCCGCCGCATACCTGAGTATGAGTAAATAATAGAAATGAACATAAACTTCTTATGTCCATAACTATCCGCACGAGCGATTAATACGCTCCAAACCAACACCGGAATATTGTTAATTAAATACTCTTCCGATGGGTACCAAACACTGCTATATGATTCCTGTTAGACCCTTCGTACAATACAAAGAGGGATTCCTCCGTTCAGGGATGTTCTATATTAACCAAACTTTCAGGAACCATTAAAGGGATCATGATCTATAAACTACATTAATTATGAAAATGTGTAACGAATGAGTCGCACGCTACGACTACATAAACTCTACCGTAAATACGCATACCGTGCGCCCGCGGGTGCACGCTATTGCGGGTATGCGCCTTCACGGGAGAGCGTACGCATGCGCAGCGCGGACCAGCGTGAGGTGCAAATATGGCAGCATGTATAGAGATATTTTTCTGACTTTGACAGTCCACCCTTTGGCAGTCAATAATAACTGCCACCTTCTAAAACATTTCAAAAGGAGAAAAATATATGTCAGGGGTTAATTCATTTCCATGGTTGGGTAGGGGAGGAGAGAGGAGTAGGTGTGAAGAGGGTATGACCTAGTGAGATAGCAGAAGCATGTGTGTATGAGTCCATGTTTGGGGGGGTCATGTATCATCGTGCCGTACGTGTTGTAAATCAAGCTTCGAGGTATTGCGAAGTATACATTTGAATTCCTTCTTATCCTGTGGTACAGGTCTGTGGATGGGCTGTCAAACTTTACCGAGCTCTTTTCGGATTTTTGAACAAAATGGGGAGCACATTTTAGTTGATGATACATGAATGGGGGAATATGTGATTGTTGATATCTGTGCCTGTATTCCCTATACTATGTGTGTTATTACCTGAGGGTTGTAGAGATGAAGATGAAGAACACTTATGGAAAATGCAATGATATTCTATGTCAGGTAAATGTACATCTGTCGTCGAAGTTTTGTTCGGTATCAGTTGAAAGTCGTCTTCTTTGCGCTGTTTTGCTCCTTAGGCATGAACAACAAGCTTTGTCAGTGCCATCAGATTTACAAAAAATGTTGGGCTAGCGTGAGTTTAAAAATACTAGGGAAACTGGGGATCCATGGCAAAGTTCATCAAGTGTCCATTTCTCAAGTGGTCAAAACTCTTTCTTTGGTCCATCCGTTGTCTGTATAGCGTCTCGTCAACTTCCTCGTCCAAGAGGGTCTTGTTATCTTGGAGAAAAGCAGAAAAACAGGTGAAAGAAACGGACCGTATAATCGCATTTTCATCACATCCTGGTTTCTATCATTGGGTCATAAATCAAATCCAGGTTAATTACAGTTTCCTCGCTCCTCAAGCTCATCACTCTTGTACTTTGTTTGCACCTCATTAAAGCCCGCCCGCATCTAAATATCAATCCAATAGATATAACAACACCCAAGATACATAGTAGAAACTTTCCAACATCCATTATGACTCCTTGAGCCCAGTCTCCTAAACCGGAGAACCAATTTCGCGGGTTCAACCATGACACCCAACCAGTCAGCTCATTACCTACAGCAGCAAGGGTGAGATTGTGTTTTCGGCGAAATTCCCACTTCAATTGGAGAATATCGTCCATCTTTTGGTCTATGACCTCTACCGGATCCTCGGTGCTATTTGTGATATACGTGCAACACTTTACGCCGTACTGTGTTGCCAATGTAACACAATATCCGCCTGTTACTGCTGTAAGATAATTAAGAACCATCCTATGCTGAACTAGTTCTGTTTTGTAGGCTTGAAGTTCTCTTCCAGTGTATCTAAACGTGTCATCATACATTTCAGTGATATTATCTAACAAATTGGCGAGTGCGGAAATGTATCTATAATTCATCACTCCTCGAGCGGTGCGAGTGAAATCTAACGCTACCAGAACCTGAATCCCGGTGGATTCATGGATAAGATCAGAGGCCGGATGCTCTAACCTTTCTGACAGTTGTCTTTTAACTCGGTGCTCGTAATGAGTGTGAGTATAAGGAGCTTGGGCACCACGGTGTATGTCCTTCATTTTGTCATGTGTTACAGTCATCACTTCAGGCAATACTTTTCCAATATAACACAATCCTTCAGAGTTTGGGGCAAGCCACTTGTACGCCTTTCTCCCGCATATGAAATATGCATCATCGGGGAGAACATATGGGACGGAGAAGGACATTACCATGTTACACACCTTCCAGGTGAACTCTCCTGACCCTAATTCTTCCATCTGTTTAATGCACGTATCAGTTTGTACGATATGTGCACAGTATCCTGGTGATACCTCTCCAACTCTAGTAATCCTATTTCCTAAGGTATATCGATACCGGAAAGATTTTCCTCTACTGGCTATGTGGCGTACAAGCTCTGTATCTGTAGGCATTCTATCTGCTCTATGCGAAAAGGTCATGGTAAGGTTGCTCCATGACACTTCCCAATTTCCCGGCTTACGGGGATTGGAGATATTAAAACATAAGAGGGACCTATCCACATGGTATTGGTGGAGCTTCAAACTAGGAGGGCTGGAGATGTTAAACCTCCGGTCCACCGGTCTCCCACCACTTAGCTCAAGTACCTCCCCTAACGTTAAAGGAAATGGTACTAGCCCTGATTTGCTATGACCCTGAGGTACTTGAGAGCATACCCAACAATCTGTTTGGTTTAGTACGTTACCCACTAAGGAGTGATAGTCACTCAATGGATGCCGGTCCATATGGATATTAAAACTGGATTGGCATTTCTTTATGCATCCATCTTCAATCAAATTGTCACAAAGCCTACAGATACAGTTTTCTTCAGCTAACAATCCATCACAATTTCTTCTATCGGATCGTTTTCTGATACTCGCCTTTGCTTGTTGGTTTGGTTGATCTTGGAAAACTACGCCTTCATCATCATAATCGGAACCCATTCCAGAACCTCTTTCGACCTCTATGGTACTCTCGCCGGAACAGACTGCTCTGGTCAACATCATGGTCAACAGGAAAATTCGGATCACAGTCTCTTGGGGCAAGTCCATCTTTGAGGAGGAAATGGAGAAGTATGAGAAGGGGGAAAAAGAAATTTCAAGGGAGAGGGGATGGGAAGTGGAGAAAAACAATAAAGGGGAGAAGGGAGTCGACAACTGCTTTCGGTCTTCAAGGCTCAGGTGCCGCCTCAGTCCTCCTGGAACAGACACTCCAGTGATACAACCTCTACCGTCTGTTCCTTATCACGGGACTTCTCTGGATCAGCAACCTTCTTGCAGTGGGATGAATGGACCCAAGTCTCTCTCTCAGCAACCTTCAATGCTGTGGTGCTAGTCAATAAGACCTGGTATGGTCCTTCCCATCTATCAATAAGACAACCTGAGCGTAGAAAATTTCGTATCATTACATAATCCCCAGGTTCAATGTCATGACAATTACTACCTGGTAAATCAGGAATCACCAACTTCAGATTATCATTTTGATTCCTCAACTGCTTACTCATGTTAATCAAGTACTTTACAGTTACTTCATTGTTACATTTCAAATCATCCTGAGGGTTAATCATGACATGCGGTTGTCGACCAAACAAGATTTCAAAAGGGGACAGATTAAGAGGGGACCTGGGAGTGGTTCTGATGCTATACAAAACAATGGGTAAAGCTTCTGGCCACGTCAATCCTGTCTCTGCCATTACTTTACTCAATTTATTTTTAATAGTGCTGTTCACTCTTTCGACCTTCGCACTCGCCTGTGGACGGTACGGAGTGTGCAGCTTGCTATCAATTCCCATCAACTTACACATTCCTTGAAAGACATCACCGGTAAAATGGGTACCCCTATCACTTTCAATGATTCTAGGGATACCATATCTACATACAAATTCCTGCACAATTTTCTTAGCTGTAAACATAGCGGTATTTGTGGCTGCTGGAAAAGCTTCGACCCAATTCGAGAAAACATCTATACAAACAAGTACATATTTCAAATTTCGACATGGGGGTAATTGAATGAAGTCAATTTGTATTACCTGGAAAGGGCCGCCGGCAGGTAGGATATGGGATGGTTCTGTAGGTATTGCCTTTCCAATATTCTTTCTCAGACAGGTAAGGCATGACATTGCTCTTTTACTCGCATGAGAGGAGAATCCTGGGGCGCACCAGTATGCTCTTACCAATTTGCACATCCCCTCCTTGCCTAGATGAGTCAGCCCGTGAGCTGCTTCAGCCAGACATGGAAGATATGCTCTGGGGGCCACTGGTTTACCATGTCCATCCGTCCAGAGCCCTGAGGACTCCTGGCCATATCCCTTTGCCTTCCAGACTGCTCTTTCCTGTGTGGAACACAAATTCTGCATCTCACACAACTTCTGTGTGTTGATGGTATTAAATACCATCAGTTGTGTGGTGTCTGTCTGTATGGGGGTAGCAGCTGCAAGCTTAGCTGCTTCGTCTGCTCGGCTGTTACCAAGTGACACTGGGTCTTGACTATATGTATGTGCTTTACATTTGATAACAGCCACTCTGTCGGGTTCCTGTATCGCTGTTAGAAGCCTTTTTATATAAGCTGCATGCGCTATCGGTGTACCAGCTGCCGTCATGAAATTTCTGAGGCGCCATAGGGCTCCGAAATCATGTACTACCCCGAAGGCGTATCTAGAATCGGTGTAGATATTGGCTGACTTACCCTTAGCCAATTCACATGCTCTGGTTAGGGCGACCAGTTCAGCAACCTGGGCTGAGTGAGGTGGGCCTAGCGGTTCCGCTTCTATGGTGTCTTGGTCATCTACGACTGCGTATCCAGTACACAAGTCTCCCGAGTCTGACTGTCTATGACAACTACCGTCAGTGTAGAACGTGAGTTCTGCATCTTCCAGTGGATTGTCACTGATGTCAGGCCTTGCGGTAAAATTTTGGGTCAAATATTCCATACAATCATGTGTGTCTTCCTTTGTATTAAATCCTCCTTCCCCATCACTCTCACCTTCCACCCTTTGTGCCTGACCAGGCACACCTGGGAGAAATGTTGCAGGATTTAATGCGCTGCATCTCCTTATGGTGATGTTTACTGGGGCCATTAATGCCAATTCCCATCTTGTAAACCTTGCTGATGAGACGTGTCTGGTTTGGGCAGAATTCAATAAGGCAGATACCGCATGTGGTGTATGGATTGTGAGGTTGTGGCCTAGCACGACATCTTCGCTTTTTGTCACTAGCAATGCTATCGCAGCAACGCTTCGCAAGCATGTGGGGAGGGACCGCGCTACCGTATCTAGCTGAGCGCTGTAGTATGCAACTGGCCTGCTGGCATCACCGTGTTTTTGGGTTAGTACACCTGCTGCGCAACCAGCACTTTCTGTTCCGTATAGTTCAAAGGGTTTCCCATAGTCTGGCATACCTAGTGCTGGCGCCTGCGTTAGGCACTGTTTGAGTCTCTCAAATGCTGTTTCGGATTCGTCAGTATGCGAAATCCTATCAGGTTTGTTTGAGGAGACCATTTCCTGCAGAGGTAACGCCAATATGGAAAACCCTGGGATCCAATTACGGCAATACCCACACATTCCTAAAAACGTCCTGATCTGTTGCTGGGTTTGTGGCAGTGTCATGTCTCTAATGGCTTGGATTCTATCAGCGGTCAGGTGTCTCAGTCCTTGTGTTAGACAGTGTCCCAAATATTTTACCTTAGTTTGGCATAATTGTAACTTGTCTTTGGAAACCTTGTGACCTGTGTCTGAAAGATGAAACAGGAGCTGTGTCGTATCCTTCAGAGAGGCTTCCAGTGAATCTGAACACAGCAGTAAATCGTCCACGTACTGTATCAATACTGATCCACTCTCTGGTTGGAAAGACTGTAAACAATCATGCAAAGCCTGAGAAAATATACTTGGACTATCTATGAAACCTTGGGGTAACCGAGTCCATGTGTATTGGACTCCTCTGTATGTGAATGCAAACAAATATTGGCTGTCAGGATGCAGAGGTACCGAAAAGAAAGCGGAGCAGAGGTCAATAACAGTGAAAAATTTGGCAGTGGGAGGAATTTGCATTAGGATGACAGCTGGATTAGGCACTACGGGGAACTGACTCTCAACTATTTTGTTAATCCCCCTTAGATCCTGCACTAACCTGTAACCCCTCCCCCCACTCTTTTTAACAGGGAAGATGGGACTATTTGCTGTGCTGGACGTTCTTACCAGAATGCCCTGTTGCAGCAAGCGCTCTATTACTGGGAAAACTCCTAACTCCACCTCTGGCTTCAGAGGATACTGTGGGATTTTTGGAGCTATCCTACCATCTTTTACTTGTACAACTACTGGAGCTACGTTTGCCATTAATCCAGTGTCCTGTCCATCTTTTGTCCAAAGTGACTCTGGTATCTGAGATGTCATCTCTTCTACTTGGGATGGACTCCTATTTGTCATAATGGAATGTGACATTAATTTTGATGGGGAGTCTAACATGTCTCGTACCTCCTGAGCGTGATTCTCAGGAATGTCCAAGAATACACCTTCAGGAGTACAATAAATGACGCAACCCATTTTACATAGTAAGTCTCTACCCAGGAGATTAGTTGGTGCAGATGCAGCCAGCAAAAAGGAATGCTTGGTATGCAAAGGCCCTATTGTAATCTCGGCTGGTTTGCTAACAGGGTAGTGCTGGACTACTCCTGTTACTCCCATGGCTGGAATTGTCCTACCAGTGGTTCTCATGCCCACTGTCGAATTTATCACTGACTTGGCCGCCCCTGTGTCTACAAGAAAGTTTAAAGTTTTACCAGCTACATTGATTGCGATCTCTGGTTCACTTCCAAGACTGGCAATCAATTTTACTGGCTGCAGATTACAGGTATGGCCACACCCCTAGTGGGTATGCTGACCTCCCTGAATCCCGCTGGCAGCGACTACTTGTGAGGGGGTTAGCTGGGAACTACCAGAGGCATGCCAATCTCTGTTCGGGGGGTATCTTTTTGTTTCCCCTGTATGTGGCTCATAACTCCGCCTCTGTGGATCCTGATCCCAATGTCTTGTGTTGTGTCGTTGTCTAGGGGGTTGGTATGATTTTGGTACATTTCTTACTCTACATTCTCGTGCATAGTGTCCCGGTCTGTTACAGGAATAACAAGTTATTACAGTTGACTTACTTACAGGATTCGATGGTACATACGCAGGCTGCTTTGTGGTCAGCGCCTGTATACTTACTGACATTAACTTATCACTTTGCGACTCTCTGTGCCTGGTGATGTTTCTGTCGTGATCAATAGCAGCCTCTCTCAAGGTGGACACTGACAGACCTCGCCAACATGGTTGCGTAGTCTGTACCCTAGCCTTTAATGTTTCCTTTAAACCATCCATCAGTACAGATACTGCTACTTCTTGATGGTTTGGGTTGGTCCTAATGTCTTCTATACCAGTGTATTTTGCCATTTCTAATAGTGCCCGGTGAAAATATTCTGTTGCCGTTTCGGACTCCTTTTGCTTAATGGAAAATATTTTATTCCATTTAGCAACGGCTGGGAAATACTCTTTTAGCTGCAAATTTATCCTTTTTACATTATCCTTGTCGTATACATCGGTAAGTGGTATATCTTTGTCTAGTCCACAATCAGCCAAGAATTGAACTGAGTCGACATTGGAAGGTAAGCAAGCTCTTAGCACTATCTGCCAATCCTTATTATTGGGCTCTAAAGTGTTTCCTAGATCCCTGATGTATTTTTGGCTTGCCACCAAATCTTTTCTGGGGTCTGGGAATTCAGACACGATAGTCCTCAATTCCATTCTAGTAAACGGGCAATACATGGCAATGTTCCTAACGGGTGTGGCTCCTGATGCATCCGTTTTCCCATTGGGAACTACTATCACCTTAACTGGATTAACTCTAACAACTTCATTCTGTGTAGATTCTACAGCTTGTGGTGAAATTGTTTCAGTGTAATGCATGGTGCCGTACTTACCCGTTGACACGACCTCACCTATCCCTCCGCTAGGGGCCTTCGCTAATCTTGTGGGTGTTGCTGTGCCTACTGTGGTCTCTGCTATAGTGGCTGCGAGAGAGAGAGCTGAAATTGTTGCCGAATCGTCTTCTTGATCACACTCCTGGGGAAAGTTCAAAACAGGGTACAACTTGCACGGGTTAATAATTGCATGAGTTACTTGGTTAACATCATTAACATTTACAGGGTTACTAAGTGTTTGTGTTTTACAACCCAGTGCGTTTCTCTCCGCAATCAACTTCTCTCCTGCTATATATGGTGGTGGCGGGGCTGTTGCAATCAATTTTCTGTTAGGACCAGCCCCCGCCGCCAGAGCCAAACCTCTCTGTATCTCACCTTCCTGGTGCCATAACTGTAAATAATCATGATGCTGAATTCGTCTCTTTGTTGATTTTATGAGACATATCCTCCTCCTTAAATTTTGTAACACTTCTGTGCTGAAGCTACCTATTCTTGGGAATTTGTCCCTGTCTTGTACAGTCATTCTCTCCCATTCATCACATAAAACCTCTGTGTGACTTCCGTATTTTTCACACATGATGTACCTTGCCGACCCTACTGGTCGGTTCTCTGAATCAACCCGAACCGAGGTTGATCGCCCCCTACCTGAACAATTGGCCCCCATAATCTGCAGGTGTTGCTTACTACTCCTGTGATCTTTATATCACGGTCTTCAGCGAACCCTTACAGCAAACCAAATTATTCACAATAGGCCGGCGGTGGCGGTTTACCGAGTACCCCACTCACTCGCCCACCTCGACCAATACGACCTGATCACACCGATATGGTGCTGGCGTACTCGATACAGGGCCCCTATGGAACCTTCGGTTTACTGGAACATATGAGGGTTACCCGCAGGACACTTACTCTTTCCAGTAAAGGTGGGGTTGTTAGATAGTTCCTGAGTGACCAGCGAACTTCCCTTCCAAAAATAAAAAATTACACAAATCACGTCAGAATGTACAAATAGCGTTTGTGACCACTTTACTCTAATGGTATTAGGTCAGATTACTAACTACTGCACACAATTACGTGCGGTACAATCGTTCAGTACATAAGCACTACTTGTCATGTACTGAAAGATCAATGGAATCGAAAATTTTGGCTGCGAATTCCTTCAGCATGAGCTTGTATGGCCTATATGGGTTCTGCACCAACACCCCAGGCGTTGTGCCTCTTGTACCTTTATAGCGGACCTCTTTGTCTATTTTACCTGTTACCTTATGACCTCCTGGTCTGTTGCCTTATGACCTCCTGGTCTGTTACCTTATGACCTCCTGGTCTGTTACCTTATGGTCCGCTATACTCTAATGCTCAAATATTATTTAACCAGGGATGCCTCCCTAGCCACCGTATATGTCACTTACACGTATGTTCCTTGACGAGTACCCGACTTTCCTTTTGGTTCAACCTCTAAGTTATATAAACTTATGTGATAAAAAACACACTCACTCAACACATGTACACTTTGTTTCTATATCTATTTCTGCGCAGAAATTTTCTTCAGCCCAGCTGTGTTACCAATTAGGAGCAGGATCTGTTAAACTAAATTTCAGATTTTTTTTTTTCAAAAATAGATTTGCGTTATTTACCGTGTCGCGTTATTTATCGCCTTTGCGTTAATTATCGCTTTGCGCTAAAATCCAACTTTTTTTTCGTGACTTGAGCTACGTGGGCGTAACCGGACGCTACGTTGCGTAATGTACGCTGCGTGCGTCTGCCTTTGGATTGCATACGCTAGTCTTTGTTAGAGACACGTGTACGCAAAACAAAGATCCACCGTAACACAATTTCTACTTTTATCAATGTAGATGATCCCTGATCATCTACCGCACACCACACTGGCTGCCTTATCTCCTAGACAAGCCGTGTGTTGGTCTATACTTTAACTATTACCTCTACTATGAAATAACAGCAAATCTCTTTTTGCACTTTCTATCAACTATAAAAATTGGCAACCAGGAATAGTGATATACGAAATTGAAAAAGAAATGCAGATATATATGTATGCGTGCGTGTATACGCAAGACAGAAGAAAAATAAACAGTTTTAAAAGACACAAGCGTTTTGTTCTTACTTCCGGTTCCCGGATTCCTTCAGCACTCTTTATCTAAGTGAAGCAGACGCTTATCCCGTCAGCACTGCGAGACAACCTCCCACTCTTTGCTGGGGGATAATGTCTGCTGATCTACCTAGTGCAGATATGAGAAGGACAGGACGAGTCCCCAATTGACAATGCTAAATTCTTTTGTCGTATAAACAACCCTTAATGAAGTCTAAGAACACTGTACGCTGTTTACTTAAGAAGTACCGTAAGGGTACGCTAGTTGCGTAACGATCGCTCAGCCGTAGGCGAGACGCTCAAGCGTTACGTTCGCTCACGGCCCAGTGATCACAGGACAGCACGTTATTGGTTATGTCTAGAGTAATGATTCGCTATGGCGTAGCGTACGCTCGAGACCACGAGGAGATCACCAGCGGCGCAGACGCTCACAACGCTATTCCTTTATGTCTAAACCTTTTATCAATGAAATACACAGAATACCTTAATGTGAATACAGGGTGTATGTGCAACCTTGTGTAACCTAACTAACTACAAAGCTGCTTGAGCGTCACCGACGCTCAAGTGAACACTTAAAACTATAGAAAATACACAGATACTGGTTTAGGGTCCAAAGCCTATTAACTGTATTATATCTAATATACTTGTAAAAAGAATAACAGTACAAATGATACACTACAATATAACAGAGACTTCCTAACCAAAATACAATACTATCTAATACAATACAATACTAGTCTAGGGGAGATGTGAGAGAAAAGAGAAGGGAGAGAGAGAAATGGAGAGAGATGAGAGAAATTGGCTCACAGTAAGACAATGATTACGGAGAGAAAACTTACGCACAAGGGGAAACGATCGCATGCGCCTGGACATCCAGCACCCGATTTTCAGCAATGAGAACCGTTGAAGAGTGAGAGCTGGATGTGGTCGGCCTGCCTATTTATGCCCCACACACAATGCAATCCAATGGTCCCTACAATCTTGTCGCCCATTGGACACAGGAATTCGGCTTCGCATCATAACAAAAGGTCATAGGTTGATTCATACAGGTGGGCTGTGACGATTTCCAACAGCTCAGGTGGGTGGGAAACTGGGTTTTCCGCCGCATACCTGAGTATGAGTAAATAATAGAAATGGACATAAACTTCTTATGTCCATAACTATCCGCACGAGCGATTAATACGCTCCAAACCAACACCGGAATATTGTTAATTAAATACTCTTCCGATGGGTACCAAACACTGCTATATGATTCCTGTTAGACCCTTCGTACAATACAAAGAGGGATTCCTCCGTTCAGGGATGTTCTATATTAACCAAACTTTCAGGAACCATTAAAGGGATCATGATCTATAAACTACATTAATTATGAAAATGTGTAACGAATGAGTCGCACGCTACGACTACATAAACTCTACCGTAAATACGCATACCGTGCGCCCGCGGGTGCACGCTATTGCGGGTATGCGCCTTCACGGGAGAGCGTACGCATGCGCAGCGCGGACCAGCGTGAGGTGCAAATATGGCAGCATGTATAGAGATATTTTTCTGACTTTGACAAAGGATACAAGCCTGTGATCCACTGTGCACTTACCTACAGGGTCAGTTTTACCAATACTACATTATATAAGAAAATAAACTACATAACAAGGATTGGCACAAGATTATTAAGAAAATACATCAGGTGCTGATTCTAAGCATCCATCACATGTATCCACCAAATGTCCAATATTCAACCATACACCCTCAGTTTCTGTTACATTATTACTTCAGTGCCAGCTGACATAGCCAGTGACCCACTATTATCTCAGCGTTACATTCACAGACATGAAAGCATCTGACGTTATCTCATATTAAAAAGAAAGAATCATTTTTCTTAAAACACAGAAAGAGTAGGAGAAGCGTTATGGATCCATTGCTGAAGGGAAATAATTTTGTATTTGTTTTATTTTCAACTAATTATCTCTCACAGTATTTAAAATATCTTATTATTTATTTATTTTACACATATTCCCTCCCTTACAGGGCTGTAATGAGGGGATAATACCTTCTACATTTTCACCAATTTTCAGCACTTGTTGAATTGCCTACATATAGCTCATTTGCATATAAAGGCACAAAAGTCACCAGCTCATTTGCATAAACAACGCATCACAATCACCAGCTCAGTTGCATAAATAATGCATCACAGTGATGTCACAATGCCACAGTAAGCAGGGAAAACCTCTGATTACGACCTGCTGGACTCAATTGCTGCCTAGTGTTGAACCGGGCAGCATCAGTCACGTGCTGGAAACAGACCGTAGCTATTAGATAACTTTCTACAATCAGACTCACCACAGATTACAGACACCGGATTTGCTGGCATTCCTTGAATAAGAATGTGGAACTGTATGCCATTTCCGTGCTGCCGCAAGGCGAGGCGGCCTGATGAGGACTCAAGTGGGAACCATCGCACTGAGAACAGCGAGACTGCAAGACCTGCCGAGAGACGTTCGCTTATCGCGCGCTTAAGGAGATTCATGTCTAAGAGGAGGCAAGGCAAAATGGGTGGAACCAACATTACCCACCTCATCACTGAGAGCAGGAAGGATTCCATGCTATCCTGTGTGGATCTCCCAGCCTTAATACAGGCCTCACATGATGCTCCTGACAAGGAACCTGGTAGAGACCAGGAAGTGCGCTCACCTGCAAAATCCAATACGGTGCAGGCATCGACCAGCGACCTGTTCAGCTGTCTAATGGAGTTCCTCTACCGCAGGTGTAAAGAATTCGTGGAGTTATCACCAACATATATTGTAGAGATGAGCGCCTGAAATTTTTCGGGTTTTGTGTTTTGGTTTTGGGTTCGGTTCCGCGGCCGTGTTTTGGGTTCGAATGCGTTTTGGCAAAACCTCACCGAATTTTTTTTGTCGGATTCGGGTGTGTTTTGGATTCGGGTGTTTTTTTCCAAAAACACTAAAAAACAGCTTAAATCATAGAATTTGGGGGTCATTTTGATCCCAAAGTATTATTAACCTCAAAAACCATAATTTACACTCATTTTCAGTCTATTCTGAATACCTCACACCTCACAATATTATTTTTAGTCCTAAAATTTGCACCGAGGTCGCTGTGTGAGTAAGATAAGTGACCCTAGTGGCCGACACAAACACCGGGCCCATCTAGGAGTGGCACTGCAGTGTCACGCAGGATGTCCCTTCCAAAAAACCCTCCCCAAACAGCACATGACGCAAAGAAAAAAAGAGGCGCAATGAGGTAGCTGACTGTGTGAGTAAGATTAGCGACCCTAGTGGCCGACACAAACACCGGGCCCATCTAGGAGTGGCACTGCAGTGTCACGCAGGATGTCCCTTCCAAAAAACCCTCCCCAAACAGCACATGACGCAAAGAAAAAAAGAGGCGCAATGAGGTAGCTGTGTGAGTAAGATTAGCGACCCTAGTGGCCGACACAAACACCGGGCCCATCTAGGAGTGGCACTGCAGTGTCACGCAGGATGGCCCTTCCAAAAAACCCTCCCCAAACAGCACATGACGCAAAGAAAAAAAGAGGCGCAATGAGGTAGCTGTGTGAGTAAGATTAGCGACCCTAGTGGCCGACACAAACACCGGGCACATCTAGGAGTGGCACTGCAGTGTCACGCAGGATGTCCCTTCCAAAAAACCCTCCCCAAACAGCACATGACGCAAAGAAAAAAAGAGGCGCAATGAGGTAGCTGACTGTGTGAGTAAGATTAGCGACCCTAGTGGCCGACACAAACACCGGGCCCATCTAGGAGTGGCACTGCAGTGTCACGCAGGATGTCCCTTCCAAAAAACCCTCCCCAAACAGCACATGACGCAAAGAAAAAAAGAGGCGCAATGAGGTAGCTGACTGTGTGAGTAAGATTAGCGACCCTAGTGGCCGACACAAACACCGGGCCCATCTAGGAGTGGCACTGCAGTGTCACGCAGGATGTCCCTTCCAAAAAACCCTCCCCAAACAGCACATGACGCAAAGAAAAAAAGAGGCGCAATGAGGTAGCTGACTGTGTGAGTAAGATTAGCGACCCTAGTGGCCGACACAAACACCGGGCCCATCTAGGAGTGGCACTGCAGTGTCACGCAGGATGTCCCTTCCAAAAAACCCTCCCCAATCAGCACATGATGCAAAGAAAAAGAAAAGAAAAAAGAGGTGCAAGATGGAATTGTCCTTGGGCCCTCCCACCCACCCTTATGTTGTATAAACAAAACAGGACATGCACACTTTAACCAACCCATCATTTCAGTGACAGGGTCTGCCACACGACTGTGACTGATATGACGGGTTGGTTTGGACCCCCCCCAAAAAAGAAGCAATTAATCTCTCCTTGCACAAACTGGCTCTACAGAGGCAAGATGTCCACCTCATCTTCACCCTCCGATATATCACCGTGTACATCCCCCTCCTCACAGATTATCAATTCGTCCCCACTGGAATCCACCATCTCAGCTCCCTGTGTACTTTGTGGAGGCAATTGCTGCTGGTCAATGTCTCCGCGGAGGAATTGATTATAATTCATTTTAATGAACATCATCTTCTCCACATTTTCTGGATGTAACCTCGTACGCCGATTGCTGACAAGGTGAGCGGCGGCACTAAACACTCTTTCGGAGTACACACTTGTGGGAGGGCAACTTAGGTAGAATATAGCCAGTTTGTGCAAGGGCCTCCAAATTGCCTCTTTTTCCTGCCAGTATAAGTACGGACTGTGTGACGTGCCTACTTGGATGCGGTCACTCATATAATCCTCCACCATTCTATCAATGTTGAGAGAATCATATGCAGTGACAGTAGACGACATGTCCGTAATCGTTGTCAGGTCCTTCAGTCCGGACCAGATGTCAGCATCAGCAGTCGCTCCAGACTGCCCTGCATCACCGCCAGCGGGTGGGCTCGGAATTCTGAGCCTTTTCCTCGCACCCCCAGTTGCGGGAGAATGTGAAGGAGGAGATGTTGACAGGTCGCGTTCCGCTTGACTTGACAATTTTGTCACCAGCAGGTCTTTCAACCCCAGCAGACCTGTGTCTGCCGGAAAGAGAGATCCAAGGTAGGCTTTAAATCTAGGATCAAGCACGGTGGCCAAAATGTAGTGCTCTGATTTCAACAGATTGACCACCCGTGAATCCTTGTTAAGCGAATTAAGGGCTGCATCCACAAGTCCCACATGCCTAGCGGAATCGCTCCCTTTTAGCTCCTTCTTCAATGCCTCCAGCTTCTTCTGCAAAAGCCTGATGAGGGGAATGACCTGACTCAGGCTGGCAGTGTCTGAACTGACTTCACGTGTGGCAAGTTCAAAGGGCATCAGAACCTTGCACAACGTTGAAATCATTCTCCACTGCGCTTGAGACAGGTGCATTCCATCTCCTATATCGTGCTCAATTGTATAGGCTTGAATGGCCTTTTGCTGCTCCTCCAACCTCTGAAGCATATAGAGGGTTGAATTCCACCTCGTTACCACTTCTTGCTTCAGATGATGGCAGGGCAGGTTCAGTAGTTTTTGGTGGTGCTCCAGTCTTCTGTACGTGGTGCCTGTATGCCGAAAGTGTCCCGCAATTTTTCTGGCCACCGACCGCATCTCTTGCACGCCCCTGTCGTTTTTTAAAAAATTCTGCACCACCAAATTCAAGGTATGTGCAAAACATGGGACGTGCTGGAATTTGCCCATATTTAATGCACACACAATATTGCTGGCGTTGTCCGATGCCACAAATCCACAGGAGAGTCCAATTGGGGTAAGCCATTCCGCGATGATCTTCCTCAGTTGCCGTAAGAGGTTTTCAGCTGTGTGCGTATTCTGGAAAGCGGTGATACAAAGCGTAGCCTGCCTAGGAAAGAGTTGGCGTTTGCGAGATGCTGCTACTGGTGCCGCCGCTGCTGTTCTTGCGGCGGGAGTCCATACATCTACCCAGTGGGCTGTCACAGTCATATAGTCCTGACCCTGCCCTGCTCCACTTGTCCACATGTCCGTGGTTAAGTGGACATTGGGTACAACTGCATTTTTTAGGACACTGGTGAGTCTTTTTCTGACGTCCGTGTACATTCTCGGTATCGCCTGCCTACAGAAGAGGAACCTAGATGGTATTTGGTAACGGGGGCACACTGCCTCAATAAATTGTCTAGTTCCCTGTGAACTAACGGCGGATACCGGACGCACGTCTAACACCAACATAGTTGTCAAGGACTCAGTTATCCGCTTTGCAGTAGGATGACTGCTGTGATATTTCATCTTCCTCGCAAAGGACTGTTGAACAGTCAATTGCTTACTGGAAGTAGTACAAGTGGGCTTACGACTTCCCCTCTGGGATGACCATCGACTCCCAGCGGCAACAACAGCAGCGCCAGCAGCAGTAGGCGTTACACGCAAGGATGCATCGGAGGAATCCCAGGCAGGAGAGGACTCGTCAGACTTGCCAGTGACATGGCCTGCAGGACTATTGGCATTCCTGGGGAAGGAGGAAATTGACACTGAGGGAGTTGGTGGGGTGGTTTGCGTGAGCTTGGTTACAAGAGGAAGGGATTTACTGGTCAGTGGACTGCTTCCGCTGTCACCCAAAGTTTTTGAACTTGTCACTGACTTATTATGAATGCGCTGCAGGTGACGTATAAGGGAGGATGTTCCGAGGTGGTTAACGTCCTTACCCCTACTTATTACAGCTTGACAAAGGGAACACACGGCTTGACACCTGTTGTCCGCATTTCTGGTGAAATACCTCCACACCGAAGAGCTGATTTTTTTGGTATTTTCACCTGGCATGTCAACGGCCATATTCCTCCCACGGACAACAGGTGTCTCCCCGGGTGCCTGACTTAAACAAACCACCTCACCATCAGAATCCTCCTGGTCAATTTCCTCCCCAGCGCCAGCAACACCCATATCCTCCTCATCCTGGTGTACTTCAACACTGACATCTTCAATCTGACTATCAGGAACTGGACTGCGGGTGCTCCTTCCAGCACTTGCAGGGGGCGTGCAAATGGTGGAAGGCGCATGCTCTTCACGTCCAGTGTTGGGAAGGTCAGGCATCGCAACCGACACAATTGGACTCTCCTTGTGGATTTGGGATTTCAAAGAACGCACAGTTCTTTGCGGTGCTTTTGCCAGCTTGAGTCTTTTCAGTTTTCTAGCGAGAGGCTGAGTGCTTCCATCCTCATGTGAAGCTGAACCACTAGCCATGAACATAGGCCAGGGCCTCAGCCGTTCCTTGCCACTCCGTGTGGTAAATGGCATATTGGCAAGTTTACGCTTCTCCTCCGACAATTTTATTTTAGGTTTTGGAGTCCTTTTTTTACTGATATTTGGTGTTTTGGTTTTGACATGCTCTGTACTATGCCATTGGGCATCGGCCTTGGCAGACGACGTTGCTGGCATTTCATCGTCTCGGCCATGACTAGTGGCAGCAGCTTCAGCACGAGGTGGAAGTGGATCTTGATCTTTCCCTAATTTTGGAACCTCAACATTTTTGTTCTCCATATTTTAATAGGCACAACTAAAAGGCACCTCAGGTAAACAATGGAGATGGATGGATTGGATACTAGTATACAATTATGGACGGGCTGCCGAGTGCCGACACAGAGGTAGCCACAGCCGTGAACTACCGCACTGTACTGTGTCTGCTGCTAATATATAGACTGGTTGATAAAGAGATAGTATACTCGTAACTAGTATGTATGTATAAAGAAAGAAAAAAAACCACGGTTAGGTGGTATATACAATTATGGACGGGCTGCCGAGTGCCGACACAGAGGTAGCCACAGCCGTGAACTACCGCACTGTACTGTGTCTGCTGCTAATATATAGACTGGTTGATAAAGAGATAGTATACTCGTAACTAGTATGTATGTATAAAGAAAGAAAAAAAAACCACGGTTAGGTCACTGGTATATACAATTATGGACGGGCTGCCGAGTGCCGACACAGAGGTAGCCACAGCCGTGAACTACCGCACTGTACTGTGTCTGCTGCTAATATATAGACTGGTTGATAAAGAGATAGTATACTCGTAACTAGTATGTATGTATAAAGAAAGAAAAAAAAACCACGGTTAGGTGGTATATACAATTATGGACGGGCTGCCGAGTGCCGACACAGAGGTAGCCACAGCCGTGAACTACCGCACTGTACTGTGTCTGCTGCTAATATATAGACTGGTTGATAAAGAGATAGTATACTCGTAACTAGTATGTATGTATAAAGAAAGAAAAAAAAACCACGGTTAGGTGGTATATACAATTATGGACGGGCTGCCGAGTGCCGACACAGAGGTAGCCACAGCCGTGAACTACCGCACTGTACTGTGTCTGCTGCTAATATATAGACTGGTTGATAAAGAGATAGTATACTCGTAACTAGTATGTATGTATAAAGAAAGAAAAAAAAACCACGGTTAGGTGGTATATACAATTATGGACGGGCTGCCGAGTGCCGACACAGAGGTAGCCACAGCCGTGAACTACCGCACTGTACTGTGTCTGCTGCTAATATAGACTGGTTGATAAAGAGATAGTATACTACTAATATTATATATACTGGTGGTCAGGTCACTGGTCACTAGTCACACTGGCAGTGGCACTCCTGCAGCAAAAGTGTGCACTGTTTAATTTTAATATAATATTATGTACTCCTGGCTCCTGCTATAACCTATAACTGGCACTGCAGTAGTGCTCCCCAGTCTCCCCCACAATTATAAGCTGTGTGAGCTGAGCAGTCAGACAGATATATAATATATATAGATGATGCAGCACACTGGCCTGAGCCTGAGCAGTGCACACAGATATGGTATGTGACTGACTGAGTCACTGTGTGTATCGCTTTTTTCAGGCAGAGAACGGATATATTAAATAAACTGCACTGTGTGTCTGGTGGTCACTCACTATATAATATATTATGTACTCCTGGCTCCTGCTATAACCTATAACTGGCACTGCAGTAGTGCTCCCCAGTCTCCCCCACAATTATAAGCTGTGTGAGCTGAGCAGTCAGACAGATATATATAATATTATATATAGATAATAGATGATGCAGCACACTGGCCTGAGCCTGAGCAGTGCACACAGATATGGTATGTGACTGAGTCACTGTGTGCTGTGTATCGCTTTTTTCAGGCAGAGAACGGATTATAAATAAAACTGGTGGTCACTATCAGCAAAACTCTGCACTGTACACTACTGAGTACTCCTAATGCTCCCCAAAATTAGTAAATCAAGTGTCTAAACGGAGAGGACGCCAGCCACGTCCTCTCCCTATCAATCTCAATGCACGTGTGAAAATGGCGGCGACGCGCGGCTCCTTATATAGAATCCGAGTCTCGCGATAGAATCCGAGCCTCGCGAGAATCCGACAGCGTCATGATGACGTTCGGGGCGCGCTCGGGTTAACCGAGCAAGGCGGGAAGATCCGAGTCGCTCGGACCCGTGAAAAAAAACATGAAGTTCTGGCGGGTTCGGATTCAGAGAAACCGAACCCGCTCATCTCTAATATATTGCTCTATGGATAACCGCTGTAGACAGCTTCCTCTATCAATACTGGCGGAATGTCAGTTTCATCACTCCGACCAATCTAGCGTTTCTCTACATGCTCTGCCGAGAGGTCATGTCATCCGAGCTGCTCAGCGAGTGGGAGCTAATAGCAAGTCTATCAACATGTCTGTATGTATCCTATGCATACGTGGGCAGTGAGCTCTCCTACCCACTGATGCCGTTCCTGTTGAATGCTTGAAGGAAGCCTTTTGGAGTCGTTGCCTCTATGTTATCAACCTAATGAGTGCAAAGATGCTCCGCTTCCATGCTGACCCCCAGTATTTTGCCCAGGTCTTTGAGGATCTTAAAGCTGAGGGTGGACAGCATGATATTACATCAGCTTAAAATCATACTGGACAGGCCCCGTTACCAAAACCGGCGGTGCGGCCTCAAAAGTGGATTGCATTGTAGTTGTGCGCAGTATATAGTAGGAGGACAGTGCAGAATTTTGCTGACCACCAGTATATATAATATATATAACAGTACGGTACAGTAGTCCATTGCTCTACCTCTGTGTCATCAAGTATACTATCCATATCTGTGCTGCATTCATTGTAGTTGTGCACAGTATATAGTAGGAGGACAGTGCAGAATTTTGCTGACCACCAGTATATATAATATATATATAGCAGTACGGTACAGTAGTCCATTGCTCTAACTCTGTGTCGTCAAGTATACTATCCATATCTGTGCTGCATTCATTGCAGTTGTGCGCAGTATATAGTAGGACAGGACAGTGCAGAATTTTGCTGACCACCAGTATATATAATATATATATATAGCAGTACGATACAGTAGGCCATTGCTATTGATATATTACTGGCATATAATTCCACACATTAAAAGATGGAGAACAAAAATGTGGAGGGTAAAATAGGGAAAGATCAAGATCCACTTCCACCTCGTGCTGAAGCTGCTGCCACTAGTCATGGCAGAGACAATGAAATGCCATCAACGTCGTCTGCCAAGGCCGATGCCCAATGTCATAGTAGAGAGCATGTCAAATCCAAAAAACAAAAGTTCAGTAAAATGACATAAAAATCAAAATTGAAATCGTCTGAGGAGAAGCGTAAACTTGCCAATATGCCATTTACGACACGGAGTGGCAAGGAACGGCTGAGGCCCTCTCCTATGTACCTCATGACTAGTGGGTCAGCTTCACATGAGGATGGAAGCACTCATCCTCCCACTAGAAAAATGAAAAGACTTAAGCTGGCAAAAGCACAGCTAAGAACTGTGTGTTCTTCTAAATCAGAAATCCCCAAGGAGAGTCCAATTGTGTCAGTTGCGATGCCTGACCTTCCCAACACTGGACGGGAAGAGGTGGTGCCTTCCACCATTTGCACGCCCCCTGCAAGTGCTGGAAGGAGCACCCGCAGTCCAGTTCCTGATAGTCAAATTGAAGATGTCACTGTTGAAGTTTACCAGGATGAGGATATGGGTGTTGCTGGTGCCTAGGAGGAAATTGGCAAGGAGGATTCTGATGGTGAGGTGGTTTGTTAAAGTCAGGCAACTGGGGAGACACCTGTTGTCCGTGGGACGAATATGGCCATTGACATGCCTCGTCAAATTACAAAAAAAAATCACCTCTTCGGTGTGGAATTATTTTAACAGAAATGCGGACAACAGGTGTCAAGCCGTGTGTAGCCTTTGTCAAGCTGTAATAAGTAGGGGTAAGGAAGTTAACCACCTAGGAACATCCTCCCTTATACGTTACCCGGAGCACATTCATCAGTAGTCACTGACAAGTTAAAAAATTTTGTGTGACAGCGGAACCAGTCCACTGACAACTAAATCCCTTCCTCTTGTAACCAAGCTCCTGCAAAACCGCACCACCAACTCCCTCAGTGTCAATTTCCTCCTTCGATGGGAAAACTAATAGTCCTGCAGGCCATGTCACTGGAAAGTCTGACGAGTCCTCTCCTGCCTGGGATTCCTCCGATGCATCCTTGAGTGTAACGCCTACTGCTAGTGGCGCTAATGTTGTTGCTGCTGGAGTCGATCGCCATCCCAGAGGGGAAGTCGGAAGACCACTTGTACTACTTCCAGTAAGCAATTGACTGTCCAACAGTCCTTTGCAAGGAAGATGAACTATCACAGCAGTCATCCTGCTGCAAAGCGGATTACTCAGGTCTTGGCAGCTTCGGTGGTGTTAATCGTTTGTCCGGTATCCACCGTTAATTCACAGGGAACTAGAGAATTGCTTGAGGTACTGTGTCCCAGGTACCAAATACCATCTAGGTTCCATTTCTCCAGGCAGGCGATACCGAGAATGTGCACAGACGTCAGAAAAAGAGTCACCAGTGTCCTAAAAAATGCAGTTGTACCCAATGTCCACTTAACCACGGACATGTGGACAAGTGGAGCAGGGCAGACTCAGGACTATATGACTGTGACAGCCCACTGGGTAAATGTATTGCCTCCCGCAGCAAGAACAGCAGTGGCGGCACCAGTAGCAGCATCTCGCAAACGCCAACTCGTTCCTAGGCAGGCTACGCTTTGTATCACCGCTTTCCATAAGAGGCACACAGCTGACAACCTCTTACGGAAACTGAGGAAAATCATTGCAGAATGGCTTACCCCAATTGGACTCACCTGGGGATTTGTGACATCGGACAACGCCACCAATATTGTGCGTGCATTACATGTGGGCAACTTCCAGCACGTCCCATGTTTTGCACATACATTGAATTTGGTGGTGCAGAATTTTTTTAAAAACGACAGGGGCATGCAAGAGATGCTGTCAGTGGCCCGAAGAATTGCGAGCCACTTTCGGCATTCAGCCACCGCGTGCCGAAGACTGGAGCACCAGTCAAGCGGAACGTGACCCATCAACAGCTCCTCCTTCACATTATCCCGCAACTGGGGCTGCGAGGAAAAGGCTAAGAATTCCAAGCCCACCCGCTGGCGGTGATGCAGTGCAGTCTGGAGCGAGTGCTGACATCTGGTCCGGACTGAAGGACCTGCCAACGATTACTGACATGATGTCTACTGTCACTGCATATGATTCTGTCACAATTGAAAGAATGGTGGAGGATTATATGAGTGATCGCTTCCAAGTAGGCACGTCAGACAGTCTGTACGTATACTGGCAGGAAAAAGAGGCAATTTGGAGGCCCGTGCACAAACTGGCTTTATTTTACCTAAGTTGCCTCCCCTCCAGTGTGTACTCCGAAAGAGTGTTTAGTGCAGCCGGTCACCTTGTCAGCGATCGGCGTACAAGGTTACTTCCTGAAAATGTGGAGAAGATGATGTTCATCAAAATGAATTATAATCAATTCCTCCGTGGAGACATTCATCAGCAATTGCGTCCAGAAAGTACCTTAGATGGTGGATTCCAGTGGGGGCAAATTAATAATCTGTGAGGAGGGGGATGTACACAGTGAAAGGGGTGAGGAATCGGACGATGAGGAGGAGGTGGACGTCTTGCCTCTCTAGAGCCAGTTTGTGCAAGGAGAGATTGATTGCTCCTTTTTTGGTAGGGGCCCAAACCAACCAGTCATTTCAGCCACAGTCATGTGGCAGACCCTGTCGCTGAAATGATGGGTTTGTTAAAGTGTGCATGTCCTGTTTATACAACATAAGGGTGGCTGGGAGGGCCCAAGGACAATTCCATCTTGCACCTCTTTTTTCTTTAATTTATCTTTGCATCATGTGATGTTTGGATTTTTTTAAGTGCCATCCTGTTTGACACACTGCAGTGCCACTCCTAGATGGGCCAGGTGCAGGGGTGTATCTAGGGGTCTGAGCGCCCCTGGCAAAGTAAGGAACTGGCGCCCCCCACCTCCCCCACCCAGGGACACACAGGAGGAAGTTACAGATAGGCTGAGGTCAGGGACACTGAGGGGGAATTACGAGGAGGGTGCAGGCAGGGACACTGAGGGGGAATTAAGGTTAGGGTGCGGGTAGGAACACTGACAGGGAACTACGGGGAGGGTGCAGACAGGGATACTGAGGGGGAATTATGGGAAGGGTGCGGGCAGGGACACCGAGAGGGAATAACAGGAGTATATGGGCAGGGTCACGGAGGGGGCAGTTACAGGGATGGTGCGGGCCGGGACACTGAGGGGGAATTACAAGGAGGGTGTGGACAGGCGCACCGAGGGGATATATGCATACATACATACAGTTAAAAACCCCTCTCTAGGTGTGATGGCACTACATATCCCAGTAAATCCAGTTGACAAGGTGTGCTGGGACTTGTAGTCTCAACACAGCTGGACAAGCAGTCACTGGTCTAGATACCTCTCCATACAGAGCTCTTTGTAAGCTGTGATCCAGACTGCCAGGATAGACCATGCAGTGCAGCTACGGTACCGCAGAAAATGTACAGGTATGCTCATGCTGCACTGCTGACTGGTGCTGATTGTAGGGGCTGGTGTTTGGTGACAGACCGCATGGGACCAATGAGAAGGGGAGGGGATGAGGAAGAGGAGGTGCCTCGCCCCTCCCCATACCTGGAAGTGCCCTGCTCTCCGGCTATATTCACCATCATTGTGACTGTAGTCAAAGAGAGTGTCAGAGTGCAATACGCTTCTGAGAGTCAGGCAGTGGATGTGCACTGCCAAGGGATGTACTCAGTGATAACTACTATGTAATTCTACCCCCTGGCGCGTGTGGTACTGCCGGGCGCCCCCCTTTGCTGGCACCCCTGGCAAGTGCCATCCTGGCCAATAGGAAGATACACCCCTGGCCAGCTGTTTGTGCCGGCCACTTGGGTCACTTAACTTAGTCGTCCAGCGACCTTGGTGCAAATTTTAGGACTAAAAATAATATTGTGAGGTGTGAGGTGTTCAGAATAGACTGGCAATTAGTGGAAATTATGGTTATTGAGGTTAATAATACCATGGGATCAAAATGACCCCCAAATGCTATGATTTAAGCTGTTTTTGAGGGGTTTTGAAAAAAAAACACCCAGATCCAAAACACACCCGAATCCGACAAAAAATTTTCAGGGAGGTTTTTCCAAAACGCGTCCAAATCCAAAGCACAGCCGCGGAACCAAATCCAAAACCAAAACACCAACTGAAGCATACCCTCCCAACCACGGGTGGTGTTGCGCTTGCACACAGTGTAACATGCACCGTACAAGTTTTTAAGAATTTGAACACAAGCATAGTAGAGAGACTCAGAATCATTCCCTCTGGGTAGTGCTGTGCTCACTTTTTGTCACGGTTTCGGGGATCTGATCCGAGGTAGCACCCTTGGGCTGGACTGACAAGTAGTAGTGAAACCTATTGCAGGAGGTCAAATTGGAGTTCTGATCAAAGACTGAAGAGGTCCCAACAAGGCCCTCCTAGTCCCCTCCAATAATCTCAGGCTTTCGTAAGTAGTACCCACTACACCCCTTTTGGTGCCCCAATGTCTGGCAAATTAGCAAATAATATGTTTTCATATAGCCTCCTAATGAAGTCCAACTATTTGTAAGTGTAAGAGATGCATAGGTGCCTACCTTTCTGCACCCAACTCCGGGAGGTGGCAGCATGGTAGGCTAATGGGGTCATGGTCGGCGTTAATGTGGGCTGTTTGGGGCGTGGCCGGCGGGGAAGTGGGCAGTCCATGGACGTGGTATCACAGTAGCATTACTGTAGCCCCGCCCCCACTACACAGTCCCGAGAAAACAGGCACTGTATAGCAGGGGGTGGAGCTACAATGACGCGATGATCACGTCACCGTATTCCCATCGGACTGCCCACTTGTTTTCTGCTGTGGGTGACTGAGGGGGTGTGCGGGGTACTAACGGGGAAAGCGGGGAGACTTGCCCACCTCTCCGAGGAGGGGGGGGCACTATGGCAACACAAATTCCGGGAGCCTCCTGGCCATTTCGGGAAGGGTGGTGGTGGGGAGGGGGGGTAGACAAGTATGAGAGGTGAAACGTGTTGAGGAACTGTGGTGACTTGAAATCTCTCCTGCTCCTGATACCATCCTGTTTATTATGTATACTGGCTGCTTTATTTCTACACTGCAATTTAGATTTCAGTTTGAACACACCCCACCCAAATCTAACTCTCTCTGCACATGTCATATCTGCCCCCTCTGCAGTGCACATGGCTTTGCCCATTAGAGAACAATTTTGCTGCTGCGATCAGGTCTGAAGTAGGCCCTAAATGTAGTACTTTCATGGTGCTCTGCTGGGTCCTTGTTCTTGATGTGTAGAAGGAATATTCCCCCAACTTCAACATCGATAGAGATGAGTTACTCAATCAAGACAAAAGTCCCAAGACATGCCAGCTTCTGTTATGGGAGGGTGGGTAGGAAAGGCAGGAAAGGGTCAGGGTAATTAGGCTGAATAGGGAAGGGACTGCAATTCATAATTTAGATGTAATTACCAGTCTGAGAAGCATACAAACAGCTAATTAACATTACAATGTACTCATCACTGTGATTATTATTAAACCTTACAATATGTCCCAGCAATGTTTCTGACATATAATCAATCAATGTCCTTTTTAATTTTATTATAAACTAAAGTTTTAATTTTGTCTATACTAGTCTATACTAGTTTATCTATTGGCTCATAGAAACAGTTGTGATAATAGATTGTCGGAGTCACCAGTGTTGGGCTTTGATTCTGAGTTGTGAGTAAAGTACAAAAGAACAAGGAACTGTGCACCTGGACAAGCCAAATTTATTTTGCATGCGGGGGTAAATACTGCCTGGTTTTGCATGCAGCACACAAATGTTGAGCATATTTATGTTAACACTGTAATTAAGGGGCCGGTTTCTCACCATCCGCATCTGATGATGCAGATAAGGGGGGGTAATTCTGAGTTGATCGCAGCAGCAAGTTTGTTAGCAACTGGGCAAAAACCATGTGCACTGCAGGGGGGGGGGGGGGCAGATATAACATTTGCAGAGAGAGTTAGATTTGGGTTGGTTATGTTGTTTCTGTGCAGGGTAAATACTGGCTGCTTTATTTTTACACTGCAATTTAGATTTCAGTTTGAACACACCCCACCCAAATCTAACTCTCTCTACACATGTTATATCTGCCCCACCTGCAGTGCACATGGTTTTGCCCAACTGCTAACAAATTTGCTGCTGCGGTCAACTCAGAATTAGGCCCAAAAGGTGATAATATCGACCAAACTCACAATGCGATAATTGAGTGCATCGCATAGATGTATCAATTATCGTATGCAGGGATAGAGCTTGAGGGCTCTGTTACTGTGATGCCTCAATTCACAATTTAAATGTGATTGCATTGCAGAAAGTGGCAAATTAGGGTTGACCAATGTATATGTAGCCAGGCTGCATATACAGGCGCACCGGCGCCATGTTTCCCGTTGCAGGAAACGAGGAAACGCGGGCAACGTCATCCTGCTACCCCAAAAAAACTGCCATGACACGCCTGTATTTCCTGCTCCCCCCCCCACCAATGTCGCATTGCAGCCCCCGCCCGCCCACCGCATGTCAATCACGATGTAATCACATCCTTCTGGGATGCGATTGCACTGTGAAAGTCCACACATGCGCAATTGGCCGAGTGACGAAAATCGTCCGTTTGTGATATTATCAAAATTGCATCCACCTCTGAATGCCCCTCATTAAAAATTTTAATTGCACGTATTTTTGGATAAAACTCCATGTACAGTATATTCCTGCTGGTTACAATTTCAGAACAACAAATTAAACATGAAGATACACAAAGTATTTATTAGTGGTGTTTATTAGAAGAAGAAGAAAAAATCATGTATGTCTTTGGTTCACTTTCTTGAAATTTCAAGTTAAAAGAAAACATTATTTGACCATTTCAATTAAATAATATTGTTTATAATAATTAATAAAGTGTTACAACCAGCAGAGAGACTAATTATATTTTCAGAAAATACAAAGTCTGTTGGAATATGTTGAGCACAAACCTAGGAAAATGACCTTAGGACAGGGGTGAGAAACTCAGCAGCGATGAGGTTAAGGTCACATTTAGGCAGAAATTCTGAAAATTCAAGAGATCACCAATTTTCTAGCACCACTGTAGTTTCCTATTGCAATCACAAAAATGCGGTAAAACCTCCAAAAACTTCAACTTACCACAATATAGATGGCTAGCCATAATGTATGTGTTAAAAATGGCTCCCAACTAATACAAGTGATATTTGCTGTGTACCTGGGGCATAGCAGTCCCCATAAAATTTGATGGGGCTGCAATGTGCCAATGGGCAACAAGCTTAGAAATACATAACTTTCTGGATCTTCTGCATGACAGGGAATGTCATCTATAGATGATGTTGTCTATAGAAGACTCTTATGGGAATAGCTGTTCATGTAGGTAAGTGTATCTGTATCAAAGATGCCAGTATGCAGGCATAGGAGGCAAGGCTGTCTTAACAGCATTGTACGCCCTGGACAAAGCAATGCACTGGGGCACCTATGCACTCATTCATGGGAACCAATTAAAAAAAGCATAACATACCCTTCCTGCAGTCCCGTGCCTTCTGTCCACATGCTTCCATGCAGTGAATGGCTGTCCATGCTTCCATGCAGTGAATGGCTGTCAGCACTCTGATTGGTGGATAGTTCCAGACATCCACTAATCAGCATGGAAACAGCAGTTCACAGTCTAGCTGCAGGCTGGGAGGCAGGAAGAGAATGCAGCCTCACAGCTCTGATTGTGTGACCACCACCCACCGCTGCTCGAAGGCCTCTAGAATTGTGGGGTTCTGGGCAGCTGCCCAGTGTGACTATACGTTAAGTGGCCCTGGATGGAGGGTGGGATATATGTGATTAGAATTCCTACCTACTGTATTGCATTTTATAACATGCAACATGAATAAGCAATTCTCAGTATTAGTAGAAGGCTCTATGTGCTAAATATTAAGGCTGTTAAACATATCTTATGTTCAGTGCAATCTTGGCTTTCTCTGTCATCTCTGTCATCAGCTGACAAACTTGCTATTATATTATAACCACAGGTGTCTCAGCGATTGGGAATGATTTGGCATTATGTGGAGTAAGTAGTAGTTAATTAAAAATAACTTTTAATAGAAATTAAGACTCAGTGCTCAGCCTCTATCATTTATAAGTTTTATTCCACCCTGTCCTCCTGCTGCTATAAATGTAGCTGAGTCCTATCTGAGTGATCATATCGCACTCTCCATCCTCAGGTGTCAGTGTCAGGTATGTATAGGATATTCATTATTTCTGCAACATCTGCTCATGGTGTTTTCCAATTTAAATAATGCCTTTACTATATCTCCTCTCTTCCTATTATTAGTACATTGGGAGAGGTTCTTCTCTGTCTCACCACTCCCTCTATTCAGTATGGCACTCACTACTAGCACAATGCATAAGGTCTCAGGATGATAGGTCTACAGTGTCTCGGTCAACAGGAATAAAGGTCCACAGATGAAAGGTCAACATGCATTAAGATAGACAGGTACAAAGGTCAACAGGTACAAAAATGTCGACACACAAATGGTCGATACAAGTTTTTTTATTTGTTTTTCACATATTTCCCAACTTTTGCTTGATTTACTATCCACGTGGACTATAATTGGGAATGGTAACACTTGCCTGAAGCGTGGCTAGCGCAGTGAGCCCGCGAGGGTAAACGTTTACACTGATTGTGGTCACATATGACGAAACATACAAAACGACACTCAAAAAACAAAAAAAACAGTGTTGACCATTTCTGTGTCCACCATTGTCATTGTCACCTTTTGACCCTGTCGACCTTACCCATTGTCTAGTTTTAACCTGTCGACCATTTATCCTTGTGGACATGTTGACCATATGGGGTCGCGCTAATGACTGTCTACCTAGACACTATAAATCTTTTATACCACTCCCCTTAACTACTACACAATGACTGCTGCACACACCAACTCTAAATATATATATATATATAATTCAGTACAGTATATCATTTTCATCTACAGTATAATTCATTGTAAACATCTTTAAATTAGTACAACCTAATGTTTTCCCTAGCTAATGAAATGATGTATCATGATTTTTTTTTTCAATATTTGTTTATTTATTAGGTTACTCCATCATGTCAAACCACGGTAAGTAATCTCTCAAGACCAATCACGGAATTGGTGACTCATGTTCTTGACTTGATAAGCAGCCCTTTCTCATCTCAAGCACACCATGCCTAACTCAGTGTGACCAGCAGATATCAGACTGTGCTAAGGTTATAGCTGTCTAAGCATTGTCTTATACAGGTTGAGTATTCCATATCCAAATATTCCGAAATACGGAATATTCCGAAATACGGACTTTTTTGAGTGAGAGTGAGATAGTGAAACCTTTGTTTTCTGATGGCTCAATGTACACAAACTTTGTTTAATACACAAAGTTATAAAAAATATTGTATTACATGACCTTCAGGCTGTGTGTATAAGGTGTATATGAAACATAAATGAATTGTGTGAATGTACACACACTTTGTTTAATGCACAAAGTTATTAAAAATATTGGCTAAAATTAACTTCAGGCTGTGTGTATAAGGTGTATATGTAACATAAATGCATTCTGTGCTTAGATTTAGGTCCCATCGCCATGATATCTCATTATGGGATGCAATTATTCCAAAATACGGTAAAATCCCATATCCAAAATATCTCTGGTCCCAAGTATTTTGGATAAGGGATACTCAACCTGTATATAGGAAGGGGCCCTAGACTGCACACCATTTTACGAGTGACGAGAGGGGCTACCTTTACTGAGATCTATAGTGCCACATACAAAGAAAAAAGATGCAGGTACACTATTCAAACATTTCTAATTAGAATTGTAGTCAATTTTGCAATAAATAGAGGTTTTGCATAATCTTGGCCAAAATTATGGGCTTTCCCACCACATCCACGTAACCTCATAATTGAGTCCCTAACATTCTAAGGGTTCAAGTCTGGGGCGTGGGAACCGTCATTCCAGCCCAACTAAACCACCCCAAGGCATCACACAAGTGAACTATACAAGTGTGTTGGATAGATAACAGCAGCTACTGCATGTGTTTGGAGGGTATGCGTTTAATTTGCCAGCGGTCAGGATACCGACGCCGGAATTCTGCCAGCCGACAATGCTGCCAGACGGAATCCCCGCGCACCAGGGTTATTCCAGTCCACGACACTCATACAATGAGAATAGATCCTGTGGCAAGCACAGCGAGCCACCGAGCCCACAAGGGGACTCTTAGCGCTTGCTCCGCTGCTGGCATTCTGCCGGTCAGGAGGCAGCTGTCAGGATCCAGTCCACCGATAAGACATACTGAATCCGTTAGGAGTGTTACAGGGGTGAGAAATAAATGTGTGACGAATGTTACATATATAAAAAACAAAAATGGAAGTGCTAAAGAATTCCAGAGGCAGGAACAAGAGAGTCACAGTGTACCTTCCTGTCAGCCACTGTAGTAAGCATGGTGCTGTGGGTCCCTGTTCTCTGGTGGTCTTCAACTCTAGAGCCTGCTACTTGAAACCCCATCCAAGGGGTAAATTTACTAAGATGGGAGTTTTATTTAAGATGGGATGTTGCCCATAGCAACCAATCAGATTCTAGGTCTCATTTATCTATCACCTTCTAGAAGATATTAACTGGAATCTGATTGGTTGCTATGGGCAACATCCCATCTTAGTAAATTTACCCCCAAGTCGGAGAAGCAGCTCCGTCCAGAAGTTTCTTCAGAAGGCGGTCCAAAGGGTGGTGCCCGGATTGTTGGCTGAGTGTCAGAGCCGGCACCCAGGGCTGGCATCAGAAATTGTGGGGCCCGTGACTGACAAAATAGACAGGGCCCCTCCCTCCCAAAAAAAGATTCTACCGCACGGCTCCACCCCTATATGATGTCATACATTGAGATGTTACATATAGGTGGAGTGTTGCGGACATGCAGGAACGGTTTACAGAGAGCTAATGCGCAGATAAGGCTTGTTTTAAGAAGTTCTCTATGCACATCAGCCTGCTGTTGATTCAGCTCTACAGGTATTGGCGATAGGAGCCAGGGGTGGGCACCCCTCTCTGTAAGGGCCCGGGACACCAGTCCCCACAGTCCCCAACCTGATGGCTGCCCTGCTTGCACCTAAGCATGAAGCAGCAGCGGAGGCGGTGTTCAAACCCTAAGGCGGCTCCCAGACTGAATGAGGTGGAACCTCTGTCAGCAGCAATGTCGGAGCAGTGAGCACCAGGACAGAGCTGGTGCATTCTGCATTGCTGCAGTGATCCATGGGGGTAGCGTGGCAACCGATTCAAGGGAGGAACTAGCCTCATAGGGGACAGCACACTAGAGAAATAACAGGCATGCATTTGGGAGTAACCTCCCAGACGTCCCCCTGGGTTGTATTGTGAATTTGGGCACTGCCACTGCGTAATAGTGGCCTGCAATCCAGAGAAGGAGTGGGAGGTGGACCTCTTCTATCATGTGTGGCTGCAACCTTCAGCGGTGGGGGGGTTGCTATCGGCAGCAGCGGCTGGTCTGACTCAAAAGAGGTGCTATCAGCACAGCTATTGTTTGGTCAAGCTGGGGAGAAGGGGGGGGGGGTCGGCCACAGGCCCTTGGGCAACTGCCAATTACGCCTAAAGGTAGATACAGCAGTGATTTGGAGTGATAGATAGGTGGAAATAACTGGCAGTAAGCTTTGATGCCTATAAAGAGAAAAATTACCAAAAATAATATTTTAGATGCAACCATAGTATTATTTTACACCAAGTCCTATGGCAGTGCTAAGCTAAGGAGATGTTGTGCCTCAGTCACACTTGTATGATTAGAAAATAAATGTATATTAAAGATGTAAACTGAAGAACAGAATTACCTGTATGATAAGCATTTATTTTCTCTTTTCTGATTTATTCTCAAAATCAATAAAAAAAATATATATACATTTTTGTTGTCTATTGCAGTAAAATTCAGATGTCATAACAAGGTGTTAATTTTTGCCCAAGCTTCAATGCTGTAAGTTCTCAGTGACATACAGTAATTAACACAGACTTCAATTATTGTAATATGATTATTGCAAAACCAAATTACAACTCATGTGGAATGTAATATGATTGTCCTCATGGTACATGCAGTTACACCCATTACCAGTTTTTGATCAGCTGAAAAGCAAAAGTCCATGATGTTCATTACATTGTTGGTGACAGCTCTTGTACTTATTTTGTGTAGGTTTCTAGTGAACTGTAAGTGCTAAAGTCTATACTGGGCTTATAAGGGTTTATTTATGACACTACAGGTCTCAGCAAAGTAGCACCTCTCGTTACATGTAAAAGGGTGTGCAGTCTGGGCGCCATTCCTATATATCTTATATTGTGCATTTATATGTACACTTGAAGGTTTGAGACCCTTTCAGCCTAGAGTAGCACCCCTCCCCACCTGACCCTTATTGTTTTTAAGTAGGGAACCTAGTATTTTCTGACTGCACATTTGAACAAGGCACAAATAAGGCAAGACCTATAGATTTATATAGTATGTCAGTCGTGGGGTGAGTTTTGAGGCGTGGGTCCCCCTGAATTGCTTTGACTGGCCTGCTGCAGAGGGTGGTATTCATGTGACCGGTGGTCAGGAGACCGACGGTCACATGACCTCCCCCAACATCCCGCCCTCTCACTATCCCGATGCTCGGCATGCCGACCAACAGGGACTATTTCCACGACACCCATAGAGTGGGAATAGAACTCGTGGCGACCGTGCGTCACCCCCAAGCCCGCAAGGGGCTTGCTGCACTCACCCCTCCCCGGGATCCCAGCGTTGGTATGCTGCCGGGATCCCGGCGTCAGTATGCTGACCGTCGGTCAGTCTTACCACACCCGATTCAGGGCATCACAATATAACACATATTTTAGCACTCTATAGCGCTTCTATTGTTTTTTTTTTTATATGTGTAACATTTTTCACACAATTATTTCTCACCCCTATGACACTCCTAACACACGCAGTAGCTGCTCTTATCTTACAATGCTCTTGTACACTTCACTTGTCTCACTAGTGTGATGTCTTGGGGTGGTTTGGCTGGGTGTGTTCCACACCCTAGACTTGAACCCTTAGAATGTTAGGGACTTATCCAATTATGAGGTTACCTGGACGTGGTGGGTAAGCCCATAATTTTAGCCAAGATTATGCAAAAAATCTCTATTTAATTGCAAAATTGATTACAATTCTAATCAGAAATGTTTGAATAGCAGTGACGTGCGGTGGGGTGAAGTAGAGCTTTTCCTGTCATAATTATTATTATTATTATCCTTTATTTATATGGCGCCACAAGGGTTCCACAGCGCCCAATTACAGTGTACATATGCACATAATCAAAACAGGAAAACAGTGACTTACAGTTGACGCCAATATAGGACATGTACAGGGTAACTAAGCATACCTACACCAGTAAACGACATAGAGATAAGTTCCAAGGTGGCCAAAAAACTGCGGGATTTGAGCAGTTGAAGATTATTTAAATAAGAAAAGTATAAGCACATGAGGGAAGAGGACCCTACTCGTGAGAGCTTATAGTCTAAGGGGTATAATAACGTATATATACCATAGGTTTGACTATGGGATCAGTACGAGATCCCAGCGGTCGGGATCCTGGAGGTCAGGAGACCGACGTCGGGATCCCGGCGGCGAGTCGAGCGTGTCCCCTCGTGGGCTCGCTGCGCACACCACACTTCTGGCTCGGTGGTGACCTACAGTTGCCACAGGGTTCTATTCACCTCCGGGTGGTGGCGTGGACCACACCCAAGAGGGGTAACCAGCCGGCGGCAGGGATCCTGACCGCCGGTACTTCAGGTGGTGTCGGGATTCTGACATCGGTATCTTGACCGCTGGGATCCCGACAGGCGGTCACTTGACTGCCTCCCTTGACTGTATATTATATTTGAAAAACATAAATAATATACAGTATTAGAAATACATTATTTGCTAATATTTTTAATAGTCAAAACTTTGCAGTAAAAAGTCTATGGCAGGCGAGGAAGTGACCCCAGAATCCCCCCCCCCCCTTCCCTCCCCACACCCACACACACACAGGATTAATTGAGCAATTGGAAGTTTTCAGTTAGCGTAATTAGTCAGTAATTATCTTCTGATGCTGTGTCTTCCACAGCAGCGGTGTGTGTAAGTATGTGTGAGTGCAGAGCAGGCCCTAACCAATACGATGCCCTAGACAAGATTTTGGCTGGTGCCCCCTAGCACCGCCGCTAGTTGCGCCTCTAACCCTGCACCCCTTTCCCAGCACCATCACCCCACACCCATTGCAGTCCTCATTTATTTGCTCCTACCCCCTATATTATAAATAGGAACAGTGGGCACATTCGGTGTGCAGCCCAAAAAGGGGTGTGTTTTGCTTGAAAGGGGCATGGCCACACAATAGTACCCCCAATTCAAATTACGCCACACAGTAGTGCAACTTTATTCACATTTTATCATGCGATAGTGTCCCTTATTCACTTTACATCACACAGTAGTACCACTATACCTTATATACATTACTCCTTATAGTAGTGCCCCTTATCCACATTATATCACACTGAATTGCTCCTTATTCACATTACACCACAACATATTGCTCTTTACTCACATTAGACCACACAGTAGTGCCCTTTCCATACATTACACCACACAGTAGAGCATGCTATACATATAATGCCACACACTAGCAATGCATTTATACACATACCATACAGAAATGTACCTTACACATATGACACACATTATTAATGTATTAATGTCCTTATAAACATAAACACCTTACACATTATGCCAACCTTTATTAATGTCCTTATACACATAATGTTCCTTACACATATGCCTATTATTATCAATGCCCTTATACACATGACACACATACTGCCCCTTACACATATGCTGAACACTACTGCAAAACCAACCCACCCGCACACAGCACTCACACGGCCGTTAACACTGTTACCTCTGCCTGGATACAGATGTGTCCTCATACATCCTGCCTCAATACGCCATGCAGCAAGAGATGTCTGGCGTGAGTCAGCTGGCAACTCTGCTGATGTCGGGTGCCTTTTTTGCCAAACATTCATCTTTTTTGCATTGCTATGTGGACGTACAAGCAGCTTCTGCTGATTCAAATGCTATGCAACATGCCTATATTCTGTGTGTGACTGTGGCTGTATCTGCATACAAAATGCTACATTACAGTGATTTCCAGGAATACACCGTAACATAGCATTTCATATCATATACAGATAGAGCCGCAGTCACACACAGAATATAGGCATGCCACATATCATTTTAATCAGCAGAAGCTGCTTGTGCCCCTAGACATTCCAAATGCCCTAGGCATTTGCCTAGTTTGCCTATGCCTAGGACTGGCTCAGTGTGAGTGTGAAAGTATGTGTGAGTGTGTGTAAGTATATGTATGTGTGTGGCCCTGCTGTGTGTGCTTGTGTGTGTGCAGTGGCGTGCGGTGGGGTGAGGCAAAGCCTTTCCTGTCATACTAACGTTTCTGCCAGAGTTTTGACTGTATATAGTAGATTAAAAATACAAAGAATATGTTAAATATATCTTCTTTGTATTATTCTAATAATTTTTATAGTCAAATCTCTGGAGTAAAAAGTCTATGGCAGGTGAGACGCTGCTTATCCTTTCTACCCATCTCTGATCAAAACCCACCAAATTTCCGGGAGTTTATTATACTGAGCACCTTTATATATTGTCCACATGAACCATTTGGCTCATATATTGTGTGTAAATCTGGCTCTGGTACTAACCAGTGCCTCCTGAGAAATTTACCTCACCACATGTCCCTGTATGTGTGTGTGACTTCCATAGCCAGATTAAGGGAGGATGCAGGGCATAATGTACCCCGGGCCCCCCTTTGTCAGGGGCCCCCCAGCCAAAGCAAACTGACAACATTAGCTTTCCTTCTTATGTAGCAACAGAACCAGGCAGCTGGAATGTGAGCAGGACAGTATGCAGTGCAGGCAGAGACACAGGAGTATCAGGTTTCATGAGCTACCGATGGAGCTTTCCGACCCAAGGAGAGTTAGGAGGGTGGAGAGAGCTGTAAGTGACACAGGAATCCCAGCTTCTTCTCCTCCCTGCCTGAGTGTCTGAGTCCAGTGTAAATTGATATCTAATGAGGGTCTAGAGAGAGACACACACACAGAGTTCTCCTGTCCTGTCCCAGTGTGTAAGTAATACAGAGGCTGCTGTTATTCTTGCATGTGACAAGAAAAATTATGGATTGTATTTTTCTATGTGTATTTTAAGGTTATTTAAGTTATTTTAACTACAAGAACATTTGATAAAATAGTTGTCTTTCAATTAGGTGGCAACCCAGGCATTATTAAACTATCAGTTTAAATCTAATATACACCATTGGGTTACATTTAATATACACAATCCGTACATCCCAACATGACCCATTCCAGGAGGGAAACAATGCTCTCTACCTGGATTTCCTTCTTAAATTATGATTGCAATTACCTGTGTTGAAAAGCCTTTCTTATTAATTAAATAGTTCAACACTGGTGACACCAATCGTATAGGTGACACCAATTAAAAGGGAAGTGCAGGTAGAGAGCATTTTGTCCCTCCTGGAATTGGGAGTTATGCACAATATAATATACACACCCCCACCTTCCTCCGGGGCCCCCTGTCTTAAGTGCTCCGGGAACCCCCAAGGCTTAATCCAGCCCTGGTGACTCCCTCGGGATGCAGCAGCTGGAAGAACTACATCTCCCAGTAGCCCCCTCACCTCCCAGCAGCCTCCTCCCCAGGGGGAACATGGAGCTGTGGAGACCACAAGACAGGTAACAGGTAAGTATCTTTTTTTTTCACTCACGGCACAAGGTTTTAAAAGCTGAATGCCCTGCATGCATTTTTTAAAAAGTGGACCCAGCAGGTGTCGGGAGAGCACATACCCGCGGTATTCCAAAATTTGGATGTGAGGTCTGAAAAGGTTTTTTTACAGGCTAAACCACGCCCAGTTGTATTCCCCCCAATATGTCCTTATAGCCTAAATAAAAATATTTATATCATGAACTGTAATCATCACTAAGATGTGAATGCTTTCTAGCATAACCCAGGGTCTTCTGTAGGATCCACTGTCAGGGGACAATTAATCTAGCAGTATGTGCTTTGGGCTTGGGAAGGAAACCTGAGCACCCAAAGGAGTGACGTACATACATGGTGAGAACACACAAACTCAGATAGGGCCCTGGTCAGAACTGAACCCATGTCCCACCACAATGCAAACCACTGTGCCATCATTTTTATAATTATCCAGGAATATTATGTAATTGCTCTTTATTAACTTTCAAACCAGCAAAGATGCCACAGTATCCCTGATACCCTGAATATGTTTAATGTAAGTTACAGTAATAGGAAATGTAATAAATATTACTGTATGTCTGTGTGATCCTAATATTGTTATTAAATTCATTTTTTTATTGTTTCAGGTGATCACAATTCCCAGCCTGGGCCAGTACACAATCCTGGACCAGTACACAATCCTGGGCCAGTACACAATTCTGTACCAATACACAATCCTGGGCCAGTACGCAATCCTGTACCAGTACACAATCCTGGGCCAGTACACAATCCCGAGCCAGTACACCAGCCTGGGTCAGTACACCAGCCTGGGCCAGTACACAGTCCTGGGCCAGTACACAATCCTGGGCCAGTACACAATCCTGGGCCAGTACACAATCCCGGGCCAGTACACAATCCCGGGTCAGTACACAATCCTGGGCCAGTACACCAGCCTGGGCCAGTACACCAGCCTGGGCCAGTACACAATCCTGGGCCAGTACACCACCCTGGGCCAGTACACCACCTTGAGCCAGTGCTAACCCCTAAACCTCGTCCCATTATTATTCTTCGTCAGCCAGTACACAATGATCCACCACATCCACCGCCCCCTCATTTCCCTGAACACCTTCCAAATCCCACAAACTTGCACAATGTTGTTCATCCGCCTCCATCTCTGCCTCATCACTAACTTAATGGGCATCATTAGAAGAACAAGCATGGCAGCAGCAAGGTGGATATGATTCCCTTCTCTTGTCTCATATGTTGGGTGTTAGTGTGTTGCCCTTACTGTGGAACTGGTTGGTAGGGTGTACTTGTCAATCATACAATTTTTGATAAGTCTAACAACATTCATTTGTCATGAAAAGTAGAACATTCCACATGCAATTAAGAAAACAGGAATCACTATGATGTGTCGACAGTTACAATGTTAAAATTCACATTGCCAGTAGTGTAATGAGGAACATAGTAATATTAGGTAGCTATCTGATGCCAGATTTACCAAGCTCTGGAACAGAAAGCATTTTGTAGTTGGCCTCCGCAGCTAATGCCGGCCCGTTGTAACCTATGGGCTTGGCAATGGCTGAAGAACATGCAGGAGTCCTGATAAAGGAGTGAAGAAACCACTGATGTGGTCACTTTACTCATACCTCCTTTGGTGTACGCCGTGCGAGACAAGTAAGCGGCCACGCTGTGCCCACATCTGGAAAGGGGGTGTGACCTATACAAAAAGGATGTGGCTTTGCGGGAGTGCCGAGATCGCAAGCCATGCTCCCCATTTTCATCACTGAGGGGGCATGCCCAGCGCTTTGTGAGCTGCTGGCATGCCCTCTCTCTCTGTCTCCTGTGAATAGACACAGAGTCTATTCACCGCTGCTCTGCTAAACAGGGCAGAGAGTGACAGGAGCCTCCCAACTGCCCTCCTCCCCTCACCACAGGACACTGTGGCCTGTGGGTGGGACAGCGGGACAGTCCTAAAAAAAAACGGGACTGTCCCGCAAAAATAGGGACAGTTGAGACGTATGCTTTACTCCAAAGACATCGCAGGGCCATGCTCCTTTCAGTGCCCCATCCATGCATGTGGTATTTGATTCACATGGGTGGTGTACAATTTCTTTATGCCCGGAATAGCAGAGAAAATAAATTGCAATTATCAGGTTTGAAACTATTGTGTTCTTTAACCTCTTGCCTGGCATGGTCGCATCAGATGTGACCACACCAGGCTAGGCTTTCCCTGACATGGTCGCATCTGCTGCAGCTAGTCAGAATGCTCACTGTCTACCTCTGTTTCCTGGTTCCCCCTCTCCAGTGCCTGCTGTGCTGCTGATCACTGCTGATTGGTCAGCCCCGCAGCACTCCCCACCCAGCGGCTGCAGACATTAGCAGGCACTGGCGGAATGTAATTTTTTTTTTTTAAAGCAGCCCTTCTCCTTTCTGAGGAGATCCAGGGGCTGCAGAGAGGATGCCGGGAAACGAATGTCACGATGTTCCGATTATTGATTGTCGTGATGTTCTGACCATCAATGTTTCTACAATGTTTTTTATTAATATTTTTATTTTATTAATTTTTTTTACAGTTTTAAGAAAATTGTATTGGACATACTTTAAATAAATATTCTTAACCTAATTCAATCATTAAATTTCTGAGCATTTTAGTAAAAATATTAATCAGTTAAGTGGTTAAAGTATTTTCTTCTTTGCTTATGTTACATTTCCACTTTTACAGATTTTATTTCTTTGTGTTGGTAACTGTATTTGAGCAGTATGGTAGCTATGCATGAATTCTCCCCTGTAGGCCACAGATGCCACAAAAAAGAAATTCTGACTAATGACTTTCTAGTCTGGCTCCTAGACTTATTTGTCAAGGCCTATGCATTCTATATAAGTTAAAGAGTTCTACATATACATTACCTGGGCTTTCCCCAATAAATAACACTTCATAATGCATTGTTCAAATAAGAGCTATTTAACTAAAGAATCCCTCTCCAGCATGCCTGTATCCCTTAGGAGGATGTAGTTGTGTGACCGGCGGTCGGGAGACCGCGGGTCACTATACCGATGCCGGTATCACACCCAATTCACAGCCCGACAGCTGGCATACCGACTAACAGTGACTATGTCCACGACACCCATAGAGTGGGAATAAAACCTGTGGTGAGCACAGCAAGCCACCCAGCGTGATGGGTGACGAGCGCAGTGAGTCCGCAAGGGAATTCGTTGTAGTGACGTGCGGTGGGGTGAGGCAGGTGAGGCAGGTGAGGCAGAGCCTTTCCTGTCATACTATTGGGGGTAATTCCAAGTTAATCGCAGCAGGATTTTTTTTAGCAATTGGGCAAAACCATGTGCACTGCAGGGGAGGCAGATATAACATGTGCAGAGAGAGTTAGATTTGGGTGGGTTATTTTGTTTCTGTGCAGGGTAAATACTGGCTGCTTTAATTGTACACTGCAAATTAGATTGCAGATTGAACACACCCCACCCAAATCTAACTCTCTCTGCACATGTTATATATGCCCCCCTGCAGTGCACATGGGCCCTCATTCCGAGTCGTTCGCTCGGTATTTTTCATCGCATCGCAGTGAAATTCCGCTTAGTGCGCATGCGCAATATTCGCACTGCGACTGCGCCAAGTATCTTTGCTATGAAGATAGTATTTTTACTCACGGCTTTTTCATCGCTCCGGCGATCGTAATGTGATTGACAGGAAATGGGTGTTACTGGGCGGAAACAGGCCGTTTTATGGGAGTGTGGCTGAAAACGCTACCGTTTCCGGAAAAAACGCAGGAGTGGCCGGAGAAACGGGGGAGTGGTTGGGCGAACGCTGGGTGTGTTTGTGACGTCAAACCAGGAACGACAAGCACTGAACTGATCGCACAGGCAGAGTAAGTCTGGAGCTACTCAGAAACTGCTAAGTAGTTTGTGAGCGCAATATTGCGAATACATCGGTCGCAATTTTAAGATGCTAAGATACACTCCCAGTAGGCGGCGGCTTAGCGTGTGTAACTCTGCTAAATTCGCCTTGCGACCGATCGACTCGGAATGAGGGCCATGGTTTTGCCCAATTGTTAACAAAAATCCTGCTGCGATCAACTTGGAATTACCCCCATTGTTTGTACCAGAGGTTTGACTGTATAAAGTATATGAAAAATACAAAGAATATGTTTGAAATATCTTCTTTGCATTATTCTAACCATTTTTATAGCCAAAACCCTGGATAAAAACTCTATGGCAGGTGAGTCAGTGCCTCCCCTGCTTATCTTTTCCGAGCATCTCTGATCAAAACTCACCAAAGTTCCTGGAGTGTATACTGCTGCACCTGTATATAATGCCCAGATGTTCCCTTTGGCTCATATATTGCGTGTAAATCTGGCTCCGGTGCTAGCCAATGCCTCCCAAGCCATTTGGCTCACTGCACGTCCTTGCTTCGTTGTGCTCAAACCCCCTCCCACTGGCAATCTAAAGATCGGGATCCTGGCATCACCATTCACCCGAACCCAACCCCTCCCTTAATATAGCTAATTCCATATGACAGGGCCAGGTTGGCCATCTGGCACTTCTGGCAAATGCCAGAAGGCCGATGGGCTGGTGGGTCGGTCCGGTCCACAGAGAGCCGGGAAGGTTGCGCTCAGTGCAGCTCCTGGCTATCTGGTTTGTTCCCTGCTGCCGCTGCCAGATGTGTCCCATTGCTAAGCAGTATGGGGCATGCCGTGAGTCCACGACCCCTGACTCGCGGCACGCCCCCATTTGCAGTGTCCACGCCCTTTACACGGCACGCGCGCCTCCTTTCTTGAGCGCGAGCACGTATGCCAGGGCCGGATGGAGTCCTCAGTCCGTCCCTTACATATGAACATGGTGTTAGCATATGAACATCTTAGCCTATCTGGGACTGAAACGTAAGACCTGCACTTTCGTGACATTTATTTCTATCTATCTAAACCTGTACTAACCAAAGTGTGACTCTATATTACAGAGCGGACATGGATTTGTCTTGACAATTGCAGGCAAAATGTTTCCAAATCCATATGTCACCTTCACAGATGTCCTGCTTAGTACTTGACACACACAGACATGAAGATAAGTAACATAAGAATAGAATCGTTATTGTTATACCCATTTACTGCACTGTATAATACAGTATATCCTAAATAAAGCTTGTCAGACCGCGATGATATGTGTATTATTTCGCTGTTCCTTGTATCAGTTATGAATAGTCATTATATTTCTATGTGTGTTTTTTTGTATGATATTGATTTGAGCATACCTCCCATCTTCTGGGTCCAGGGCATCGGGACCCTCACGTGCCACTCTGGAAAGAGGTATGGCCTCGGTTGGGCGTAGGTATGATCTTATAACTAGATGTGTGGCCTCGCGGGACTGTGTCAGGAGATTGACGCCGGAATCTCGACATTCCGAATCTCGGCAGCGGTGCATTGAGTCTCCTCGTGGGCTCGCTGAGCTCGGCGCGTTTTGGTCCCAGTGGTTCGCTTCGCTCTCCACACTATTATATTCCCCCTCAGTTGGTGGTGTAAAATCAGGACAGTTGTTAGGTATGCTTGAGTGAACTAGTTGTATTTTTCCATTAAACATAAAAGCAAGACACTTAATTCCCCTCCACCTTGTTCATCCCATGTGTCTCTTGGTGGAATCATCATGCTATTGTGCAATGTAACTAGTTAAATGTATAGTGTGGAAATAACTATTAATGTCTCAGAGAAAACCAGAAATTGTATAAATACAGTACAATAATATAAGAGCAATCCTACATTGATCAGTGCACTAAAAACAGTAAAGTGACTCCTCCCACTTTGGCGCTAATCCAATGCTACACTTTTTGCAGGAACTTCTATTTTCTCAATAAAATGTAATGTACCGGCTTGATGTGAATAAAATATAAATTTAATACTACACAATGATTAAAAGTGAGACAAAAACAGAACCCAACATGGGAAACAGAGTCCTACCAAGATGATAATCGGAGCCGCAGGTGTTATGAATGCAAGGTATTTCCCGGGAACAATACCCTGCATGTTGCTCCATCAGGAGTGTTCCCCATTGGTCCCTTTCACAGTCAAGGATGTCCAGAAGCACAGGAAAGTACTGGAAAGCAGGTCCGACGCCTTTCGGGACATCTGCGGCTCCGATTATCATCTTGTTAGGACTCTGTTTCCCATGTTGGGTTCTGTTTTTGTCTGACTTTTAATCATTGTGTAGTATTAAATTTATATTTTATTCACATCAAGCCGGTACATTACATTTTATTGAGAAAATAGAAGTTCCTGCAAAAAGTGTAGCATTGGATTAGCGCCAAAGTGGAAGGAGTCACTTTACCAGTTTTTGTGCATTTTTACCGTTTGGAGTTTGTAGGGAACTCCCAGACTACCCCCAGGCCTGCACAAATCCTAACAGCGCAACCATCCACCTCTATTATTCCTTTTTTGTTCTACATTGAACAGTGCTTAAGCGTATGCTCCAGCTGTGTTCACAGTGCTTGACAATCCAGCGCAGCATAGGGGGGAGGGAGGAAAGGAGGGAGTGTTAAAAGGGAGTAAGAGACCTCACAGTAGCCACTTGGGATATTGAAAATAAGGTTTAAACACAATTCTTTTCACCCCCTTCCACACCCGTTCTGTTCATGCAGTTGGGAGCATGGTACCATCATTTCAGCTTATCTTGGATCATTTTAGAAAGGAGATTGGGTGTGATATATCATTTGAATACCGCCCAATTTATTTGATAATAAAAAACACGTAAACCATAATGCCAGGTATCTGGTATTTTCAATGGTTGCACCACTATATCACAACATATTTAAGATGTTATTCCAATTTTTGAAAGTTAATCAAAGTTGAAATAACTTAAATAATAATAATAGGAATAAATAAAGGAAAGCGGCAGTGGGACACACAGCGCCACGCACCGGCCCACGTGTGGGCAAGGAAAAGGGGTACAGTCAACACTACTTCATTAAGGAAAATCAGGTAATGCCTACTAGCTAGAGACCACAGCATACATATTCGATGCTTCAGTAGGACCCAGTGGTGCAAGTGGGCGGGTACGGGTGGGTACGGCGTACCCGTAAGAATTTAGCCGTGGGTACGCCGTACCCACACCGACGGGCCGCCGCTCCTCTTCCTTCCCTCCCTCCCCCACGCCGCACCGCCGCACACGCCTCTGATGTGAGGGCAGGAGAGTGCAGCCTGCGCCTCTCGTTCCCCTCAGTCTCCGGTGGGTGTTTCAGTTTACTTCAGCGCCGATCCGTGAGCCAATCAGAGCTCGCACCCGCGAGCTCTGATTGGCTCACGGATCGGCGCTGAATTAAACTGAGACACCCGCCGAAGACTGAGGGGAACGAGAGGCGCAGGCTGCACTCTCCTTCCCTCACATGACAGACAGGAGGACAGCGACGGCAGCGGTGAGTAGGGGAGGGGGGCATGTTATACCTGGCACTGGGGGGGCATGTATACCTGGCACTGGGGGCATATCTGGCACAGGGGGGCATATATACCTGGCACTGGGGGCATATCTGGCACAGGGGGGCATATATACCTGGCACTGGGGGATATCTGGCACAGGGGGGCATGTATACCTGGCACTGGGGGCATATCTGGCACAGGGGGGCATATATACCTGGCACTGGGGGCATATCTGGCACAGGGGGGCATATATACCTGGCACTGGGGGATATCTGGCACAGGGGGGCATGTATACCTGGCACTGGGGGCATATCTGGCACAGGGAGGCATATATACCTGGCACTGGGGGATATCTGGCACAGGGGGGCATGTATACCTGGCACTGGGGGATATCTGGCACTGGGGGGGCATGTTATACCTGGCACTGGGGGATATCTGGCACTGGGGGGGCATGTTATACCTGGCACTGGGGGATATCTGGCACTGGGGGGGCATGTATACCTGGCACTGGGGGATATCTGGCACTGGGGGGGCATGTATACCTGGCACTGGGGGATATCTGGCACTGGGGGGGCATGTATACCTGGCACTGGGGGATATCTGGCACTGGGGGCATATCTAGCACAGGGGGGCATATATACCTGGCACTGGGGGATATCTGGCACAGGGGGGCATGTATACCTGGCACTGGAGGATATCTGGCACTGGGGGCATATCTGGCACTGTAGGGGCATTTCTGTATCTGGCACGGGGGGCAATGTATATCTGACACAGTGGGGGCATTTGTGTATCTAGCACTGTGGGGCAATGTGTATCTGACACTGTGAGGCAATGTATGGCACTCTGGGGGCATTTCTGTATCTGGCACTGTGGGGCAATGTGTATCTGGCACTGTGGGGCAATGTGCATCTGGCACTGTGGGGCAATGTGCATCTGGCACTGTGGGGCAATGTGTATCTGGCACTCTGGGGACATTTGTGTATCTGGCACTGTGGGGCAATGTGTATCTGGCACTGTGGGGCAATGTGTATCTGGCACTCTGGGGACATTTGTGTATCTGGCACTGTGGGGCAATGTGCATCTGGCACTGTGGGGCAATGTGTATCTGGCACTGTGAGGCAATGTGTATCTGACACTCTGGGGACATTTGTGTATCTGGCACTCTGGGGACATTTGTGTATCTGGCACTGTGGGGCAATGTGTATCTGGCACTGTGGGGTTATATGTATCTGGCACTGTGGGGCAATGTATATCTATCACTGTGGTGCAACGTGTATCTGACACTATTGGGGTCATACGTGTATCTGCCCCTCCCCCATATGTGTATCACGCCCCCATTTTCATTGGCCACGCCCCATGTGGCATTTGGCCACACCCATTTTTTTGCGCGCGCGCCTTCGGCGCGCGCACACAGTACCCGTAAGACATTTTTTCTACTTGCACCACTGGTAGGACCTGACTGATTGACTGTGTTAAGCCACTCTGACTGAAACGAAGAGCAACACTCAGCAGATGGCAGTTTGCCAGACACTTTATTTTTTTTAATATACATTTAATGGAGTTATATAACATTAAATGGAGAGGGAAGGGGTACAAAATTAAAGAGGTGATATGGGGAGGGAACAGACAGGTACAAGTTTGTTACACACATGGTTATACAAAAAAATATCAATGGTACAGTAAGTCGGGTCACCATGAGAAATCAGACTAAGAAGACCGCATGTCAGATGTCAAGTGGAAGAATAGTTAATTACAAACAGAAGCTGGTATGTGGATAGACATTGTACCAGGATTGAGAATAAGAACAAGGCTCTAGAAAATAGTGGTAGAGGGTGCAAAAACCACTAGCAAATAAACATACGAGGAGTACAGTGAGGCATGGGAGGGAGTAGACATACAGAGGGGACAGCGGCCATCACTGGACTCAATCTGACTCACAGGGGGTTAAGCATCCTATAGTTATGCCATAATAGCCAGCATAGCGTAGGGCAGGAAGTTGAAGGTGTTTTGAGCTCGCAGTTTCAAACTCTACATGGCATTGAACTGCATTTTCAATGCTAACTATAGTGGGGACCAGGGGCAGAACTCTGGGAGGCAACGGAGTCAGCTGCCGCCGGGCTCCTGCTTTGAAGGGGGGCACCTCTCCTCTTGTTCTGTGTGTTCAGCAACATTAATCAATAAAGTTAATTGACAACAGCTGGTAACTCTTCCGTAGCCAACTTCCCCACTAGTCACTGCACCTTACAAATCACACCCTCTTTATTATAGATATACTGGAAGCAGACACCTTACTGATGAAGCTATTTGCTCCTATAAAGGAAGCATGAGAATTCTAACTATATGAAGTTATTTCTCAGACAATTACATGTAACTTCATATAGTTAGAATTCTCATACTTCCTATGCAACAGCAGATATCTCCATCACAAGGTGCATGCTTCCAGTGTAATAGGTTGTGGGTTCTAATCCTGGATATGACACTTGCAAATTAATTGTCAGAGAAATAATCAGCATTGGGAGGGACTAAGCAGATCTATGTAGTGTGTGGCTGGACCCCTACATAGGATCTGCCTAGTTGCAATGGTTTTGTAGTAGCTTCATATAGTTAGAATCTGCAGGCTTACTATGCAGGAGCAAAATATATACATGCGGGGGGACACCAATATTTTCTTGCCTCCGGGCAACTGAGACAAACTTACGCCACTGGTGGGGACCAGTGGTGTAAGCCAGTTTTGTGCTATTAAAAGCTTTGTAGATGTCAGTATATGACCTGCAACATAGCGATCATTGGGTGGGAGGTCACCAGGAAACAAATGAAACAGAGCTAGTTTAGGATGTGGAGTTACATGGTAACTCAGGACTTTTGAGAGAAGAACAAAGACCTTATTCCATAGATGAGTGATTGCTGGGCATGACCAGAAAATATGGAATAGGGTTCCTATATGAATGCAGGTACGCCAACACATATTAGTGGTCGAAGGCTATATGGCGTGTAAAAGGAGTGTAAAAGGACAGGCGTTAAGTAAAACCAATGCAGGAGCTTATAAAATTGTTCGAAATGAGATATATATTTAGATAGGTGAAAGTATGTTTGGAAAACCGATTGCCATTCATCATCAGAAATAATACAGTTGAAGTCAGCCTCCGATTTAACCAAATAAGTGAGCTTTGTGGGTGTTTGGGGCCAGTTCATAATGTTATACCACTGAGTTATTTTGCCTCTGCTATCCAATCTAACCATCAGTTTTCAAAGATATTTGGGAATTGGGGACACTTTGTGAGGTGACCTCGTGGCCCCATGCAACAAATGTTGTAATTGTAGATATTTATAAAATCTCTGTGGGATAATGAGAACTGAGATTGTATCTGGTTGAAAGGGAGCAGAGTTCCTGCCGCAGTCACCTCACCCAGTGAAAGCATTCCTTGTGATATCCAAAAATCGAACTTCATGTCTGGTATCAGGCAAGCCAGGCCCACTAATGAAAAATCAGTGGATAGACACATTTCCCACCCAAGATACTAGTTCAAGCCAAGCTTTAGATTGCACTATAGATGAACGGGCAATAATATGTGTACCTTCAGACTCCGGCAACCATAGAACATCCAAAAAAGGAAATGGGGAGATTATACCCTGCTCAAGATGGACCCACAGTTTGGGGTTAGTATCAATAGTCCATGCCCCAATTTGGGACAGAACGCATGCTACAGTAATTGATAAAGGTGTACTGTATGTCTGTGAATGCCAATCCTCCATCTAGTTTCGGAAGGGATACCGTTTTACATGCAAGCCTGGGTTTCCTGCCCTTCCATATGTATTTTATGAAGACTGACTTAAACTTAACTAACAAAGAAGAGGGTATCAAAATAGGAATGTTTCTGAATAAATATAGCAACTTGGGGAGTATTATCATCTTTAATGCCGTAATACAGCCCAAACATGAAATATGGTGAATCATCCAATCCAATGCCATTTGCGAAATCTTACTCAGGAGGGGAGGGTAATTACACTGTATTGAGTCTGCGACTTTTGGGGTGATCTGAATCCCAAAATACTTAAGGCTTCTATCCTGCCAGACATATTTGTACTGAGTTTTCAAAGAGCTCAATAAGGGCAGACAAAAGTTAATAGGGAGGGCTGCCATTTTGGATGTGTTGAGTTTATAATATGAGACAGATGAGTAATTCTCCAGAATCATGTGCAAATGGCGTAAAGAGACACTCGGGTTAACAAGTGTAAGGAGGACATTGTCAGAGAATAAGCAGGCTTTATATGTGTGACCAAATAGTACTGGGCCTCAGACGAGGGTATTGGTTGTCACAGCTTCTGCGGGGATAACGTGTAGCCCTGGTGAGTACCAATTCATAATCCAGAATGTGGATGAAAGCAAGCCATTTATAAACACTCTGGCCGTCAGAGTGGAATATAAAGCTGAGACAGAGGACAGTGCCCTGCCACAAATTCCAAACTTAGTGAGTACAGCATGAAGAAAACCCCAGTGTAACCGGTCGAATGCCTTCTCCGTATCCAATGAAAGCAACAAAAGAGATTCACCCAAGGTAGAAAAGGCATCCAACATATTAATAATCCTACTTGTATTATCAGGGGACAGTCTACCTTTAAGAGAGCCAACCTGGTCCCGATGGATAAGGGAAGGGAGTAAAGAATAAGTGTATTCACTATAAGCTTAGCATAGATCTTAACATCAGTACTTAAAAGAGCATTTGGATGGTAAGTAGCTAATTGGGTAGGGTTTTACCTGGTTTGGGGAATGTCACGATCCGTGCTTCCAACATTTCAGTTGGGAAGGCTCCCTTATTCGAGGCGTCATTGAAGACCAGAGCCAAGACTGGGATCAAGGCATCCCTAAAACATTTATAGAATCTACTGGTATAGCCAATTTCTTCATGGGTCCACGGACGTTTAAGGGACTGGAGAGCTGCTGAATCGAAAGAGGGTAGGCAGACATTCCTTAAAAATGCATCAATATCCTCCACTGCGGTTTGCAAGACTGAGGAATCCCCCCTCAGATAATAGAGAGTGGAATAATAATCAGCAACGGCAGTAGCAATGTCCATCGGGTCCGATACTTTAACACCACACAAGGAGGTAATGACTTTAACTTGTTCTTTCGCCACTTTCCCTCTTAATTTCCTGGCTAGCATTCTACCTGCTCTGTCGTCTTGCATGTTAAACTTCTGTTTAAATTTAAAGAGGTTTTTGTGGACCTCTCTTAAAACCAGAACATTCCACTCTTCCCGAGCCCTGAGGCAATCATAGTAAATTGTCTTATTGGAGGGAGACGATTTAAACTTGTGTTCAAGATCAGCTAGTTTTGCTTCAATATCCTCCTGACGTATACAGATCATTTTACGTAAGCGTGCAGCTGCCTTAATTACGGATCCCCGGACTACTGCTTTGAGAGCACACCAATTAGGTTCTAAATACATGGAAAGTGTTTGAGAAATGGCATGCTTAGAGTCCAAATCAGATAGAAGGTGTTCGCCGAGTCGCCAGGGGCTGGGAGGGGTTTTCAAAGAGTGAAGATCCCAACTCAAACTGAGAGCTGAGTAATCAGACCATGAATCTGACAGGATAGAAGCCTTTTTTAGTAATTGGAGGATCCATTTGTCAGAGAGGACCAAATAAATTCTCAAAAAAAGAGCCATGAACCGGGGAAAAGAAAGTGTATTCTCTATATGCCGGGTTCCTACCCCTCCAAACGTTATACAAATTATATTAAAAAAGGATGCGCAGTAGAGTGGTTACATATGGGGAGGGCACTAGTGAGGCATGAAGTTGTGGACTTATCCATGTGAGGGTCAAGGACCATATTGAAATCCCCTAATACCAGTAAAGACACAGCACTACAGGTTTGTAGGATATTACAGAATTTTCTAATAAAAGGAATCTGTTTAGTATTAGGAGCATAAACCACTGAAAACGTAACAGGTTTATCATCTAATCTAATCAGAATCAGGTATTCACCATCTGAATCAGAAAATTGCTTGTCCAAACTAATTACATGTATGAGATAGAAGAATTGCAACCCCAGCTTTTTTACTGGGACCATTAGACATATAAGATACAGGCTATTTATTATTAGAGAGAGTGGGGAGATTCACATAAAATGTGTTTCTTGTAGTGCCACAATATGGGCCTTAAGTTTTGCAAAATGGCACAACGCTAATTTCCGTTTGTTTGGAGAGTTCAGACCCTTGACATTTAATGAGACAACATTAATCATTAGAAATCAGCTGCGGGCGGCTATATAGCAACATGGACATGATGACAGGACTATTGTAAACATGTGTAGCAGATAATGGCGCTTATTCTGAGTTGTTCGCTCGTTAATTTTCTTCGCATCGCAGCGATTTTCCTTAAACTGCGCATGAATTAGGGTGTGTCTTGGACACTGGATCTCTCTTAATAGAACATGTCCACTGCATAAGCACTGATTGATAGTCCATTATAGACAGACCCCGACCTGTCATCATAAATTATGCCGACAAGGTTCGGCTGTTGGAAGCATTTAGAAAACATTCTGATCTGCCGTATCAAGATTCCAAGATATTATTATTATTCCAAGACTTTTCTTACATGGTAGCTGAAAAGCAAAGAGAATTCTCTCCCATTTGTAAAAGTTTTTTTGAATTGGGTCACCATTTTGCACTGCTTTACCCTGCCAAATTGAGGGTTTATCATGCCAGGAAGGCATATTTCTTTGAATCGCCTAAAACAGCTAAGAATTTAGTGGACTCGCTATCCTCACACACTCTTCCAGGATGGACGATACGGACTGATGCTCACTGATTGTTGTTGAACACTTCTCTCCAAATTGCTAATCATTCAGGTTTTTTGGAATTATTGTTTTTGGGTTACACTTATGGTCAATATTTCATTGGATTGATCTTGCGTATACAAGAAATGTTTACTCTGATTTACATGATTACTGGAGTCTCACACTAGACAATTGCTCCTTATCTTCCTTTTTGCCCTCTGATTTCTATTATCTAATATGCTATTTTCTTGAATTTTCTATACTTCTAATTCTTACCAACTTTACTTTTCAGCTTTCTTCCTTCCCCTTTTCTTTCTCATCTATTATTGATATGTTTGTTACTATGGCGGTCTCATGGCTTGCTTGACCAACTACCACACCCTCCTGACTGGGTTTTGTTATGTTATATTGTGGGTTCGTATAATATTTGAAATGTTTTTGAAATGGATCATTAGTTTAATTGTTATTTACACACAACATATGTCACTACTGCTATTATTATGTTAATTTTTGCGCTTCCCTGGCTTAGGTATCTTTCCCATTTCCTGCTTGCTGGGATGGGCAGGGTATTTTTGTTTTGGAAAAATGTACATGTATTAAGGCCTAGGGTAGGCATAGGCTGCGGGGGGGGGGGGGGGGGCACTGTGGTGCAATGTGTATCTGGCACTGTGGAGCAATGTGTATCTGGCACTGTGGGGCAATGTGTATCTGGAACTGTGGGGCAATGTGTATCTGGCACTGTGGGGCATATGTATATCTGGCACTGTGGGTGCATATCTGGTACTGTGGGGGCATAAATGGCACATCTGAGGCACTGCTGGGGCATTTGTATATCTGGCACTGTGGGGCACTTTTGTATCTAGCACTGTGGGGCATATGTGTATCTGACACTGTGGGGGAATATCAGGCACTGTAGGAGCATATCTGATATGGTGGGGGCGTATCTGGCACTGTGGGGGCATATCTGGCACTGTGGGGGCATATGTGTATCTGGCACTGTGGGGGCACATGTGTATCTGGTACTATTGGGGTCATATGTGTATCTGGCTCCCCATATATGAAGGGAGGCCAATTGTTTTTGAAAGAAAATGGACAAGGCCAAAATCTGGACCTTGATTGAACCCAATCGTAGGCCCGCATCCACACCCGCCTGAAGAAAATACAGAAAACGTCCTAACTGAAACTCTTCTGTTGGAGCCTTCTTGGATTCACACCAAGACACATATTTTCTCCGAATACGGTGGTAATGTTTAGACGCTACCCCTTTCCTGGCCTGAATCAGAGTGGGAATGACTTCTTTGGGAATACCCTTCCGGGCTAGGATCCGGCGCTCAACAGCCATGCCGTCAAACGTAGCCGCGGTAAGTCTTGATACATGCACGGCCCCTGCTGTAGCAGGTCCTCATGAAGAGGAAGAGGCCGAGGATCTTCTATGAGCAACTCCTGAAGATCTGGATACCAAGACCTCCTTGGCCAGTCCGGGACAACGAGGATCGCTCGAACCCTTGTTCTTCTTATGATCTTGATAACTTTTGGTATTAGTGGAGGTGAAGGGAAGACATACACCGACCGAAACACCCACTGGGTCACTAGTGCATCCACTGCTATTGCTTGAGGGTCTCTTGACCTAGAACAATATCTCTGAAGCTTCTTGTTAAGATAAGATGCCATCATGTCTACTTGAGGAACTCCCCAAAGACCTGTCACCTCTGCGAAGACTTCTTGGTGGAGGCCCCATTTTCCTGGATGAAGATTGTGTCTTCTGAGGAAGTCTTTTTCCCAGTTGTCCACTCCCGGAATGAAAATTGACGACAGAGCGCTTGCACGTCTTTCTGCCCAGTTCTGCCCAGAGGAGGATCTTTGTCACCTCTGCCATCGCCGCTCTGGTTTTTTTTCCGCCCTGACAGTTACTGCTGTTAAATTGTCCGAATGGATCTGTACGGGTTGATCTTGAAGAAGATGTACCGCTTGTAGTAGGCCACTGTAAATGGCTCTCAACTCCAGAACGTTTATGTGAAGACAAGTTTCTTGACTTGACCATCTACCTTGGAAACTTTCCCCCTGTGTGATTGCTCCCCAGCCTCGGAGACTTGCATCCATGGTTTCTAGGACCCAGTCCTGAATCCTAAACCTGCGTCCCTCTAGTAGGTTCGAACTGTGTAGCCACCACAGGAGCGAAATTCTGGCTTTGGATGACAGGATTATCCACCGGTGCATGTGAAGGTGAGAACCGGACCACTTGTCCAACAGGTCCCACTGGAATACTCTGGCATGGAATCAGCCAAACTGTATGGCCTCGTAGGCCGCTACCATCTTTCCCAACAACCGAATGCATTGATGAATCGACACTCTTGTTGGTTTCAGAATTTGTTTGACCATTCTCTGGATTTCCAGAGCTTTTTCTACCGGAAGAAATACCCTCTGTACTTCTGTGTCCATTATCATCCCCAGAAAAGACAATCTTGTTATCGGTTCCAACTGCAATTTTGGAAAATTTATGATCCAACCGTGTTGTTAAAGTACTGTCAGGGAGAGTGCAATGTTCTGCACCAACCTTTCCCTGGACCTCGCTTTTATAAGGAGATCGTCCAGGTAAGGAATTATATTGACTCCTTTCTGTCGAAGGAGGACCATCATCTCCGCCATCACCTTGGTGAACACTCTCGGTGCTGTAGAGAGTCCAAACGGCAATGTCTGAAATTGGTAATGACAATCCTGTATCGCAAATCTCAGATAAGCTTGATGTGGAGGGAAAAGGGGAACATGTAAGTAGGCATCTTTGATATCCACTGACACCATGAAGTCCCCTTCCTCCAGACTGGAAATCACTTCCCTCAAAGATTCCATCTTGAACTTGAACCTTTGCAGGTAGAGATTCAGAGTTTTCAGGTTTAGAATCGGTCTGACCGAGCCGTCCAACTTCGGAACTACAAATAGGCTTGAATAAAACCTTTCTCCTTGTTGCGACAAGGAAACCAGGACAATCACTTGATCCTGACACAATTTTTGTATTGCTGCCTCTATCACTTTCCTGTCTGGGATAGAAGCTGGTAAGGCAGATTTGAAAAAACGGCAGTTTGTACCCATGGGACACTATTTGTACAACCCACGGGTCCAGGCCAGATTGAACCCAGAACTGACTGAAGAGTTTCAGACATGCCCCCACCTGAGCGGACTCCCGCAAGGGAGCCCCAGCGTCATGCTGAAGATTCGGCAGAAGCAGAAGTTGATTTCTGCTCTTGTGATCCTGTAGACGCTGCAGACTTTTTTCCTTTTCTGCTTCCCTTACCCGCAAATAAAGGGGAACCTTTACCCTTTTTGTATTTATTGGGCCTAAAGGACTGCATCTGAGAGTGATTTTACTTTTTTGCCGGCACAGGAGCATTAGGCAAGAATATCGACTTACCAGCGGTAGCTGCAGAAACTAAAGCATCCAGCCCATCTCCAAACAAGGCCTCACTTTTATACGGGAGAGCCTCCATATTACTTTTGGAATCTGTGTCAGCATTCCATTGGCGGATCCACAACGCCCTCCATGCTGAAACTGCCATGGTAGCGGCTCCTGATCCCAAGAGACCAATATCTTTCATGGCTACTAGCATGTATGCAGCAGCATCTTTGATATGACCTAACGTTAGGAGTATCTCGTCTCTATCTATTGTGTCAATGTCTGATGACAAGTTTTCTGACCACTTTTCAATAGCACTACTCACCCACGCACAGGCAATGGTAGGCCTGAGTAGTGTACTATTGGCCACATAAATAGATTTTAACGTATTCTCCAACATGCGGTCTGCTGGCTCCTTTAGGGAAGCCGTCCCAGGTGCAGGGAGAATCAGCTTTTTTGTTAATCGTGACAGGGCACTGTCTAAAACGGGGGTTGACTCCCATCTTTTCCTGTCCTCTGCCGGTAAAGGATAAGCTACCTGAATCCTTTTGGGAATCTGAATTTTCTTTTCAGGGTTTACCCAGACTCTCTCAAAGAGAGTGTTCAGCTCATGAGATGGAGGAAAAGTTACGTTAATTTTCTTTTCTTTATAAAAGTAAGCTTTCTCCTGAGGTAAAGGAGGGGGCTCCGTAACTTCTAAAACCTCCTTTGTAGCAACAATCATGTACTGAATGTTTTTCGCTAACTTTGGATCTATTCCCCTGGAATCACTAGTGTCGACACAGAAATCAGAGTCCGTGTCGGTATCAGTCTGTACAACCTGTGTGAATGACCTTTTATGTGACCCAGAGGGGTCCGCTGTGGATGAAAAGGCAGACCTATTAAAAATCACATCTTCGACAGATTTTCTCCAGGTTTCTGCATGAGACTCAGACTTATCCAATCTCTTACTGATATGATTCACACTATCACGTAATTCGTTCACCCATTCAGGCTCGTGGTGTTTCGGCAGCGCCACCACATTACAACTCTGTGTCCTTAAAATGGCTCCCTCAGGGGAAGAGCTCCCTGCCTCAGACATGTCACACACGTGCACAATCACACCACAGACACTCCGGGGCTTAATGGGGACAGACCCACAGTAAAGTCTGTCAGAAGGACACAGAAGGAATTGCCAGCTCACAACTCAGCGCCAAAAGAAAAAATCCCTGTGTTGCATACTGTTTTGTTCATATGTTTGTAAATCCAGTCATCAGGACACAGAGACATGTGAGTTCACTGCTGTGCTGTTTATTCCATCATCATCTCCAAGCACACTGCACACTGGACCACCCACTTCCCAGCATCCCCCTGGTCCCAGGGACCATCACTGAAGATTCAGGCTTACACATATTAGTAAGGGAGTGTCTACAAATATTAAGCATTCTAATACACTAACATCACATCCTCTTTTCTTTAAAGATAAGCCCTGTACGCTTCAATGCAACAATTAACAACATCATAAGAACATCACCTAACACGTTTCAATGAGTCTCTCAGGTCTGTGTATTTCCATTTTGGGTCTTTCATACACAGTCTGTGTTTCATCGACCATGTTGGACCTCTCTAGAATCGTGGTTTGTCACCATTATCAGGATCATCATACATGTCAGATGAAGGGTATCCTTCAGTCATGTTGTTTTCATTATGGTTAGGTAGAGATCTTAAATTCACCCGATTTCTTCTTACTTCCGTTCCACGTGCTGTACGTATAGTATAAGATCTTGGTGCTACTTGTGCTTGCACAATACCTTTCTGCACCCAAATACCTTTCTCGTGATCTCTGAGACGGACTTGGTCACCCGATTTTAGATCAGATAAGCTTTTTGCTCGCCTGTCATTGAACAGTTTCTGTTTCGCCTGTTGACGTTCCTTACTCAGTCTGCCAAATGCTGAGTTATATGTATTAAACAGTTCATCATGTATCGGGAGATTTGCTCTAATCCTCCTTCCCATCAGCATTTGTGCAGGAGAAAGTCCATTCTGTAAAGGTGTACTGCGGTAGATTAAAAGACTTTTGTAGAAATCTTCTTTACCTTCTTGAGCTTTTTTCATGAGACTCTTTACAGTTTTTACTGAACTTTCCACCAACCCATTTGAGCGTGGATAGTGGGGACTTGACGTAGAATGGACAAATTCCCACTCATCAGCAAATTGTCTAAATTCAGCACTGGAAAACTGAGGACCACTGTCAGTGAACACTTCCATAGAAACACCATGCCTTGCAAAGATTGACTTCATGCAATTGATTACGGCTTTACTAGTAGTTGTATGTAATGTCTTCACCTCAGGGTAGTTAGAGTAATAATCAGTCACTACAATGTACGTTTTCCCATTACAATCAAACAAATCTGCGCCAACTTTCTGGTACGGTCTCTCTGGCACTGCGTGAGGACTCAGTGGCTCGACCGGTTGTTTTGGTCTATGCGTAAGACATAATTCACATGTAGCTGTAGTCTGTGCTATGTCTTGGTTCATTCTTGGCAAATACATAACTTCACGCGCTCTCCGCTTACATTTTTCTTCTCCTAAGTGGCCTTCATGTATCTTGCACAGCATAGTTTTTCTTAGTCGCGCAGGTATGACAAACTTATTGCCTTTGTAAATAATATCATCGACAACTGTAAGGTCACTGCGGTACATCCAATAATCAAGTATAGACAGCGGGCACGCATGTTTTTCTGCTGGCCAACCTTTCAGAATTATATCTTTCAACACTTTCATTGTGTCATCTGTCTCAGTTTCTTTCCTAATCTGTTCTTGTCTTGCAAGAGACACTGGTAGAGAAGCTACGATCAAATTAACATAGGCTTCTATTTCTTCATCCATCAGACTTTTGGAACCTTCCCTTTTGTCCACAGCACGAGAAAGTGTATCAGCAATGTACATGTATTTGCTGGGACAGTACAGCAAGTGTACATCATATTTCTGTAGTCTGATAAGCATTCGTTGAATTCTCATGGGACAGTCATGTAATGATTTAGTCATGATAGCTACCAATGGCTTGTGGTCAGTTTCCACTGTAAATGTTTGACCATACACAAACTGATGAAATCGCTCACATGCATATGTGATCGCTAGAAATTCTATTTCTATCTGAGCATACCTTGTTTCAGCACTTGTCAGTGCTCTTGATGCATAGATTACTGGTTGCCATGTATCCTCATGTTCTTGTAACAGCACTGAGCCTAGGCCAAATTGCGAAGCATCTGCTGAAATTCTTCTTCTTTTCGCAGGGTCAAAGAATTTTAGCACTGGTTGCTCTGTAATGATATATTTCAAGTTTTGCCAACTTTCTTCTTGTTCATGTGACCACATCCACTCGTTATCTTTGTCCAACAACCATCTAAAAGGGCTGTTCATTCAGAGAGTTCAGAAATAAACTTTCCTAAGTAAGTAATAATTCCTAGGAATCTTCTGACGTCGTCTTTGTTGTTAGGACGTTCCATGTTCACTATGGCTGATATTTTCCTTGGGTCTGGTTTTACACCTTGATTCGAGACCACGTCGCCCATAAAGGTAAGTGTATTAACGCCAAATTCACATTTGTCCTTGTTTAGCTTTAGATTCACATTCATGACAAGTTCCATTACTTGTCTCAATCTAGAATCATGTTCTTCCTTTGTAGATCCCCAGACAATAATGTCATCCATCATTGTTTCAATACCTGGAATATGTTCAAAAATCATGTGTATCTTTTTGTGATATACTTCTGGAGCAGACAATATTCCATATGGTAGACAAAGAAATCTATATCGACCTTCTGGTGTATTAAATGTACAAAGCTTTGAGCTGGCCTCATCTAGCTTCATTTGCCAGAATCCTGATGATGCGTCCAATCTACTGAACCATTTTGCTCCCACAAATTGTGACATGATTTCATCTCTGGTTGGTAGTTTGAAATGTTCTCGCTTAATAGCTTTGTTTAAATCTCTGGGGTCTAGACATATTCTGAGTTGTCCATTTTTCTTTTCAACAAGTACTAAGGAGCTTACCCATTCAGTAGGCTCATCAACTTTCTGTATCACACCCAAGGCTTCCATGCGATTTAATTCTTGTTTCAGTTTTTCTCTCAGCGCAAACGGCACTTTTCTACAGGGGTGTATCACTGAAGAAACTTGCGTGTCTATATTTATTTTATGCTCTCCAGGCAAACAACCTAGACCTTCAAACAAGTCTCTGTATTCTGTAAACATCGATTTGCAGTCATCTTCTACTTGTGATGTCACCATAAAAACTTTATTTAGCAAGCTTAGTTTCTCACAGGAACTTAATCCTAGAATCGGTTGCACATTTCTATCCACAATCAGTAGAGATGTTTTAAACTGTTGTCCCTTATATTTCAGTGTCACTAAGCATGTACCTTTCACATGAATTTCCTCCTCAGTGTACCCTGTAACTTTCACTTTGGCTGGATGAATTTTAGGTTTTACTGTAAAAGTCTTACAGTCTTGAAACGATATTAAATTCACCTGCGCGACAGTATCAAGCTTAATGGGAATGACAATCTCGTTCACAGTTAAAGGGACAATCCATTCTATCTTATATGCACTGCAAAGTTCAATGCAATCTACAAAGAATTCCTCTGTTTGTTTAATAGCATGCACTTTGGTTTCACTTTTCATTTTATAGCATTTTGCAAAGTGATTAAGTCTACCACATTTCATGCAGGTTTTACCATAAGCAGGGCACATTTTAGGATTGTGAGCATTTCCACATCTACTACACATTTCTACTACACATTTCCTTAGTAGACTGTGGCTTAGACTGCTTCATTCTTGAGAATGGAGGTTTGCTTGGCTCTGTTTTCTGCACTACACGAACAGCAGCATCAACTTCCTTATGTAACTTTTTGGCTTGAAATCTAGTTATTTCTTCAGATCTACACATAGTCACTGCCTTGTCTAGTGTTAGGTCTTGCTCTCTCAGCAATCTCTCTCTGAGTCCATTATCAGGTATTCCACAGACAATACGATCTCTAATCAGTGAATCCTTTAAATCACCAAACTCACAGGTTTTACTGAGTGATTGCAGCTCTGTAACATACTGATCAAATCCATCTACAGTCTTCTGATCACATGTGAAAAACTTCTATCTTTCATATGTCACATTTTTTCTTGGCACAAAGTAATCTTCAAACTTTTGCATTATAGAAGATAGCACCATATTCTGCCTCTCAGCAAACTGAAAACTATTATAAATGTCCAGCACATCCTCTCCTATCACATGGAGGAAAATGGATGCCTTAGTTTTTTTCAGCCTCTGTATCAGCTCCACATGCAGCAAGATATATATTAAACCTTTGCTTAAATCTTTTCCAGTTTTCAGACAAGTTACCAGACATTAGCATGCCGGTTAGAGGAGCTAGTTTATCCATGGTTACTCACTGTTTGAAGAGAGGAGCACACGGCAGGCTTTGCAGACACTGAGTATCACAGCCTGACAGACTGCTGCAGGATTTTTTCACACTCTGAGAGCACTAGCAGTCCAAGCTAAACTTCTTCTGACACCATGTTTTGTTCATATGTTTGTAAATCCAGTCATCAGGACACAGAGACATGTGAGATCACTGCTGTGTTGTTTATTCCATCACCAACTCCAAGCACACTGCACACTGTACCACCCACTTCCCAGCATCCCCCTGGTCCCAGGGACCATCACTGAAAATTCAGGCTTAAACATATTAGTAAGGGAGTGTCTACAAATATTAAGCATTCTAATACACTAACATCACACGTACTTGGTACACAGAGACAAAATCACTGTGTCGCGTACTTTGTATACAGAGATCTTCAAGCGCTTTATATTACCAATAATAGGTTTTAGCACCGAATATTACACTCCTCCCCTTTTTTAGCACCCTGTTACTTGAATCAGAGGTGGAGAGGAGGATCAGCGTTTCTTGTCCCGCAGCTGCTGGGAGAAAATGGCATTAAGCAGTGTGTTGGCTGCCTGAGGAAGAAGCCCCGCCCCCTGTAATGGCGTGTTTTTCTTCAGCTTTAGAATAGTTATTTATACTGGCGGGGGTGTAGGACAGTGTAAATACAAAGTATGCTATTTTTTGCCAGTGAGAGTAGGTTTCATGCTGCCCAGGGCGCCCCTGCACCCTGCTGGCACTGTGTTATGGATAGCATGTTCGCGCAGCGTTCCCGCTCGCTACACGGTACCTTGAGCTGTCATGATAACTGGAGATCCCTCTCTGCAGATCTCCGGTAATAATACTCATGCGTCTTCTGACTTCTGGCTCTCTTAGGGGGGTGACGGCGTGCTGTGGGAGTGAGCACGTAGCCGCAGCTAGTGTTCATTTTCCTTCAGGATCTAATGGTGTCCTGTCAGCAAGAAGCAGAGCCATGAAACTCTTTAGGAAGTTGGTTCCTACTTCTTCCCCCTAAGTCCCTCGAAGCAGGGAGACTGTTGCCAGCAGTCTCTCTGAAAATAATAAACCTAACATAAAGTCTTTCAGTGAAACTCAGTAGAGCTACACTGCAGTGCGAACAGTCTGCCTCGGCACATTTTCTAAACTGAGGTCTGGAGGAGGGGCATAGAGGGGGGAGCCAGTTCACACTCTAGAAAAGTCTTAAAGTGCCCATGGCTCCTGCGGAACCATCTATACCCCATGTTACTGAAGTGGACCCCAGCATCCTCTAGGATGTATGAGAAAACCCTTTATTGTTTACTAGTGTCCAGCCAAGGCTGCATTCAGGAGGGGAAGGGGCACAAATGCTCACCAAAGTTTGTGGTAGCCCCATTGGGGTTCCACATATATTCCTCCGCTAGCCTCAATGCCCCTTTTTTCACAGATTTTTCTGCTAAATTACAAGATTGGGCGGATGGAGAAATAATTTTAGATGGGAACTTTAACTGTGTTCAGTCTTTGGGGTTGGATAGATCTCCTGTACTCAAAGTACTACTACACCCCCATCTTTCAAAGTACTACTACACCCCTATCTTTGTCTCTGCTGACCGATTCATTTATGCTCTGCGATCCCTGACTGTGCCAACACCCTGAATTGACTATTGTATGGTTGCTGATTCCCTCTTATAATGTGTAGCCAAATCCCAGATAGAACCCATTTCATAGTCTGACCATGCTTTGGTGTAGTTCACCATTAAGCTAAAAAACCCTGTTTCCCAGTCACACAATTGGAGATTTCCGACATATATGGAAAATTTGTCTGATTTTGTACACGTCTAGAACAGGCATTCCTAAATGATGTGGATGACAATATAGCACACGTGGAGGATATTAATTTATTTTTGTCGGCTTCAAAACCGGTGATACGAGGGCAGATGATGGAATATGTTTCCAGGAGACGGAGGTTATTGGCTACTCAATTAAATGAACTTGGTCATAAGACATATGATATAGCTCTATTACAGGATTCCCCTGAAAACAGAGAGACTTATCTTGCTGCCAAGCAACTTTATGATTCATTATGCACTAAACGGACGAGATTTTCATGCCTTTGTACTTTCATGCTTTTGCACTTCAAGAGTAGCTCGCGACCAGCGCAGCTTTAGTGCGCTGGCCGGGAGCTACTCGTCGCTCCCCGTCCCACAGCGGAAGCGTGGGACGTCACGCAGCTGCCGCGGACCGCCACCCCCAATGATCCAGCCACGCCTGCGGACCACGCCCCCTAAATGGCGGCTTGACGCCGCCATCCAGCCCACTCCCACCCAGCGACCGCCTCTGTATCAGAGGCGATCGCTAGGCAACGACGGCTGCGCATGCGCAGTTCCGACCCGATTGCTGCGAGAAACTGCAGCGAGCGATCGGGTCAGAATGACCCCCAATATCCATACTTTGCTTGCAGCAATGTATTGTTTAAATCAATCGGCCAAACCGCTCTTATTTTAATCAAATTCACTGAGATGCGATTTGAATATTTGTTATGCCTTTCATAAAAGATATGTTTATGAGGTAACCACGACAGGACGCACTGAGATTTGGATATAACATACTTCCGGGAGAGACGGACTGTGCGGCTAGTCACCATGACAACGTGGCGGAGGCGCCGCAACCGGAAGTGATGTCCCGTCGCGTCAGGTTACCATAGAGACAACACTACAAACTCCAGTGGCGGAAGTGACGGAGTGGAGCGTCCGGTCACCAAGGAGACCGGTAACGTGCATACATGACGACAGGTGTATCCTGTTAAGGAACTATCTTACGATTGGCCCCAGGAACATTTAAAAATCCGGATGATGTGTGCAGTTACTACACAGCCTTGAAAAGGACTCCAGGAATAGGAGTTGAAAAGCGTCGACGTACTCCATCTGTGACCGGTTTCCACGGTGGTCTGCATCTTCAAGAACCAGAAGACTTTCCCAGCTCCTGCCCGGGTGGACTTTGGAAATTAAAGAACTTGTTTGAGGACTCAGACTCTCTGGTAATTGTTTTGCACATCTCCTGTGAATGTCACATTTGGACAAAAATATCCTGCACATTCTATTTTACCCTGTATTGTGATTGTCTATGTTTTATGTATGTGTGTATTTTAAATTACTGTACTACACATATGGTTCCCCTTTCCCCTCTATTTTACATGCTATCAAACTAAGAGGAGGAAGTGTGAGGAACAGGAATTGGACTCTCACGTCGATTTTAAGGGTTGTATATTTACTTTTTGATTGCATACAGTTTATGCCAAGTACCCTGATTTATGCTGCATATAGGCACCTATTGATACCCGTAGCCAAAATTTTCTTTGTCTCACTCTTATTTTGAGTTGTGATGCTGATAAGTCATTTGACTGTGTCTCCTGGTCTCATTTACTCCGGGTCTTTCATGTCCAGCAGTTTGGTGTAGAGTTCATCTGCATATTTAGATTACTTTATGCGCAACCTCATGATTCATGGTCTAAATACACCTTCCTTTACTTTACACAAAGGGACACATCAAGGGTCTCCTCTTTCTCCCCTACTGTCTAATTTGGCCCTGGACCCATTGATCCGTAATTTTATAGAAGAGGTCTCATGGAAAGGAATTAAGGTCGGATCCAACAACATCAAAGTTTTTGCTTTCACCGACGACTTATTGTATTTTAGTGATCCCAAAACAGCACTTCCCTCATTACTGACTGTTTAGGAATTTTAAATTAATATCGGGGTTCTTAATTAATTTTGACAAAACAGAGGCGTTGGCACTGGGGGAGGAAACCAATTTGGGATGGGGCAGCTCATTTCAAATGGGCTCAAGATTATTTAGTATATTATTATTATTATTATTATTATCCTTTATTTATATGGCGCCACAAGGGTTCCGCAGCGCCCAATTACAGAGTACAAATGCACATAAAAAATAAGAAAACAGTGACTTACAGTTGAATACAATATAGGACAAGTACAGGGCAACTAAGCATAACTACACCAGTAAACATAGAGATAAGTTCCAGGTGGTCAAAAAACTGTGGGATCTGGGCAGTTGAGGATTATTAAAGTAAGAAAAGTATAAGCACATGAGGGAAGAGGGCCCTACTCGTGAGAGCTTACATTCTAAGGGGAGGGGTAGACAGACAGGGATGACACAGATGGGGTACATAGAGAGCGTGGAACAGAGGGTTATGTTGAGATTTGGCTAGGTTTGGTAAAGAAATGGGTCTTAAGAGCCCGTTTGAAGTTTTGTAGAGAGGTGGAGAGTCTGAGGGGGATTTATATTCTCTGAACTTCTCTCATAATATCACCCAGATGATGGAGGACTTTGCAAGATGGCAACACCTTCTAAATTTCCTACTTGGGTAGATGCCACCTATATAAAATGGTCTCATTCCCTGGCTTACTCTATATGAATTACATCTTCAGTTTTCTTTGTTAAAACCTGATATTCATACAATTAGTAAAGTCCTTACTAAATTTATCTGGGCGAATAAATGCCCGTATATCGTGCTATTTAAATTAAAAACAAACTCCATCACTTGGAGGCGTTAATCTCCCATGTCTGAAAGACTACTACTTGGCCGCCAATTATAGAAATGCCTTTGGATAGGAGATGGCAATAACTTTGTTAATCAGGTACAGCTTTATTGCCTCTGTGTAACTTTGTAAATTTATTACATTTCTCGGACAACTCCACACTGCCCGACTTACATCGGAATCCGCTAATATATGCTCCCTATAAAGCCTGGCATATTCTTAGGAAATGCTTAGGCCTCTTCTTTGCACACTCATTGTTCCAACCTTTGTCATCAAATCTGTACTTCCAATGAGATAGTTTGTGGTTGGCATCTTCAGGGACTCAGATTATTGTATACATTTTTGAATGATGAATGCTTAACCCTATCCCAACTGAAAGAGAAACTCCCTACTCTTTGTTTTCCTCTCTTTGCTTACTTTCAGCCCAGGTACGTAGTTTTGTCACTAGCAAACTGACATGTTTACATTCCATAGAACTCACCTTCCCCCTTGATGGCCTGGTACGGCAACATCCTAGTTACCCCTGTTCCACATCTCTAATCTATTCTCATACTAGGCGGAGGTTGGATCTATCTAGACTTACTGCTATTTTAACCAAATGGACAGAAAATTTTACAGAGGCTGATCTTCCGAAAGTGCTTTGATGGTGCACTATGCTTAATAAGCAGCTAGTCTCTTCATCTTATGCAGTGATGCACTTTAAAATACTACATAGAGCTTATTATGCCCCCCCCCCCCCCCCCCAACTTCGGTTTCTCACAGGAGTTTCTAATAACTCTCTATGTTTTAAATGCAATTCCCCATAAAGCAACTTTATGATTAATTATGCACTAAACGGGCAAGATTTTCATATGATATACAACGGAATAGATTTTTTCTATATGTACTTATACATACAATGGGGTATATTTACTAACATTCGTAATTCTCCCGATTTGGTGGGAGAATAATCACGAATGACATCGAAAGTGTAAAACTGCAACTTTTTGAATTTGTTACGACGGATTTACTAAGCTGCCGTATTTTGCCTTTTCGGGTTTTCCGATGTCGATGTCATTCGTTTTTTTTTTTCATTTTTTTACGGCAGTTATTAGCAAAACACTGCCGACTTTTTAAAAATGAATCTCGGCCGGATCTGTGTGATCCGTGCTGGGGTTCATTTTTTTATTTATTTTTAAATTAAACAGTGTAAAATCATAAAAAAAATTGCGTGGGGTCCCCCCTCCTAAGCATAACCAGCCTCGGGCTCTTTGAGCCGATCCTGGTTGCAGAAATATGGGGAAAAAAATTACAGGGGTTCCCCCATATTTAAGCAACCAGCATCGGGCTCTGCGCCTGGTCCTGGTTCCAAAAATACGGGGGACAAAAAGAGTAGGGGTCCCCCGTATTTTTAAAACCAGCACCGGGCTCCACTAGCTGGACAGATAATGCCACAGCCGGGGGTCACTTTGATATAGTGCCCTGCGGCCGTGGCATCAAAAATCCAACTAGTCACCCCTGGCCTGGGTACCCTGGGGGAGTGGGGACCCCTTCAATCAAGGGGTCCCCCCCCCCCAGCCACCCAAGGGCCAGGGGTGAAGCCCGAGGCTGTCCCCCCCCATCCAATGGGCTGCGGATGGGAGGGCTGATAGCCTTTTGTGATAATGAAAAGATATTGTTTTTAGTAGCAGTACTACAAGGCCCAGCAAGCCTCTCCCGCATGCTGGTACTTGGAGAACCACAAGTACCAGCATGCGGCGGAAAAACGGGCCCGCTGGTACCTGTAGTACTATTACTAAAAAAATACCCAAATAAACACAAGACACACACACCTTGAAAGAAAAGATTTATTACATACATGCACACAAACATACATACATACTTACCTTATGTTCACACGCAGGTCGGTCCTCTTCTCCAGTAGAATCCAAGGGGTACCTGTTGAATAAATTACACTCACCAGATCCAGGGTCCCAGGCTCCTCGTCGCATCCATGTGTAATCCACGTACTTGAATAAAATAACAAAACGGATACCCGAGCCATGAACTGAAAGGGGCCCCATGTTTTCACATGGGACTCCTTTCCCCGAAAGCCAGAAACCCACTCTGACTTCTGTCTAAGTGGGTTTCTTCAGCCAATCAGGGAACACCACGTTGTGGCACTCTCCTGATCGGCTGTGTGCTCCTGTACTGACTGACAGGCAGGACGCGGCAGTGTTACAATGTAGCGCCTATGCGCTCCATTGTAACCAATGGTGGGAACTTTCTGCTCAGCGGTGACGTCACTTTAGGTCAACCGCAGGGCAGAAAGTTCCCACCATTGGTTACAATGGAGCGCATAGGCGCTACATTGTAACACTGCCGTGTGCCGCCTGTCACTCAGTACAGGAGCACACAGCCGATCAGAAGAGTGCTACAATGTGGCGCTCCCTGATTGGCTGAGGAAACCCACTTAGACAGAAGTCAGAGTGGGTTTCTGGCATTCGGGGAAAGGAGTCCCATGTGAAAACATGGGGCCCCTTTCAGTTCGTGGCTCGGGTATCCGTTTTGTTATTTTATTCAAGTACGTGGATTACACATGGATGCGACGAGGAGCCTGGGACCCTGGATCTGGTGAGTGTAATTTATTCAACAGGTACCCCTTGGATTCTACTGGAGAAGAGGACCGACCTGCGTGTGAACATAAGGTAAGTATGTATGTATGTTTGTGTGCATGTATGTAATAAATCTTTACTTTCAAGGTGTGTGTGTCTTGTGTTTATTTGGGTATTTTTTTTGTAATAGTACTACAGGTACCAGCGGGCCCGTTTTTCCGCCGCATGCTGGTACTTGTGGTTCTCCAAGTACCAGCATGCGGGGGAGGCTTGCTGGGCCTTGTAGTACTGCTACTAAAAACAATATCTTTTCATTATCACAAAAGGCTATCAGCCCCCCCATCCGCAGCCCATTGGATGGGGGGGGGATAGCCTCGGGCTTCACCCCTGGCCCTTGGGTGGCTGGGGGGGGGACCCCTTGATTGAAGGGGTCCCCACTCCCCCAGGGTACCCCGGCCAGGGGTGACTAGTTGGATTTTTGATGCCACGGCCGCAGGGCACTATATAAAAGTGACCCCCGGCTGTGGCATTATCTGTCCAGCTAGTGGAGCCCGGTGCTGGTTTTAAAAATACGGGGGACCCCTACTCTTTTTGTCCCCCGTATTTTTGGAACCAGGACCAGGCGCAGAGCCCGATGCTGGTTGCTTAAATATGGGGGAACCCCTGTCAATTTTTTTCCCATATTTCTGCAACCAGGATCGGCTCAAAGAGCCCGAGGCTGGTTATGCTTAGGAGGGGGGACCCCACGCTATTTTTTTGGAAAAAATAATCACTTTCCCACCCCTTCCCACTGATATACATGCATGGATCTCATGGATCCGTGCATGCCTATCCAATCACGAATAAAAAAAGCAGGTCTGTTTTTTTTAAGCACTTTTTTACGAGTTGTAATTTTTCACGGCAGTGTTTTTTTTTTTTGTGCTTTGCACTTCTTAGTAAATGACCGAGATTCATACTTAAACAGCCGCGTTTTGACCGATGGTGTATTCATTCGTGATTTTTTTCCTAGGACTTCCAAATATTACGAATGCCCTCATCACTGCCGTGATTTGAGTTTAGTAAATTACCGAGATGACACTTTGATGAAAAAACGGCATCTCGGTCAAAATCGGGACCTTAGTAAATTTACCCCAATGTGTGTTAATTTTCAATAAATACATTTAAAAAAATGAATAAATTGTGTTTAAACCTTTTTTCAGTATATAATGGAGTGGTTACTGTGAGGTATCTTTCTCCCATTTCACCCTTCCTCCTTTCCTCCCTCCTACCTATCCTGTGCTGGATGGAAAAAAGTGCATGAACATGTATGAAGCATATGCTAAAGCATTTATACATTTTTGTTTAATTAACTGTGAAAAGAAGCGAGTTGTTCAGAGGCTGATATCCATCGCCCACCCACAAATAAGGCTTTACGCACAAAGTACTACATTTTAATCCCACATGGAAGGTTACATACTTTTGAAGTATGTCATTTTTGTCATCTAACCTCCTATTGATCATCTATCTCCTTTTCAAAATCTCTCTGGAAGGCAAGCAATCATTACTGTTAGTAAACATATGTGTTGGCGGGGGGTTCTAATGCCTCTTTGTTCAAGACATAATGTGACATGACTGTGGTTGCTATGGTTGTCACATAACACTGTGGAAACTCTGCAGAATTAAAAATGATTAATGGAAGGCTGAAGTCATATATCAAAGAAAAAATTGTTACCAAGCTCTGTCTTATTGTGTTTTAACCAAATTTATAATAGGTTTGCTGCTTTGTTTCATTTATGAAAAAGAGCTGTATTAAACCTAATTGGTTCAAAATGGAACAAAGTACCATATAATTTTTTGTGCACTGTCCTGCTGTCCCATCAGCATGCTGCAGTGTCCCAAGGGCGGTCAGGAGGTTGGGGGAACTCAGGAACCACCACAGCTCTGCTTTGCTAAACAGAGATCATTGGTGTCAGTGAAGCTGAGTGCACGGCATTTATTTGATTCAGGGGGCGTTGCCTTGTGGGAACGAGGTCAAGACCCCTTTTTAGATGCTCAGGGGTTACCGACTTCAGAGAGAGAAGATGTCAAGGAGAGGGGGGGGGGGGTCAGAGAGAGAGGGTGTCAGAGTGGGACAGAGAGGGTGCCAGGGGAAGAGAGCAAATTAAAGAAAGCAAGGGGAAAGTGAGAGAGAGAGAGGGTGTTAGGGAGAGAGATAGAGGGGGAGCGCGCAAGAAAGAGGGTGTCAGGGTGAGATAGAAGGAAAAAGAGGAGAGAGACAGTGAGGGGAGAGAGAGTGTCAGGGAGAGAGGGAGGTAGAGTGAGTGGGAGAGAGACAGAGGGTGTCAGGGAGAAAGAGGGAGAAAGCAAGAGAGAGAGAGTGTGTCAGGAAGAAAGAGTGAAAGAGGAGACAAAGTGAGATGGAGGGGGAGTGAGCGAAAAAAAAGAGAAAGTGTGTCAGGGAGAGAGATAGAGTGTCAGAGAGAGAAAGGAGAGACAAAGAGAGGGAGGAGAGAGGGGAGCAAGAGATAGGGAGAGAGAGAGAGGGAGGGGAGCTAGAGAGAGGGTGTCAGGGAGAGAGGGAGAGAGGGAGCGAAGGCAAGAGAGAGGGAGAGAGAGTGTCAGGGAGAGAAAGAGGGAGAGACAAAGAGAGGAAGAGATAGAGAGGAGAGACAGAGAGATGGAGTGTGAGTGGGCGGGAGAGAGAGGCAGGGTGTCAAGGGGAGAGAGAGAGAGCGTGTCAGGAAGTGAGAGAGTGTCAGGGAGAGATTGAGAGAGAAAGAGCATCAAGGAGAGAAAGAATGAGACAGAAAGAGAGAGAGGGGTGCAAGAAAGAGAGAGGGAAGAGAGAAAGAGATAGGGACGGAGGGAGGGGGAGCAGGTGGGAGAGACAGTCAAACATTTTACAAAAAAAAAAACATTTATTTTAGACCTCATATATTTTGAGTATTTTATTTATTATTAATGTAATTAAAAATTCAGATACATTGTATCATTCATACACAGAGATAGCGTTGAGAGTCATATACAACCTTTCAGTTTTACAATAAGGAAAGGTGGATTCCCTTTTTTGTACTCTATAGCAGCAACATCTATACCAGTGATGGGGAACCGTTGGGACTCCAGCTGTTGTTGAACTACACATCCCAGCATGCCCTGCTACTGTTTTGCTATTTGGTCATGCTAAAACTGAAGCAGGGCATGCTGGAATGTGTAGTTCAACAACAGCTGGAGTGCCAACGGTTCAGCTAGTTTAGCACCCTGCCCCACCCCTCACTGATTTTAAATAGAGGGCCCAGCACTCCGGCTTACATATGGGGAATGAGCACACTGAGGTAAGACTCCTACATTTGTTTATTATGGCAGTCAATATAGGGGGGATTCTCTGGGGCGTGGGGCTTCCTGGACCTGCCATGGCTGGACACCCTCGGGCTATCGCAGTCTAACATTTATTTTAATACACTATGGCACTTATAGTTTGTTTATATATGTGTAACACTTTCACACCATTCTTTTTCACTCTTCACATTACTTACACATGCAGCAGTAGCTGCTCCTACCTATCTAATTCTTTACTTGTATCACTCTTGCGCAGCCCTGGGGTTGTCTGGCTGGGTGGCTTTGGGGTGTCCTGCCCCCCGGACCTAAACTCCTGTGGTTAGTGTTAGGGACTTACCTAATGAGAAGATACCTTGGAGCAGTGGGTAAGATCATAGCCCTGGCCAGGATTATGCTAAATGACTCTGGTTATTACAGGTTGAGCTAGTGTGAGATAGAGCACCTGCATTTTTTCCCCTCTCTATATTGTATAGTCTCAAGCAGAGTAGCACTTCATTACCTAATTATGATGTGCAAACTAGAGCCGCGTCGGGTGCCCCGTGCGAATGCATGCCTCACCCGCCGCAAGAAATGGCTCTGCTTAACTTATATCCCCACCATGTGCAAACGCCACTGACATTTGTATATATATATATAGAGAGAGAGAGAGAACAATGGTGTCCGGCACTCCGACAGATTTACCAACTGGTCCCGGTGCCAGATTCGTGACAATTGATACAGCAGTGAAGAAAAAATGGCACTCTGGGAACTTCAATGTTGTAAAGATGCTTGGTCTACGTTTCGGAGACCTTTAATCTCCTTCGTCAGGACAATACAGAACAAAAGAAAAAGACATACCTTTATCCAGCTGTTGGGCTGTGCAATGGGATCTTGCGTGGCACCAAGCTTCGCTAACATATTCATGTTTGCAGTTGAAAAGGAGCTGTTCTTCTCTGACCCACAGAGGATGCAATATATATCTTTCTACTGCCGCTACATCGATGATGTGTGTATGTTCTGGACTGGTCCAGAGCCTGAGCTTAGACTGTTCTTGATTGACCTCAACTCAGGAGATGAAAACATCAAATTTACATCTGAGTACAGTACACAGAATATACATTACTTGGATGTTTCAGTCTCTTTAGTTGATTGTCAACTCGTGACTAATGTGTACCAGAAGGCGGTTGATCGCAGTACCTATCTGTATGCAGATAGCCAGCATCCCCCTCCACTTAAACGTGGTTTGACTTTTTCCCAGTTTCTACGTATCATCCACATCTGCTCGAATCATCAAGATTCCATAACACAAATTAATTTAATGTTAAATAAGTTCTTACTGAGGGGCTATCCTCCAAAGCTGTTACGTAGACCAAGCATCTTTACAATATTGAAGTTCCCAGAGTGACGTTTTTTCTTCACTGCTATATATATATATATATATATATATACACATACCTTCCTCCTTGGTGCGGCACTCCTGGCTTCACAAAATACACGACTCAGCAGTGGGTTCAATAACGTTTCAGTATTAAACTGTCTTCAGATTAACACAGCAATAGTACAACACATACCTTTTATAGAACCCCTCCTCGTGCAAACAGGCTTGCCGAAGCGGGACCGCACGCCCGTCCGGGGACGCCTAAAAGTGACGTCATTCCGTGGCCGAAGCTCCGGTGCATCTGTGATCCGTTACCATAGTAATCATAAACACCCATCACCAATGCACAGAAATAACATCTGAAACTGATACACATGTTACAACACTGTTATAAACACTGCAAGAATATCTTAGTTACAATGTTTTCATAATGCTGGCATACATAACAACATTATTACCCAAGGCAGTAAGGGAACATATCACGTCATGAATACCGGGGCTTCTATTGCTAAATTCTTACAAAAAGCTACCAAAATTTAAATTCTCATTCAATCCCTTTGGATGAAACACCCCCAGCCTTGCAATCCACCGAGTCTCACATTGAATTAATTTAAGAGATCTATTGCGCCCTCTAAGCGAGGGGGGAATATGATCAATCATCCTATATCTAAGAGAGGAAAGTGGGTGCTTCTGTGTCACAAAATGTTTTGCGACTGGTTGGTCACTAAGCCCACTAGCCAGAGCATTGCGGATTGAAGAGCGGTGGGCTGCCATCCTTTCTTTGAACTTTCTTTCCGTCTTACCGACGTAAGAAAGTCCACACGGACATATACTCTGATACACTACTAATGTAGTGTTGCAGTCCAACAGATGTCTAATGGAGATTTTTCTTCCTGTCTGGGGATGTAAAAATGTGTCTCCTGGAATGAGGAATTGGCACGTGACACATGTGCATCGTATGCATCCCATCCTTCTACTTTGGGAAAATAATGTACGCTGGGAGTTACCTTTCTTTGAAATGTCCCTTAGATTACGGTTACGTGAGTAACATGGCATCAGTTTTGTATCTGATAAGCCCAGACCATTGTCTGATTTTACCAGAGGCCAATGTTTTTTGGCTATAGTATTAATGGATGGTGATAGCTGATTGTATTTGTTAACCCATGGCATTCTCTTCTCAGTGCCCACCTGTTCAACCTTTTTTCTCAACAATATTTCTCTATCTATCTTTAATACTTTTTGTTTGGACTCTACTAGGGATTTTAATGTATATCCACGGTGTCAGATTGTGTTTGGGCTGTGTCCCCGGAGGGGGCGCTAGTGGGTCAGTGGAGGTAGATGGGAGAAAACGAGGAGGCTGGATAACGTTCCTGCGCATGAGCGCAATGGTATTTTATTTGGCAGATGATATAACACAGAATGGTAGCAGAAACAATAATAACAGATGAATAAAGTCAATCACTCAGTATGATAACTGAAAGTCTATGGCAATGGATGACAGATGACTTGAGAAAATAATATCCGGTAATATATAAACAGAAGAACAAGTGTTTGTGAAATGGTTCTGGTTTGGAAACCAGTGCAGGTTTTAAAACAGGAAACTTAGGCAGCAAGGTGTAGAATGGCAAACCTGAGCAGAGGCAGGAGTCTGACTTCACAGTGCAGGTGATGAGGCACTGGCAGCAGCAAGCTGTATCACAGGTGGAGGAATGAAACACACCTGGAGTCAGTCTTCAACTGCAGGCTGAAGCACACAAGGTGGTGATGAGTGTGAAGCCTTATTTGCAGGTTGCAGGTATTGCTGGGCCTTGAAGTTCCACGGAGCTGTGCAGAGTAACCAGGAGTACAAGTTCTTAAGCAGAGAACCAGGAACACAGGAGGAACAGGAACAAATCCTTTCACATGGGTCGCTGGAGAGACACAAAGTCCAGGATGCCTGCAGACTGATCCTGCAGTCTCTTATGTACCCCATGGTGCACAGGGATTGGGTGAGTGAAGGAAGGTGGGTGCGGCCAAGCACCGGATTGGCCGCAGTATACTGGCTGTTTGCAGACTGTCATGGCGGCGCCCACGACGCGGCCTAGCGGGGACGCGGCGCGCTACACGCCCGCTGTCTCAGGAGTGTTCCCAGGCCCTTGATGATGTCCCATGGCAGGGGCATAGGTGACAGGTGACCGCAGGGAGCCAGGACGGAGTCCGCAACGGCGGACGGATGTCAGCCTGGTAAGTCGATTCCTGACAGTACCCCCTCCTTTAGGGGTGGACACCGAACACCCACGTGGCTTGGAGGGATGAGTGCTGTGGAAGACACGGACCAACCTAGGAGCATGGACATCGGACGAATTCACCCAACTTCTCTCCTCTGGGCCATAACCGGACCAATCGACCAGGTACTGGAGACGTCCATACCGGCAACGGGAGTCCAGAATTTTGTTGATCTCGAATTCCACGCCCCGCTGAGTTCGAACCTTGGGACCTACTGGAAGAGTATTCTGAAAGCGGTTTAGGACTAGAGGTCTGAGGAGAGAAATATGAAAAGCGTTAGGTATACGAAGGGAAGATGGTAACTTTAATTTATAGGCCACTGGGTTGATGACTCTTTCGACAGGGTAAGGACCAATGAAGCGTGGTGCAAACTTCATGGATGGGACCCTGAGACGGAGGTTACGGGTTGATAGCCAAACCTTGTCCCCAGGTTTCAAATGGGGAACCGCACGTCTCTTGCGGTCGGCAAAGACCTTGTACCGACTGGAGGCCTTTTTGAGGGAAACATGAATTTTTCTCCAAATAGATGAAAACTGAGTCAGAGCAGTAGTGGCAGCAGGAACATCCATATGAGGGAGTTCTTGGAAATCAGGTACACGGGGATGTTGCCCATATACTGCAAAGAATGGTGTCGTTTCAGTGGCAGTATGGTATCGAAAGTTGTCGGCAAACTCGGCCCATGGGAGCAGATCGAACCAGTCATCCTGGGAAGATGAAACATATAATCTTAAAAAAGTCTCAAGTTCTTGATTGACCCTCTCTGTCTGCCCATTCGTCTGAGGATGATATGAAGATGAAAACTTCAGTTTGACCTGCATGGCAGAACAGAGGGCCCTCCAAAACCTCGCTACAAACTGTACCCCCCGGTCAGATATTATTTCAGAGGGTAAACCATGTAAGCGGAAAATCTCCCGTAGGAAGATTTGGGCAAGTTTTGGGGCAGAAGGGAGACCCTGGAGAGGAACAAAATGAGCCATCTTGGTGAATCTGTCCACTACAACCCAAATGGTATTATGTCCTTGAGAAGGAGGAAGGTCGGTGATAAAATCCATGGACAGGTGTGACCAGGGACGACTAGGGATAGACAGTGGTTGTAACTGACCTGCTGGAGACTGACGAGGAGTCTTGTGCTGCACACATTTAGGACAGGATGCAACGAAATCCTGGATGTCCATTTTCATCTTTGGCCACCAATATGTAGCAGAAAGGAACTTGAAGGTCTTCAGGACCCCAGGATGACCAGTGAACTTGGATTGATGGGCCCAAGATAGCAACTTGGGACGGAGATCTGGGGAAACAAAAGTCTTACCAGAAGGAGGAGCTGGGGAGACTTGAGATGCAGCGAAAACCACGGGACTCAGGATGGAATGTGGCACTGAGTCAGATGTTCCTTCTTCAGATTCCATGGATCGGGATAACGCGTCGGCTTTCACATTCTGCGAACCTGGGCGGAAATGAAGCTTGAAATTAAAACGTGAGAAAAACATAGCCCATCTGGACTGGCGAGGGTTAAGGCACTGAGCTGCCTTTAAATATAGCAGGTTTTTATGATCCGTGTAGATATTAAACGGATGTTTGGCCCCTTCTAGGAGATATCTCCATTCCTCGAGAGCCAGCTTGATCGCCAGTAGTTCTTGATCTCCCACGGAGTAGTTAGCTTCTGCAGGAAGAAACTTTCGAGAATAAAATCCACAAGGGTGGACTTTCCCATCGGATCCCTTCTGGGAGAGAACAGCTCCAACCCCAACTGTAGAGGCATCTACCTCCAACTCGAATGGTCTGTTGACATCTGGCTGAGACAGCACTGGAGCAGACATAAAGGCTAGCTTGATCTTCTGGAAGGCTGCCAAGGCTTCTTCTGACCAGTTGGAATGGTCTGCCCCTTTCCGAGTCAGGTTGGTAATAGGAGCGATGATAGTGGAGAATCCTCGAATAAATTTTCTATAGTAGTTGGCGAAACCCAGGAATCGCTGGATAGACTTGAGAGAGTTTGGAATGGACCAATTGGCAATAGCTTCCAATTTTGTCGGGTCCATCTGAAGATCCGATCCGGAAATTATATAACCCAGGAAGGGTATAGAGGGAACTTCAAAGGTGCATTTAGATAGTTTCCCGTAGAGCCGGTTCTCACGAAGACGTCGGAGAACTTCACAAACTTGTAGACGATGAGATGGAAGGTCTTGGGAGAAGATAAGGATATCATCTAAGTAAACAACGAGGTACTTATACAGGACATCACAAAAGATTTCGTTCACAAAGTGTTGGAACACTGCTGGAGCATTACTCAACCCAAATGGCATTACCAGGTATTCATAATGGCCATCTCGAGTGTTGAAAGCTGTCTTCCACTCGTCACCACTCCGGATTCTGATGAGATTATAGGCACCGCGGAGATCTAACTTGGTAAAGATGCGGGCTCCTTTAACTCTGTCAAATAATTCGGTAATGAGTGGTAATGGATAACTATTCTTGATAGTAATGTCATTGAGACCCCGATAGTCAATGCATGGACGCAGTCCTCCATCCTTCTTTTTAACAAAGAAGAAACCTGCACCAGCGGGAGATGATGACGGACGGATGAATCCCTTCTGAAGATTCTCTCTGATGTAATTACTCATCGCCTCAGTTTCAGGAACAGACAACGGGTAGGTGCGCCCCCTAGGTGGCTTCTTGCCAGGAAGGAGATCGATGGGACAATCCCATTCCCTATGGGGCGGCAGGATATCAGCAGCCTTTTCACAGAAGACGTCTGAGAAGTCTTGATAAGCTGCTGGGAGACTTGACTGTGTCTTTACTTCGGTAGACTTAATGGGACACACTTGGGCTAAGCAGGATTGATGACAATGTGAACCCCATGAGGTAAGCTGCAACGTTGACCAGTCAAACTGTGGATTATGTAGCTGGAGCCAGGGCATGCCCAAGACAATCTCCTGGGTGGCTTGAGGGATGACCAGGAACTTGATCAGTTCAGAATGGAGAAATCCAACTCCCAGAACCACTGGAACAGTTTGATGAGAAATGTTCCCCTTGGAGATTCGACTACCATCCACAGCAGTAATGTAAACTGGACAAGAAAGTTCACAGGTAGATAGGCAAAATTTATTTACCGCAGCTTGGGTGATAAAGTTTCCTGCAGCACCGCAGTCCACTAATGCTGACGCAGACTGGAGCCCAACTGGAGTCTCTAGCATCACTGGAAGGATGAGGTCTTGTTGAGAAGGAGCTTGACTGAAAGATCCTAACTTGACTCCTCCCTTACAAGTCAGGATCTGGCGTTTCCCGAACGCACCGTGCAGGAGTTAATCTGATGGCCCGCAGCAGCACAGTATAGGCAGAGTCTCTCACGTATTCTTCTTGCCCGCTCTTCAGGAGTTAGGCGGGACCTATTTATCTGCATAGGCTCGTCAGAAGAGGGAGACTGGAACTGTACAGAAGGTATGAACCTTGATCTGCGTGGCTCACTCCGAGCGCGTTCATTATTGCGTTCGCGGATGCGAGAGTCCAACTTAATACACAGGGAGATCAAATCAGACAGTTGAACAGGAATGTCACGGGTCGCCAGTTCATCCTTGATCCGATCCGAGAGTCCGTGCCAGAAAGCTGCTACCAGAGCTTGGTTGTTCCACTGAACCTCTGCAGCCAACGTCTGGAACTGGATGACATATTGTCCCATGCTTCGGGTACCTTGACGAAGTTGGATCAGGTCTGCCGAAGCTGATGTCGCACGACCAGGCTCGTCAAAGATCCGTCTGAAGGTTGACACGAAGTCTGTGTAGTTGTTAATCAGAGGGTCAGCACGTTCCCACAGAGGAGACACCCAACTCAGAGCAGATCCAGAGAGTAAGGAGATGATGTAGGCAACCTTGGATCTTGGCGTGGGGAAATTATGTGGCAATAACTCAAACTGTATTTCACATTGATTGAGAAACCCGCGACATAATTTAGGACTGCCATCATACTTGCTCGGCACGGGCAGATGCAGACGTGACACTGGAGCTGATGCAGCCGGCATAGAAGAACTCACAGCACTGGCAGGTGCTGGAGTAACAGGAACAGTAGGAGAGAGTACACTAGGCAGGGATTGCTGTAGTGTATCTAATCGGGAGGACATCCCTTGCAGGAATTGAAGCATCTGCTGCTGCGCAACCTCTTGACCATCCAGACGAGAGACCAGATTTTGCAAGGCCTCTGACCCCACACTCCGTCCACCATCCGAGTCCAGGGATCCTGGACTTACTGTCAGATTGTGTTTGGGCTGTGTCCCCGGAGGGGGCGCTAGTGGGTCAGTGGAGGTAGATGGGAGAAAACGAGGAGGCTGGATAACGTTCCTGCGCATGAGCGCAATGGTATTTTATTTGGCAGATGATATAACACAGAATGGTAGCAGAAACAATAATAACAGATGAATAAAGTCAATCACTCAGTATGATAACTGAAAGTCTATGGCAATGGATGACAGATGACTTGAGAAAATAATATCCGGTAATATATAAACAGAAGAACAAGTGTTTGTGAAATGGTTCTGGTTTGGAAACCAGTGCAGGTTTTAAAACAGGAAACTTAGGCAGCAAGGTGTAGAATGGCAAACCTGAGCAGAGGCAGGAGTCTGACTTCACAGTGCAGGTGATGAGGCACTGGCAGCAGCAAGCTGTATCACAGGTGGAGGAATGAAACACACCTGGAGTCAGTCTTCAACTGCAGGCTGAAGCACACAAGGTGGTGATGAGTGTGAAGCCTTATTTGCAGGTTGCAGGTATTGCTGGGCCTTGAAGTTCCACGGAGCTGTGCAGAGTAACCAGGAGTACAAGTTCTTAAGCAGAGAACCAGGAACACAGGAGGAACAGGAACAGATCCTTTCACATGGGTCGCTGGAGAGACACAAAGTCCAGGATGCCTGCAGACTGATCCTGCAGTCTCTTATGTACCCCATGGTGCACAGGGATTGGGTGAGTGAAGGAAGGTGGGTGCGGCCAAGCACCGGATTGGCCGCAGTATACTGGCTGTTTGCAGACTGTCATGGCGGCGCCCACGCCGCGGCCTAGCGGGGACGCGGCGCGCTACACGCCCGCTGTCTCAGGAGTGTTCCCAGGCCCTTGATGATGTCCCATGGCAGGGGCATAGGTGACAGGTGACCGCAGGGAGCCAGGACGGAGTCCGCAACGGCGGACGGATGTCAGCCTGGTAAGTCGATTCCTGACACACGGTCTCTCAATCTGTCTATCAAGCTATCAATTTGGGATTCTGCAATTACCGGGATGCTATTTATCCGCCATATTCTAATCCTCTGTGAATATGGGAGACTTCTAATCATAGACCTAGGATGACAACTATTTCGCTGAAGAAGATTATTCCTGTCAGTTGGTTTTGAGTAAACCGTCGTAATCAGCTGATTATTGTGGATGCGAACTTTAACATCTAGGAAATTCATTTAATTAGGATCAATGACATATGTAAATTTAATGGGACCCTCTTGTTGGTTGTATTTATCAATGGTCTCCTCCAAAAACGATTGAGGACCCCTCCAGATTACAAACAGGTCATCAATAAAACGAGTGTATAATACAATATTCCTACTCACTTCTTCATTAGAAAAAAACATTTCATGTTCAATAAAAAATGTAACGATATTTGCATACGAGGGGGCGGTGCTACTGCCCATAGCACACTCCCACGTCTGCAAGTAAAATTGGCCATCAAATTTTGTTTTAAAATAAGCTCTAGAAGATAGATAATACTGGTGCGGTAAATTTATCGCTTTGTGTCAGAAATCTCTTGACCGCCATCAAACCTAAGTCATGCGGAATTGACGTATATAGACTAATAACATCTATACATGCTAGGCAACAACCAGGGGGCAACTTGCCCACAGCTCTTAATTTCAAAAGAAAAGATGTTGCGTCTGAAAAAAAATTGGACTCTTTCTGAATTAGTGGCTGGAATAATGTGTCTAGAAAGACCGCTGTCGGTTGAAGGAGAGATCCCCGTGCCGACACTATAGGACGTCCAGGAGGACATTTTTCGTCCTTGTGTATTTTCGGCAAGGTGTACAAAAGAGGGACCAATGGAAATTCCGTTATAAGAACTCCCATAGTCTCTTCAGAAATAAAGTTAATATCCACTGCTCTCTGTAGAATATTTTTCAATTCTCTTCTGCAAGTAGATGTGGGATCCTGCTGGAGGATTTTATACACTCCTGGCTCTGATAGTTGTCGGTATATCTCCTGCTTATAGTCACATAGATCTTGTAGAACTATTGTGCCCCCTTTGTCCACAGGGCGGATTACCAATTGGTCATTAGATGCTAGCTGAGTTAATGCTTGCCTTTCCAATGGCGTCAAATTTAGATGATGGACCTTCTGGGAATTGGCTGCATCCTGTACTTCTGTGTCCAACATACGAATGAAAGTTTTCAAACTTGAATTGTTGGTAAGGGGATCAAAGGTAGAACGTGCTGCAAATTGTTTAAGTTGTGGTGGTATTTTTTCCATTTCCTCCTTATTACGTGGTCTATCCTTGAAGTATTCACTTAACTTTAATTTGCGCTGTAACGAGTATTTCTCGATGTTCCATTGGAAATCATCGAACTTAGCCGATGGGACGTATGACAACCCCTTATTCAACAGGCTAATTTCACTCTTAGAATGTTCATATGAAGAGAGGTTGCAAATAATTTGCGACCGGTCCAAGGAGGTCTGCCCACTCTTCCTCTTCCTCTCGTTTTGCCCGGTGCGCCGCGTGTATTTTCTCTTTGTCCAGGTTCTGTTGCTCTTGTGGCTACACCTAAAGGGTCACTCATGGCTGCGGATTGTTCTATCTCTGGATTGGAGTTGCCAGTGTCGGTTGAAGAGTCAGTGTCAAATCTCGAATAGGGTTTTCTAATCCATCTGAAAAAAGGACGTTTGAGTCTTGTTGTAAATTTCATAGTCAAGCTCTACTTTTAACCTTTTTTCTTTTTTGAAACAGATCAGATCTCTTTTATACGAATTAATTTGTGTGGTTAATTTATCTAGCTATTCTGTGTCCTTGTCGTTAGTCAGAGTAGGCATATGGATTTTTTCTAACTCCGCGATTTTACTTTGAGTTTTTTCCATTTCTTTTGTTGATTGTTCTATACTAGTAGGATCAGATCTAAAGAACATTTGTTCATTATTGCGATCCACCACTTGCAAAACAGCGGATCGTGCCTGCCGATTGTCAGGCAGTTCCGAATGCGAAAGCCCCTCGGGATCTTTTTATCATTATTATAATCACTGAGTGTCAGGCCATGTAGATGATAAAAAATCTACCTCCTTCTTTTACTAGAATAAAAGATTTTTATAAACAGTTTCTGGTGCAGCTGCCTCTGCCTCATCGTTTAGCCTTTTTCATACAGAATTGCTTCTGCCTCTGATTCAGAGAAGGACAAAATATCCCCAATAGAGAATTTTAAATGGCTCAGTTCATCTTGCAATTCAGCCATAGTATTGTAACAAGATATTCACTGATAACAATACAATGCACGTATTTGATATAAATAATATGATCGTTCCTTATCATCTGTTGCAGTGCTGTTACCAATCAGACTTTCATTCATTATGCATTTCCAAAAAGTGATTGAAACACACCAAAAGACACACTAGTTAAAACCAATTCCTCGTATCCGACTCCTTATACAAGCAAGTATACACTGAAGTAGTTCCAATATTAATGAAAGCGGTGCCCTGCCAGAATAAACAAATACATGGATAGACCACGTAAAAAGGAGGAAACAGAAAAAATACCACCACAACTTAAACAATTTGCAGCACGTTCTACCTTTGATGATCCCCTTACCAACAATTCAAGTTTGAAAACTTTAATTCGTATGTTGGACACTGAAGTACAGGATGCAGCCAATTCCCAGAAGGTCCATCATCTAAATTTGACGCCATTGGAAAGGCAAGCATTAACTCAGCTAGCATCTAATGACCAATTGGTAATCCGCCCTGCGGACAAAGGGGGCACAATAGTTCTACAAGATCTATGTGACTATAAGCAGGAGATATACCGACAACTATCAGAGCCAGGAGTGTATAAAATCCTCCAGCAGGATCCCACATCTACTTGCAGGAGAGAATTGAAAAATATTCTACAGAGAGCAGTGGATATTAACTTTATTTCTGAAGAGACTATGGGAGTTCTTATAACGGAATTTCCATAGGTCCCTCTTTTGTACACCTTTGCCGAAAATACACAAGGACGAAAAACGTCCTCCTGGACGTCCTATAGTGTCGGCACGGGGATCTCTCCTTCAACTGACAGCAGTCTTTCTAGACTCATTATTCCAGCCACTAATTCAGAAAGAGTCCAATTTTTTCTTAGACACAACATCTTTTCTTTTGAAATTAAGAGCTGTGGGCAAGTTGCCCCCTGGTTGTTGCCTAGCATGTATAGATGTTATTAGTCTATATACGTCAATTCCGCATGACTTAGGTTTGATGGCGGTCAAGAGATTTCTGACACAAAGTGATAAATTAACCGCACCAGTTGTTGAGGTTATTATCTCTCTTCTAGAGCTTATATTTACACAATATTTCTTCCTGTATGATGGCCAATTTTACTTGCAGACGAGGGGGTGTGCTATGGGCAGTAGCACCGCCCCCTCGTATGCAAATATCGTTATGTTTTTTTTTAACATGAAATTTTTTTTCTAATGAAGAAGTGAGTAGGAATATTGTATTATTCACTTGTTTTATTGATGACCTGTTTGTAATCTGGAGGGGTCCCCAATCGTTTTTGTAGGAGACCATTGATAAATACAACCAACAAGAGGGTCCCATTAAATTTACATATGTCATTGATCCTAATGAAATGAATTTCCTAGATGTTAAAGTTCGCATCCACAATAATCAGCTGATTACGACGGTTTACTCAAAACCAACTGACAGGAATAATATTCTTCAGCAAAATAGTTGTCATCCTAGGTCTATGATTAGAAGTCTCCCATATTCACAGAGGATTAGAATATGGCGGATAAATAGCATCCCGGTAATTGCAGAATCCCAAATTGATAGCTGAACAGGTGGGCACTAAGAAGAGAATGCCATGGGTTAACAAATACAATCATCTATCACCATCCATTAATACTATAGCCAAAACACATTGGCCTCTGGTAAAATCAGACAATGGTCTGGGCTTATCAGATACATAACTGATGCCGTGTTACTCACGTAACCGTAATCTAAGGGATTACTTAGCGAAAGCGGACATTTCAAAGAAAGGTAACTCCCAGCGTACATTATTTTCCCAGAGTAGAAGGATGGGATGCATACGATGCACATGTGTCACGTGCCAATTCCTCATTCCAGGAGACACATTTTTACATCCCCAGACAGGAAGAAAAATCTCCATTAAACATCTGTTGGACTGCAACACTACATTAGTAGTGTATCAGAGTATATGTCCGTGTGGACTTTCTTACGTCGGTAAGACGGAAAGAAAGTTCAAAGAAAGGATGGCAGCCCACCGCTCTTCAATCCGCAATGCTCTGGCTAGTGGGCTTAGTGACCAACCAGTCGCAAAACATTTTGTGACACAGAAGCACCCACTTTCCTCTCTTAGATATAGGATGATTGATCATATTCCCCCCTCGCTTAGAGGGGACAATAGATCTCTTAAATTAATTCAATGTGAGACTCTGTGGATTGCAAGGCTGGGGGTGTTGCATCCAAAGGGATTGAATGAGAATTTTAATTTTGGTAGCTTTTTGTAAGAATTTAGCAATAGAAGCCCCGGTATTCATGACGTGATTTGTTCCCTTACTGCCTTGGGTAATAATGTTGCTATGTATGCCAGCATTATGAAAACATTGTAACTAATATATTATTGCAATGTTTATAACAGTGTTGTAACATGTGTATCAGTTTCAGATGTTATTTCTGTGCATTGGTGATGGGTGTTTATGATCACAGACACACTGGAGCTTCGGCCACGGAATGACGTCACCGGCAAGCCTGTTTGCACGAGGAGGAGTTCTATAAAAGTATGTGTTGTACTATTGCTGTGTTAATCTGAAGACAGTTTAATACTGAAATGTTATTGAACCCACTGCTGAGTCGTGTATTTTGTGAAGCCAGGAGTGCCGCACCAAGGAGGAAGGTATTATGTTATATAGTGAGAGCACCGGCTGCGGATAATTTGGATAAAGTGAGTGCCAGCCCCAGAGCCAGATATAGATATATATATATATATATATATATATATATATATAGTGGTATCCGGTCAGTTTATCTACCAACACTAGATCGACAATCCAAAGGTCGACACCACTTAATCGAACAACGAATGATCGACAACTACACATGATCGACAATCAAATGATCGACTGAATACCAAGATCGACATCGCACTCATCGACAGCATCACCACATCGTCAAATCCGAAAAAAGAAAAACAATAGTGCGACAAACATATGATCGACATAATTAAACATCTACGTGGCACATAATCTACAATACAAACATCGACTGACTATAAGTAGATAATATGTTAGATCGACACAAACATGATCGACAAAAACTACCATCGACAGGACAAATAATCGAAAAATAAATCATCGACACATTACCCGACAGACTACACATTAGATCAATCAATGCATATGATCGACATTAATTTTTATCGACCAAACATATGTCAGACAGTCGTGACACAGACATACATAAGATAGACAAAAATATACATAGACAAATTACCTGATCGACAAACGTAACAATCGACTGAATAAATGATCTACAACTGTAACAGCGGAATACATTAGATCGAACCACAATACATCGACACCAACATTTGTTAGATTATACGCCGCTTCGATAGTACAAATGATCGACATTCGACTACAGCTGCCACTACCGTCCAGCTAGCCAACCGCGCCCCTATATTCAGTTCATCACCCCTCCCTCCATCGCTCCACCGCGACCCCGCTATCCACAGCCGTCTACTACCCCTAGATGCTGCCGCCCACACCAGTCATTCACCCGCTAATCTAGCGGAGGCGACCAGCATCCTTGCCCGTGGCACTACAGGTGCCAAAATGCCCGCCACACCTTCACCAACACTACAGTTGACTCTACCGTCCACCTAGCCAACCGCGCCCCTATATTCAGTTCATCACCCCTCCCTCCATCGCTCCACCGCGACCCCGCTATCCACAGCCGTCTACTAGACGCTGCCGCCCACACCAGTCCGTCACCCGCTAATCTAGCGGAGGTGACCAGCATCCTTTCCCGTGGCACTACAGGTGCCAAAATGCCCGCCACACCTTCAACAACACTACAGTTGACTCTACTGTCCACCTAGCCAACCGCGCCCCTATATTCAGTTCATCACCCTTCCCTCCATCGCTCCACCGCGACCCCGCTATCCACAGCCGTCTACTACCCCAACTGGCGAATGCTATGTATTAAACGAGTACCGTTTTAGGCGGCAGCGTCTAGGGGTAGTAGACGGCTGTGGATAGCGGGGTCGCGGTGGATCGATGGAGGGAGGGGTGATGAACTGAATATAGGGGCGCGGTTGGCTAGGTGGACGGTAGAGTCAACTGTAGTGTTGGTGAAGGTGTGGGGGGCATTTTGGCACCTGTAGTGCCACGGGCAAGGATGCTGGTCGCCTCCGCTAGATTAGCGGGTGACAGACTGGTGTGGGCGGCAGCGTCTAGGGGAAGTAGACGGCTGTGGATAGCGGGGTCGCGGTGGAGCGATGGAGGGAGGGGTGATGACCTGAATATAGGGGCGCGGTTGGCTAGGTGGACGGTAGTGTCAACTGTAGTGTTGGTGAAGGTGTGGCGGGCATTTTGGCACCTGTAGTGCCACGGGCAAGGATGCTGGTCGCCTCCGCTAGATTAGCGGGTGACTGACTGGTGTGGGCGGCAGCGTCTAGTAGACGGCTGTGGATAGCGGGGTCGCGGTGGACCGTTGGAGGGAGGGTTGATGAACTGAATATAGGGGCGCGGTTGGCTAGGTGGACGGTAGTGTCAACTGTAGTGTTGGTGAAGGTGTGGCGGGCATTTTGGCACCTGTAGTGCCACGGGCAAGGATGCTGGTCGCCTCCGCTAGATTAGCGGGTGACGGACTGGTGTGGGCGGCAGCGTCTAGGGGTAGTAGACGGCTGTGGATAGCGGGGTCGCGGTGGAGCGATGGAGGGAGGGGTGATGAACTGAATATAGGGGCGCGGTTGGCTAGGTGGACGGTAGAGTCAACTGTAGTGTTGGTGAAGGTGTGGGGGGCATTTTGGCACCTGTAGTGCCACGGGCAAGGATGCTGGTCGCCTCCGCTAGATTAGCGGGTGACGGACTGGTGTGGGCGGCAGCGTCTAGGGGTAGTAGACGGCTGTGGATAGCGGGGTCGCGGTGGAGCGATGGAGGGAGGGGTGATGAACTGAATATAGGGGCGCGGTTGGCTAGGTGGACGGTAGTGTCAACTGTAGTGTTGGTGAAGGTGTGGCGGGCATTTTGGCACCTGTAGTGCCACGGGCAAGGATGCTGGTCGCCTCCGCTAGATTAGCGGGTGACTGACTGGTGTGGGCGGCAGCGTCTAGTAGACGGCTGTGGATAGCGGGGTCGCGGTGGACCGTTGGAGGGAGGGTTGATGAACTGAATATAGGGGCGCGGTTGGCTAGGTGGACGGTAGTGTCAACTGTAGTGTTGGTGAAGGTGTGGCGGGCATTTTGGCACCTGTAGTGCCACGGGCAAGGATGCTGGTCGCCTCCGCTAGATTAGCGGGTGACGGACTGGTGTGGGCGGCAGCGTCTAGGGGTAGTAGACGGCTGTGGATAGCGGGGTCGCGGTGGAGCGATGGAGGGAGGGGTGATGAACTGAATATAGGGGCGCGGTTGGCTAGGTGGACGGTAGAGTCAACTGTAGTGTTGGTGAAGGTGTGGGGGGCATTTTGGCACCTGTAGTGCCACGGGCAAGGATGCTGGTCGCCTCCGCTAGATTAGCGGGTGACGGACTGGTGTGGGCGGCAGCGTCTAGGGGTAGTAGACGGCTGTGGATAGCGGGTTCGCGGTGGAGCGATGGAGGGAGGGGTGATGAACTGAATATAGGGGCGCGGTTGGCTAGGTGGACGGTAGAGTCAACTGTAGTGTTGGTGAAAGTGTGGGGGGCATTTTGGCACCTGTAGTGCGACGGGCAAGGATGCTGGTTGCCTCCGCTAGATTAGCGGGTGACGGACTGGTGTGGGCGGCAGCGTCTAGGGGTAGTAGATGGCTGTGGATAGCGGGGTCGCAGTGGAGCGATGGAGGGAGGGGTGATGAACTGAATATAGGGGCGCGGTTGGCTAGGTGGACGGTAGTGTCAACTGTAGTGTTGGTGAAGGTGTGGCGGGCATTTTGGCACCTGTAGTGCCACGGGCAAGGATGCTGGTCGCCTCCGCTAGATTAGCGGGTGACTGACTGGTGTGGGCGGCAGCGTCTAGTAGACGGCTGTGGATAGCGGGGTCGCGGTGGACCGTTGGAGGGAGGGTTGATGAACTGAATATAGGGGCGCGGTTGGCTAGGTGGACGGTAGTGTCAACTGTAGTGTTGGTGAAGGTGTGGCGGGCATTTTGGCACCTGTAGTGCCACGGGCAAGGATGCTGGTCGCCTCCGCTAGATTAGCGGGTGACGGACTGGTGTGGGCGGCAGCATCTAGGGGTAGTAGACGGCTGTGGATAGCGGGTTCGCGGTGGAGCGATGGAGGGAGGGGTGATGAACTGAATATAGGGGCGCGGTTGGCTAGGTGGACGGTAGAGTCAACTGTAGTGTTGGTGAAAGTGTGGGGGGCATTTTGGCACCTGTAGTGCGACGGGCAAGGATGCTGGTTGCCTCCGCTAGATTAGCGGGTGACGGACTGGTGTGGGCGGCAGCGTCTAGGGGTAGTAGACGGCTGTGGATAGCGGGGTCGCAGTGGAGCGATGGAGGGAGGGGTGATGAACTGAATATAGGGGCGCGGTTGGCTAGGTGGACGGTAGTGTCAACTGTAGTGTTGGTGAAGGTGTGGCGGGCATTTTGGCACCTGTAGTGCCACGGGCAAGGATGCTGGTCGCCTCCGCTAGATTAGCGGGTGACTGACTGGTGTGGGCGGCAGCGTCTAGTAGACGGCTGTGGATAGCGGGGTCGCGGTGGACCGTTGGAGGGAGGGTTGATGAACTGAATATAGGGGCGCGGTTGGCTAGGTGGACGGTAGTGTCAACTGTAGTGTTGGTGAAGGTGTGGCGGGCATTTTGGCACCTGTAGTGCCACGGGCAAGGATGCTGGTCGCCTCCGCTAGATTAGCGGGTGACGGACTGGTGTGGGCGGCAGCATCTAGGGGTAGTAGACGGCTGTGGATAGCGGGGTCACGGTGGAGCGATGGAGGGAGGGGTGATGAACTGAATATAGGGGCACGGTTGGCTAGGTGGACGGTAGAGTCAACTGTAGTGTTGGTGAAGGTGTGGCGGGCATTTTGGCACCTGTAGTGCCACGGGCAAGGATGCTGGTCGTCTCAGCTAGATTTGCGGGTGACGGACTGGTGTGGGCGGCAGCGTCTAGTAGACGGCTGTGGATAGCGGGGTCGCGGTGGACCGTTGGAGGGAGGGTTGATGAACTGAATATAGGGGCGCGGTTGGCTAGGTGGACGGTAGTGTCAACTGTAGTGTTGGTGAAGGTGTGGGGGGCATTTTGGCACCTGTAGTGCCACAGGCAAGGATGCTGGTCGCCTCCACTAGATTAGCTGGTGACGGACTGGTGTGGGCGGCAGCGTCTAGTAGACGATTGTGGATAGCGTGGTCGCGGACCGGTGATCATTTGTCGATAATAAAATGGTCGACCAATTGTTACTGTCTAATTCTGATCTGTCGATCCCATTCATAATCGATCATGAACACAGTCGTGGGTTAGAATTTCGATCATTTAGTTTGTCGATCATAAATACGTCGATCCGTATACAAGGTCGAACTAAATAATTCGATCACTATGCGGTCGATTATTTGTCATTGTCGTTATATATCAAGGTCGATCTTCTGAAGGATCTAATTATACATTATCGACCGCATTTAAATTCGATCTGCTGAAGATCGGATATTCGATTGTCGACCATTGCACCTGTCTACTATCTTACTTTAGATCATTTAATTGTCGATTACATAGTCTGCCGATTATATCAAATGTCTATTGTTTAATACTGTCTATGTAATTATGATCGATCTCCTGTAGTCGATGTGAATGAAGTCGATGATTGGTACATGTCGATACCTTTATTGTCTAATTACAGTCACAATCTATTTAAATAGTGTCGATCATGACACCAAGTCGGACAAGTGGCGTCGATCATAGCATTGTCGATCAATATACTATCGATTGGTCATACCGGAACCATATATAGTATATACACACAGATAGAGAGATAGATAGATAAATAATAAACAGACACATAGATAGATAGATAGATAGATAGATAGATAGATAGATAGATAGATAGATAGATAGATAATAGACAGAAACACAGACAGACACATAGATAGATGATAGGCAGATAGATAAATAAATTGATAGATAGATAATAGACAGAAAGACAGACACATAGATAGACGATATACAGATAAACATATAGATAATCACACATATAAAATACTCACTTAGTTCCTCTGTACTGGTTAGTGTCTCTATTGTTCCTCAGTCCTGGTAGATGATGAGATGACTTCATGGATATGGGGGCATCTAGTGGATCCTGGCCGTACTGCAGTCAGCAGTGACTGACGCTCTCTGCTCCCACAGCCGTCCTTTGCTGGTCAGTCCCGCCCCCCACACCTCCCACTGCTAGCGCCACTGCGCTGGCACAGGACAGGAGGAGATTACATCAGTGGCGTGGCTGGAGTGGGGACTTGAAGAGCTGTGATCCAGGCGGCTGCTGCTGCTGCATTTACGGTGATAGGCGCAGCCAGCAGCAACAGCGCACAGCAAAGGGATACAGAGCAGTGAGAGCGCCTCTCCAGATATGCGCCTCCCTCCACTACATCCCTTTGCTGAGCGGGTTCCGCTGGCTCTGTATGGCGCCACAAGGGTTCTACTGGTATTTATTAGCTATGCCGTTTTCCATACCTTTATAGTATCCTCCAAATCAAAAAGCACACCAGATACTTTAATTAAGCATGTGTTTAACTAAAGATTCTTACACTTAGTCACATCACACTAGCAATAGCTGAAGACCCTATGGCCACTGCACAGCAGAGATAAGAAGACACTTTGTGATCATGTGACCCCATGCTCTGCTGCTATCTTTCCTGTTAGGGGACCAACAAGGGTTAATAAGAGTCATCAGCAGGGACTCCTGAGCAACTACTGTCCTTGCTCAGAAACTCCTTGATGCCTCAAGCAGGCTGAGTTAAGCTGTAATGAAAAATACAGGACTATTGGTTTACAATTCTGGGCAGCAGAAGATTACACACTGAAACGGGAGTCTCCCTCACGATGCACGAAGGTAGGCAACTAAACAATATTTTAAAAGGCAAACCAGGCCTCCAGGAAAAGCAGGGATTTGCTGCTAATGTGGTTAGTTCTGTTGCTTTTGTTAATGACAATGTACTGTACATGCAAAATGTAACACACTGTCACACATACACCAAAATGTAGAATTCGGGCATGTTCCATTGTGTATCTATAGCAGAGAAACAGGCATAGTTGTTTTAGGTTCCTAATATTCCCCTGTATGTAGTTTTGCCATAACTATTTGTTGTTCTCTTATGGTGCTCTGCTGGGTTCTTGTTCTGAATATTCCACCAACCTACAGTAGCGCACAAGATATCTGACTGAGACAAATCTCTAAGTAATGCAAGCTACTATTACAGAAGGGTGGGTAGAGAAGGTGAGAAGGTCAGGGTAATTGGACTGAATAGCGAACGGATTACAATTACTAATTCAGGTGTACTGTAATTAACATTCTAAAATGCATACAAACGACTCATGTAATAGGATTTAGAAATGTAACACAGTTACAATGTACTCATCACTCTGATGATGATAATGATTATTATTATTATTATTATTATTACTTACAGGTTTTTTTAGCAACATTTAATCAATGATCTGTATAATTTGTTTGTATAGTCCCTAATTTTTGGATCATTAAAGTCTTGTGAGTGTTGTACCAATTTCACAACCCTGTTTTGACCCGGATTATTGCTGAGTTAACCCAGGTTGCTGTTTAGTTCATATGTTTGTAAATCCAGTCATAAGAACACAGAGGCATTTGAGTTCACTGCTGTGCTGCTTTATTCCATCACCAACTCCAGGCACACTGCACACTGGACCACCCACTTCCCAGCATCCCCCTGGTCCCAGGGACCATCACTGAAGATTCAGGCTTACACATATTAGTAAGGGAGTGTCTACAAATATTAAGCATTCTAATACACTAACATCACATCCTCTTTTCTTTAAAGATAAGCCCTATAAGCTTCAATGCAAAAATTAACAACGTCATATTAAAAACATCATCTAACACGTTTCAATGAGTCTCTCAGGTCTGCGTATTTCCCTTTTCGGTCTTTCATACACAGTCTGTGGTTCATCGACCATGTTGGACCTTTCTAGAATCGTGATTGGTTCACAATTATCAGGATCATCATACATGTCAGATGAAGGGTATTCTTCAGTCATGTTGTCTTCATTATGGTTAGGTTGAGAGCTTAAATCCACCCGATTTCTTCTTACTTCCATTCCACGCTCTGTACGTATAGTATAAGATCTTGGTGTTACTTGTGCTTGCACAATACCTTTCTGCACCCAAATACCTTTCTCGTGATCTCTGAGACGGACTTGGTCACCCGATTTTAGATCAGATAAGCTTTTTGTTCGTCTGTCATGGAACAGTTTCTGTTTCGCCTGTTGACGTTCCTTACTCAGTCTGACCAACGCTGAGTTATGTGTATTAAGCAGTTCATCATGTATCGGGAGATTTGCTCTAATCCTCCTTCCCATCAGCATTTGTGCAGGAGAAAGTCCATTCTGTAAAGGTGTACTGCGGTAGATTAAAAGACTTTTGTAGAAATCTTCTTTACCTTCTTGAGCTTTTTTAATGAGACTCTACAGTTTTTACTGAACTTTCCACCAACCCATTTGAGCGTGGATAGTGGGGACTTGACGTAGTATGGACAAATTCCCACTCATCAGCAAATTGTCTTAATTCAGCACTGGAATACTGAGGACCATTGTCAGTGAACATTTCCATAGAAACTAAAAACAGCATTTTCCCCACAAAGTGGAGAGGGTAGAGGCGCTGATATTGGAATAAAAGCAATAATTGAAATACACCATATATCAATATTAAAATACACCGTATATCTATATAAATAATTTATATTTATTAGCTCAATATATAATAAATTACCGGCCGGTAAAGAGTAAAATATACCCACTATTCAAACAAACATATTAAATACATTTTAAAAGATCTGCAATATAGGTGTCCTTTATAGGGGTTTTATTTAGTGTCCAAATGCTGATAAATTGTTTATTCCACCTGAAGAAGGAAGCCCGATCATGATTTTATATACAGTCCTCCCAGCCGCTGATAGCTATTCCTTTATATGCGGACATATCTCGAGGTACAGTAAAAGTCTTTTGCTTATTTATAGCTGATGAGAGATGGTAAGAAATAATGATAACTCACCAATCACGTGAATTTACACTCTGCTGTTTGCCAGATATAACTCAATCGGCATATCACGTAGGAGCCTGTAGTTTCCTCTCCCTGATCACGGGCTAGTGATTAGCAAAATAGACGCTTTTTCAGCAACAATGTCCCAGGTAGAACACAATATAGCGGTGAGTATTCAGCCGCTCTCCGTGTCGGAGTGCACGCCGCACACGGACCACACAGCAGGCACTTTCCCTTCCTCGGACACCACGTTTATTTGCAGGGTGGTTATGGAAAGTTCCCCTCCTCAGTGTAGGAGAATGAATGGAAGCCGGCCAGTAGTATACAAATGCTGGTTTACGCGTTTCCCCGCCTTAGGGTCCCATCGGCGGCTTCATCAGAACATAGTAAGGCAGTCTGTGTAGGGGTGTGTTTTTTAAAACGGTTGTGCATCCATGCACACATGTATGTAATTAGTATTAAGACTCCCTAATCCAACTGACACAGTGTTTTTCTTAAAGCAGCAGTCTCCTCAATAGGTTATCATCCTTATACAACTCCTGCCACTTCATAAAAATAAATATTCCAAAGGAAACTTTCAGACTTATTAGATCTGGGTTTGGAGAACAGTGTAATAACCAAGGAAATGTATAAATTTTTATTTAATGCACACCCTATTATTCCCACCTTTTATTATTTACCAAAAATACACAAATCCCTCATAGCACCTCCTGGTCGCCCTATAATTTCTGGTGTTGGGTCCCTTGCTAGTAATTTATCACTTTTTGTTGATCACTATTTACAAGATCACGTGAAAAGATTGCGATCTCATATCAAGGATACAACCTACTTTTTAAATTTGATAAAAAATATACCATGGAAACAAAACTATTTGTTAATGACATGTGACGTGGAAGCACTGTATTCAAACATTTCACATACATTAGGAATAAAGGCAGTGGAACAGTATCTTCTACAAGACCCACATATGTCAGTATCACTACAAAATTTTATTTTACAATCTATTTTGAGTCACAATTGTTTCACATTTAATTCACAATTTTATTTACAGACACGGGGTGCTATGATGGGGGCGGGGTTCGCTCCGAGCCTAGCAAATTTGTTTATGGGGAAATTTGAGGAACAGCATATATGGGGTGACCAACACGAAGCGACCCTCGCCTTCTACAGCAGATTTATAGATGATTTGTTTTTTATTTGGGAAGGGGATTTATTATCAGCACAAAACTTTGTAGCGAGTTTAAATAATAATGAGTTTGGCTTGTATTTCACGGCTAATATTCATGACACATGTATAAATTTCCTGGATATTTCGTTGTGTGTTACACAAGGTGAGCTAACTAAACAAACGTATATTAAATCGGTTGATCAAAACCGTTATTTGAATTTTGCCAGTTCACACAAAAGGTCGTGGAAAACTAACATTCCGAAGGGGCAATTTACAAGAATTAAAAAAATTGTGGTACGGATAATAGCTATAAGAAACAGGTGGGAAAACTTTATCAATCATTCTTAGAACAGGGATACCCGGAGAATGTATTGCAAAAAGCCTTGACAGAGGTAAACCAACTAGATCGAGAGAAGTTATTACAGGCCCATAAAAAAACTAGTAATAAGAGTAATACAGATAAATCTGCCTTATTTATTACACAATATAATAACTGTGTGTATAAAATTAGGTCTATTATTAAGAAAAATTCAGCTTTGCTTAAATTAGATGGTGCACTACGTGAAAATGTGGATTTGGAAGGTACGGTTATTTTTAGAAAATCCACCAATTTACAATCATTATTGGTTAAGAGCCATTACCAACAAACACAGGTTATAAATAGAACATGGATCCCAGAAAGACCAAAAGGTTTTCATTCATGTGGTAAATCTACATGTACCACATGTTTGCATACCTCAAGAAAAGTCATAAACTTCACCTCAAATACTAGTGGGAAAATATTCCAAATTAAAGACTTTATGAATTGTAGGTCCACATATATAATTTATGTAATTCAATGTGGTAATGGCAAACAGTACGTGGGGAGAACAACCCGCGCACTGCACACCAGATTTATGGAACATTGGCGAAATATAAACAAGGGAATTAAAACACACCCACTTTCGAGTCATATATCCCAATGTATGAAATCAGACACTCTCAATAAAGTAAATATAAGAGCAATAGAGTCTATTAAATCCACTAGGAGGGGTGGTGATAGATTCAATATGCTTTGCAGAAGGAAGGCATATTGGATCTATAGACTTGAATCATTGGTGCCCTATGGGCTCAATGATACAATAGAGTTAAATAACATCTAATATATTTCTGGGTTAATATACTTATTGTATAGTACTACCATTGTGTCTGATATATATGTAGACACAGAGGTACCGTATTTTTCGGACCATAAGACGCACTTTTTCTCCCCAAAATTGTGGGGGGAAAAGTATGTGCATCTTATGGAGCGAATAAGACGTGTTTGCAGGTAGCGCCGGTGGCCGGCGGGTAGCGGCGGGTCCCGGATGCTCCTGCTGCTGCGCCGTCATCAGCAGAGCACCCGCATCTCAGAGACCATCTCAGCAGCAGAACCGGCATCATGTGACTCCCCCGCTCCCCCCTACCTCCTCAGGAGTGCACCGCGGGCAGCGTTAGCTGAGAGCCTGGATGCGGGGAACCACTGGTACTGTCAGTGTGTGTGTGTGTGTGTGTGTGTGTGTGTGTGTGTGTGTATGTGTGTGTGTGTGTGTGTGTCTGTCTATGTGTATGCTGGCTCTGATGTGTGTGCGTCTCTGTATGCTGGCTCTGACAGAAGGCTGCACTGTACAGAGTCCTTGTAGGAGTCTGAGAAATCACACAGAAATATCTCTTAGAGGTTGGTGAAAACTAGGGAGGCAGCGCAAGGATGATGAAGCAGAAATGGTTCAGAATTTTTGTTTTCCAGTTTTCCTACTCTAAAAACTAGGTGCGTCTTATGGTCAGGTGCGCCTTATGGTCCGAAAAATACGGTATATGCTATCTCTCATTGTTTTGTTCTTTGTCTGTATTGTTCACTTTAATTATGTATGTTTCAAAGGAAAATATGTATATATGTATATCATATGGGCACACATGTCAACTGTGCATGTACATGGATATTAATAAGGATCTTCACTTACTCTATACCAATTTATGTATTGACTATGGGGTATATGCAATTCACGGCGAATCGTGGCAATTTTTCGCCGTTTTTTTTCCCGACTCAATTCGCCAGGTGAATTCTGGCAGGTGGCTGCCGGAATTCACCATATTCAATGAAAAACGGATTCGCCAGAACCGCGGGCGAAAATCGGCCGATTTGGCGGATTTTGCCGCGATTTTAAAAAACGTGAAAAAACTGGAAAAACCCGGAATAAAAATGGCGTGGGGTCCCCCCTCCAAAGCATAACCAGCCTCGGGCTCTTCGAGCTGGTCCTGGTTCTAAAAATGCAGGGAAAAATTGGGCATGGATCCCCCGTATTTTTAAAACCAGCACCGGGCTCTGCGCCTGGTGCTGGTGCCAAAAATACGGGGGACAAAAAGAGTAGGGGGTCCCCCGTATTTTTAACACCAGCATCGGGCTCCACTAGCTGGACAGATAATGCCACAGCCGGGGGTCACTTTTATGCCGTGCCCTGCGGCCGTGGCATTAAATATCCAACTAGTCACCCCTGGCCGGGGTACCCTGGGGGAGTGGGGACCCCTTCAATCAAGGGGTCCCCCCCCCCCAGCCACCCAAGGGCCAGGGGTGAAGCCCGAGGCTGTCCCCCCCCATCCAATGGGCTGCGGATGGGGGGGCTGATAGCCTTTTGTGATAATAAAAATATATTGTTTTTTACAGTAGTACTACAAGTCCCAGCAAGCCTCCCCCGCAAGCTGGTACTTGGAGAACCACAAGTACCAGCATGCGGGAGAAAAACGGGCCCGCTGGTACCTGTAGTACTACTGGAAAAAAAATACCCAAATAAAAACAGGACACAGACACCTTGATAGTAAAACTTTATTACACACTACCGACACACACATACGGGGGATCCCCTGTCAATTTTTTCCCCGCATTTTTAGAACCAGGACCAGCTCGAAGAGCCCGAGGCTGGTTATGCTTTGGAGGGGGGACCCCACGCCATTTTTTTTTAGGATTTTACCGTTCCAGCAATAAATAAAAAAATTTAAAAAAAAATATTTTAAAAAATATATAAATAATATTTGTGCCTCCAAAAAAAAAAAAAAAAGTACCTAATCCCTTCTAATAAATAGATCTGCTATTCCCAAAAAAAAAAACACAAAAAAAACATGTTTAAATTTTTTTTATTTGTTTTCACCCTCCAAAGTGTGGCGGATTGAAAATGACGAATTTGCTGTCTAAAAGCACTGCTGTCGAATTTCCAAACTTGAATTGAATATGCTTTGGTCGAATTGCAGCACTTATATCATTGCAGAAAAGTCGAATTTGCAAAAATTCGAATTTCAAAAAGTCGAATTTTGAAAGTCCGTTTTTTGGTCGGAAAGCACTGAATTGCATAGGCAAATTTTTTTTTGGTCGAAAATTACCCGAAATTCGACAATTTCGGGAATTCGACCGCAATTGCATATACCCCTATATCTCCTAAAAATAACAATGATAAAATAAAATGGGATGGTAAATTTTAAAACACACACAAGCGAGGTCATATATATGTATTGTTTATTGTTTGTTTATTTATTTATTTATTTTTATGAAGTGGCAGGAGTTGTATAAGGATGATAACCTATTGAGGAGACTGCTGCTTTAAGAAAAACACCGTGTCAGTTGGATTAGGGAGTCTTAATACTAATTACATACATGTGTGCATGGATGCACAAACGTTTTAAAAAACACACCCCTACACAGACTGCCTTACTACGTTCTGATGAAACCGCCAATGGGACCCTGAGGCGGGGAAACGCGGAAACCAGCATTTGTATACTACTGGCCAGCTTCCATTCATTCTCCTACACTGAGGAGGGGAACTTTCCATAACCACCCTGCAAATAAACGTGGTGTCCGAGGAAGGGAAAGTGCCTGCTGTGTGGTCCGTGTGCGGCGTGCACTCCGACACGGAGAGCGGCTGAATACTCACCGCTATATTGTGTTCTACCTGGGACATTGTTGCTGAAAAAGCGTCTATATTGGTAATCACTAGCCCGTGGTCAGAGAGAGGAAACTACAGGCTCCTACGTGATATGCCGATTGAGTTATATCTGGCAAACAGCAGAGTGTAAATTCACGTGATTGGTGAGTTATCATTATTTCTTACCATCTCTCATCAGCTATAAATAAGCAAAAGACTTTTACTGTACCTCGAGATATGTCCGCATATAAAGGAATAGCTATCAGCGGCCGGGAGGACTGTATATAAAATCACGATCGGGCTTCCTTCTTCAGGTGGAATAAACAATTTATCAGCATTTGGACACTAAATAAAACCCCTATAAAGGACACCTATATTGCAGATATTTTAAAATGTATTTAATATGTTTGTTTGAATAGTGGGTATATTTTACTCTTTACCGGCCGGTAATTTATTATATATTGAGCTAATAAATATAAATTATTTATATAGATATACGGTGTATTTTAATATTGATATATGGTGTATTTCAATTATTATTTTTATTCCAATATCAGCGCCTCTACCCTCTCCACTTTGTGGGGAAAACGCTGTTTTTAGTTCCAATATCTGTGGGAAGAGCTTACCCACTTAAGAGGTGGCAGTTATTTGAATATTATTGGCTTGCGCTGGGCAATTTCTACATATTGTTTATTTCCATAGGAACACCATGCCTTGCAAAGATTGACTTCATGCAATTGATTACGGCTATACTAGTAGTTGTATGTAGTGTCTTCACCTCAGGGTAGTTAGAGTAATAATCAGTCATGACAATGTACGTTTTTCCATTACAATCAAACAAATCTGCGGCAACTTTCTGGTACGGTCTCTCTGGCACTGCGTGAGGACTCAGTTGCTCGACTTGTTGTTTTGGTCTATACGTAAGACATAATTCACACGTAGCTGTAGTCTGTTCTATGTCTTGGCTCATTCTTGGCCAATACATAACTTCATGCGCTCTCCGCTTACATTTTTCTTCTCCTAAGTGGCCTTCATGTATCTTGCACAACATAGTCTTTCTTAGTCGTGCAGGTATTACAAACCTATTGCCTTTGTAAATAATACCATCGACAACTGTAAGGTCACTGCGGTATATCCAATAATCATGGATAGACAGCGGGCACGCATGTTTTTCTGCTGGCCAACCTTTCAGAATGATATCTTTCAACACTTTCATTGTGTCATCTGTCTCAGTTTCTTTCTTAATCTGTTCTTGTCTTGCAAGAGACACTGGTAGAGAAGCTACGATCAAATTAACATAGGCTTCTATCTCTTCATCCATCAGACTTTTGGAACCTTCACTTTTTTCCACAGCACGAGAAAGTGTATCAGCAATGTACATGTATTTGCCGGCACAGTATAGCAAGTGTACATCAGATTTCTGTAGTCTGATAAGCATTCGTTGAATTCTCCTGGGACAGTCATGTAATGATTTAGTCATGATAGCTACCAATGGCTTGTGGTCAGTTTCCACTGTAAATGTTTGAACATACACAAACTGATGAAATCGCTCACATGCATATGTGATCGCTAGAAGTTCTTTTTCTATCTGAGCATTCCTTGTTTCAGCACTTGTCAGTACTCTTGATGCATAGATTACTGGTTACCATGTTTCCTCATGTTCTTGTAACAGCACTGAGCCTAGACCAAATTGCGAAGCATCTGCTGAAATTCTTATTCTTTTCGCAGGATCAAAGAATTTTAGCACTGGTTGCTCTGTAATGATCTGTTTCAAGTTTTGCCAACTTTCTTCTTGTTCATGTGACCACATCCACTCGTTATCTTTGTCCAACAACCATCTAAGAGAGACTGTTCGTTCAGAGAGTTGAGAAATAAACTTTCCTAAGTAAGTAATCATTCCTAAGAATCTTCTGATGTCGTATTTGTTGTTAGGACGTTCCATGTTCACTATGGCTGATATTTTCCTTGGGTCTGGTTAAAACCAGACCCAAGGAAAATATCAGCCATAGTGAACATGGAACGTTGATCCGAGACCACGTCGCCCATAAAGGTAAGTGTATTCATGCCAAATTCACATTTGTCCTTGTTTAGCTTTAGATTCCCTTTCTTGACAAGATCCATTACTTGTCTCAATCTAGAATCATGTTCTTCCTTTGTAGATCCCCAGACAATAATGTCATCCATCATTGTTTCAACACCTGGAATATGTTCAAAAATCATGTGTATCTTTTTGTGATATACTTCTGGAGCAGACAATATTCCATATGGTAGTCGGAGAAATCTGTATCGACTTTCTGGTGTATTAAATGTACAAAGCTTTGAGCTGGCCCCATCTAGCTTCATTTGCCAGAATCCTGAAGATGCGTCCAATTTACTGAACCATTTTGCTCCCGCAAATTGCGACATGATTTCATCTCTGGTTGGTAGTTTGAAATGTTCTCGTTTAATAGCTTTGTTTAAATCTATGGGATCTAGACATATTCTGAGTTGTCCATTTTTCTTTTCAACAATTACTAAGGAGCTTACCCATTCAGTAGGCTCATCAACTTTCTGTATCACACCCAAGGCTTCCATGCGATTTAACTCTTGTTTCAGTTTTTCTCTCAGCGCAAACGGCACTTTTCTACAGGGGTGTATCACTGAAGAAACTTGCGTGTCTATATTTATTTTATGCTCTCCAAGCAAACAACCTAGACCTTCAAACAAGTCTCTGTATTCTGTAAACATCGATTTGCAGTCATCTTCTACTTGTGATGTCACCATAAAAACTTTCTTTAGCAAGCTTAGTTTCTCACAGGAACTTAATCCTAGAATCGGTTGCACATTTTTATCCACAATCAGTAGAGATGTTTTAACCTGTTGTCCCTTATATTTCAGTGTCACTAAGCATGTACCTTTCACAGGAATTTCCTCCCCAGTGTACCCTGTAACGTTCACTTTGGCTGGATGAATTTTAGGTTTTACTCTAAAAGTCTTATAGTCTTGAAACGATATTAAATTCACCTGCGCGCCAGTATCAAGCTTAAAGGGAATGACAATCTCATTCACAGTTAAAGGGACAATCCATTCTTTCTTATCTACACTGCAAAGTTCAATGCAATCCACAAAGAATTCCTCTGTTTGTTTAACAGCACGCACATTGGTTGTTTTCCTTTTTATTTTACCGCATTTGGCAAAGTGATTAAGTCTACCACATTTCATGAAGGTTTTACCATAAGCAGGGCACATTTTAGGATTGTGAGCATTTCCACATCTACTACACATTTCCTTATTAGACTGTGGCTAAGCAAAGAGAAGAAAAAAGAAAGACTCTGTGTTGGGGCATGCTTAGAAATTTGAAATAAGTTTATTAAAACTTAACATTTAATTAATAACGAATAAAAGTAATGAGGAGTTTGATACAAAAAAATTGTTCAAGAACACAAAGTAAACATATATATTGACAGAAATCAGGATAAGCCTGATACAAAATTATGGGCACCTGTGGTGAAAAATATACTGAAAAACATAAAAAATTACAAAAAATTAATATTATTAAGGTGCCTGAGTTAATCAAAATTCAAAATTGGAGTAGAGGTAAATGATATGTACATATAATCACCGCAGTGATAATTGTAGGTAAGCACCTAGTCTAAAACCTCATGAGAATAGATGAGAGGCACAAAGGTTCATAATTGAAATGTCAAATGACTGAGGGTAATCACCTGGTAGAGATTCTGTTTGCTAAAAGGCTAGATCCTTATAGATAACAAAGCATTTAAGATAAAAGTATGATTATTAAAGATACAAAAGAGCATTGATAAATAAGCCTAAAGGCAAAGCCAATTGTAGATAAATAGAAGGTTTGTGGGAAAGTTGGATAAGGAATAGGTAAGTTTCAGAAGTTGCTCTAACACTTCTGCTGTTTGTGATCAGAGGTCACAATCTTACTGCACCTGATATTCCCAAGGGGTCACCCTACTAGGTACTGATCAGGCTTATCAGCGCTTAGCTTCCAAGGTCGGATGAGATTGGGCGTTGCTGCTGAAATATGGCAGTAATAAACACTAGGACACAAATGAGAGAGTGTAATGAGTAGTGAGCAACAAGGTACTTCTGCTGTCCAGTTTCTAGCGCAGATTCTCTGTTGCTGTGAGCATTGCAGAGAGTGGTCTCGCATCTGGATGAGAGGGTACTAAAAATAGAAGTGAGATATGCTCAGAATAGGGAGGAAACCCTGCCTTCTGCTGTCCACTGTCTTATATAGATATATAGCGGACAGTGGATGAGAGAGGTGGGTTAGGCTTACCTATTGAAAAAAAGGGTGGTGGGAAAATTAGAAGAAGGAGAAGAAATGGTAATGTGGTGAGATCACAAATTAACCAAAAATTAAGTAAATTATGAAATAAAACAATCATGAAATCAACGATTAATTGGAAAAAGGAAAGTAAACACAGGCTGCATGGTAAAGGCTTACCAAAATGGGTATAAGACCCTGTTTATGCAGAAAGGATTCTGCAAAAAAGTATTACATTTAAAAGGAAATACCAGAAAATGGTTTAGAACAATAATTAAGGATCAAAAATAGCAAACATGGAAAAAAAAAACAATATTGATTATATATCAGTATCAGTTAAATAACTGGAGTCCAAATGTTCACAGTGAACAAGCCACCCTGGTGAAACGGTCCGTCTGTGCTCAGTGATGCTGAACTCTTTCTAGCTCAGATCACTTTTGGGACTCCCTGGTATTGTATGTGCCCATTTGGACTCCAGTTATTTAACTGATACTGATATATAATCAATATTGTTATTTTTCCATGTTTGCTATTTTTGATCCTTAATTATTGTTCTAAACCATTTTCTGGTATTTCCTTTTAAATGTAATACTTTTTTGCAGAATCCTTTCTGCATAAACAGGGTCTTATACCCATTTTGGTAAGCCTTTACCATGCAGCCTGTGTTTACTTTCCTTTTTCCAATTAATCGTTGATTTCATGATTGTTTTATTTCATAATTTACTTAATTTTTTGTTAATTTGTGATCTCACCACATTACCATTTCTTCTCCTTCTTCTAATTTTCCCACCACCCTTTTTTTCAATAGGTAAGCCTAACCCACCTCTCTCATCCACTGTCCGCTATATATCTATATAAGACAGTGGACAGCAGAAGGCAGGGTTTCCTCCCTATTCTGAGCATATCTCACTTCTATTTTTAGTACCCTCTCATCCAGATGCGAGACCACTCTCTGCAATGCTCACAGCAACAGAGAATCTGCGCTAGAAACTGGACAGCAGAAGTACCTTGTTGCTCACTACTCATTACACTCTCTCATTTGTGTCCTAGTGTTTATTACTGCCATATTTCAGCAGCAACGCCCAATCTCATCCGACCTTGGAAGCTAAGCGCTGATAAGCCTGATCAGTACCTAGTAGGGTGACCCCTTGGGAATATCAGGTGCAGTAAGATTGTGACCTCTGATCACAAACAGCAGAAGTGTTAGAGCAACTTCTGAAACTTACCTATTCCTTATCCAACTTTCCCACAAACCTTCTATTTATCTACAATTGGCTTTGCCTTTAGGCTTATTTATCAATGCTCTTTTGTATCTTTAATAATCATACTTTTATCTTAAATGCTTTGTTATCTATAAGGATCTAGCCTTTTAGCAAACAGAATCTCTACCAGGTGATTACCCTCAGTCATTTGACATTTCAATTATGAACCTTTGTGCCTCTCATCTATTCTCATGAGGTTTTAGACTAGGTGCTTACCTACAATTATCACTGCGGTGATTATATGTACATATCATTAACCTCTACTCCAATTTAGAATTTTGATTAACTCAGGCACCTTAATAATATTACTTTTTTGTAATTTTTTATGTTTTTCAGTATATTTTTCACCACAGGTGCCCATAATTTTGTATCAGGCTTATCCTGATTTCTGTCAATATATATGTTTACTTTGTGTTCTTGAACAATTTTTTTGTATCAAACTCCTCATTACTTTTATTCGTTATTAATTAAATGTTAAGTTTTAATAAACTTATTTCAAATTTCTAAGCATGCTCCAACACAGAGTCTTTCTTTTTTCTTCTCTTTGCTTAACCATTACTGACTCTGGGAGCACCACCAACTCAAATAATTATTTAGATGTCTTCATTAAGAATCTTTAAATTTAAACTTAGTATCGTTGGTCATTCCCTGAACAGTTTTCTACAATCTGTGTATTAATCTATGTTCATCATTACCACATTTTTCCTGTGCGGAACCAAACCAAATTTCTGTTAGACTGTGGCTTAGACTGCTTCATTCTTGAGAATGGAGGTTTGCTTGGCTCTGTTTTCTGCACTACATCAGCTTCCTTGTGTAACTTTTTGGCTTGAAATCTAGTTATTTCTGCAGATCTGCACATAGTCACTGCCTTTTCTAGTGTTAGGTCTTGCTCTCTCAGCAATCTCTGAGTCCATTATCAGGTATTCCACAGACAATATGATCTCTAATCAGTGAATCCTTTAAATCACCAAACTCACAGGTTTTACTGAGTGATTGCAGCTCTGTAACATACTGATCAAATCCATCTACAGACTTCTGATCACATGTGAAAAACTTATATCTTTCATATGTCACATTTTTCATTGGCACAAAGTAATCTTCAAACTTTTGCATTATAGAAGATAGCACCATATTCTGCCCCTAAGTAAACTGAAAACTATTATAAATGTCCAGCACATCCTCTCCTATCACATGGAGGAAAATGGATGCCTTCGTTTTGTCAGCCTCTGTATCAGCTCCACATGCAGCAAGATATATATTAAACCTTTGTTAAATCTTTTACAAATTTTCAGACAAGTTACCAGACATCAGCATGCCGGTTGGAGGAGCCAGTTTATCAATGGTTACTCACTGTTTGAAGAGAGGAGCACACGGCAGGCTTTGCAGACACTGAGTATCACAGCCTTACAGATTGCTGCAGGACTCTTTCACACTCTGAGAGCACTAGCAGTCCAAGTTAAACTTCTTCTGACATCATGTTTTGTTCATATGTTTCTAAATCCAGTCATAAGGACACAGAGACATGTGAGTTCACTGCTGTGCTGCTTTATTCCATCACCAACTCCAGACACACTGCACACTGGACCACCCATTTCCCAGCATCCCCCTGGTCCTAGGGACCATCACTGAAGATTCAGACTTACACAGATTAGTAAGGGAGTGTCTACAAATAGTAAGCATTCTAATATACTAACATCACAGTTGCAACTCGTTGTGAAAGGGTCCCCAAAATAAACACCCGGGTTTAGTGACCTGGGAATCCAACCCAGGTTGCAACCTAAGTTGAACATGGAAATGACCCATGTAAAGGGGTAGTGTGAAAAGTCTGACCCGGGTCTCATTTGCAGTGTAGGATGAACCAGATTCCTGGCACTTGGAGATGATATAATCTCCAAGCGCCAGCAGAAGACTTAAAACTTAGATGGGCTGACCTGTTGAAAGTAGCCTGAAAGGGGTCTGTTCCAGGTCTGACCCATATTGGAACCATATTCCAAATCTCGGGTCAGACCGAGAATCTCGGGTCAGATTTTGGTGTGAAGGGGGTACTGCAGTTGCGCAGTTTGTACGTTCCTAGGCCCGAGCATTCCCAATTATTAAGTACTTCAGCAGTAATAAGACCTTATAATGGTTATTAATTAGCACAATAAAGCTATACTAATTCACCTGGCAAGGGCTTCCAATGATAGAATTGAGTTATGGCCCCCATTCATACATGCAGTGATTCCCCGACCCTGCTGAAAACGTTGATCTGCCGTCTGAATTCGCTGATCAGCTGCCATCAATGATATGTCGGAGGAGTGCAGAAATTAACTATGTTAAAAATGCCTGATTCCCCAATCAAGTGGTCAGGATCAGGAGATCTGGATTTTTAAACAAGTTTAATATTCCCGATCCTCTGATCTGGTGGACGGGATATTGGGGCATTGCCCCAATATATTTTGCACATGTATGGGGGCCATTAAGCAGTGACACTTTTGTGTGTTTGGCATATGTGTTAGTTAGTGGCGTACAGTGAGGTCAGTGGCTGGTATGGTGGCCAATCCCGGGATCGGCGGGATCCCGGGATTTAGGGCCAAAAACGTCCTGGATTCAATCCCGGTATTAGTAGGTCCAATCCTGGGGATTGAGGGATCAGTGTTGAGCGTCCAGAGGATGCTCAGACACTGCTCGGCCTCCTTCTTCCGGCTCTCCTGCAGCCGTGCACTGAGGGAGCGCAGGAAGAGATCCCTACCCGCCCCCCCTTGGTATATGGTTAGTAATGTGTGTGGGGCGGGGTGGGGCGAGGGGGTGGCCACAGAGTTAAAAGCCAATCCCAGGTATCCAGAGAATTGAAAAAATGGCCCGGGATTGGCTTCCCTGGTGGCTGGTGAGGCATGCCCACTAAAGCCGCCGCTATGGCCGCTGCCAGAGGTGTGTTTAGACC